>NC_006045.2:0-1200000 GCF_000006445.2 Debaryomyces hansenii CBS767 | reverse complement strand
GGGAATCAATAGAGGTATTTGCACTGTTATTATATCGGTTCAAACCTGTAGGTGAATCCGGAGCCGAATAACTAGAGCCTTCACGGAAATCAGAATTTAAAGTGTCGCTGCCTTCAGATTTCCTTTGGAATTCTGCGTTTTTAGGAAAGTATCCATCATCAATCGAGTCTGATCTCCTATGAAATATATTCTTCGGTGAATAAGGATGCGAGCTGTCGTTTATGTCATTAGAGCGACGTTTTGCTCTATTAAACGAATAACTAAAATTAAGCATACTTAACGAATATTTTAGAATATTTATACTGTCAATTAAGTTCTAAATTATCGAAACCCACCTCTCATTTATACTTTCGAATGCAATAAAAGTTCGGTTTGATCTAGACAATATGATAAATCATATCCTTTGGCATACTATGCAAACCCAGCGTACAACCTGCCTTTATGCACTTTAATGTACATGTATGTAATATAAATGTGACCCCCAGAGGAACAGCCTCAGTCTCAGCTGAGGAAGGGCGTACATCTGAAAGCCACCCGGGACTCCATATTACCTCCACATCCTTCCCAACATGTTGTTTCTATGGAGCCAGACTCATCATCTAGGAAGCCCGTGTGAGGAGACTCCATTATCAAACCTCACTTTTGTTGGTAATCTTGTGAAACCCATACCAATCAAGGTAATAATGCAGGGAATCATTTCGTATAATACCCTTAGCTTAACTAAGATTATACAATAGCCAGTCATCTTAATCTAATATACGGTTAATTATTCCATCTGAACCTTATTCTGATTAGTATTTCGCAGCCATAGCTATCGAACAATTGTGCGGTCGGAAACACATAAGAATGATTCAATACAATGATTTGCCGAGGAAATTCCCTATGCAAATACCTGAATCATGCAAGATTATATTTTTTTAGAAATAAAAAGAATCAGATGTTATAATGCTGCCCCACACTCGAATCCACTTTAATCTGCACCAACGCGTATCATATATATAAATTGTAAAATGACCTATGGAACGAACGGCATTTCGAAGAAATTTGGAGTAGAGATCGAACTTATCTATAATGATCTGGCCCGTTAATATCTAAATCCGGTGTATCTTGACGTTGCTAAACGTTATCGGTAAAAATGATAGTCTCGACTTGTGTCGGAAAATCGATTTTGCAACATATTATTTGAAACATGGTCTAAAGAACATACGGTACCACATTAGATTTCTTTTCTTAATACTTCTTTAGTATAACTTCTTTGTAAGAAACATAATAAAAAACGTTTTATTAGATGAGAACAACGGAACAAGCAAAGACCACTAAAATAGGGGCAACAAGCGGTGGTATGGTGAAAAATATTGATAGCACGTCGGTTGCATTGGCCATAGTGAATGTTAATAACGAATTACAAAAACTTGAAACAAAAGATAAGAGCAAGGCAAATTATAGTGGTGAGTTGCTAAATAAGATTAAAAAGATATATGATGATTTGATTAAGATGCTTAACAGACACCCCCAGTTTCCTTCGGAAGTGATAGATCACCAAGACTTGAATTTGTTTTATCCGTTGATGAAGCTAATCTCAATAAATCTATCAAGGGGTCAGGACGTAGTGGCATTAACAGACACATATGGAATGCTACTTTGGCACCACATGAACCATCCGGTATTATTTAAAAACTTTATGAGGCTTTTCACTTCTCATGATACGATCATGAAGCAATTCTGCAAACTCATATTAGAATTAGCGCCGAAATTACAACCTGTCAATTTTCCGTATGCGTATTGGTATACCAGAAAAGTTACAGACGCTCTTTCAGAAGATATGAAACACGAATGGCATGCCATTTCTATGGGGTACGTCAAATTGGTCACAGAAAACGTCGAAGAATGGTATCAGATCATATTAGAGTTGGAAAGCATGAGTATGGTCTCTACATTCACCAACGACAATAATCAGAAATTGACCGATATGTTGATCTTATTAATTGAAGGATTTGGATTGGAATCAAAGAAAGAGTTGTTGGCCTTAATGTTTTCGACCACGAGACTGATTGAGAACTTAGAATCGCTTTCGGAACTTGAAATATCTAGTGTTAACAAAAAGAGTATCTCGAAGGTGCTTGAAATGATCCGAAATACTCTAATATGGAACGATCCATGTCTAACATCTACAAAGAAAGTTATTTCGAGCCTTTCAAAGACAAGCAGTATTTCAATTAAGCTAGACACCAAGCACTCGATCTTGTTTATTCTAGAGATACTCGACCATGGTAATGACTTCAATTATTTGCAATCATATAATTTGCTTTCCTACCTCACCATTTCATTGAGAAATTTGAATAATCTATTCCTATGCGGTAAACAGAACCTATATCAACAGTACAACCAGCTTAACTCAAAGATATCATTAACTGCTCTTTTAGCTAACTTGAACTATATTGTTTCGACTTCATTACTTAGTATCTATACTGATAATGAAGAAATTCCTGAAATCATTTCAACCCATTTCAAGCAAACAAGATTACCGCCATTGCCAAAGTCAGATTATTTTTTTGACAGTTTTCATAATAAAGACTCCTTTGATAATGACTTACGTTTAGCTAATAACAGTGGTAATATAATTAGACTAATGCATTGTCAATCGTTAAACTTGCACTTATTGCTGCAAATTCTCCAAGATGAACTATACGCAATTTCGATGATGAACACTTACGCTGCGGATCAAGTTAATCTGAAATTAATATTTCGGTTGATCGACTTATTGTTCTCTTCCTTGTTCCCATCATTGGTATTTCTACAAAAGTATGATGAGCATAACAAAGATACAAATGCAATCCGAGACATAATATTAGATATCTATCACAAGTTGATTTCGATTGATCTTAGATTCACTCAGAATTCTTTAATGTGGGTATGTCTAATCAACTTCGCTAGCGATATTTGTTACATTAACTTAAGGTTTGTCCCCATATTTGAGTCCCTATTCAAGTTTTTGGTGGACAAGACAGCTTCGAATGCTATATTAGAAGATGAGCTAGTGAAAAGTGCCTTAAACTTTTATTTCACTACGTTTAGCAATCAAGAAACCTCTTGTCAAATTAGTGGAGCAGATTACAAGAAAGAGAAATCATCAAAGGCGAGTTCGGTTACTGTCGAAATTTCCTATGATGAATATAAATTCATGTATCCTCATCGGCAACAGCAACCAGTCAACCCAGACACAATTACTGAAGAGTTAAGAATGGATAGCTTGACCACAAATGATCCGTATGTTAATGTCGCTCATACGTATCCGAATATGCAAGACCATACTGAGAGTAAAAAACATTACAATAATTCAAATAATAATGATCTGTTGTTTATATTTGAGCCAGAAATTGCAAATGCTTCAACACCACTAAAATCAAACTATGTCACTAATTTTGCAAGACAACAAAGTATCCATGTCGATCAATATGGGAAAGTATAATCAGTTGTATAAGTCCATAGGCTTCTTAGTTCATAATAAAATGTTCCTATCTGCACGTGATTTATTGATGTATAAAAAAAAATTAAAACCTCATCTCTAAATTTTCAGGTATTGAAGTAAGACATTTATAGAATAGACGAAATTATCAGACATGGTGTTGAAATCTACTTCCGCAGGGAATGTCTCTGTATATCAAGTGTCGGGTAGTAATGTATCTCGTTCATTACCTGATTGGATTGCAAAAAAGAGAAAGAGGGCTTTAAAAAACGATATAGAGTACCAAAATCGTATTGAATTGATTCAAGATTTTGAATTTAGTGAAGCTTCTAATAAAATTAGAGTCTCACCAGATGGTCAATATGCAATGGCTACTGGTACCTATAAACCACAAATACATGTTTATGATTTTGCTAATTTGTCGTTAAAGTTTGATAGACATACCGATTGTGAAAATATTGATTTTCTTGTTTTATCCAACGATTGGACAAAGTCGATTCATTTACAAAATGACAGATCTATTGAGTTTCACACAAAGGGTGGTATTCACTATAGATCAAGAATTCCAAAGTTTGGAAGAAGTATGGCTTATAATGCATCTAATTGTGACTTATTGGTTGGTGCATCAGGCAACGAATTATACAGATTAAATTTGGATAAGGGTCGTTTCTTGAACCCTTATGTTTTGGATACCACGGGAGGTGTTAACTCTGTTGACATTAACCCAGTCCACGGATTAGTCACAGCTGGTTTAGAAGATGGAACGGTTGAATTTTGGGATCCTAGAAGTAGACAAAGAGCAGCAAAATTGTTCGTCGGCGATCAGTTAAATGAAAAAGTTGAGATCACTGCAACCTCGTTCCGTAACGATGGTTTAAATTTTGCTTGTGGTACATCTAATGGTAAATCATTAATTTACGATTTAAGAACTTCAACACCTTCCATAATAAAGGATCAAGGATATGGCTATGGTATTAAAAAGATAATATGGTTAGACGAAAACTCATCAGATTCCGATAAAATCTTGACGACAGATAAGAGAATTGCCAAAATTTGGGATAGAAACGACGGTAAGCCTTTTGCCTCGATGGAACCAAGTGTAGATATAAATGACATCGAGTATATTAAAAACTCAGGTATGTTTTTCATGGCTAACGAAGGAATACCAATGCACACGTACTATATTCCAAACTTAGGGCCAGCACCAAGATGGTGTTCATTCTTGGATAATGTTACTGAAGAATTAGAAGAAAAGCCTGCAGATTCCGTCTATTCAAACTATAGATTCATTACTAGAGATCAAGTCACCAAGTTAAATATTGCACATTTAATCGGTTCAAAAGTATTACGTTCTTATATGCATGGTTTTTTCATTGATACCGAGTTATATGATAAGGTTAACTTGATTGCTAATCCTAACTCGTACCAAGACCAAAGAGAAAGAGAAATCAGAAAAAGAATTGAAAAGGAAAGAGAATCCAGAATCAGATCCACTGGAGCCATTACTAATACTAAGATTAAAGTCAACAAAGATTTGGCGTCCAAATTACAAGACAAGAAAGGTTCCACCGATGCCGAGACTGTTATTAATGATGATCGTTTCAAGGAAATGTTCGAAAATCCAGAGTTTGCTATTGATGAACAATCTCACGAATATAAGCAACTTAATCCTGTTAAATCTACAAAGGATGTTTCAGCGCCTGCTTTGACTGCTGCTGAAGAATCTGATGAGGAAAGATTAAACCTTAACAATGGCGTAAGTGACCACGAATCCAATTCGGATGATTCTGATTCTGAATCGGAATCTGAAGATGAAGAAACCAGGAAATTACACAATCAAAGAGTTCAGAAGGAAATGGAAAAATTACGTCGTAAGAAAGAAGCACAAGAAGAATCTAACCGTTTCATGAATAAGATGAAGGTTATGACCGAAGATAACACTAAACAAAAAGGTGTTGAATCTTTTGGTTCTCAATTGCTGAAAAATAACAAAATCCAAAAGCCGAAGACTTTTAACAACGACTCAAGATTACGTCGTCATGCTAGAGGAGAAGCTGAACTTACGTTCGTCCCCCACAAGCTGGAGAAGAAGCCTAAGGTTAGGTTTGAATCTGACAACTCAGAAGATCCTGAAAGCACTAAAAATTCTGGAAGAACAAAGCAAAGATTTGATGGTCGTAGAAGAGCCTCTAAAAATGCTTTCCGTGGTATGTAGGCTAATATCATCAACTTGTACAGTATATAACGTAATTAATATTCATAGTTAATAAAAATGCATAGTTATCTCATCTCATAGTATACAGGAATGACTTTACTCTTAAATAGTTTATACCATTAAACCTACTACCATAACACGATTTTTTATCCATTAATGTCAAGAAATACTGAAAAGGCGCAATCTTCTTTGAATAGATTCCAAGCATTGAAAAATAAAGAGGCTGGTGTGCTTGAAAGTAATCCAAATTTCCGACCTAAATATGTTCAGTCTGTTGACTCTTTACCTCAAGCAGAAAAATGGAGATCAACAATAATAGGTGAAATATCGGTGAAGCTAACGAAAATTCAAGATCCAGCATTAAATGAATACCAAATAAGGGATATTAATGATTCGTTGAATAAATTATTCAACGAAAAGAGATCTTGGGAATATCATATTAAGAATCTTGGAGGTGCAGATTACATGCATTTTAATAAAGATTTCAATAATGCAGGGAAATTAAGTCAGCTTGATTCACTGGGAAGTCATATAAAGGGCTACCGATACTTTGGTAGGGCTAAAGAGCTACCGGATGTAAAGGAGGTACTCATGTTGCAACAGAAGAAAGGCCACGCCAATAAATCGAAACATGCCAAAGAATTGGAGCAAAACAGATTATTGAACGAACAAGACCAAAGAATAAAGGCGGATTATTACGGGGTCTATGACGAAATTAATGATGGCAATGACGACATAATTGCCAGTAATGAAAGAGATATTATAAATCAAGTAAATGAAGTGTTAGGAGATGAAATAATAAAGCCAGTAGATGACATAAATGAATATTATGTCGCTCATAAGGCACAAGGGGTAGATAATCTCATTGAGTTTGAGAAGAATAGGGGCAAAAAGCTCTTTAGAAAATTCAAGAATAACCAACACAATGACGAAGCGGACTCTAACGTTATAACCAATTTTGAAAAGGAAGTACCTACATCTGATGAAGTCACGAAATGGATTGTTAATAAAAAGAGAGCGGAACTAATCGCACGATTAGGAATTAATAAATAATAATTAGAGACACTTATTTATGTTCATTGAACGATAAATCCTCTGTTGATATAATTTTCACGTTTTCAGTAGCATATATTTTTTCTGTAGCCAACACTTTGTCAGGAAACACACTTTTACAGCAATCCTTAATGACATACGTATTGAAACCTGACTTTGCACAATCAAGAGCTGAGTTCAAAACGCAAAAGTCGTAGGCAATTCCGACAAAGACAACATCGCTGATACCAAGATTTCGCAAATAGTCTTGCATTTCGGTCTTGTGTAGTTTCCAACAATCTTGAAAACAGGAATAGTATTCCCTGTCCTTCAAGTACCCTTTCTTCACAATTGTCCTAGGAATATTCGGGTCTAGCTGATTGAATGCAGCTTCGAACTGTGGATCAAGTTTTGATCCAAACGAATTCTGAATACAATGATCAGGCCACACAACTTGCATTTGCGTCCTTATCTCACCATTCGTATCCCGCTCTCCAAGAGGATGCTTAAATTCCATCTCTGAGTACGGAGAAACTTTATGCTGTGATGCAAACGAACAATGATCTTCTGGGTGCCAATCTTGAGTTGCAATCACTGCAGACCACCGGTATTTTTCTGTATTAAGCAATTCATTAATTAATGGAACAATGGACCTTCCTTCAGCTACAGCCAACGATCCATTATCTGGCAAGAAGTCCTCTTGCAAATCTACTACAACTAGCGCTAATTTGCCTTTCATAGTGCTTGTACTCCAATTCAATTATATTGCCTTGCTAATCAGTCTGACTTTTCAAGTCATATATTGGGATTATGATAAAGGTCGTGTGAATACCTGAAATATGTAGGGAAGAATACTTATGTATTAGTATTATAGATATACTGGTCTTATATATCAATATTGGTTACTATAGAAGTAGTTAAGTGATCGATCTACCTATCGATGACTTTTTAGGGTAGTCTTAATTAAGTATATTCTGCTTAATTGCTGTTCGTTAATTAGAAAATTCATCTTCTTCTTGGAGATTCATTCCTAATTTATATTCTTGTTTCGTTTCAACTCATTAAGATTATTCCCATATCCTCTTATGACTATCAGTATCACTAGCATGACTATTTATGGTTCTTACAATGATTTGTTTCAGAATCTTTATAGATTCTGATAGTGACACAAAACCAACACTCCCCTAGATCTTATAGATTAGTTTAATCATAAGATCTTTATATTGTAAAACCTAACTTTGTGGTAAAAAACAATTGGTACTCTTTGACATATAGTAAATGATTCTATTCTTTATTTAAATCATTTCTTTCAAATAGTAGTGAACGAAGATTTTCAAATAATTTTCGGCTTAATGCCTTTGTTAACATATCTGCTATATTAATACTTGTGTTAACATATTTTAATTTTAATATACCTTCAGAAACTAACTGTCTGATAAATTTTAATTTGATATCGACCATACGCCTTGAATATGAAGTACCTTCATTATTACAGTTCGCTATAACTGCGGCGTTGTCTTCAAATAATGTAATTTCATCAATAACTAAATTTAGATCTAATATAGCTTGTCTTGATTTAAGTGTACTTCTCACAGCTGAATGTAGTGCATTGATTTCACAAGCTGCAGAACTATCAGTGATAACCTTCTGCCTTATGGTAGACCAATTTATTAGATTACCATTTAAATAAACTGTATAACCTGTAATCAGTCTTCTATCTTTTGTGGGTGCAAAAGATCCATCTGAAAAAGTTTGAATGATAAATGATCCCTTTTTATGTGAAAATCGATTCCGCTTATACTCTAAACTAAAAGATATTGTTTGTTTTACATAACGTAAACAATATATCAATTTTTCAAGATCGACTGATGTCGGATTTTGATTATTTGAGCTCAATTGATTTACAGCAAAACTTATGTCTGGCCGCGTGTTATTAGCTGCCCATAATAACGAACCAACACCTGATTGATATAGTCTTTTATCTTCTTCATTTAGCAATGATTCATTTTTAATGACTTCGTCATTAGTAAATTCACTCTTTAGTTGAGTTTCGGAAATTTTATTTTTCTCTTTAATTATTGGAATATACTTTCCATAATTATTTGTTAAATTGAATTTTTTAATTACAGAATTCAAGAAATTGTGTTGTGATAATCTATACCCCCCTGCAATTTGAATGAATTCAATTCCTAAGAATTCAGATATGTCAGCGAAATATTTAAGGTCGAAATGTTTAGCGAGTTCAAGTTTGAAATCGTTAAGAATTGTAATATTAGACGAAGTTAAAAACATATCATCCACATATAGTGCAACGATGAGCTTCTTATTTTCACCAAAATATTTACAAAACATTCCGCTAATGGCAGTATCAGGTTCGAAATTAAGATCCATAAGAACCTTAGTTATACATTGATACCACATATACCCTGCTTGTTTCATTCCATAAACAGATTTGTTTAATTGCCAACATTTACCAGAATCAATATTCGATCCAGGTGGTGGTTTAACAAATATGGATTTCTCATAGTCGATATCTGCATGTAAATATGCGGAAGATATATCAAGATGATGTATCGGCCATTCATATTCAACTGCTATCGCTGTAAGTAAACGAATTATGGATAATTCAATCACAGGAGATGACACCTTCGAGGTATCATAGTGTTCATTTGCAATTTGCCTAAAGCCCTGTACAACGCAACGTGATTTATACTGAACTTCTTTGAGATCGTTAATTTTATGTGTATGAACCCAAGTAGTTGGAATAGGTTTGACATTTTTAGGAATTTTCACAACCGTATATACTTCATATTTCTTAAAAGTATCTAATTCGCGTTGTATTGACTGCTTCCAGTTGTTATCTGTTAAATCGACTTTTCGATATACAGTATTAATTTTCCGAGTGACTAAAGAATTAGATTTGGATGATTGTGAGTTTAGTTTCCTTGACATAGATCGAGTTATGACAGTATATGGAATAGTTTCTAATGACTTATTTACTTTAGGTGCATGCGATTGTAAGTCATTTATTTTCTTCGAGGATTTTGAAGAATTGCGTAAAGATGTTTTATGTGGATCCTTTTTAACTCTCGAATCTTTACTTGAGGTTATTTTTCCTCTGGGTTCAACCGTCTCTACAATGGCTTTTTTACTTCTAGTTGAAACCCGTACATTATTTTGAGTTGTCGGTGTCTTTTCCGATAATGTACTCGACTCTAATGATAAATGTGTATTACCATCTTCATTTATCTTATTTATTTCATCATTTTTATCCGGGGCCAGTGGATGAGGTAACGTTTGATGAGTAGACGATTTTTGTTGTGAATTATCACTACTATTCAGTGAGTCATTGAAATTAGTTTTTGTGATATTTGAATCAGTTGTCGTTTCATTTGTATCAGATGGATTCAGATTAACTTCGTTCATAGTTTCCTCTATGGTATAATCAAAATCATTTGACGTATCAGTCACCATTGTGTAATTAGAGTGGACTGGATTTGACATTCCTAGTGAATTTGATTCATGTGTTCTTTCGAATATATGTTGAGCTACGTCTTGAATCGTTGAGTTTGAATTTACTAGACTTTCCTGGGTATCATACTCATTACATTCATAAATTGTATCTTGATTCATATGCTCTATTGCTATAGATAATTTTTCATCTGTTCTATCTGTAAGTTTTCCAAGTGAAATATCGATGTCTTGAGCATCTTTGTCTTGAAGGTAATCGAGACTCTTTAGATAGACTTTTAAATTATCCATTGATTTCATTAATGTAATATTTGGTGTCACTATTATTGGAAAGTCTTTGGTAGATAAAATAACTTTATAAACGTGTACGTCTGTACCGTAACCAATAAATGTACCAAATAAAATACATGGACTAGTTTTTGAGTTGCTGACTCCATACTTTTTAGCTTCCACTGTGGAACTTAACTTAACAATTACGTCTAGACCAAATTGTATAGGATTATAATGGAACTTATTCGTATCATAGAATAATGCATACGGACACAGACCTCCTTTTGAACGAACAGGTGTCATGTTCCTTATGTATGTTACATAGTCAACAATCTTAGGTAGAAGATAAAGAGTTCTAGTATCTTGTATGGGTAAGAGGGCTTTTCTTATAAATTGAATTATGGATCTATTAGTTCTTTCACTAATTCCATTTAATTCTGGACTGTAAGATGCAATTTCATCTTTTTCAATACCGATTTCTGCTAATTGATCTTTAGTAGGCATCTCCAATGCATTGTCAGTTCGAAAGAACGCAACATTTGCATCTACAAATTTATTATTCCAAATTCTTATTTTTTCAAATAATAAATCTTGAATTGATTTATGTTCAGACCATATTGTATTTAAGTAACCGGAGTATTCATCAATTAAGGTTGTAATGTAATACTTTTTGCCTCGGTGACTAAATATTCCCAACGTATCTGAATGTAATCTAAATAACCTTCTGGGTGCTGTGAAATGAGTATGGTTATGTGAGGATTGTTTTGAATTGATTGCTAAGCATTCATTACAAGATTTAACCCTTTCTTCTTCCGAAGCCGTTATTTCAGAACTCATTTTTATATGCCCACTTTTAATTAAGTATTTCATACTTTCAAGAGACATATGGTTACCCATAAGATGATAGTACATTAGATCGCGTTTGCGTTTAAACGGATTTGCGATTTCATGATTCATGTTAGAAATCTTAATGTACTTATTATTGAAATAATTCAATGTTTTCTTGTTGATAATTTTCTGATTCATATTGTTTAATTCATCTATAATTTTTCGAGATAGTTTCATACTGAAAAAATCTCTTGATCTAATATTGTTAAACAAATTAGAATTCGTATCTCGTTTTGCAATATTAAAACATTTTCCATTAGATTTTTTAATAAGAAATAAATAATCGTTGTCAAATAATATTAGAAAACCTTTATTCAATAAATCATTGAAACTTATTAGATTCAGTTGGATTCCTGGAATATAATAAGCGTTATTAATTGTAAATTTGCAGTTTTTGATTTTTATAACTAAATCACCCTTAGCTTTTGCATAAATTGGTACATTTGAAACAGTATAGAATAGCCTTTCACTATCTTCTAAATCTTCCTTTATATTTATTAATTGTTTTATATCATTTACCACAGTAACGCTTGCTCCGCTGTCGAAAACATAATTTTTGCTATCATCTATTTTATTATTATCATAGATGTACTGATTATTGATTGGTTGGTCACTTGAAATAATATTATTTATTGAAAAACTAGATAATTTTATATCAGTATTGTGACTACCAATTTGTTAATTTTCATCATTATCCTTTGAAGAATTTTGATTCCTATGTTCATATTTATTATTTTTCTTCAGTTGCTTCTTTTTATTATTATCGAATCTGTTTGAATAATTATCAGTTTTCTCCTGAAAATATTTGGGTTTAATAAACCTTGTATTTCTTTTCAAATTTACAATAATTTGATCTAGATTTAGCAAGTTATTGTTGTTTGGAAACTCAAGATAAGCAAATGTTAATTCATCAATAAATGCTTCCAGGTTCTTTATATTAGTCTTAAGTCTTTTATAAATTAAGATTATTCGATATAGGTCCAATTTTTTAATAAAATCATTTATTTCCAAATCAATTTCTTGACCAGTTCCATAAGTAGCAGTTGCAGAAATATCAGTTACGTCCATAAAAGGATTATCCATTGCATGAATATAGAAATTAATAAGTTTTAATAAAATTTCACTAACAAATACCTCTCTATTATCACGAATATATTTATACGTATAGTTTAAAGAAAAAACATACTCTGGATAATATTTCTGTATCGCCAGTGTTTTATGGAATAATGATTGAGATAATAATTCTCTAAAAACGGGAAACCAAATCTGGAGATTATTATTTTGACAATATACTGAAGACATCTTTACTTTTCCATAGTCCTGGATCGTTGGATCATTAATTAACAATAATTTTCCAAGACCTTTGTTATTTGATAACAATTTATTAAACGCATTTTGGAGTAATAACAAAGTTGAAACATCATTAACGTGAACAAAAGGTATTTTCTCAAAGTAACATTGGTACAATTCTTTTGCTTGTTCAATGGCATTATCAACAATTTCTTTTTGGTTAAATTTCAATAGCGATGATGAATCAAATTTATTGATCACATCAGAAGATTTAGAATGATGGATTTTATAGGTTTTTGACCCCATTTCTTCTTCATTACTCGATTCATAGACTCTGTTATTAACGGTTTTTGCATGTTTGACATGAGTAGGATCAGAATACGTAAATTGTTCTGACATTGAAGTGTAACACTTAGTTTGACTTCTAATCTATTGGGATTATGATAAAGGTCGTGTGAATACCTGAAATATGTAGGGAAGAATACTTATGTATTAGTATTATAGATATACTGGTCTTATATATCAATATTGGTTACTATAGAAGTAGTTAAGTGATCGATCTACCTATCGATGACTTTTTAGGGTAGTCTTAATTAAGTATATTCTGCTTAATTGCTGTTCGTTAATTAGAAAATTCATCTTCTTCTTGGAGATTCATTCCTAATTTATATTCTTGTTTCGTTTCAACTCATTAAGATTATTCCCATATCCTCTTATGACTATCAGTATCACTAGCATGACTATTTATGGTTCTTACAATGATTTGTTTCAGAATCTTTATAGATTCTGATAGTGACACAAAACCAACATCATACTATCTACACGTGATATATAATGAACTATACTATGTATTTATAATTTTTTCATCTTCAGGCTTCCAACTACCCAGGAACATATGTTTGGCATAAGCCATAGGATGCGAGGTGTCCTTGGCACCCATTTGTCCAACGTCTGGGCTGAAGGAAGTAATTGGCAATACTAGCACATCCTGAATTGCTACAGGTATTGTCATACCTGTAAATACCGATACGTTAATGATATCATCGTATGTCTTAGTTTTGAAATTATCTGGTGGTTGTGAAATATTGTTCATGTATTCAAATACCACGTCTGTCCAAATACCGGGACCAGTCCAGTTCATAATATCTCCACCAGCATCCTTACCAAGAATTTTGTTCAATTGGCCTTTCTTTTCTCTGGTTAATGTTATGTCCGTGATTCGAGAAATCAACTCTCTTAGCATCGGGTGTCCTCTTTTTGCTTGTATGGTCCATTGACAAAACTGTATTCTCCTTGCATACCAATCAGCCCAATCTTCCCTATCAGGATCTGCCTCTATACCAACTACCAATCCTGCCATATTTGGCGAGCCATCAACAGTTTCATTCATGGAGACCCAAGTATCTATTGGTTTGATGCTAATAGTATCAATATCTGTGTATAATCCCCCTTTTGCATATAGAATCAAGTACCTGAAGAAATCAGCCTTTAAAATACTTTTAGGCATAATATTGTACGCCCTAGCAACATCCGGAACTGTAGCATACAATTGATTAATTAACTGTTCGCAAGATTCGTCAGGAATCACATAATGCTTATAGCCTGGATTCTTATCATCCCATGTAGCTTGGTATTTCTTATATTTCTTTGGAAAGTTTGGATGTTCAATGGGTACCTTCCACGTTTGCCAAATATTTTTCTGGAATGGTTTTGCAGGTTCGTATGGAAACTGAAATGATAATTGTTGTCTTAATGTGGCATGCTCTGGTAAATTAGCCCTTGCATTTGAATGAAATTTGAACCCATACTTAAGCCAGTTTGTATGGTGTTCCAATTCTTTGATCAGATCTAAGGTATTGGTGTGAAATTCTGTTTTTGATTTATATTTCGGCACCGAAAATGACCTACAAAATAAATATATTAGGTATAATATGGCGACAACCTTCACTATAACCTCTATTCTTTTCTTAATCATGGTTCTTATCGCCTTATTGGTTGTATTTTATGGTACTTTTACAGTCTGACGATGTTGAAATATCGAAATACTAGATCGCGCGTGTATGAACCATGAACAGTGGAAATTTGTATTTGTAGACAAGGTATTACAGCAACTAGCATAGATATCATCTAATCCTCTCGTGCTGAGGACTAGGAACAATAACTGAAAAGACGTCAGTAGCGAACAGCTTATAATTTGATTACTGACCTTATCTACATGCATAAAATACAACTACTCATAATACAAGGATAATAATAATAATAATAATAATAATATAATAATGATATATATATATAATAGATATATATACACTTTAATAATGCATTTCAACAACAAATATAAATAACCCAATGTCTAAATCCAAAATATTAACTTATAAATAAGAACTTCAACTTTAAAAACCCCAACTCACGAAAACAAAAAAGATTTATAAGTAACCCATTAATAACTTTCTATAATGTTTTTTTATTCTCTGATAAAATATTTTCTTTCTTTCTTTCATTCAATAAAAGATACTATACATACACATTCTGGCGACAAACAATTGGAATTGAGCTCCTATTCTCGATGATTAGTGGTTCATAATAACAACAATGACAAGTAACAATAAAATCAAACTAGAACGCAACTCCAAAATATCAAACGTATAAAAAAACCAACAAACAAAAAAAATGTTTAATTAAAAATATTTTAATTAATAAAAATAAGATGGAAGCAAAAAAACATAAGTGATTAATGCAAAACAACTGAACAAAAATCTTCTTTTTTTCCTAACAAACAGTAAGATTGAGACATCGAAAGGTAACAACGAAATGCACAGCAAAGTGAATTCAACATAACAAAAAATCAAGCAACATTCTAAAAAAATATGCCGATCAACAAAACCGATAAAAAAAAATTAATAAACACCGCATTGGGATGAATATCATAGTAGTGAATCACGGTATAACTTACCACCAGGAGTTACTGGCGGATGGGTTACCGTAACTTGATGAACCGTTACTACGGCCACTGTATCCAGAATAACCGCCGTTGTTTGAAGAACCCCAGCCACCGCCGCTGCTGCTGCTTCCGCCCCAGTTAGAAGAGCTGGCACCACCACCGTAGCTGCCACCTTGCTTTCTGAAATCTCTGGTAGCTCCTCCTCTACCGCCACGAGAACTACCGCCACGCATGGACTTTCCACCAAAGGCTGATTCTCTAGCAATCTTGTTTAAGAAATCAGGAATTTCTTGGTTAGCTTCAGTCAATAAATCAACTAAGCCCTTGACAATGTTCTTGTTATTTCTGTTGAAGAAAGCGGTAGCAATACCAATGTTACCGGCACGACCAGTACGACCGATTCTATGAACGTAATCATCAATATCACTTGGTAAATCATAGTTGACAATATGGGAAACGTTTGGAATATCTAACCCTCTGGCGGCAACTGCAGTGGCGACTAAGATTGGAGCAGTACCAGTCTTGAACGCAGCCAAAGCCTTTTCTCTTTCGTATTGTGATCTGTCACCATGGATAGCAGTGGCTGGGAAACCTTGGTCGTATAAGAAGTCGGCCAAGTTATCAGCCATTCTCTTGGTTTCTGTGAAAATGATTGTTAAACCGTTGTCGTTTGCAGATAATAAGTCCAATAACACAGACTTCTTTTCTTCGTCTTCGACGTATAAGATCTTTTGGGTAATGTTTTCGGAGGTAGAACCAACACGACCAACAGATAAGAAGATATATTCTTTTAAGAAATCACGGGCCAAAAATTGAATTTCCTTTGGGAAGGTGGCTGAAAACATCAAGGTTTGTCTGTCTTCAACACCTGGCATGTCACATTCTTGGACAATGTGTCTGATTTGTGGTTCGAAACCCATATCCAACATTCTATCAGCTTCATCTAACACTAAGTATTTAATGCTAGCCAAGGATACACGGCCTCTTTCCAACAAGTCCTTAAGACGACCTGGAGTAGCGACTAACAAGTCACATCCTCTTTCCAAGTTTCTGATTTGGCCACCAATATCAGCACCACCGTAGACGACGCTTGGGCGCACCCACGATCTGTAGGCGAACTTCTTGGCTTCGTCGAAAATTTGCGACACCAATTCTCTGGTTGGAGCCATCACCAACGCAGTAGGGTAAACCTTGTGCGAGGAGAAGGCGCCAGCAGTTTCTGGAACCTCAGCTGGTCCGTTCATGTACGATTCAGATAACACTGGGAACAAGAAACCACCAGTCTTACCGGAACCAGTTTGGGCACATGCCATCAAATCTCTTCCGGCAGCAACAATAGGCACCGAGTACTTTTGCACTGGAGTAGGCTTTGTGAATCTGGATAACTTGACGTTTTCCACCAACAATGGGTCCAATGGTGGTGCTGTGAAAGCAGTAATAGGTTCTGGAACTCCTTCACCTGATGCCTCAACTGGAATGTCATCGTAGTTGTCGAAATTAATACCGGAAGATTGCGTGGTTGGCTCTTCGTCAATCCCATATAATTCCTTTTCGAGTCTCTCGTTTTTCTCTGCTGGTTCGTGCTTACCATCGACCCATCTACCAACACCTGGCTTAGGCGTATTATATCTGCCTGACCCGCGTGCGTTGTTGAATCCTCCACGACGGTTGTTATTATATCCTCCAAACGAGTTATTATTATATCCTCCACGGCGGTTGTTATCAAATCCTCCAAAAGAGTTGTTATTAAACCCACCACGACGGTTGCCGCCAAAAGATCCATTGCCGCCTGATGGTCTGTTACGAAGATGAGGTGGAACATACTGCGAGCGGGACGAACCGTTTCCTTGCGAACCTTGTTCAACTGAAAGGTTGTTCATTTGTTGAGTAATATCTGCCATATTATGTCTTAATAAGGTATGTTTTTACTATAAATTGTATAATATTAAAGAAGAACAGTATAAAGGCGAAGAAAAGATTCTTTTATAAGACCTTTCACTTTTTTTTCCGTCGGTTCTGGCACGACTGATTTCTTTTTTTGTTGGAAAATTTTCTTTCTTTTTATTGTTACATACACGTGATGATAGTGATTTCTTATCATAGGATGGAAGGGAGTAGGAGGCTATATCAATTGTTAGGGGTGTGGTTGTTGTTTATTCTATGTTTAGGATACATAGTAAGGGTGTCGGACTCGGCAGATGTAGGAGACGAAAAATTGGACATGGACGACGAGCCGTTGAGCGATATTTTTGCATTCGGATGTGCGAAGCAGGGACGGTCTTCGAATGTTCCGTAGGTAGGGGGAGTTTCCAAGCCTTCTTCGGGAGAAGGGACAAAGGGGATGTCCTCGTCGGAGAGGGATGAGTTTTCTTCGTCGGTGTAGTCGATATCGAACTCGTCGGGGGCGAGAGAGAGGTTGTTGATGTGGGAGTCGAGGTTTGCGGGCGAATTTTCGTAGATTTTCTTGTTGTTTTCGCTGAGAAGGTGGGTGAAAGGTTTCTGTTGTTCTCTGGCATTCCAATTTAAGTTGCGGCTAACACTGTCGATGTATTCTGTTTTGGACGAAATGACAGTGGGGAAGGGGAACGGACTAGCGTGGATGGTGACGTAGTCGCCCTTGTGCAACTCGGTTCTGACTTTACCGTCAAACGACGCCCATGCTGTGGACCGACTGGTACTGGGGACCTTGACCTTGAGGAACATGCCGTCGGGCAACAATATTGGACGGAACGAGAGGGTGTGAGGACAGATCGGCGTAACACTTATTGCACTGACACCGGGATGCACTAACGACCCCCCGGCTGAGAGTGAGTACGCAGTAGACCCAGTGGGTGTAGCGATGATGAGGCCATCTGCCTGGGCCACTGTCAACAACGAGCCATCTCCGTACAATTCGAGCTGAGTCACATACGGACTGGGACCTCTATCCACCACCAACTCGTTCAACACCTGTTGCTCACAAATAAGCTTCCCATCGGCCCTGTGAACACGACAGGTGAATCTCATTCTCAAGTATGCCCGGACACCGGCATCCAATACGTTAGACATTCTCTCCCTGAACTGTTCAAATTTGAAGTTTGTCAAAAACCCCAACGAACCAAGCGCAAACGATATCACCGGTGGCACCACTCTCTGGAATAGGTTCGACACATACAACACCGTCCCGTCCCCACCTAATGTAACCACCAAGTCGAATTTTTGCGGGTTCTGTAATGCAAACTTCTTGTCCCAGTACTTGACGTACTTTTTGGCCTTTGGAACGGTCTCATACAAATTAACTGCGTTGAATCGTTTCAGCTTCTGTAAATTACGATCCACGTATACTGTAATGTCTTTGTTTTTCGCTAATAAATAGTCCACTATCTCTCTGGTCAAATAAATTAATGAATTGTCTCTTGCCTTCGTCACTATCATAATTGCCTTAACCTCCAACTGAATCGTAGCCTTCGCCAAGTTTTTGGCTAACATACGAACCCCGTTAGCTGTTTCTGCCAATTCTGTGTGTGATTTGACCGAACGCAAATCATCCGTACCTAGCTTCAGGAGCACACTAGACGATACTTGCCTCAATTTCACATTTTTCTTGACCAGGTCACAATACAACTTGTTGTGTATCATAGGAGCTTCTCTATTCAACGCATCATTCTCTTCTTCCCATGGACTCTTGCTTAACTTGTTTTGACCAAGCGATTGCCTATGTGATCTATTTCTCCTTAATCCCTGAGTTAATTGACTTTGGTGTGATTCTAAACCGTACTTTGACATATTCAGTGGTATTAGGGCCTTCTAGAAGTCGAATGTATTTAAAATTGTCTATTCAAAGTCGTTATTAGAAACTGTGAATTATATTTATTATTTAACGGGGAGAATGCTGATGGCTAGGAAAAAGATTAGTAGCGAGCTCGGAGAGAAAAATATCCGGAGATTTACATTTCCATATTTTAATATTACAATCAGATCTCTTATTAGCTAATGTATTTATCTATTAGCTCTCCTAAGTTGGAAAGAGCCGGGTTTATACTTATATATAAGATTTAAAAATATTCAGTGGTTAAAATTAATTAACTTGCTCAACTCTACATTTCCACTTTGAATTAGTCTTATCTAATAAAGGTAATGAAGCACCTAAACACCAGCCTAATTCATTGTTGTCTATCTTCTCTGCGGTTCTTAATTCTCTGTGAAATGGGATATCATAACCGGTGTGCAACATGGCAGTAATGAAAGATAAATCTAAACACCAATGAGGTTCTTCATTTAATTCCTTGACGTGGTCATCTAATAAGACATCTTTCCAGAGTTCGTCACCCTTACATACGACCTTGGCCAATTCAGATAATTCTTCAACTGTGAACGACGATGGGAAACCCAATGGGTTGGTTCTGTCGTAGAAGTAGGAGAAAACGTACATGTCAGACGACTTTCTGAACGTCTTGGTCAATGAAGGTTGATGGACACCATTAAATGAACATGGTTTGGTAGTACATTCCGCGTCCTTGTTCAACACCTTTTCAGCAAGGAAACGACATTGGGCACCAGCAGCCACCGATGGACCCTTCATATTCACAAGATAAAACTCTTCCTCGCTCATTTTAACTTGAACGTTTTCGGCAGTAACACCAGGAGCAATACATGGGTTTGTGATAGTCACGGTCGCCTTGGCATCCTTCATGGCTTTTTCAGAAGTAAACTTAGCATTGTCTAATTCTTTATTATCCTTCAACTTTGATTTAACGACTAACCCGTTAATCTTATTTCTTCCTTGCATCAAACCAAATCCTAAATGCGAGAATTGGTATAAGGTGAACTCTCTGTCACCAAAGGTGAATTGGTATTTGTATTCTCCGTCAACCATTTGTTCTTTGTTGCCGAATTCTGGCTCAAATACAATTTGGGTAGATCCACCCCCCAAATCGAACACGGCGGCAGTTGGAAGCTTCTCGGAACTCCCGATATTACCCAATAAGTAATTGGTGGTAATCCAGGCATATACACCTTCGTCTTTACCGTCCATAATGGAAACTCCCTCGTCTTCGACAACAGCAAATGGATAATCTTCTTCCAAGTGACGTCTGACTTCTGCCAAGGTATTCTTCGACTTTTCTTCTCCCAATAATCTCAACCCAGCCGTGGCCTTTACTGCAACTGGTGTACAACCTTGCTTGGCTTTTGGAACCGTATCCATGGCTATTTTCAACAATGGATCCAACGACGCAGCTGCACCCTTAGTATCAGTATCGAATTGCGATAACCCTGGCTTCAACATCTCGAATTTCTCACTCAACAATACCGGTGGTGATTTACAGGTGTCGAATTCGTACACATGGACACGCGATCCCGTTGATCCTGCGTCGATCATCACCACATAATCAACTTCATTGCATGTATCTGCGCTTCCTCCATTAGTACCCTTGTCTATACCTTTATCGGCCGCATTTTTGTTGTCATTATTGCCAATTTTATTCTGGCTTGATTTCTCGCCGGTGCTCTTATCAGCTATAATCTTACCATCTTTTCCACCATTTTCTTGTTTACCTGGCACCTTCTTGTCCTCTTGTGAGTATGGTGGCTGGCTGCCGTCGTATGGCTTTCCTTGGAGCGTATTCGACTCTTGTTCATGCTGGAAAATAGCATCTCCATTACTAGGTGTATTGACTCTTTGAACGGAATTACCGAATGAACTCTGCGACGTAGCGAAAAAAATAATCACTGCAAAGATTGCAAATACAGACACAATCACACGAACGTTACGATTGGAAATCATTCTGGAATATGACTGCTGTATGGCTATTTTATTGAAAAGAACACCTTTTTGGTTCATATTTACCAATATGAAGGTGTGCATTTATCGCCAATTCTACTATCGCGTTGAAAAAATTTCTTGATGCTTATATAAGATTGCAAAATGGCGGTACCACGATGTCGTGGTAGATTGGAACACCAGTCCACATTAAAGCACTTCGGATCGGCTGTTGAAGAGTGTTGATCAGGAATCAAACTTTCTGAAAAAAAAGTTCTATATATGTGCCGCTTTAGCCATTATTAAGTCTAACCCACTAGCAACCTAACCATAAGAAAAGTCTTTAGTGTTATCATTAGTAATGGTGTATATTGAACCTGCTCTATGATCAAGCCTGGATTTAGATAAAACACTCGTAAAAATTATATCCCTGTTAATCAATGCAATAGCCATTATTTTGTATGGGAGCCTGGTGCTCGAGAATGGTTGCATGACCAAAGAAGTTAATTATGCGGTTATTGCCAAAAAGCAATACATGGTAGTTAATGAACTCTAAATACCTCATGAGGAGAATATTAAATGCTCACGCCATAATGGGTAGGGGAAACCCGTATAAATGATGTATAAAAGAGATGTTCAGAGTTGACAAAAAATCCATCATAAGGATCGCGAGTATAAAGTAAACCAAATTTCAAAAATGCTAAGTCGTTTAGGAATATGTCAATTAAGTTCAATGAGGACGTCAGTTTGTCCTGCGTGGAGAATGATGGGTACAACAGCAGTTAGGTCCAAGAATATGGCCACAAATATGCGTGGATCTGTTGCGTCTCCCAAGGGTAAAAGGACCGGTAAGGTGTTAGCAGAGGGTAGCAAGGCCGAAGAGTCGTTGCAGCAGAGACGGGTCCACGACAATTGGAAAGGGTATAAAAGTTTAGTGGATAAAGGTAGCAAAGTAGAGGCCGAGCAGGCTCGTCCTGACGATTCGTCGTGATCTGGCTCTGGGGCCGCGCAATTGCAGCAATCGTTTTTATATATAGTATTATGAAGTAATTGAATACATGAGTGCTATGAACAGTGGGTGTTGTAGAGAATTGTAGGGACGGTAACTCCATTGGTTGTTACTTGACATGTCATCATATGCCACGACAGGCCAATAACTTGCAATTCATGCCAATGCTTACAATCGAGTACACGATATTGAAATTGACTCTTCTTATAGCAAAAGGTTCAATCGAGCTTCACCGTCACCAAATATTTCATGTACACAGACTACAACCATACCTAGATATCGCGCACCAGTCAACGGTCGCTAAACATGATTCGTGATGTCTTGCTACGAGCCACTTCGATATTATTCTTTCGCCTTCCACTGGTTACATCATATGTACTGCATCTACTGATCTTTCACAGCAGCATCAACTCCTTCCACTTTACCCTGTACGTTCAAATTAGACAATCTCTCCATCCATACATGCCAACGTCTTCATCGTGGTCCATATCCATTACAAGATGGGTCTATCCATGTCGTGTAGCCACACCCAAAACACCTACCGATAAAACATCGGCCACATATGATTACCAATAAAGCCTTAACTTTATCTACTTGCTACTATCAATTGTCACGTGCGAAACCCCTTATGTAGTCACAATTGCCGCAACTATTGCTATCAGGTTTCCATATATAAATGGGTGGATACGCTGATGAAGTTAGTTCCTTTAATGTGAATACAAATAATACAATTGCATTAAAAATGATTCGTCAATTAGCATTCCGTCAAACAACTGCTTTAAGAGCTGGTCTTGTACCAGCCACTAGATACATTAGTACCACTCCAGCTAGATATTCCATCATTGGTAGTGCTAAGGATGTATTGCATAAGGCCAACAAGAAAATAGGTGAAGTTGCTGCTGAAGGTATCGAAAAGACACAACATGCCACTCCACACAGTGTTGGAGATGCAGCACAAAAGGTTAATAAGAAGACCGGTGAAGTGCTCGCAGAAGGTATCGACAAGACTCAAAAGGCCACTCCTGACAGTGTTGGAGATGCAGCACAAAAGGTTAATAAGAAGACCGGTGAAGTGCTCGCAGAAGGTATCGAGAAGACGCAACAAGGTAAGGAAAGACTCCGTGTGTCGCAAAATGCTAAGGGCTACGACAGCTTACAGGATAAAGGTAGCAAGACTGAAACAGAACAAAACCGTCCAGACGACGCTGTATAATTTAGTATAAACTAATGCTAATAGTATATTTTGCAATATATAAATAAGAAAATAATAATAGAGAAGTGTAAGATATTTAGGAATTAGTATAATACGAGTACTATACATGAATTAGCGTGGTTAATCAGTACAAGCCGAATAATAATAAATAAGATTTTGAAATACTAGGACTAAAATTACATAAATGTAGAACTAAATGTATATCAGAGGCACTTTGGAGAATTATTCAACTTTGAAAGCTTTTGAATTCGTCAACTGATATTTTTTTATTAAATTGCTTGTCGTGCTGTTGATTGGTAGCAGGTTGTTCGGGGACGGGTACTTGGGTTAAGTTTGGATTTTGATGTGGGAGTTGGTTTGATGGTTCGATTTGCTGTACTTTTCTTTCGATCACACCTAGATAGTTCAGTGGAACGTACCCCACTTTGCCCTGTCTAGATCTCACCTTCCACCATTTGCTTTCATTGCCCATTGGGTCCAATTTGGATAAAATCGCCACCAATTCATTTGGCTTCAATTCGATTTCTATGTTTGGGTTTTCTGGGTTGAATTCATACAATGCTTTGGCAAATTGTAAGTTTGTTGGGTTCACAGCACCAGGTACATCACCTTGTGCCCCGAGCATTTGCTGCTTACGCTGTTGTTGTTCAGCAATCTTTTGAATAGCCTTACTTAATAAATATGGGAAACCAATCGATGCAGCTAAAAATAATAATAATGGCTTGAATGAAATTCTTGGTGCTTTACCACTTTGTTGCTTTCTCATGTTTTCTTCCAACTTCTTTTGGCCTTTTTCGAACTTGGCAAATTCATTTACACTAATTCCATGATTATAAGTCCTACCGGTGATCTTGTAAAATATTTTTTTAGCAAATTTTATCACGGCAAATATACCCAATAAGGAACCTAATGCATTCTTTAAATTACCAAATTGTTCAGCAACGGAAATCATGGTGAAAAAGGATGAATGAGTCGCCATATACGTAGCTTCCAACATTTGTGCAAAACCTCCCACCGCACCAATAATCGACTCAATAAGCTGGAACGTTGCCTGTGTACCTTCGGCTAATCCTCCTCCCATTCCTGGGCGTTGTTGTCCATACATTCCACCACCATATCCTCCCATACCGCCCATACCATATCCTCCCATACCACCCATACCACCCATACTTCCCATACTTCCCATACCATACATCGATGATCCATATCCACCTCCATACATCGATGATCCTAATCCTCCACTACCATACATCGACGATCCATATCCATCACCATACATAGAAGACCCTAATCCACCGCCGTACATCGACGACCCATAGCCACCGCCATATCTCGATCCTGTTGTAGATCCATATCCGGTACTACCATATGGCGATGTATTAGACATGGATGATAAATCTGACGTCAAAGAAGTTGGCCGATCAGGTACTTGAGCTTGAGTGGATGAATTATCACCTATCGGGTTAGTTGTTGCACCTCCGTTTATGCTATTCATATTGTCTCCAGTTGCTGTAGCTGTCGAAGTACCAGAAGATACTTCCCAGGGTTTTGTTCTAGGAGCTGACATGTTGACCTCTGATATCCTTTAGCTTAAATGGCCTATCGCTTATTATATATATTGGTTCTTGTACCGGGATATTTTATGACTTTTGTATGACGGCGGGTTAGCACGTGATCTGGAGTTGATTTTCTTTTTAGGTGGGTTCTAATCAAGAGTTGTTCCGATAGAGAAAAGAGTCATAGGTGGAGCCTGAGAGTGATTTTGATGCTTCAGGTACGTTGTCAAGCATCTTCAAACCTGTGGCTATCGTTCTATGTAGATATCATATAGTTTCACGAAAAATGCTCTGTTTTACAGGTAAAAATATTCAGATAGCGAGCCTCGGTTTATTTGGTTCGTAATAGTCGTTAACAAATATACATGTAAAAAATGTTTTATAAACCTATGGTAAAGGTTCAGAAGAACTACTCAATCTATTCAAATGTAAGTAAACGTCAGTACCATAACCTTCCATGGAGATCAATTTCAAGTCCCCACCAAAGTATTGTGAATACAATCTTGATATTGGCAAACCATACCCGAACCCAGCCATGGGGGCCTTGAACGAGCTTTGGTTGTATTCAGGTTCCAATGTAGGAGTTTGGCTGACTGTAGTGTATAAATATGTCCAAATCAATGGTACTTCACTTCTGGGAATACCACCACCTTCGTCACTGATCTTGATAGCGATGTCTTCGTAACCTTCGGAAATAATTACCTTTATAGGAGGAAACTTCAAATCGTTTATGTCAACATCATCAAACAGCAAGTCAGGATTCTCCTGGCACATCTTCTCTTTCAATCTGGAAGTATGGAATTCGATGGTCGCTCTCAATGAGTTTTTCAAAGTTTCGAATAGCATGTGAATCAAATGGCCTGGGACATACATGAAGCTAATGTCATTCTTAGGAGCAATCAACTGTATCTCTGGTGCTTCAAATAACCCATAGTATTCTTCACAAATATATTTGGCCGTTTCGATGGCATCCTCGGCAATCTCTCCCACATTACAATCTGTACAAATAACCCCCACGTAGTTGGATCTCTTACTAGAACCACCATTCTGGCCGTTCAAGAAAGAGTTGATCTTAGCCTTGGCTGGTGAAGTCTGCGATGAATTCAATGCAATATGCTGTCCAATTAGCATTCTGATCCCAATTCTAGACATGTAGAACCTGTCCAAAAATGTCTGGATCTGTGAGTTGACAATTACTGTCTTATGTTCGTTCTTCCACTCCTGTACCCCTTGAGCCATGGTGGCCACCGTCGCATCGTGTCTCTTCTTGATCTTGCTCAACGCATCGCTCACCAGCTTATTGTAATCGTACACTTCTTTCGGCCAAACCACGTTGGCAGGACATGATGTATAGTACGTTTTGCCAAATGTAGGCGACTCGCTTCTACCCTTCGAGTTTTTGGTCTGTTCTGGAGACAGCATATGTGAATGTGCCGACGATGTGCGGACAACAATTCCATCGTCGCTGAAAATATTGTTGATAGCAACATTCTTCGACTCGCTGTTCGCAGGATTATGCGTTTCTTCTACACTCTTCATGTCCTCTTGCAAGATGGGAGACATCGTCGTGGCCTCGTTCACCTGATGCAGCTCCGTTTCTGCCTGATGGCTATTCAACATCTCGGCCAATTCGCTCGATATCTGTGGTTTGGGTAATTCGGTCAATTCCTGGAATGACTGGGCATACCAGTCCCTCACCTTCATCGTCGATGGCATCCTATTCAACCCATGCGGTGAATTTTCCAAGTTCTTCACCTTTATAGCTAGTCTTATCGGCAATTCTTCCACAATAAACTGTGACGCCAAAAAAACCGATCCTGGCGACGGAGTGGGCCCAAATTGCACCATCTGTCTCAACGAGATAGATGTCTGCTGGTATCCAGCGTATTTCACGATTTGCTCTCGCAACGCTTTAGTTAATTCCCATCCGGTTCCCATATTATGTAGTATCGTTAGTATTATACGTCTCGGATAAGCAAACTACTAATTTATGGACTTTAGAGTGTATTCTGGCTACTTTTCAATGTTATCCCCAGATTAATGTCTTGTGTTCTCATAATTACAATGGAAGGACTCCTTAACAGAGTAGCCTCGGTCATCCGGAAGATTGCGCGCATTCAGGTTCTTCCACGACCGTCTGTCATTTTACGTTCATTTTCACTTTATTTCCATCGGTCATTTGTGTTATCTAATTCCTCTTCAAGAGCGCGGTCATCCTCGTCAATTTTGTTGTCTTCCACGCATACCACGGAGTAAGAGTCCGCGTTGGTTGTGGCCCGGCGGATCCTAAAAATCACTACCTGCAGAACCGCCGAGGTCTGGGGGATAGTGCACTCTGAAGTGAGTCTGAATCATTCAGCGCAGATCATATACATATATTTCTTCAAAATTGGTGGGGTGCCGGGGTTTTGGTGGAGGAGTAGTTAATTTCAATCCACTAGAGGTCCAGGAATGATAAATCACCAGCCGATGCTATATCCTTCCCGGTAATATCATTGCATCTCTACAGACCACATCGTGGTTCGTGGCAGTACGTCTGCTTAGTTGTATAGGCTGTTGTAGCAACGATTAGCCGGCCAATGCGCTTGGCCGAACGATTACGGGCCAGTGGACTTTTGGTTATTGAGTGACATGACTCAGGTACTGCACAATAAGAATCCGTAATCAGTGCAATCAGCGACTCAGAAATACCGAGGAAAATGCGTGAGCCTGGACATACGTAATTTTTCACAATCGCCCGCAGCTCCGATGATTCAGGGAATTTTTTTTAATGGTGACTCAAGCTTATCACTCCGGACACCCGGGTCCGGGGTAATAGTTTCAGAAAAGTATAAATATTAGTCCAACCCACCAGAAAAATAGTCAGTTTACAGAATCATTCTATATCAATTAACTAATTCCAAGAAGCTTATACCAAACATAATGTCCGCTAGACAATTTTTAAACATTTCGTGCTACAAGACCGCATCCAGATGTTGGATACCAATAAAACAAATCAATTCTGGTGCTGGCAACAACTTGAGATTTTTCTCATCTAAGCAAAGATGTATTAACTTCAACAACTTACATGAAAGCAACTTGATTGCCAACGATGCTGTATTCACCAATGCTATTCACGATGAATTAGATTCTACACCAGACTTTGAATCGTTTGAGCCTACTGTATTTTCTTCAGAGGAAATTCACACTGCTGGTCCAGTGAACAAGGCATAAGCTCATTGAATTTACTAGTCATATTTATTTCTGTGTATAATTTTAATTTATGAATCATGATATCAAAGCTAGACGTAGATTATTGGATGAGCGGAAGGGCTGCCACAGGGGAATGACGATTGCGAAAATGCACCGTGGACGAAAGGCGGTATGCGCACGATAGATCAATAATGTAATTACCTTATCGGTTATGCTTCTTTTCAGTTGGAGGGAAAAAGGTTAATTAGCAAAATATTAGCACCAGTGATGTCAAATACGGTTAGAGTTGCATGTGGGCAGTTATGCTCGTCATCCAATTTGCTGTCGAATGCAAATATCGTTAAAAAGTTAATCCGCAAGGCAGTGACAGCCAAGGCAAAGGTATTGTTCTTACCAGAAGCCACCGATTACATAGCCAAAGATGCTATTCAGTCGATGCAACTAGCACAGTCGAGCCACGAGAAGTTTATCTCTGATATACAAAGGGAATTGAAGGAGGTGTATGCGGATAATGGTGACGGACTCTTTGTTGCGGTAGGAGTCCATGAACCGTCGAGCAGTACAGGAGTAAATGCTAAGGAAATTTTGAACAAGGTGCTGAATAATCAACTTTGGATTGGTAACAGAGGTGAAATATTACACAGATACCAAAAATTGCATCTTTTCGACATCAATATTGAAAATGGGCCCATCTTGAAAGAGTCGAACTCGGTGGAACCGGGAAGTAGTGTTTTGAAGCCATTTCCAATCAACACGTCAAGTTTATCGGAGTTCCTAATAGGGTTTGCCACATGTTACGATATTAGGTTCCCTGAATTGGGCTTGCGCTTGAGAAGTTTAGGGGCTAACATTATTACGTATCCGTCTGCGTTCACCACCAAAACGGGCCAGGCCCATTGGGAGCTATTGGCCAGGGCGAGAGCTGTAGACACACAATGCTACGTGGTAATGGCAGCGCAATGTGGTGAACACGACACGGGGGGCGACAAAAAAAGGATCAGCTACGGTAACTCGATTATCATTGATCCTTGGGGCAATAAGATAAGTGAGTGTCACAAATATAACGAAGATTTGGTAGTGGATTCCGAGGGCGATTACTACGAAATGTGTGTGGCTGATCTCGACTTGGATATGGTCGAGAAGACTAGAAGAGATATGCCGTTGATGACCCATAGAAGACCCGATGTATTTGGAAACGAAGTATAGATGTATATGGTAATAAAAGAAGCGTGGATGAAAAAGACCAAGTGTTTGATACGTTCATCTCTATACTGGTAATTCATCGTATGGGAACCGTTCTAGCATGCAATTGCCTGTTTTCAGGTATTAGCCATGCTGAGCTCGGTTATGAGCCATCGCTATCTTTCTCATCTATCGATTGTCAATTAATGGAAGTCATTGCGTTGCAGCTACAGCTCTGTGGGTCACGCGACACTTTCCACCAGTCAATGGTTATCAAGCCCGCTCGTGTATAATCATGTGTGAGTTCTGCTATTCGAGAGATGAAAAATGTGCTTTGGCTATTAAGCAATACTAGTTGAAGAGATGAGTGCCCAAGAGATGGTGACTATCTTTTGTATGAAGAGTGGAGGCTAAAATTGGAACCATGAAATGTTATAGGAATGAAAGCGGTGCACCAAGCATTACGGTTCCAGCTCACGAATCTTTTCTTTACAGTTGTCCTTGTACGGGAAGTACCCCCTCCGTTGTTCGTGGCGTATGTTGTGCACAAGGCCATGTTCTGAGGCCGCGACCAGATCCATGGCGAGCCAAAATTAAGCGGTGGTGCATTTCGCAACCGCTTATCAATGTTTTTAATTGATGGCCTTGAGCCCTATTGGCATGTCCGTCTCCGACGCTTCCATACATCAACAACATCGGCTATTCATTCGAACGACATATACACCATGTAGCTGACATACACCATGCTCGGGTCTTTATTTGTTGTATATCCCACAGTAGTCCATAATACCCCGACCCCTGAGCCCAATAAATGAGTCAATACTCCCTACGTTCCCCTAATCCATATCCTAGTCTCTATACATGTATTCATCTTTCCTATCATCTATCCATCAGGTAATAGATCCGTAGCCACCTCTACCCCACCGCCCACCAAAATTCTGCCAAAATACCGTTGGTCTAGGCCTCCCACCACTCGACTCGGCCCTTGCTCCTCACTGAATGTTCCCCTCGTGGCCGTTGACCGCCCTTATCTCGCTGCTCTTCGCTCGGATTAATTCGCAAAATAACATAACCATCACATCCTTTAAGCCTTTACTGATAACAACTAGTATGGCTCGCATTGCTAGCAATCATTTCATTTTACTGATAACAGCCATGTTTGTTGTCCACGTAACTATCTAATCGTGCTACTGTAATTAACTCTTTGTGATCGTAGTATAGCCTTCCAAGCGCTCATGTTCTCCGCTATTATAATCTAGACATTAGCATAGGTTCTGTCGCAGAAAGAACTTTCGCAGAACCTTCTATGCTACAAATAGATAAATGTGAAACATATATAGAAAATACTAGCAAACAATCGCACTGTACGACCTAATGCGTATGGTAAATCTACATCTTCCACGTTAGGAAATCTTTACACATGCCACGCTTCTAGATACGCCTTCACCTCATGTTCTCATGTCTACGCTCATGCTACCATATGCTACGCGTCCTCCACCCCTGCTCTGCTACTGTTTTACTAATCGCAATCGACTTCCCCTACTTTCCCCTAATCACTACCTTCCTCCTTTCCCCTTCTCCTACGTTTTTGTGCTGGTCGTTTAAGTGAGGAGTCAAGCTATATTTATATTGAGGCTGTAAACAGACACAGAAGGCGACGTTTTTTTGTAGGGGCTGTCAAGTCGCAGAGCGGAGAAATTGCGAATAGGCCAACGGATTAATTTTTGTCGCCCAATTTTGAGCTCATCGGGGGGGGTAAATTAGTGAGAAATTAGCCACTGCCATCGGCGCGACTTCTACGTCTCCTCTATTCCTAGCCAAACCGACTCATAATCGACTCACAAATTGAGCATCCACAAAGAGGCTATTTTGTCCAACATAAATTTTCCGCCTATATTTCGCAATCATAAAATCTCCCCTCTTCTATACGAACCACTATTTATATCGGGCAAATGTATCATTTTAATAAGAAGTAAGATAGAAAAAAATTACAATTAGGTAACGGGAATTTGTTATAGATTAAGATATATTATTAAGACATAATATATAGGTTGAAAAACAACACCCAGCAATAGATCGGTGTATAAAACAATCAAACACGTATAATAGTATTAATTGACTATTAACTACTGACTTGACTATCTACAATTGATTAATTGATAGCATAATTTAGTGTCACAATTTACATATTAGTGTTCCAAATTACAGGGTTGATAATACATAATTATCTTGATAATGTTCAGATCATTCTTACGCTTGGCCAATACCAGCAATGTCAAGACCCACAACATAACCATATTCCACGACACAAACTCAAAGTTGTCACATCACTTGTTAGGCAAGTTGACGGGATACAGTCAGTTGCCAAATACATTTCATAGGGCTAATGGTGCCGGGTGGTTCCAGAAAGCAGGCGCGCATGGTCAAAACATTTCGCCAGCAGGAATCATGTCGAACAAGTTCAATTTGGAGTTGAAGATAAATCAGACTCCATCGTACCAGGATTACTACTTTATACACGAACACTGCACTGACATACACCCGGACAATTGTACCAGTTTTGAAAAGAAGTTTCCGCTTTTGTTTGAACTGCAAAATATCACATTGTGTAATCTGACCGCCACCAAACACAACAAGCAGAAACGCTTCATCAACGACTTACTGGTGTTACTGCAAGACGAATACAATGAGTTGGCAGCACAGAGGAGCTTTTTTAAGGCTCCGTTGATCATTGATTGGTCCAACAACTTGATTGCAGGAGATGACAAAGGCTTGGATCGCATTATGGCCAACTACTTGGCGTGTGGAATCCAGGACTCCCACAAAAATGTCTTGCACGAAGACTCTTCGGTGGTGGCCGAGGCAATGGAGAAAGAGACTCCTTCGAGCGATGACAATAATCACACCGATAATAATGCAGGGTACGCGACTCAAGGCTCTCCTAGACGCACCAACTCCAGATACAACCGTAACGATATAATACACCCACACGTTGCGGAATTTGCAGATTTGTTTTAGCAACCTAATAGAATAATGATAGAATAATATGGCTGAGACTTTTTTCAATTAATACTTAATAATAATATAATACTTAATACTAATATAATAATGGGATAAAGCCTTTGTAGAGTGTAATGCGATTTTGCAGCTAGTTGAACCCAAAATCAACAAAGGGCCTGAAAAAAGTACGACAGAAGAATAAACGGTATATTCCGAACAACAATAGTATATTATAAGCAACGATTGCTCATTATGTATTAATTTACATTGATCTACTAATTGCTTAAGAAGTGATAAACGGTGAGAGGCTTTTGTGATTTCTCATATTTTTGCGACTATCTGTAATTTTTGACTTCTCCAACCTATTATACTGTAGCAATTAATTAATCTTCATTTTCCAGAAATCTTACTTAGAGGATTACAAGGTACTGGCATAGCACTTTATTAACTATTGAATAACTTAAATATCGCTTGAATTTGCGCAGGTAACTACATATGCTGATGTCTCATGATTGCATTCAGAAGCCCATTCTTTTTATAACATATTCTTGAGCTAAGACACCAAAACTCAAAGACAACCCATCTTTGATCCAGTTCTTGACCCATTCGCTCGGGTCGATATCATCAAACTCTTTAAATTCTTGAGACAGTTCGCCACTTAACCATTTGGCCCACTTCAATGGGAAAGGCTGCGTTTTTGTGATGATAGTTATATTGTTTGTAATATCTTTCAAAATTACTGTGAACGAAAATGAGTCAGAATTATTGGATTCAATTAATATTGGACCTTGCTCTTCTCCATCGTGAGTAGACTTAGTCTCATCCTGATTACTTTTACTAGTTATTGGTTGGATGGAAATAAATATGTTCGACTTATTGATTTTATCAATCTCTTCTTTATTTTCTTCTTCGCCTTTAGTTTCATGTTTTTCATTTTCATCTTTATCTTCGCCTTTTTCATCCTGACCGGGTTCGGAGGTATTTTTGTCTTCCTCTTCAGATAACTTGGTAATCTTTAAATAATCCTTGACTGAACTTTCTAAGTTTGCTAAGCACAACTTTTCTCCGTCAATTATCTTACCATAAAAGAGATTTAAATCAATTCTGTCTTTATTCAATTCATCCTTATGATTGAAGTTATTGACACTGACATTAATTCCACCTTCAACTTGATTCATGACTTGGTTGAATTTATCATAGCATAATCTATCCAAATAATTTATATTATATAAGTCATAAATTAATAATATATTCAACAATTCATCAGTGTCAGACATAAGACCCTGGGTAATTTGCTGCGACATGTTTAACAACATTGAATTCAATTTTGAGCTGATATTTACTATCTGTTCATGATCAGAATTTTCAATTAGCTTCTGTCTCTGTTGACTTATTTGGTTAGAGGTTGTTGATGCTAGTTGATACGTTTGTTCGCTTAGACTTTGAGCATTTGATGTAATTGATCCCCAAAACGATGAAACTTTATTTGAACCTTCGTTGTTCCACCATGTTGAAATTGATCCGATAGCATCAACTTCCTCTGTCGTATTCGGTTCTGCATTACTTTTTGTATTCTCTTTATTTGGCTCCGATTCACCTTCCGTGACCTTACCAGAGCCTTCTGTCAGCTCCTTTTTGACCGGCAATTCCTTTTCCTCCTTTTCCTCTTTTGGTTGCGGTTTTGATTCTTTTTCACCCAATTCTCCTTTCTTCTTTGGCTCAAATTTACTATTTGGTTTTGGAGTAGAAGGTTTGGATTTTTCATGTGCTGCCAATTCATCCAAGAATTCGAGGAAGTCTTCATCCTTATCATTTACATCATTATTACTGGTTTCTTTCGGTTTAGGAGTACCTGATTTAGAATCAGGCAATGAATTGATAAAGTCTAATACATCATCTGTATCATTAGTCTTAGCTTTTGGTGGCATTGCTTGGTATTTTATATCTTATTTATAAGGACAATTGATTAAGCTGGTTTTCTCAACGTCTCTCTATATAATCCTCAGAAAAAAAAAAAAGTGAACTAATTAATACTCCAATTGAATTAGACCAACTTAAATATGCATCCACAGTTAGATAGAAATAGATTTGATCCTTGCGAGAAGTTAATGGATGCGTTAGAAGAATGTCACAGACAAGAATTCATGAAGAAAGCTTTAGGAATGTGTAACTTTGAGAAAGAAGAATTGACTAAATGCTTACACTATACGAGAGTTAACGATGCAAATGACAGAATCAGACAATCAAAGGAGAAACAAAAAAAATTCGAACAGAGAAGAAAAGAAAGCGAAGAAGAATTATACGGAAAGAATAACTACTTGAAGCGTATGATCGAAAAGGAAGCTGAAAGCAGAGGCAAGCAGTAAATAGAAATAGGAACTAAGAAATTAAATTTGTAAATATAAATCTACCATTAGGTAGTACTCTAAGACGTCGTCTTTCGGGGCAGATATCAGTAAATATGTTAAATAAAAACTACAATATTGAAACGAGTGTTTAATGGTTCTAATCTGTATTCACTAAATGCATTATATTAATCTTGACGAGTTTTCAAAACTCTCTTAGTAACATTATCCTTAGTAACAATATAAACAACGGCACCCCAACCAGACAAAGCATCTCTGTCAACTGCATTTAATAAGGATTGACTGATGGTTTCAAATAAATCTTCTGGTTCCAAATTTGGCTCATACAAAGATTCACACATACCATATAATTGATCAGATGCAGTTCCACTGACTATGAAATCCTTAGCGAAATCGATACATCCGATCAAATCAAATCCACAGATAAATGGCTTGTTTGTCTTCGAATCCAATCCTGCTACTATTGGACCAACAAAATAAGGCCCGAATCTCTTTTCGTATAATGTAGAACTAACCAAGTTTGCCAATGTCGTTGGCTCAATTTCTCTTTCTTCTCTTAACTTATATAAATTGTTCTTGAACCTAAATGTTTCTGATAATGTAATTACATCTGTTGCCAACCCTGTCAATCCTAAAAATGTTTTATCTCCAAGTTGAAAAATCTTTTCAAAGTTATTCGATAACCCTAATGACTGATTTCCTAAACGTAAATCACAGGCTATTGCTATACAATCTTTACCGACCATCGCCACGGCAGAACCACCTATTATGTTAATATTTCAAGTCCATAATTTTTTTATTCCAACAAACTATCTTCTCTTGATATATCACGAAAACATAGTATGTGAGTCAATTTATTCGATTCAATACATACCATTGATTGAACTTGGATCCGACATTTTAAATCTGTGTTAATATATGAATAAAACGTGTAAATCTTCTAAATCAACGCTCAATTGAAAAATTAGTTTCGGGTGCTATTGATAATTCACTTAAACTATGTGTTATCAAAAATATATTAGTCAATTAAACAATATCCAATTATATTTAATATAGTTATCATTTCTAACTAGTGTTTGCCATTCATTTATTTGGTGGCGGTCTACAATCTGAAAGTCGTGTATCTGTTCATATTTTCACTAACATAATTTTGTTGAAATATAAAATTGTTCTTATACATATATGGATTAAAAATACAAATTAAAGACGAATTGAAAGGCGTAACCATATGTAAACATACGTTATCACAATAGGTAATGTAGAGAATAAAAATAGGTCTTTTGGAGAATTATAGGATATATCAATTATTTTCAGCATATTCATAGCTGCGAAGAACATTTAATTCAACTTCAAATATGATTGAGTATCAGGACAGGTTCAGGGCTCCAGCTCTTCCTCTTCCTTGATAGTACGGGTACTGTAACTGTGTGGTATTTCCAGACCTGATTGTACTTGCTGCGGAGTTTGTAATAATTGTGCGATCGGGCTTTCATGACTATTGTAATTAGATAAGGTAAATGTTTTTGGCGATTTTACCAAAGGAAATGGCTCATCGGGATAAGGACCCCTACCATTTTTAGACTCAATAATAGAGTTGATTGATTTACTCGCATGGTAATTTGGAATTATTTTTTCGACCGCTTTCAAGCTTGTGAATAAATTGTAAATTTCAATTTTAACGGACCTTTTCAATCCATCATCCTCTTCCACGTTCGTCAAGTCTTTTTCTAATTCATCATTGGCGAATTCGTCACGGTGGTCATTGAGTTCGTCATCCTGCAAATCAAATCTTAGTTGCAATCCAAAGCCTAGCATTATTAAATAATTCTTATATTTTCTTAATTCCAAAAGATAATCATTTGACTTGTTTTCATAATTAGCCATTATTCTACTATAATTAGAAGTATTGCTTAAAGGTTTGGAGTTAAAATTAGAAATGAATTTCAATTTTAACTGATTAAACTCCTGGTAAACTTTCCTCAAATTATTATAGTAATTGACTGTTTTCACGAATTGTTTCATTATGCCAAAATTCCTTGCCTCATCATCAATTTCAGAATTCTCCACATAATTACTCAAGTAAACACCTTTTGGTAGAGGTTCCCATTTTTGAATGTTTTTCATTTTTTTGAACTCTTCTTTTCTGTCAATTAATTTATCTATATTGTTCCAGCCATATTCAATTGAGGAAATACTTTCTTCGTTAGTAGGAATTGCCGTGATCTTGGATGCCCAAAAATTACATGTATTAATAAATTCGAGAGCTATTTCTTTAGTTCCGGCTTCAAACACAACTTTCTTGGGCTGTTTATGCGAGACTTTAGGAAAAGACAATGACCATAAGATGCTTTTCTTTTTCGCAGATGTTGAAAGCAATATTCCAGTTGAATGCCTTTCAAATTGGGCATACGTTGAACACAAGTTATATGTGCCAATTTTGGCCGCATTCTTTAACCAATTACCATCACCCACTTCCGAAGATTCGTTATCATCGCCATCAGCCGGAGTTTTCAACTTCTTTAACTTTTGTTGATGCTTCTTTATAACCTTAGGGTCGAACGAATACAACGATAATTCACCTTTTGAAACCACCACAAAGTGTTCCGCGTATGCTGCAGATGTGGCTGGCCCATTATTTGACCCTGATGAATTTGTATAAGTACTCGATCTGAAGAAAGAAAGAAACCTTGATTCATTAGATGTACTTTTACGATCAAACTCCAGGTTATTATCTTGGTCATCATTGATAATCTTCGATTTAAGTAATCCTTCTTTTAAATATGGAGAACCCTCAAGCTCTAATGTCAAATCATATTGGTCTTGATAATCATCCACATCAAAATCATCCAACTGTTGAAGCTGTGGTGATTCTGCATCAATATTAAAGTTCTTCATTTCATTAGTAAATGATGTTACAGAGAGATTATCATCCGGAATATTAGATACAATCGTATCTCTTGAAATCACCGAGGCCCTGGAAGATTTTTTGAATAACCCTTTATTTCCCATTATTGATGGATCTAAAGATGGGTGGTTTCTTAATGTATTTGTAGTATTGACAGAAATAAGCGAATTATTACTTGAACAAACTTTTTGATTTTGTTCTGCTACCAATGCCCTTGCTAAACCCACTCGATGATTCTTTTTGGTTTGATTTCTTGAAGAGAAATGAGACATTCCTGAGCCTCCTGTTTGTACTGGTTGTATGTATAATGAGGAACGACGATTACCACTCGTATCGGAAGACCAAATAGAAGAAGCGGACACTTGTCTAGATAACACAGGTGATTCACTATCGTCTTGTTTTAAATTTGATTTGGACGAGTTATCTGCAAGACGCTTAATGTAGGCTTTATTCTTTTCATTTCCACCGTCTAATTTTTGGCTGGATTTTTTTAAATATAGTTCATTTCTTGCCAAATCGTCGTAATAATCGCATAATTCCTTTTCAATAGCAAGTTTTTGTTTGATAGTTAATTTTTTGGGTTTCTTAGGATTTTGGTTCACAAACGTGGTAAATGTATTCCTAATATATTCAGTTTGACCAATCTTGCTTCTTTTATTTAATTCACCGTTATGCAATGATGTGTTCAATAAGATTAAACTGTATAATATAATATATATCTTTTCAAAATTCGTGGTGCAAAAAATATTACTCTTGTGTTGGTTAACATAAGACTTGGTGAACGCAGACAAGATTCTATCAATTTCTTGAGACTCACCTTTCAAATACAACTTCGAACAAAGCATTCTTGTTGAAACCAACAAACTCGCGTCCCATTCAAATAAATCCATATATATCTGTCTAGTCCTTAAGCTTTCCTCATCATCAGCAGCTAAGAACCGAGTATATTCTTCAGGCTCAATAGTGACAAATTCTTCTTCGAAGAGGTTTTTTGCATTATCTCTGTAAACCTCTTCGTTCTTATCTGAAACCTTAGCCTCTATTTCATCTGACTCACTATTTTCCTCAGATTTGACTTTTATGTTTTCTTTATCTTCCTCCTCGTTTACTTTGTTTTCGCTACTTGGTTCAACTTGTGTGCTTTCCGTCGCGGTTTTAGAAGTATCTATAGTTGATTCCTCGCCGGTTGGTTTGCTATCAAGGGCCAAAACATCACCAATCTCTCCCACTGGTTTGACCGACATATTTTCCTTTTCTCCCTTCATATGCGAGCTTATGTTATCGTCTGAAACTGAAATTGAGCCTGTGTTAGGCGTGGCCTTTGGCGATAGGATATTATTTATGTTCATCTTCGTGGTTTGGCTCGTAGTTTCAGTTTTAGTCATCGGAAAAATTGTCGGATTATCCACGAGATCTTTTATCGACATACCTAATTACCAATTATCCTTAATGAAGTCGGTTTCTATCGTCCGTATAGCTATATATGTACACTTAAAGAAAATATAAAAAAAAATTGCTTGACGATTTTTCACGCGTGCATATGCCAGGAGATTAGACCTCGTCTAATTGAAAGAGGAATATTACTATAATGGTTTATATGAAACGGCTTTTTTCAAATCGTAAAACTAATGAGACATAATCAATAAGACTACAGACGACATCTAAAGCATAATGGATTATAACGGTATAGATAGCAGCTCTGTAAAAACACACGTTCATTTAAATGAGATATTGAATAACGATAAGGTAGTTAACGCCACTTTGATAGAAAACTACATTTTGCAATTAAAGAACAATCGGTCGATAATCTTTCCTGATGAACAACCAAATGGAAGCATTGGGCTGAACAAGTTCATATCTTTATTTATTCCAACTATTAATAGTTTGTTGAATGGAGAGCATTATTTTGAAATAGACCCTGAACGGGTGGTGATAAGTTTGTTGGATGCAATATTAGCATATTTGAATATTGAGGAAATTTTACTGCTTTATCCGTTAGATTTTATAATAAATGGATTGACGGGAGATTCGGCAATCTGCTGTATGATTATAAGATTGTTACGGAATAATGCAACGTCGGAGACCACGGTTAAGTTATTTGATGAAACAGCCATATTAGATACCATTTTGTCTAGATATTTTGAAAAGAATACCACATTGAACGTAGTGAGTCAAGTTGAGTTGCTAATCTCTGAATTAGTTGATCTTTCGAGTACTGTTGTATCTACAAAGTTATTGAGTACGGAATTCAGAGACTTATACGAACACGCAAGAGACAATGAAGATAAGTTGGTTAAATTTTTAGACTATATTCTCTTGTTGATGCCGTATATTTTAGAGAAGCAATTTGACTTACCAAAGAATTACTACGTTTTATCGTATCTGGAGTTTTACGAAAATGATGATGTTTTGCAGGTAGTTTTGTTTATTCAATTCTACAGTAAGTTAATTCAGCGGATAAACACCTTTGGTAATGATACGAATATCATCCATAATATTAAGCCATGCTTGAAAGATTTGATATCATATTTTAAAACGAGACAAAATGATGACATTGTTCAATCTTTCTATGCAAATGATATCGTTGACGTATTATTTCACGTATCATACTCTAAAGTTCCCGAGCTTCTCACGTTTAATGAAGAAGTCGTTGGCCAGTATGAATTATTTAAATCATATAACCTATTCTTGCATTTAGATTGTGACATCAAGTTGCTAAGCACGTTTAATCCGCGAGCCTTGCCTCTTGAAATAATTGAAGATATTCTACAAGAAATATCTATTTTCAATCAAAAATACTTTAGCATCCTATTGAACTGTATTGGTTCGGAAAATGTATTTAATAAGCTAATTCCAAGGTTGACTACATCAGTTATAGGCAAATTGTCATTTGATATGTTATACAGCTTATTATTACGAATGTCTGAATTTGAGTACTCCAGAAAGCATTTAATAAACGGGATGCCGAATATTGTTTCAGATTATTTAGCTAATCCACCGAATGTCTCTGAATCTGAAATTTGGAATTTGAAAAAGGATACTCTACAGAATTTACTCTTTAGTAATACTGATTTAAACGTCTGGCATGATCCAATTTCTAAAAACTTTAGTCTTATGTGTAATGGAAGAAAAGTTCAAGATATACTACCACAAGTTGACATAGCGGATAAATCATTACAATAAACAGTTGACTCTATTCAAAGCTATCTTTTCATCGGACACCTCATTTCGTGGAAAACATTCAATTAAATATATGTTATAGTAAATAGTTTATCTATTAAACCTCTTCATTTACCACAATTGACCCAAGCATTACCGCATATACATGTTCTTTGAAATACCATAGTCCATAAACCAATATTCCCCGGAGAATCAAACACCAATGGATCGTTCACCAATGAAAACGATCTACATCTTGTACATTTACGAAGTTTTGATAGGTTTGTAGTCTTTGAACCTTCATCGAAATCAACAGAAATAACTATTTTTCTCAACGCATCAATGCATTCCTTATCAGAAAATCTTAACCTTGGTACTACTTGTTTCAATGTGTTTGGATATTTATGGATTACCGGATATTGATCAGATGGGAATTTTGCTTCGGGGTAATTTGAATTCAACTTATATATACCAATATCAATCCAATCAACATCATAAAAGTAAAGCTCAGATACTTTCATATCTCTATTAACATATGCTGAATGTCTCTGAATCAAAGCCTTTGCAATCGGAAGTATCTCTTCTGTTATTTCACCCTGACACACTAGCTTTTGTTCTATCTTCAAACCGTAGCCTTTGTCTTTACCTTCTACTTTTTGACCTATTTCTTTTATAATGAATGCATCACATTCTCTTAAAAAATTCTCAAATAGTCCTAAATTTAATGGAGATTGGTTGCATATTGTGAAATACCTATTCAATGCCTCTTTCATAGGAGTAAATACTTTATTAGATTCGGATAAATCTTCATTTAATTTTTTTAAAATCTCGTGAGTTTTTCCAATAGACGATAAAGCATAAATCAAAAACAACCGTGGTACTTTACTTATAAGAACCGGAAGAACTGTAGAGTTGGACATAGTAAGTTTGCTTTGCGATGGGTCATCCTTACTGTAACTTAATTGCAATAGTTCTTGATTGAAATATACCATTAAATCTATCAACCACTTAACATTTCCAATTAAAGACATAATACATTCACCTCTAGCTATTGAATCCTGTAAGCTATCATCAATTGGTTTCTTTTTTGAGATCTGCCTATAAATACTTGACAACAGAAACATTATCCCAAAACTTGTGCTTCTTAAGTTTAGGACAATCCATGCAATATCGCTGATAATATGATCGTGGTTTTGTAATTCACCTAGAACCAATTGTAACGATAATAATTTTTGCAATGGAGGATTAGACAATAATTTATCCACAGATTCTTTCCCAAAGGCATCTAATTGGAAATTAATTGCCTTGTGAGACTCGCAAATTATGGATTCAATAAACTTGTTCAAAATAGTCTCGATATTATGTTTCTTGTCAGAAACACTCTTATGTAATAATCCACTTACTCGCTTAATTTCACTTTGAATTAAAGCTAACAAATCATCCGCACTAGAGTTTGTATAACATGCGTATGAGTGGCGGAATGCAAATCCAACAGAAGTAACAAACAATTCCTTTGGAGATATTCCATGGTTGGTATTCTTCTCAAGGACTTGCAAATTCAATTGCTGGTCTTTATTATTGATTTTAGTGTATGCAATGGATGTTAGATTAGGTGAAACTGCAATTACTATAGGACTTCTGTCAGTAACTGGTATAATCGGAAAATTAAAGCCAACATCAAACATGGTTGACACAGTCAGAGGGGTGTCACCATCTTTGGTATTTTTTAGTTCTATCTCTGAGCGATTATTGACTATTTGTAGGTTATGTCTGTCGATGACATCAATTTCTCCGCGAGTATATATTAGAACAATGAAAGAATCGGCAACAGCTGTTTCAATTCTCTGTATGTGACCAGGTCTTGTTAACTTGTCTTGCAATACCAAACTATAGTCTTTAATTTCGTCTGAGAGAGATGCTGACACATTCTTTCTCATGCCTAAATCAGCGAACGTTTCTGACACTAAATCCTGAGAATCAGCCAATATATATCTGTAAATCGTGGTTGTAATTTCTGAGGCTTCATTTTCGTACGCATAGCTTATCAATATATCTAATTTCAGATCCGCATCAAAGCTTGGCGATATAATATCTATTGAAGATATATCCCCAAGTCTAATATCTTTTGGCTTAGGATTATCTTCATTATCGATATCCATAATATCGTCACCGATTTCACTTTCCTTATTCAGTTCACATATATTCGCAGCGATTGGCTTCATCTCATGCAATGTCTTCAAGATCAATGACGGAACCTTCTGTGCTTCTTTGGGAGTATGATAATGTGGATCTACTTTCTGTTTCTGAGCTGATTCGACCAAGAATCCCCAATCAATAGAAATTAAGAAAGTCTTTATACTATTAGAAACCGCATCAAAAGCGGAGATTATGACGTCTTTATCATTTTTGAATCCTATGGATGATTTAGTAATAATTACTGCATTTGACAGAAATTGTAATTTGATTGATATTTTATGATATTCCACTTTATGTTCACCCTGGAAATACAATATACATTCACCATTTTGCCTTAATGCAATACATGCTTGCTTTGTAGAAATTGGATGACACGTCCCATGAGGATGATGCTGGCCTACGCCGTACGTGTATGCAAAGGGTGGCAGTGACAGAGAATTATTATCCACTTTTGTCAATACAGCAGGCTTGTTTATAATCTGAGGCTTAAATATATTGAGCCATTTGAACGAAACTATCTGTGACATTGAAATCATTCGTCCTGTTGGCTGGGGGTCAATTATGTCTCGGTAAATCATTTCCATGTGGTTATAGGATGTCAATTCATAACTAGGCGAACTTGTTGTACTCGGTACAGACAGACCGTTATTCTTACTGGTCGATCCATTAGCATCCTTGTTCTCTAATAGCCCAACACCTGCTAGCAATACATAGAAATTGCCATGGATATCTGCCACTGCCAAATCAGTACTTAGATTACTCCACGATACTAGTCTTAACTCTGGAGTCTGATTGCTCTCAGCCAGGGGTCGAACATTAATCCCCTGATGTTTCGCTAGTTGCCATGATTTCCCATCCACATTCTCTAAGTAAGTTAAATTGAGGTTATGCTTTGGATTAAGTTCTGGAGCTGCATAGGCAATGAATCCATTTTTAGACCAAGATATTGTGTTAGACATCTTGGGACCCGATTCAATAGACCGTGAAGTTATTATCGGGTCATTCGCCTCTTCCGACGGATGTTTCTCTTTCGATGATACAGTCATGTAGAACCTATGAATCTCTTTTGTACGAAAAATCTAAAGCGTTTAGTTTCTTTCCATAATATATTGAAATTTCCAACGCATGCGCATGTACAAAAATCGACTCAAATTATTTACAAGCCTAACTACCGAGATTTTGTTTTATAATATATTATTAATAACTATCTACTATCGATTAATATTTATGGAAGATCACCTGGAACAGGATAAGTAGAAACCCAATCCTTGACTTCGGTGGCTAATTCTTGAACAGCACTACTACTGTTAGCCAATTGCTTGAAAGAGGCCAACAATTCCTTTGAAGAGCTTCCTTGTTCTTGAGCCTTCAAGTCAATTGAAATCTGAACAGCCCTTTCAAAGAATTCAGCAACTCTTGCGAATTCAGAGGCACCAAAGCCTCTAGTGGTCATAGCTGGGGTACCAACTCTTAAACCGGATGGGAATAAAGCGGACTTGTCACCTGGAACAGTGTTCTTGTTGGCAGCAATGTTAGCTCTTTCTAATACGGCTTCAACTCTGGCACCGTCAATGTTCTTAGATCTCAAGTCGACTAAGATTAAGTGGGTGTCAGTACCACCGGAAACTAAAGTGAAACCCTTGGATTGCAATTCGCTGGCGAAGCTGGCTGCATTGGCAACGACATCCTTTTGGTATTCCTTGAATTCTGGGTAAGAAGTTTGCTTCAAAGCAACGGCTAAAGCAGAGATGGTATGATTGTGTGGACCACCTTGGTGAGCTGGGAAAACAGAGAAGTTAATCTTCTTGTCTAAGTCGTAGAGAATTTCCTTACCCTTCTTGGTGACCTTTCTAACACCCTTTCTGTAGAAAATCATGGCACCTCTTGGACCTCTCAAGGACTTGTGAGTGGTGGTGGTAACAATATCGGAGAATGGGAATGGTGAATCGGTGACACCAGCAGAAACCAAACCGGAAATGTGGGCCATATCACTCAATAAGTAGGCACCAACCTTGTCGGCAATTTGCCTCATTCTCTTATAGTCAATGATTCTAGAGTATGCAGAAGTACCAGCAACAATAACCTTTGGTCTGAATAACATGGCATTGGCCTCTAAGGTGTCATAGTCAATTAAACCGGTTTCTTCGTTTAATCTATATGGCATGGTTTGGAAATACTTCGAGATGTATGAAATTTTGGTTGTTGGAGTTTGGTAACCGTGGGATAAATGTCCTCCGTGAGGTAAGTCCAAACCCATGATTCTGTCACCTACTTCCAAAACAGCAGAGTAAGCGTACAAGTTAGCTGGAGCACCGGATAATGGCTGCACGTTGACACCCCATTCTTCCGGGTTCAAGTCAAATGCTTCTAATGCTCTCTTTTGACATAATGACTCAGCTTTATCTATGATTTCATTACCACCGTAGTATCTTTCACCAGGGTAACTTCGGAGTACTTGTTTTGCATCTCCGATCCTAACAAGTCCATAACAGCCTTGGAAGTGAAATTTTCCGATGGAATCAAAGTAATCGAGCTTTTTTGTCTGTTTCTTTCTTGTTGTAAAATTTCGGCCATCTCTGGGTCGACGTCCTTCACAGCTTTTGAGATCAATGATTGTGCATTAGCAGACAATGCATAGCATCTGGAAAAGGAACCAGGCAATCTCTTAGACGAGGTTCTCAATGTACGTAAGGTTGTTGGAATCATTATACCTGTTATTGCGTTGATCAATTAATGTATTGCACCTCAAAATCCATACCAGCTCCGAACTTATATAGATGAGTCGACAGAATGGTGAGTGAAAATTCGGAGTCACGTCTCGTGATCACTCTGACTCCTTATCGTTTCGGGGTCAATAAATGCTCGATCCCGAGTCGCATTTTTCGAGCGTCTAAACACCCTGAGCTAGTATAGTATGATCGAGGCCACAGGTTGAATCATCACAAACACCTAGTTTATTGAACCATTCATCTTTTAAACAATCACTAATACTTGCCCGCTCCTGTGGTTTAGCCTCAAGAATTCTGCCCACCAAATCGTGAGACTCTGGCGGTAAGTATTGAGAAATAGTTGCAAACCCCAGTTCGGTAGCATTCTTGGTGCCATCGTGATTACAATAGGCCACATATTTGCGATCAGTTAACCTTGCAGACTTCCACGGGAATTTTGCGTTGAGCATGTAAAATAAGATGATCCCCACCGACCATATATCGGCCTTCTTTCCGTCATAGTGAAACTGCTGCACGGTCTCGGGTGCCATGTAGCTATTAGACCCCACAAGACCGATGGCTTCATATTCCCGGTCGCCGTACGCGCCTGTGTCCGGATCCCTAGAAAACTCGAACGCAGTAGCTAGATCGATCATCTTCAACATACCTGTGTGCGAATCAAGCACCAAGTTATTGAGCTTCAAGTCACGATGACATATCTTAGCAGTATTGTGCAAATAATCGATTCCGTAGCATAATTGTTTCCACAAACATAACATTTCCTTCGTATTTCTCGCCTCCGACTTCTTGTCTTTGAGAATTTTATACAAGTCAGCGGTACCTGCTTCCATGTATATTCTCACGGTGGCCCCAAACCACGACACCTCTTCCTTATACACCTCAATAACGTGCCCATTTTGCAACCCTCGAAGAATATTGTACTCATGTAGTACTCGTTTCTGGTATTCGACCTTAGTCTCGTATTTCTCTCGACAATGGTACGTTTTCACTACATATCTATCCAGCGTCAGTCTTGATTGGTAAAGATCGATATATCCGGAAACGCCCTCACCTATCTTTTCGACTTTCTCATCTCGCCAGGAAATTTTAAGTCTACCCTTTCCTGTGGTCATTTCTCCATGCTTCCGACGGCCTAAATCCTCCATATACTGCGTTTAGCTGGTAATGCTGGCCTAATAACCTCTAAGCAAGCCATCTTAGGCATTTTTGTGATATTGAGGTCACAAGATTGGATTATGTAATCACCGTACCATCAAAAGGCAATAATAGGGATAACCCTTATCATTTGAATGGTCTTTTTATCAAACATACTAAGTTGATATTGATAATACTCGATTAGATACTATGAGATTATCAGTTTCAATTGCTACAGTAACATCAATTGCATCAGTGATTGGTGGCGCTGAAAGTTTAAGAGTTCCTACATTCCAACCGTACGTTGATAACGTTCAACAGCATCTTAATCTTAATTTTGACAAGGTTCAATCGCAATACAGCAATTTCGTCGATAATTTCGATATTGGTAAGAACAATGTCATTGAGTCTATTGCTAAGTACTTGAATGAGCCATTATCGGAGATTCCTAAGAATACCAAGCAAATATGGCTGGAAATGATGCTTCAATTTCCAGACACTGTTGGCAAGATGAACTTTAAGACCAATCCAAAGACTGTTACACCTAAGTCGTCGGATATGTTTAACTTCCACGTTGAGGATGCTAAGGTTCCAAACCACAAATTGAGAGTTAAGTCGACTCCAAAGGATTTGGGAATTGATGACGTCAAGCAATATACTGGTTATTTGGATGTCAAGGACGAAGACAAGCACTTTTTCTACTGGTTTTTCGAATCGAGAAACGACCCTAAGAATGACCCAGTTATTCTTTGGTTGAATGGTGGTCCAGGTTGTTCGTCGTTGACAGGTTTGTTTTTCGAATTGGGCCCATCGTCCATTGGTGCCGACTTAAAGCCTATTCGTAACCCTCATAGTTGGAACAATAACGCATCGATTATCTTTTTAGACCAACCGGTTAATGTTGGATTTTCTTACTCGTCTGATTCTATCACAAACACCATTGCTGCCGGAAAGGATGTTTATGCCTTCTTAGAATTGTTCTTCAAGCAATTCCCTGAGTACAAGAAACCAGATTTCCACATTGCCGGTGAATCGTATGCTGGTCACTATATTCCAGTCTTTGCCACTGAAATTTTATCTCATGATGATCGTTCATTCAACTTGAGTTCGGTTTTAATTGGTAACGGTTTGACTGATCCTTTGACCCAATACGAGTACTACGAACCAATGGCTTGTGGTAAGGGTGGTGAGCCATCTGTTTTGGAACCAGGTGAATGCCAATCTATGACTGATTCCATTCCAAGATGTTTATCCTTAATTGAATCCTGTTATGACTCCGGATCTATCTGGTCCTGTGTTCCAGCTACCATCTATTGTAACAACGGCCAAATGGGACCATACCAAAAGTCAGGCAGAAATGTGTACGATATCCGTACCATGTGTGAAGGCTCTAGTTTATGCTACTCTGATTTGGAATACATTGATCAATACTTGAATCAAGATGAAGTTAAATCCAAATTAGGTGTAGAAGTCGACGCATACGAATCTTGTAATTTTGATATCAACAGAAACTTTTTGCTTGCAGGTGACTGGATGAAGCCTTACCATAAGGCGGTCGTCGACTTGTTAGAACAAGAGTTACCTATCTTAATCTATGCTGGTGATAAGGATTTCATCTGTAACTGGTTAGGTAACCAAGCCTGGACTGATAAATTACCATGGTCTGGTCAAGAAAAGTTTGCTGAACAACCTATTAGAGAATGGAAGGTCGGTAAAGAAACTGCCGGTGAAGTTAAGAACTACAAGCACTTTACCTTTTTAAGAATTTTCGGTGGGGGACATATGGTTCCTTACGACCAACCTGAAAATGCTTTAGATATGGTAAACAGATGGGTTAAGGGTGACTACAAGTACTAATCTGTGATAGCATCACGATACCCGAATCCATGTGATTTATCCGATGTTAATTTGCTAGAATTAGAGTGCATCGTATTCTAAACAATTATTTTTTGTACGTTTTTGAAATCAGTTTGATTGTTTTAAATGATTTCGTTTAATAGTTTATGTCGACATATATGTATTGCTATTTACTATTGCTGTAGCCTACTCAACACGAATGGAATACCTCATGGAATATCCTGATCATGATACCTATTGTCGCTAAATCTCAATTGAGACGATCCACGATACAAAAATTTCGCAACATGTTCTTAAATAGGAAATTTATAAACAAAGTATCAATAATATTAACTAATTGGTTAAGACTATATACATCAAAAATAAGATGCTTCCAGTACATAAACCATTCATCGATGATTATGTTTAAATAAAACAATATACAGGCCGCCCGGCAATATTCAGTTAACAAGGACAATAATTAGTGGAACAACATTATCGTCGATTCATTACAAAGATCTTTTTAATTCATAAATACCCATCCAACTAACTACACTCACGGTTGATTTTCTTCAGAAAACAAGAGGTACTAACGCTCATTCATAATTTCATAAAATGGTGGATTGCATGCTAATAGCGATTCCGGTTGATCTACTAGTGATGTTGTTGAGCATAACAACATCATCACTTGGAATAGCCATTTTAACAAGCCAGAACATGGCTATTGCATTGCTTTTATTTATAATCGGAGGTTTTATAAGTGGTGGTTTATTGGTTATCCAGATGTTGTTCAGACTGAACTTAACCCCTATTTTTTTCATCTTACAATTAGTGGCCTACATTTTTCAGATTGTCACAGGTATCGTATTCTGCATTAACATTATTCATAATCATTTTGATTTTTCAAAAGGATTCAAAGGGTGGGAGGTGGCAGTGCCGACATTATTCATTATAGATGTATTTCTCATGGCTATTTCCATAACTTTACTCTTCGTTGTATTTTTACAAAGTGGTCCTGATGAAATAGAAGACGTCGACTTGGAGAAAGATACGGTTTCTCTGTCTGACACTTCTTGTGGTTCCCCAACCAGTGGGACATATCCTATTGAGAAAGATAATTCATCGCAACATTTAAATGTCACGCAATACCAACAAGTATCAAAAAAGATCTCGGATCAAACTTTGGTTGAAGGCCCAATGTACGATACTGTGGTTAAGACTACAATCAATAATATCAACGCCGACAATGACCTAGCATATATCATGAACTATACTCCAACTGACGAAGCATCAGATTATCTGTACTATACAAACAAGAATTGGATGGATTCCAATGCAAACTTACATTCAATAAAACTTTCAACCGATTTAACTAATATTCCCACGCCTGAAACACCGACAAAATCGTTTTCCAAAAGAACAAATTTTGGCTTATTTAGGATGAATACAAGGGCAATAGATTCAAGTAACAAACTTGTGAACGAGAATCCAAATGTGATACCCGATTTGAAACAATCAAAGAGCGTTCCAAACTTTATAAAGACAGCCAACCTTGATAATAATATAAACATCAATAATAAGAAACCTAGGTTCGAAGCTATTCCAGATTTGAACCATTCTGATATAAAAAAATTGAATCAGAACTGTTCGCAAGCCACCCCAGTGAATTACGTCTATGACCAGAGCGCTGGTATTAACAGTTATGAATCGAGCACTAACAAGCATAGACGAGTTTCATTGATAGAGTCAAACTGTAATGATATTCCCCAAGGGGAACATAATATTAAAGTTGTTGGTAATAAAAATATCGTAAAGAGATCTAAATCAGCTAGTTCTATTGGTGGTGGTAAGTCTAGAAAGTCAAATGTAGATCAAAGACGAAAGTCAATACATGATGAAAAAATATTTCTTAGAAATGTTAATGAATCCTTGTTACCGGCGGTTTTAAGAAGTGGTGAAAGTCCTATTATGGAATTAAGAAGACAACAAGAAATACAGGGTAAACAGACTGAAGAACAGAATAAGAGTCCTTTCAGTCAGAAAGGTAGTCCTAAACATTCCTCCAATTTGCAAAGAGATGTTGGATCAGATTTGAGTCCTGTGGGCGAGGGTGATCTGAGTGAGGCTGAAAAATCCAACATTGGAGAAATAACAGAATCTGATGATAGTCCAGATTATTTGAACTTACCTTTCATATCTGAATTTGATGAGCCTATAGACCAGGATAAATTTAGAGGTTTCGACCAAGATACAGCAGTTATTGAAGAACCATCTGAAATCTTCAAAAAGACTCCGAAGAAAAAAGGTACCTATCAATTTAACGATCTTAATTTTGAAAAGCAAACCTTTGCTCAATCGGGTCAACAAAAAGTAGAAGAACAGTTACCTGAGGATTACTATAAAGCCCTTAATGGTCTAGAGAAAATTCCAAAATCCAGTTCCACTTCGAATTTTATGTGGAAGCAGGAGGGAAAAGAAAACGGGACTTCAAGTTCTATGAACCATATATCCTTGAAGGATTGGGATAGTAATTCAATAAAATGGAATGAACATAGAACTAGATCTGGTGCGAACTTGAATATTGCTGGTATCACAAGGTTAGTAAGTGATCACAATTTGAAATCTATGAGCACCGACAGTGATTCAGTGATACCTGCTGATATGGATTTATTACCACCTTTAGAATATCGCCTAGATAATATCGACAACTTGAGTGATCTACATAGTGCTACAGGTAGTACTAAAGAGGTAGAGCCTGACTACTCGTTTACTTCTTTGAATAGGTCTTCGAGTGCTCCATCATTACACACATATAGAGAGCCGTATCCTGGGTTAGACTGTGTGTATAGTGCTTCACAAGAATCAAAGAGTTTGTCCATCAAATCTCTGGAAAACACATTACGTCACATTAACACGCCCCCAGAACGTAACGTTTCTTTAACCGCAAGTTCTTCTCCAATAAAGAAGTTTTTCCAAGAGAGTCCGAAACGTCTAAATGTCATTTTTAAACGAAAGCCAAACACTAGGTATAGTGTCGATTTGAGTTCATTGAAAGATCCCAATATTAATTCCTATCACAAGCATACAAGTTCTGTGGTGTCAAACCAGTTTTCTATGTACTCCAGTAAATCGTCCAAATCGAGTTCCCCCAAAAAAACCTTCAAGGCCCTCCTTAGATCACCTAGCAAGTTTCAGACACCAAGCCCCGTAGAACCTTCTTTTGCAGAATGTTCAAAACCAGCCTCCCAAAATAAATTGTTTAATAATAATAATAATGATGGATGTCTGATATATGCTAATGAAAACGCATTGAGTTTCTGGGATTTGGATACTGCTCATAGTTCAGAGCGATCAAGAGTTAGTTCTGTTCCAAGTGCCGTAATTGGGGAATATGACAGAGAAAAATGGAGAACTTTAAAAGCATTACAAAACCAAGAAAAAGTCTCTTTTGAAGGAGTTGAAGCTTAACTATAGATATCTAGATTTTTTAAAACTTTATAGACATAAATTGCATAAAACTAAGTTACTAAACTTGTATTCGATGAGTTCAATTTTTTTTTTTTTTTTTGAGAATCGCAGACATAAATATTATTTGAAAAATATATGAATTATAACTATTTTCTTAGTACTATTCACACATATTATCAGTATGGATGGTGAAGATTTGTTTGACGTCTTTGACGAAGCACCAGCCAATGCTCCACCTGTGATACAGACGGAACCAAACTCAAAGAAGGAAACTTCGAAAAAGCGTCAAGCTTCCGAAGAGCCTAAAGAGAATGGCGAAGAAAAACAGGCTAAGAAAGAAAAGAAAACTGACACGAAAAAGGATGAAAAAACTAAAGCTAAGCAAGATATCACTCCTGTTGTTTTCGATGCTGTCGAAATTGAGGCTTCAAGAGAAGTTGCTGTATCAGATGGATTAATGGGAAAAACATCAGATGCAAAGCCAGGACAATTACAGTTGAGACATCAAGTTAGACATCAAGTTGCTATTCCACCTGAATATCCATATGTTCCCATTGGTGAGCATAAAAGACAAAACGAAGCAAGAACTTATCCGTTCGTTTTGGATCCTTTCCAAGATACAGCCATTTCGTGTATTGATAGAAGCGAATCAGTATTGGTCTCAGCGCATACCTCTGCCGGTAAAACAGTAGTTGCAGAATACGCTATCGCCCAATCATTAAGAGAAAAACAAAGAGTCATTTATACCTCTCCAATTAAGGCATTAAGTAACCAGAAGTACAGAGAACTATTGGCAGAATTTGGTGACGTAGGTTTAATGACTGGTGATGTTACTATTAATCCTGATGCTGGTTGTTTAGTTATGACTACTGAAATTTTACGTAGTATGTTGTATAGAGGTTCCGAAGTTATGAGAGAAGTTGCGTGGGTGATCTTTGATGAAGTTCATTATATGAGAGATAAGGCTCGTGGTGTTGTTTGGGAAGAAACAATTATCTTATTGCCAGATAAGGTTCATTATGTTTTTCTTTCGGCCACTATCCCAAATGCCATGGAATTTGCAGAATGGATTGTCAAAATTCATGCACAACCATGTCATGTTGTTTATACAGATTTCCGTCCAACCCCATTGCAACATTATTTGTTCCCTGCGGCAGGAGATGGTATCCATTTGGTTGTTGATGAAAAAGGAACTTTCAGAGAAGAAAATTTCCAAAAAGCTATGGCGTCCATTAGTGACAATGTTGGCGATGATCCATCATCGGCTGATAAATCTAAAGGTAAAAAGGGACAAACATATAAAGGGGGTAACAAGGATGGTAAGTCAGATATTTACAAGATTGTTAAAATGATCTATATGAAAAGATATAACCCAGTTATTGTTTTCTCTTTCTCTAAGAGAGATTGTGAATCTTTGGCTTTGAAAATGTCAAAATTAGATTTCAATACAGATGACGAAAGAGAAGCGTTAACAAAAATCTTCAATAATGCAATTGAATTGTTACCTGATGCTGATAAAGAGCTTCCCCAAATCAAGAATATTTTGCCTTTATTAAGACGTGGTATTGGTATTCATCATTCTGGGTTATTACCAATCTTAAAAGAAATTATTGAAATTTTGTTCCAGGAAGGGCTTTTAAAGGTTTTATTTGCTACCGAAACTTTCTCCATTGGTCTTAATATGCCTGCTAAAACAGTTGTTTTCACATCTGTCCGTAAGTGGGATGGTAAAGGTTTCCGTTGGGTTTCTGGAGGTGAATACATTCAGATGTCCGGTAGAGCAGGTCGTCGTGGTCTAGATGATCGTGGTATTGTTATTATGATGATTGATGAAAAAATGGAGCCACAAGTTGCAAAAGGAATGGTAAAAGGTCAAGCAGATAGATTGGATTCAGCCTTCCATTTAGGATATAATATGATTTTGAATTTGATGAGGGTTGAAGGTATTTCTCCAGAATTCATGTTGGAAAGCTCATTTTATCAATTTCAAAACGCAGCATCTGTTCCTGTATTAGAGAAGAACTTACAGGAATTAACTTTGAAATCGAACAGTATTCAAATTGATGATGAGGCAACAGTCAGGGAATATTATGATTTGAAAAAGCAGTTTGATATATATCAGGATGATGTTCGCCAAGTCGTTACTCACCCGGGTCACATTTTACCTTTCTTACAAGCAGGAAGAGTTATAAAGGTTAAGGTTGGCGACATGGATTATGGTTGGGGTATGGTCACATCTTTCACAAAAAGAACTAACAAGAGAAACCCATCCCAAACGTACAGCGATCACGAAGCATATATTGTGAACGTTTTTGTTTACACGATGTTTGTTGATTCTCCAGTCAATTTAATTAAGTCATTTAATCCAGATCTTCCAATCGGTATTAGACCAGCTAACGCTGGTGAAAAATCTAGAGCAGAATACATTCCAATAACTTTGGATTCAATTGAAAAGATTAGTAGTGTTAGATTAAGAGTTCCGGACGAATTCAAAAGTTCAAGCGCTAAAAAGAATTTATTGAAGACTATGAAGGATTTACCAAAGAGACTTCCAGATGGTATTCCATTAATGGATCCAATTGAAAGTATGAAAATCGATGATAATGACTTTAAATTATTGTTAAGAAAGATCGATGTCTTGGAATCGAAGATGTTAAGTAACCCTCTTCATGAGTCTGTGAGATTGAAAGATTTATATGAGAAATATAGTGAAAAGGTGGAGATTGAAAATAAAATCAAGTCTCTTAAAGATAAAATATTGGAGGCTCAAGCAGTTATTCAATTGGACGATTTGAGGCATAGAAAGAGAGTCCTTAGAAGATTGGGATTCACTACACAAAATGATATCATTGAATTAAAAGGTAGAGTTGCTTGTGAAATCAGTACTGGGGATGAATTATTATTGACCGAATTGATATTCAATGGTACATTTAATGACTTAACTTGCGAACAATGTGCATCGTTATTATCATGCTTTGTCTTCCAAGAAAAGGCTAAGGAAGTTCCTAGATTGAAGCCTGAATTGGCTGAGCCATTGAAGTCAATGCAAGATATGGCTAGTAAAATAGCCAAAGTCTTCAAAGAATGTAAGATAGAACTCGTTGAAAAGGAATACGTTGAATCATTCAGACCAGAATTAATGGAAGTTACATATGCTTGGTGTAAGGGTGCATCTTTTACACAAATTTGTAAGATGACTGATGTCTATGAAGGTTCTTTAATTAGAATGTTTAAGAGATTGGAAGAAATGTTGAGACAAATGGTAACTGCAGCTAAAACCATTGGTAACGCCGAATTAGAAGAAAAGATGGAAAAATCAATGGGATTAGTTCACAGAGATATTGTTTCAGCTGGTTCATTATATCTTTAGTTATTCACTGATGTATATTTTATGTATTATAGTAATATTGATGAAAAATTTAAGTCATTTGGTAGAGCACTGCGGAAAAGTTCTATGTAGGTTAATTTTTTCTATCTCTTATCATTTTGCCTCCTCTAAAAGCAACTAATTAACTTCCAGCTTATTGATTTATATTGTATTAATTGTTAGATTGAGTAACATGCCAGTTGATAAGCAAGCGAAAAGGAAAAAAAGTATATCAAGCAATGAAGTTGAATTGCTTTATACTAAATCTAAAACGTACCTTCACCCCACAACCTCTAAGAAGGATAATATACCTGGGTACTTGTCATTAAGTAGAGGTGCTAATGCAGCTAATAGAGATATTATAATCTCATTTATGTCTGAGAAGCAATTATCAAGCGAAGAATTGAAAGCATATGAAAATGTTGATATTGCTGATTTGCAAGATGATTTGGAGGCATTGAAACTTGGTGGTACAAATAGTAGATCATCCGGTAAACGAAATTTGAATATTGTTTCGAAACCACCAACATCAAGTGCTTTTGGGTTTTGTTTCAGTATTCCGATATCATTTGTCTATTCAATTCAAGTTCGGAAACCGTCAGTAGGATGGTGGTTCGGATCAATAATAATTAACACCCAGGACGGAGAAAAGTTACCCATTGTGTTTTTTCATGATGATGAATCTCCGTCGACTTTGAAGAACCAAAAGGTTAGAAATCAAAGATTTGATCCGTTCGGTGATAATGGTGAAATGTATTGGGGAGGACTGGATTTTATGAATGCATTAGGAAAGTTTGCAGACGTTCAAAAGTCAAGTGTAGAACCGTCTGTGTACTTAATTAATCCTGAATCTAATGATTTAAGGAATTTTGCTCCATTTAAGGAACCCAAAACAGCTAAGACGGAAACTAACCAAGAGCCATTTAAATTACCTGATGTCAACAAGTTTTTTGCAAATGCTAAATGGAAGGTCTTGGAAACCGTTGCTACTTTCTCAGCAAAAACTCGAAATCAAGTCCTTGATCTTGTTGATGAAAATGCCCCCATGCCAATTAAGCAGATTATAAATAAGCCTGAAGTGCAAAAAATTGGAAACGAATTTGATAGCGCTAGAGTTTATTTAGCAAAATGGGCTGCTCAAGTTAAAGAAGAAGCAGAAGAGGCACACAGGAAATATCAGTTAGATGACGAAATATATAACAAAATTAATAAAGAGTTGGGTGTGGGATCAAACACAGAAATCTTGACCGACGAAGAAGTGAGTAAGACATCTAGAAGAAAGCCTATTAGCAAAGTTGAATGGGAAGGTTTGTTTGATTTTTCAGGCAGATTGATTATTTCCATAGATGAAATTAAAGATAGGATCTTTCATGGGGGGTTAGAAGATTGCATAAGAGGGGAGGCGTGGTTATTTTTACTCAACGTTTACCCATGGGATTCTTCAGCTGAGGAAAGAAAAACCCTACGCAATAGTTTTCAAACAGCTTATGAAGAAATAAAGTTAAAATGGGTTAACGATGATGATAAAAGAAGCGTAGATTTTTGGAAAGATCAGAAACACAGGATTGAAAAAGACATTAATCGTACTGACCGTAACTTATCAATTTTCCAAAACAAAAAGAAGATTTCTATTTCCGGTGTGGGAAGTGATAGATTACCAACGACCAGGGAATCATCTCCAGAAACTCCAGATGAAGCTGATGATGACGAATTCGACGTTTCGAATATCACAAATCCTCACTTGTTTAAAATGAGGGAAATCTTATTGACTTACAATGAACATAATGTTAATTTGGGATATGTTCAGGGAATGACAGATTTATTGTCTCCACTATATGTCACATTTCAAGACGAATCCTTAACGTTCTGGGCATTTGTGAACTTTATGGATCGTATGGAAAGAAACTTCCTTCGTGATCAATCTGGAATGAAAAATCAAATGCTAACTTTGAATGAATTAGTTCAATTCATGTTACCAGATTTGTTTAAGCACTTGGAGAAGTGTGAATCTACAGATCTATATTTCTTCTTCCGCATGCTATTAGTCTGGTTCAAACGCGAATTCGAGTGGTCCAGTGTGCTCTCCCTATGGGAAATCTTATGGACTGATTATTACTCCGGTCAATTCCACTTATTCTTCGCTTTGGCAGTATTAAGCGATAATGAACGTATTATAAGACAAAATTTAAGCAGATTCGACGAGGTCCTCAAGTACATGAACGACCTTTCTATGAATATGAACTTGAATCATTTGTTAATACGTGCAGAATTGCTATTCTTGAGGTTCAGAAGAATGATCGATATAATCGACAGGGAAAATTCCTTGAAAAAGTTGAATAACCCTGGAGTATATGATGATGCTAATAATTCATTAATCAAAATTAGCCCTGCATTGAGAGAATTATTATCGAAGAAGCCTGTGATACAGAAAGAAACTGAAAGACCTGAAGGTGTAGGTGGTGGTTAAACCTAACAAATGCGTATTTTTATTATTATTTTCTTTGGTCTATAACGTCCGTTCAACCTAAAAACTATAATCTACTATTGATGTTCCATTGTTTTATTTGATTTATATAGGATTGGACTTATTTATGTCAATTTCATGAAGTACACGTGCAGCATCATCTCATCGCTCAATATGCCATTTGCGATAACTATTAGTGTATATATATTTCGCTTAATTCCTCTTTTACACGCACAAATATTATACTAGTATTTGTGGATGGTTCTTGCAGACTCATACGTGTTATCATGAGTGTTAAGAAACCATTGAATGAAGACCTGTGTCAGGTTTATGGAGAAGGGGATGATGATTACTTCTATGAAGAAGAGTATGTAATTAGTAAATCCGCAAAAGTAACGCTATTTGGGTTATTTATATGTATCTGTCTTGGATGCATTTGGTTTTTCGCCATATTTTTACCAGACTATTTTATTCCTGAGGCTAGAGATTTGGAAGGTATAACCAAGGTTACAGACTTGAAAGTTGCGTTGATACCATTAAATGAGGGTAGGATCAAGCAATTGGGATTATGGGACGAGTCAAGTGATGCCCATGATATAGGCCATGACGATGAGAAATTGGATAATGACAGTGAAAGCGACGACGAAATTGAAATCGGAGAAAGTGACAGCGAAATGGAAGATGATGTGGAACTCAACCAGAAGAGAACTGTCGAGAGACTTATACTTATCGGTGATGTACACGGGCATTATACAAAGCTTCGTAAATTACTTCGAAAACTTAACTTCAATCGTCGCACTGACCATGTACTCATGTTGGGAGATTTCATTGCGAAAGGCCCCGATTCTATTAAGGTTTTAGAATTTGCAATCAATAATAAGATTGATTGCATATTTGGAAACCATGAATGGTACGTGCTACAAAATTATGCTCAATTTCACCAACTAGATGCACCTAGATTTGCCAATGAAAAACCTGATATCGGTATCGAAAGCCTGTTTAATGAAGATCCAGAGTATTTATTGGCGAAGAAATTGCAGCCGCACCACGTTGATTACATTAATAGTTGCCTGGTAATCAAAAAACTAGGCAAAGTTCCATTGCATAAGCGAAATGAAGATGGGGGTCTGAAATATTCTAATGGAGTTGCTGTACATGGTGGTCTCCGTTGGGATTTGCCTTTCGAAGAACAGGATTCAGAGAAGTGTTTGGAAATGAGATCTTATATCGGCCCCGACTTTAACGAGTCCACCGACGACCCTTTTGAAGAAAATGCCGTTTCGTGGTCTAAAATATGGAACAAGAAACAAAAGGAATTCTCCAATAAAGATACCCATGTCGTTTATTATGGACATGATGCCAGAAGAGGCCTCAAATTAAAGAAATACGCTAAAGGACTCGACACAGGATGTTACAAAGGTGGCCATTTAACGGCAATGGTCCTTTGGAACGAAAACGTTCCAACTTCCAAGGGTAAAACAAATATTTTGCATAAAGAAAAGATAGTAAGCGTCTCGTGCTAGCTCCCTTATACTACGGCATATTTCTTTCCGATTCATTGCATATGCTACGTATCTACGTATCAATACTATAGCTATTTAATATTTATATTTATATTTATATTTATATTCGTATTTATCATAATTCGTTATTTTATCATGATTCATTTGTAGTATTTGCTGGTTATTCAGATTTATCCCGATTTTTAATAATTCCATTTACTATCACTTAAATCTCTTACTTTATCAACATAGATAGATATAAACCTACACCTTTATAATTAATATCTGAATTTCGACTATTTACCATAATTTCTCTCAGGAAGGCTGGCTCACTGCCTATTGTTCCAGCATTTTGCAGCTGGGTGTACTTGTGTTTTCCCAATTGATCAACAAATTAATTTGCGCACGCCAATTGTGTTAAAACATCAAAACACCTCCTTTTGTTTTTATGATATTTTTCTTTAATTATCCCATATAATTATATGAAATAAATAAATATCTGTTGATTATGAGCTTTCATACCATTGAGTATTCAGCTGGTATGGTTTCCCCTAATTCGAATAACCAATTAGCGCTAGGAAATGTGCAAAGTGGAGCGGCCGCGTCGCATGGGATTTTTACGTATGATGGGGGCATTCCTATGCTATTTTTCGTCCCATTCAACGACCCAAATAGATATGAGTACAAGCAGAAGATAATTAGTCATGGAGGGATTATTACGGATACGGAGCCTAATGAGTCTACTGGTAATAGAATTATATTGCTAAGCTCGTTCAATATAAGGGGACAATTGTGCTTCAAGTTGAGTTTTATTGACGACTCGATCAAGAATAATGGGGTTTGTGATTTGAGTAACTATAAATACCAGATTCCAGAGGTTTATGATCCATCTAGTGTTTCTGGTCAAAACAAGGTCATCAAGATCAATTCAGAAGGAGACGGGGCAGACCAGAATGATGCAGCTGCGTTTTCTAATGTGCTTAGTAGAAACGTTAGACCACCGCCAATGAGAACATCGCGCCGGTTCACAGACTTGAAGGACGAATATATTTTGAAGCAAATTAGATTGAACCCAAGGTTAAGAAACAGTCATAAGTTTTTTGACGGTTTAGCGCTTCATGACGTTTTGAAAGGTCACACAGGGAATTCAATTAGAAGTAGATATAGAAATCACTTGGAATCTAGGTTGGCCTATGTGTATAAGACCGATGAAGATGGTGTATTGATTAAGTCTGCTGATGGAAAGAATATTAGAGATAGTCTTGAGAATTTACCTAAGACTTTGAAGAATAGGTTTACGGCATTAGAAGATTTCAACTTGTGTACTGAGCTAATTGAGTATAGTAGACTAAAGTACTACGAAGATTTAGAGTCTGGTGCTGTTGATAAGGACGAAGATGGTAAGCCAAAACCTTTTGATTTATATCAAGAGTTCACAGCGCCAGTATCATTCTTCGCAATGATGGCTAAGAATTATCCAAGTCACTCATACCATTCATGGAGAGATAGATACAGAAAATTTGTTCGCCAATACGGCGCTCAGAAATATATTGATGACTATAATAGATCAATTCAAAATGGTGAAACACCCGAACAAATGAAAAATTTCACTGGGAAAAAGGCAGGACTTACCAGGGGATTCAAAGAATTGATTGGATCGAGCTACAATGATAATTACAGAGCACTCCCATCCAACGAAAATGCCGGGGATGATGGAGCAATAGATGAAAAAATAAAGCAGATTAGATCCTCGAATTATGCAAATGCTGCTGAGAATGCTGGCGAACATGAAATCCAAGAAGGAGAAGGAGAATCAAATAATGATATTGAGCTGGTGATTGAATCACAATCTCAAGCCGAATCTCAACCGCAAGGTAAAGGTGGATCTCTTCTTGATTCTCAATCTACCTCGCAGATGTGGTCGGATTTTGATATTAAATACCTTCCTGAAGGTATAACTCTTGAACACCTATTAAATAAGAACTTTTTTAAAATTTCACCTAATGAGATCAGTACGAGGGTGGAAACAATATTAAATGATATTGAGCTTGCGGCTCCAGCCGTGTTACTTAAATCATTCAATGAGATAGGTATCAATGATGTTTTTACTGCTCATTTAATTATGGCTGCGACTGGGGATATTGTGAACATGCAAGTATTTATTGATCAATTTTTACATTTGATTCCACATTTACTGGAAGATAAACTTTATGATGGGTTACAAATTGAAGACACTGATGGTATATGGACTAGTAAGTTAGACAATTATCTACTCAGTGGTTCGAAACAGGACATGAAGAAATTACAAGCAATTCAAAGTCCACAATCCATCGAGGCCAGAAGACATTTTCTTGAAAAATTTTCGTAAATTTTGGCTAAACCTTAATTTTTTTGTGTACGAGCATAGTGTATAGTAATAAGCTTATATATTAGTGTACTATAATGTATAATATTGTTTAATGGATCTGTTTAATGGATCTAGCCAATTTTGCATACTCATTGAGAATTCAAGAGTACTAGTCCAGTATAATTGCTACAGATTTAATAGTAAATAATATTTATTACTTGGGATATCAAAACAAGAAACAATAAAATAATAAAAATAAAAGTAGAGTAGAACTCACATATAACTCGAAATAAACCAGAAAATTTTACCGACTACCCGAATAACTTAGGAAGAGTAAATACCCCAGTACTTTTCAGCGTTGTATGCACCATCAGCCTTCCATAAATCGTTGAAAGCAGTGAACAAAGTGACGGCATCACCACAAGTATCCTTGATGGAGTCAACAGCAGATTTTTGGTTAGCAACAGAAGGATTAGCAACACCATTGCTGTCACCCTTTGATGGCCAGCCGGTTTCGGTGATGAAGACATCCTTCTTACCACCACAAGCGGTAGCAACTCTTTGGATTTGTTGTAAAACCCAGGTACCAGCTTGATCAGCAGAGACATGACCATCGAAGAAAGCGTGAGCATTGACGGCCATGTAATCAGAGTGGTCACATAAGTCTGGGTTGTTAATAACAGCAATGAAAGTGTCAACGGAAACAACCTTACCACTGTAACCAGCGCTCTTTAAAGCAGCCTTACCGGACTTAACGTAGGTAGCAATTTGGGAAGCAGTAGCTTCACCGTTGTTAACTAATTCGTTACCGATGGAAACAGTGTGGATGTCATCCCAAGAACCACTGGACTTGACAGCAGAAGCTAAGCTTTCGACACCAGATTCAATGTTGTTGACATCGAAAATACCAGCGAAGACCTTTTGGGAAGAAGTCTTAGAGGATAAGACTTGAGCAACTTGGTCACAATCAACACCGTACAATCTGATGATGTCGAAACCGGAAAGTTGGGAGATTTCCTTTTGGATTTGAGAAGATGACTTACAGCCACCATCGTCGGAGTAAGGAGAGTAAGTGATACCCTTAGCACCACCCTTACCGACACCAGAAGAGGTAGAATCGGAACCGCTGCTGGTAGAAGAAGCATCGGTGGATTCAGAAGCAGAACCGGTGGTGGTTTGGGTTTCAAAAGTAGATGGGTTGCTGAAACTGCTTGGTCTGTATTGAGCAGCATCAGTAGCAGAAGTCACATCAACAGCGGAAGTACTAACTTCAACTGGTTCAGTGTAGGTGTTGGCACCAACAGTGACCTTAACGACACTGGTTTGGGTGACAACCTTAACATCCTTCTTTTCCATCTTGTGTTCATGGTGTTGATGTTGTTGTAATGGTTGGGCTAAAACGGCACCAACTAAAGCAGCGCTAACGAAAGACTTAAATAACATAATGAATGTTCAGTTAGTTAATATATCAAGGTATTATCTAGGGATATAAGATAATAAGGAATGACTGTAGAAATACCTAATTAATATGAAGAACAAGTTAAACTAATGAACAAACTCAAGGGATTTTGACTTGTTTATAAAACGTGAAACCCGACGACAAAGAAAATTTTCGCATCTGAAAATCGCTTGATTTTGTGTTTCGTTTATTTTTCATATTGATTAGGAAGGCCAACCACGAATCTCGAATCGGGAAAAGCCACTAAAATAGGGAGCGCATTGTTTGGATTGGATAGTGCATTGCTTCCCGCAGGTCGAAGAATACTATTATACTACCTAGAACAGAACGTGCGTCTGAGAACTTACCAGGGGTAATATAAAGGACAAGGGGTGGGTGTATATTGGACTGGCAAGCTATTGTCGTAGCAGTTGAACGACTTATACGGAAGAGAAGTAAATAAATAGCATTAGGGGTGTAGGGATGGTTGGGCGAACGATGAGAAGTAGGAGGTAAAGTTACAGTTACAGGTTGAGATGTTTGAGACAGTACGAGACTAGTAGGGAACACCAGTAGACTACCAGGAGGTCCATTTTGATGTATTACATTATCTCTGATTACATATGCGTTTGGCGACGATCAGGTTAGATCTAGGCTATATAGTGGTAAATCAAATGCCGTTTGCGGTGAAGCATCGAATGCAAAATATATACCCATCGACACTGGACCAGGGGCAGACTATAACACGCTAGTATCAAGTTAGCAACCACAAGTGACATCCGTTCGTATCCATGGCCATTTCTGGAGTGAACATGTCCCTATTGGTAGGTCCCAACGGTCAAGAATCTGATTATTTAACAAATCCATCATTTAGGTTTGAACCCACTTTAGCTATTGGCTTTATGTATCTTGGTTATTTATTATTTGTGCGTTTCGGTATATGTAATATAAACTTTTTCCTAATCGGCCAGATTGGCAACCGGATTTGGTGCTAGGTCGTCAATGGGGCATATGACCGGTGGCGCCGAGAACGACGTAGCGGAATATTAGGAGCTAATCGGGGTGAACATATTTAGTGTGGGTGCACGGATGTTACCATTTTTTTCGGTATCGGGCCATTATTACCGCACTGGTGTTATTACGCACTTGAAACTGCACCGGCTTGGCGCAAGTGGCGGTTAGGACCGCGCGCGAGCGCCCCCAGTGCTCCCCCAGTATCCGTAGCGAGTTGGTATGGCGGTATGGTTGCCCTGCGATCTACGCGCTTAAGGAGTCAAAGGAGGTGTGGGTGTATGGGTTTCGCGTCTAATGATGGCGGCAATACCAATAGACGCGAATCCAATGAGGCTGCGAAGAGGCTGCGAAACGAAACGACGATGTGTCGAGTAGTTACCACCTCCGCCAACTGGGTGTTGAACCATGAGACCACGAACAGAATGCTGCAGGTCTGTAACAAGGTCAATGTGGGCTTTGTATACGACGGTTGGGACAGTTGCACCAGCCATGAATGACAGCGCATGCGAACGGATATATGTGAAACATATAGGGACGGATGTGACAGTTGTCTGACAACATCTATGCGATACTTAGCTATTTTTCGCTAACCATATAGAATCCCAGTAAACGAGCGAAAGGTGAAAGGATGGCCACAAACACTACCAATGGACTTCGTGATGCACTGGTGCTCCCCAAAACTTCCCATACACCAGATCACTTATAGTTGCTAATCACGAGGACATCATCTGTAATTGACCCGATATATGATGACAGATCGTGTAAACCGTCTATCTTATATAGTGATCCAGATATATATATAGTTGTATTAGCATTCTTTAGTACAGGTGATTTTATAGTATAATATTTATCACATTTATTTAGAACAATTGGTTGTACTTTAGGTTTATTATAACCCTACGAGATTCAGTATCCTTATATTTACGATTAACACAAGGGTGCAATTTTTTTTAGTTTATCTAATACACTTATAAGATCTAATATCAATTGAACAGTGGCGGTTGACAAATCAGTGGATTCTGGTTCAAAAAGAAGTTTTTCAAACATGCTTAGCGAATCTCCTAGTGACAAGGAAAATATGTTAAAGGAAATCGATCCTGGTAAGAAACAGTTTGCAGAAGATAATGAGGTGATTGAGATTGAAGATGATCCGATGGAAGTGGATTTGGATGACGGCGATGACGATGACGATGAAGAAGACGATGACGATGACGACGAAGTTGTGATTGTTGATAGTCCGACGAGTCTGAAGCAACTGGCAACACACCTTCCTGCGGCAAATCAGTTCAAGGAGTTAGCCGACCGATTAATGAAACCATTGCCTGATTATCCAGTAAAGGAGCAGACATACAATGTTTGGGAAATCAAGGACTGGACTGCGTTAAAAGACGATAAAATCAGAGGCCCCAAGTTCACATGTGGAGGTTTTGAATGGAACATCTTGTTGTTCCCCAGAGGTAACAATAACAACCAATTGTCGCTCTACATAGAGCCACATCCAATAACCCTTCCGGGGGAAGAGAAAAAGCAATGGTATGTATGTGCCAAGTTCGGGTTGGACTTGTGGAACCCAAACGATCCAGCAGCACATTATTCTAGTGGTTCATACCATAGATTCAACGAAAACGAAACTGATTGGGGGTTCTCATCGTTGATTGATATAAGACAATTAAAGTCCGTGTTGAAGGATCACAAGCGCCCTATCTTGGAAAACAACCAGATCAATATTACTGCTTACATAAAGGTCATCGACGATTCATCAACTGGGGTGTTGTGGAATACGTTTGCTGATTATGATTCGAAGAAGAGCACCGGGTATGTGGGTTTGAATAATCAGGGAGCTACCTGCTATTTGAATTCTTTATTACAATCTTATTTTACAACTAAAATTTTCCGGAAATTAGTGTACCAAATTCCGATCGACTTGAATAAGAACTTGAACTCTGTTGCATTCTCATTACAGAAAATATTTTATCTTTTACTGAATTCCAAGGAGCCAGTTGGGACTTTGGAATTGACGAAATCGTTTGGTTGGGATTCTTCTGATGCATTTACTCAGCATGATGTTCAAGAATTGAATCGTATTTTGATGGATAAATTAGAAACAGCGATGAAATCAACCTCTAAGGAGAATTACCTAAATGATATATTTGTGGGTAAGATGAAATCCTATATCAAATGCTGTAATGTTCCTTACGAATCTTCTCGGGTTGAGGACTTCTGGGATATTCAATTAAATGTTAAAGGTTTCAAGAACTTACTGGAGGCATTTAAGAATTATATTGAAATTGAAATGTTAGAGGGTGAAAATAAATACCAGGCGGGTGATGAACATGGTTATCAGGATGCTAAAAAAGGTGTAGTTTTCGAATCATTCCCACCAGTTCTTCATTTACAATTGAAAAGATTCGAATATGACTTTATGGTAGATGATCTAGTTAAAATTGATGACTTCTACGAGTTTCCCGACTCAATTGACTTGAAACCGTACCTTGATGAAGATTTGCCTACTGAAGTCAAAAATGAAAACTGGACTTATAAACTACACGGAGTTTTAGTTCACCAGGGTAGCATTTCAAATGGTCATTATTATGCTATGATCAAGCCATACGCAAAGAAGGATACTTGGTTAAGGTTTGATGATGATAAGGTTTGGAAAGTTACACCTTACCAAGTGTTTCAGGAAAATTTTGGCGCCAGGGAATTATCGCCTCAAGAATTTGCTAAGCTCTCAAGAGTCGATCAAAATGAAAATTTAATTAGAAGAGCAACTTCTGCTTACATGTTGGTCTACTATCGTGAATCTGAATTGGATAGTATTTTGCCTGATGATGAAGAATCAATTAACAAGGTTATACCCAGTACAATATCAAACCAAATAGAAAATGAATTAAAAGAAATGGAAAGTATTGAAAAGGCTAAACAAGAAGCGTTATATTATTTGAATGTTAAGTTTGTCACTCTGCATAATTTCAATAACTTCAATGGTTTTGATTTATATCCTGATCCGACTATTCAAAAGCTATATGATGAATCGTTGGTGGATGAAAGTACAGTACCAATCAGTTTAAAAGTTAAAAAGGATGATAGCTTTTTAACCTTATACAAATTGATCGGATCTCAATTGGGTTACATTAATGATGATAAAGATATTCAAATCGAAGACGTTCAAGATCTACCATTTAGATTGATTTTGATCAACCATCGTAATAATCACACTAATAGAACAGATACGCCTGTTCCTGATGATTTAATGGATGCCACGATTAATTCGATATATTTAAAATGCTTTAATAGAAAGTACGATGAAATGGTATTTTACGTGGAGGAATTAAACAAGGATTTGAAAAATATTAACAAATTGACTGAAGTTGAATCAAACCCACCTGAAAACTTTTCGTTTGATAAAGTCTTCAAAAATATCGATGCAGTTAAGGGAAAGAGTTCCGATCAATTTAAATTTGATGACATTTCGGACCAATCATCGTATAAGACGATTTTCTTGAAATATTTTGACCCGATTTCAAATGATATCAAAGGCTTAACACATATTACCGTTGTCAAGGATGATACTATCGACTCATTGACTAAACCAGTCAATAAATTGTTAGGGTTCCCTGAAACAACAGCGTTGAATTTTTATGAAGAGTTATCGCCATTGAAGATTGACAGCATTGATCCAGCTGTTACTTTTGAAAAGCAAGAATTAAGCAATGGGGATATAATATGTATTGAAGTCTGTGACGTCGAAAATATCCCTAAAGGCGGTAAACATGCTAACGTTAAAGAATATTATAAATTTCTTTTTACTAGGCTACATATTCAAGTTAAACCTTTCAAAGCTGATGAAGAAGAAGAAGATAGTGACTTTGTTGCAGATGAAAATAACGATGAAAACGATAAATCTGTGATTGATCCAAATAACAACGAATTAACGAAGTCAGATAAACAAAATACTTCCTTTGACCTTTGGATTTCAACTCAATACAGTTACAGTGAATTAGCCAAGGAATTAGCCAATAAGTTAGGCAACCATATTGATCCAGAGTACTTGAGAATTTTTATTGTGAATTATCAAGGTGTCAGATATCCTTTGAAGACTTCCAATCATTTATCGCAGTTCTTCGCAAAACTGGTACCAGTTTCACAAATAACTACATTCGAATATGAAGTTTTGAATATTACGTTAAAGGAATATGAGAATAAGAAGTCCATTAAGATATACTGGTTAAATAATATTATTCAAAGTCAATTATACGATTTCTTAATTCCTAATGATGGTACTATATTCGATTTAATGAATAAGTTATTAAATAAGGTCAATGTGCCAGAAAACCAGTTAAACAATATCTTGGTATGGGCTGGAAATGATCATAAATATACTGAATTGATTAAATTTGAAAGATCTATTGATTCGGTTAATGATAGCTTTGAATTATATGCTGGAATATTTCCAATTGAAGTCGAAATATTAGTTAACTATGATATGATTAAGAGTTTCAATGATAAGCCAATTGATATAGCTGATATTGAAGATGAAGAAACCAAGCAAGAGCTTGTAATGGCAAGAAATTTCTCGAAAAATTTGAATATGATTCCTGTGTTTCATTTTTATAAGAACAGTAATTATCATCATGGTATACCATTTGTTTTCCCGGTTTATCCAAATGAAAAATTCGGTGATACAAAGAAAAGACTTCGTAAGAAATTGGGCTTAGGGTTGCAGGCATTTGAAAAGGTTAAGTTCGCTCTAGCTGATTCCAATGACAAGGGTTGTTATATTGAACAAGGGAACCATGATTTAGTATTATACGACGAAATTGGTAAATACGAGAATTCTGTTTCCTTGGCTATAGACCACCCTGATAGATCTCCTCGTCGGATTTCTCAATTTGACAAAGGTATTTCAATTAAGTGATGTGATAGAAAATAATTTATTTCATCGTATATAGTGTGGCAAGTAGTATATATAGTTTATTAGTTTCAAAACCAAGTCTTATTATTTGTAATGTTTTTCATATTCTTGCTTCCGAATATCTGTTGAACTGAGTTTCCCCAGCCAATTGTTCTGTTCATTGCTGTTCTGATCACCTATCACATTTATTACTATTACATCTAGCTCAGAGTATCCCTTCTCCCTCCTAGTTTTATTCACGAAACCGCCACCTTTCGATGATTCTTCACTTACAGCCAATGAATTAATATCCTTAATATAACCTGTAGGTCCACAAACGTCATTGATTTGAAAAATTTCAAACTTGATACCGTCATTCAAAACCTTCTGTAAATACCCAATTACTCGTAATTGTCTCCTTTCGTAGCTTTCTAAAGTTTCCGAGTATTTCTTGTTCACCAATAATTTAGGGCCCGTTATTCCAATAATAACAGTCCTACTGGTTAAAAATACAGCTAACGATAATAAGATCTTATGACCATCATGCAAATGATCAAAAGTTCCGCCTACTGCTGTAACGGGATATTCTTGGTACTTCCTACATTTACTCCCTGTAGTTGGTTGATTTTTCTTTTCAAGCTTCGTGTTAATACTCTTAGTCTCTACCCCGGTTAATTCTTTCGGAATAGCTGATTCTTCATCGCATACATAAAAAACCCTACTCAATTGTTCACATAGACAACGATAGCTTTTTTGATTGAATATAACATCTATCTCAAAAGAATAGTCCCATCCTAGTTCAGATACTTTGCTTCGTAACCCATTATATATTTTTGATAGACAGGAATTTAAATCATTTGAATTATGGATATACTGACTTATTATGATATCAATTGTTGAAAGCGATGGATTTCCTTTACGTAAATCTTCAAGAACAATACTGAAAAATTCTTCATAATTGTATTGTAGAGGATCTCTTATTAATATGGCCGGATGTTTAAGTGTCATTACGTGTAATGATTCAATGGGATAATTGTATTCGATCTTTATCATTATCTTATTTGCTTGAGAAATAAATATATACAGGTAAGGAGTTTGCAACTAATATATATTCTATATACAATGAATCAACGGATTGATAAGTAACATTTTGACGCATAGGAATTGAGCTTCTCTACGGCAGCTTCATCGGTGGATTTTAACTGAAAAATCAGTTTCAATGATAGCATTAATTTAACATCGTTTTTATCTAACGATTGCGAATTCTTCAATGCTTCATAGACAAGTTCCATCGACTTCAAAATAGGTTCAGTGAAAACAATCTTCTCTCTTTTATCAATCAAGTGTCTAGGTCTGTAAAGTAATATACCAGATTTAATTATCAATTTATGGTAATTAAGCTCGTCTGAGGTCTCAAGATTTGACCAAGTGCTTCTATAAAGTCTTTCAATAATTCGATTATAGCTTTCAACATAATCATTCGATACAATAGACTTTTTTCTTTGTCCACGAGTTTCATGAATCATCAAGGAATCCATAAACCTTATTAGCGATGGTAAAATTATCTGCAATTGGGATTCAGTAATGGATTTTTTTGGCGTGTTATTGGGAATATTCTTTTCCCGTTTTTCAATAAATTCTCTATTATAATTGGAGTCATTATAATGATGTAATTGCTTCATAAAAACTGAAAATATAGAGTCTATTGTCTTGGGTCTTGGAGACAATGTTTTACTAACGTTTGTAGACGGGTTAACTAACGATGCAAATATCTCGGTTGCCAAACTACTGGGTGACTCTCTACTCAAATTCTTACTGATCTTGAAAATAAAATTTTCAATCAACATTATGTCAATTGTTTCTGGATCATGTTCTGGAGTTAGTTCAAGTTTCTTTTCAGGAGTTATATCAATGAAATCGTTAGCAGTCTTTATATTGGTTATGTTATCAGCCGAATTTGATTGCTTTGGGGAAATAAACTGTGGGAAATAACTTTCAGATAAAACACCTTTTGATACCCCGGTATCATTCATAACTTTCAAAATATCAGTTCTGCTTACATATATTCCTCCCCATTTAGTTAAGCAGTACCACACAGCTAAATAAAACTCTTTTAACTTTCCTAATTGTAATAACCCATCCAATGTTTGCATCAAAATAAATTTGTTGATTCCATTCTTTTTATCTAAAGTAACCTTAGAAGACCCAGATAATTTTTTACCAAATTTTCCCCTAGAATTTTTATATTGTTTATCCAACAAAATCAATCTAATATCTGCAGAAGTAGGACGAGTAAAGTCTACCAATCTCTTCTGTTTTCCACTGAATATAGCTTTTGTTTTATTATGCGAAAGTAAAGGAGGTGGAAAAATAACCAACGGATTAATTTTTGAAGGCTCCAATGGTTCGGATGACAATACAGACTGCGGTAATATATCTTTGACGGCAAGTTCTTCATCAATAAATTTGAGGTCTGATCTCTCGCAAGAATCAATAGCATTTTTCAAGCGTGAATCTGTACCAATTTGAAGTGTATCACTAGGTTTTAATAATACGTATTTATTATCATCGCTTACTTTTTCGACAAAGTGAAATAGAGACTGAACTTCAGGACACCAGATACTCAAATACCTCAAACCACTTTGAATATATTTATAATGGGAACCTGAAGTACTATGAAGACCTGTACCTGCACTATTATTTATAAAACAAGATATAAAGACAGATACGAAAGTCTGGTCAATATCAACTAACTGACGTTTCATCTTCTGTCTATATCTAATAAGACAATCAGGATTCTCTTCGACTTCTTCCTTCGTTGGAGGTACAGGCGGAGTTGCTGCAATTGTAATTTTTTCTAAGATCAAATCAGCTATTTGAATCAACTTTCCCTGTATCTGAAGTAAATTTAAAGTTTTGACCTGTTTTGTTAAATTGTCGTTATTAATAACTAATTCTGACTTGTACTGAGAGTGTTTTTTGATACCATTTAGAAAAATGGTAAATGTCTGACTGTCTGCAATCAATGTTGAACTCGTACCGGTGTTGTCAGGAAGTAAAAGATCAAAAAAGGACCATGCATACTGTTGATCATTCTTAAAATTCTTCATTAATAAATTCAAGCATGCATTAAAGTGTGCAATAGTACATTTCGATATATCTCTCTTATCGATTTTATTTTCATCGGATTTAATCGCCTTACTACTTGAGCTTTCTCTGAAGGTTTCAAATATTTGCATACATTTCTCAGCCATCTCATCGGAAACTTTTCCCCATTCATGAGCCTTTGCAAGCCCATCAAAAAATATAGTGTAGGTATGTTCGGTTATTGGAATACCCCATTTCTTACGATCTTGGAAATTCTTAAAAGCAGCCCTTGTATCACCTCTCTCTAATAACCACTGAAGAACTGCATTCATACCAACAACACCACTATTCGAACCCGCGAGTTTTGCCAAATAAACTGCTCTAGTAATTTCTTTATCACGTTCAAGCAATTTAAGGACATCTCTTGTCACTAAAAAAGGATCATTGAGTTGAACGCTATTCGTGCCTAATAATTTTAAAACTAATTTTTCATCTATAGGCTTTCTATTAATTTTCTTGATATTCACTAATGCTTTGAAGATTTCAAGTGATTTCTGAGAATCGATATTTAAATCGGATGGAGTTAACTTTTCGGTCGATATTATATCTCCAGAGTCCGTTTGTAGAATACTATCGTACTTTGATCTTAAGACCAATAGAGCTTTCTGCAGGGAATATGATCCCAGATTTACCTTGTATGACAGTTTTTCCTTTATCTTACTGATTCGTTTTTGGTACTGATCGGGAGAATATTTCAATATCTGGCCTGTCTCTAGAAAATAATTCAACTTAGTCTTAACATGAGATTTATATACTTTTGGATCTAATTCTTTATTAGTCGTCGTCTTTGCATTTATTAAAGTACAACTGAAGTACCTTAAAGTAGACACATTAATGACCTTTGATCTATAAGCAGATCGTATCCTTAACATTCGATTTCTAATAGCTTGTTGACGTCTTTCTTAGAAGTTTCAAACAGATGAATATTTTTGAGTGCGCTTTTTCAATGATCATCTCAAAATGAACTTATCAATACATAATTTTTCATATTCCAACACAAATAATCATCTTTAGGCATGTCAAATAATTCGGCTGAATATAAAGAACTACTTGACTTGAAATCAAGTGGCAAATATGTTCCTCCAGCGAAATTGAAAGCGCTACAAACAAAGATAAACAATTCATCAGAATCTACAACTGAAGAGTACCAAGTGTTACAATGGGAACAATTAAAGCGAGCAATTAACAGACAAGTGAATAAATGTAACGTATCAAATATACGTGAAATAGTGGTAGAGTTATTTAAGTTGAATTTACAAAGGGGAAAAGGTTTGTTGATACGATCAATAATGAAGGCACAATTAACTGACTTGATATTTACTCCAATATATGCATCCTTAATAGCAGTGTTAAATTCGAAAATCCCTGAAGTAGGTGAATTGATACTAAACCGTTTGTTACTACAATTTCGAAAAAATTATATCAAGAACAAGAAGAATTGTATTTCATCTGCAATTTTCATAGTTCATCTTATTAATCAGAGAGTTTGCAGCGAAATATTAATATTACAAATCCTTCAGCTATTGCTTGAAAATCCCACAAACGATTCTATAGAAATATGTGTCGAGATAATGAATCAAGTTGGTAAGTACTTACAAGAAAACTCGGTAGCTGCAAACAACATGATATTTAATAGGTTAAGAAGTATACTACACGAGAATGAAGATATAAATGATAGAAGTCAATTCCTAATTGAAAACCTATTCAAGACGAGAAAGAATGGATATTCCGAGTATCCAATAATTAGGAAGGAATTAGATTTAGTGGATCTTGATGATCAAGAAACGCATTTACTCGAATTAGATGCAAAGGTGAAATCGAATGACCAACTAAACATATTTCAATTTGACGAACAATACGATGAGAATGAGAAGTTGTACGATAATGTGCGAAAAGACATTTTGGGTGACAGTGATGAAGAGGATGATGAAAGTGAAGCCGAAGAAAGTGAAGAAGACAACAAAGAAATTCTTGAAATCAAAGATATGACTGAATCAAATTTACTCAATTACCAAAAAACTGTGTATTTAACAGTCATGTCAAGTATGTCGTCTGATGAAGCTGTCCACAAGTTAATAAAACTAAACTTCAAAAAATCTAATGAAGAAAAGTACAAGAATAACGAAATATTGGTGGACATGATTATAAAATGTTGCTCTCAAGAGAAAACATACTCGAAGTACTATGGTGTAATTGGTGAAAAATTATGTTCTATGAATAAACTGTGGCATACGATTTTTATTGATACATTTAAAAAGTATTACAGCACAATCCACCAGTTCGAAACGAACTCATTGCGGAATATAGGGAAATTTTTCGGCCATTTGTTTGCCCTGGACAAATTAGCTATAGAAAGAAGCTGGAATGTGATCAGGTTAACAGAAGAAGAGACTAATTCTGCAAGCAGAATCTTCATCAAATTTATATTTCAGGAAATGATAGAAGAGATCGGAATAAAGGGCTTACAGGAAAGGCTCGATGACGATTTAATCAGACAGGAAACCAACGGTTTGTTTCCGAGACAAGGCGTCACATACAGGAATGCTGAAGATATTAGGTTTTCTATCAACTTTTTTACGGCAATTGGCCTTGGGATATTGACCGAGGAGATGAGAGACGTTTTGAAGAACCTACCTCCAGAAGAAAGAGGACGAAGTCGCAGTGTTTCTGGAAGCTCCAGGAGTGGAAGTTCGAGTTACTCAAGAAGTCGAAGCTATTCTCGAAGTTCGGGCAGTTATAGTCGCTCCAGAAGTCGCTCTAGAAGTCGCTCTAGAAGTCGTTCGAGAACTGGCTCGAGAGGTCGTACAATGTCCCGCGACAGAAGTAAGAGTTTCTCCAGAAGTAGGAGCACCAGCAGAAGTAGAGGCGAGTCCTTTTCGCGATCACCTAGCCGTTTACCTACAGGTTCAAAGCGATTCAAACCAAATTAATTTTATTCCCTCGGATTTATCGGTGGAAAAAAATGTAACGATCATGCCTAGCATTGTTCGCAATTAGCTTTGCTGCTCCTTTGTTGGTTAACGTCGCCCCAATCATGTGTATGTTCCATGCATGGACATTAAGCTACTCTATGTAACGACAGTTCGTTTTTGTATCTACTTTGACGGATGACAGACTAACGGGTGCAAAAAGCAAAAAATCCATTAGTCCTTCGGTTTCTTCCGGCTGGCACGCTTTGTCGCAACCTCAAAAATATTCATCAGCATATTACTATTCGAATACCATCTAAGTAGCCTACCATATTAAGATGGGTAATGTTGTATCTATAGCGTGAATCGTCAGGACCAGCCACGTATATGACTAGGGACGAAAATCAGGGAAGAATTTCAGGTAGAAGTTATAAATACCGACATCCTGTATATAAATGTAGCCAATGATATTGCATTCGTTAACAATTATGAGAATTTTTCACCTTGATTGGTACATATATAAAAGGAAGATTGTTTGGCTTAATTCACAACTAGTTGAATTTTCTCATTATAAATATATTAATTCTTTATATTTAAAACCAATTCATAAACATATAAAATGCCAGCTCCATACGAAAAAGGTTCCGAAAAGAAGGGTGCTAACTTATTCAAAACTAGATGTTTACAATGTCACACCGTTGAAGAAGGTGGTCCACACAAGGTTGGTCCAAACTTACACGGTGTTGTCGGTAGAACCTCTGGTCAAGCCCAAGGTTTCTCATACACTGATGCTAACAAGAAGAAGGGTGTCGAATGGAGTGAACAAAACTTGTCCGACTACTTGGAAAACCCAAAGAAATATATCCCAGGTACCAAGATGGCCTTTGGTGGTTTAAAGAAAGCCAAGGACAGAAACGACTTGATTTCTTACTTGGTCAAGGCTACCAAATAAGCTATTTATTAGATGTTGAAAAGTTGTACTCGTAGTGATTGTACAAATTTTGTTTCAAGAGCATCGAATTCAACTATTTACACTAATCTGTATATACATGAATATTATTTACCAACGTTAGATTACAATACTTGCTGTAGAAAACTCTCTGTTAGTGGCTGATACTGATGTAGGATCGGGCAGCAGAAATGAAATTTGTGCACGTGACTCGATATGGATGAAAACATTCGCCAACACTTATTACCGCCATCAACAGACGACTAAAGATATACACGATTACGGGCAGAATGAACGATTTCAAGGTCCCCGTTGAAGTTGATCCGACAGAAGACACCGAATGGAATGATATCTTGAGAGATAAGGGTATTATCCCCGAAAGACCACCGTCACCGACTGAAGAATTAGAAGCAGCCTTGGAAGAAGCTGTCAAGAAGCAGCATGAAAACAGATTAGAAAGCAAAGATATGGACGAATTAGACGAGTTGGAGGATGATGAAGATGAAGAGTTCTTGAATTTCTATAAAAGCAAAAGAATGGAAGAAATCAAGAAACTAAGCGAGAAACAGAAGTTTGGATCTGTGTTTCCAATAGCCAAAAATGAATACGAACAGGAGGTTACACTTGCATCTGCCGAGTGTTTTGTATTTTTGCATATGTCATTACAGTCGAGTCTTCAGAGTAGATTATTATCATCATTGATGACATCATTGGCTTTTAAGTTCCCCGAGATTAAGTTCTGCGATATCCCTGCTAACAGATGTATTGAAAACTACCCTGAATCCAACTGTCCCACCTTAATCATCTATCATAATAAGGACGTGATCAAGCAATACGTGACGTTGACCCGATTAGGTGGTAACGATACAAAAATAAGGGATTTGGAACGGGTCTTGGTGGATATTAAAGCTGCCGATATTAACGACAAGCGATTATTAATAAACCAGGAAGACGAAGATATTGAAGAAGAGAAAAGGTTAAGATTCATGAAAAAATCCGTAAGAAATGAAACTACGGCCGACGATGAAGATGATTTTTATGATTAGCCACCACTCCACCACTCGCTGTATATATACTTAAGAATGAAACAAATAGAATAACTTCCGGTATAGACTTACATACTTCACTATTGTAGACTTGATATTCCCCGATAATATTCGTAAATGTTCCTAGATCTTCTCTTAGAATATTTTAGTGATAGGAAAATTCTCAGATTGTCTCATGTGAACAGATCAAAAAGTTTGATAGCTCTTCCGAATTTAGAAAGATCATACTTTCAAGTTATTACCCTATACTATTATAGTTGAGAGTATAGCGACTACGGGGGGTGTTTGAACAATAGATCTTATCAAGTCTTATTTCAATTATTCATCATACATCACCTCAATAAGTGGTGGTAAAGCAAGCTTTGTTCTTATTATAGTTGTATTAAATCATAGCACCAAGAGAAGATTAATAAACAAGATTTGGATGTTGTCTAGGAAAACTACACCATCTTCAAATGGTAAAACTTTACCACTATCAAGTCAAACAGATTCACAAGTCCAAGAGCAAACCCCTCCGCCAGATAACTTTTCAAGTATGAAACCATGTTCACACATTAAATCAGTCCTTGAATCTAAGGCAAAAGAAAATGTATTCATTACGTATAGACAAGCTGTCTATATTTCCCAGTCTATATCGAAGGATAATATATACACTCAGAAGAAGGATGGTGCAGTAGTCTCAAATAACAAACTAGTCGAGTTGAAGTCTAAGTCTTTGAGATGCACAGAATGTTCACTAAATAATTTCCATCATAATTTCATTTGTTTACAGTGTCCTCATGTGGGATGCTGTAGTCATCATAATCATGCTCATGTTCACTACAAAATGAACCAACATTTATTTGCTATTGATTCGCATAATGGGTTGCTCTACTGCTTTCTGTGTGGCGATTATATTAATGACCTAGAGTTGGAAAAAATCCGAATTGGCATGTTGACGGGTTCAAGTTCTACATTATTTGATGAGGAAAATATCGACGACAATTATAATAATCCTACTGTCAAAGCTGTTAGTGGTCTAAAGGGTTTTATCAACCTTGGGTCTACCTGTTTTATGAGTTGCATATTGCAAACATTAATTCATAACCCAATCATCAAGTATCAATTTTTTAATAATGATTTGCATTATTTTAATTGTGAACATAATTATGATTACAGCACCAATGGTGTCATCACTGAACAGAATGCATGTATTACTTGTAGCATTGATAATATTTTCAAAAATTTTTTTACTTCAGATGATACAGAAGGATTCGGAATGACTAACTTGTTAATGACATCGTGGTTCAAGAAGAAATCGCTAGCAGGATCACAAGAACAGGACGCTCATGAATTTTGGCAATTTCTACTAAATGAATTCCACCAAGATTACCTTAGAGTGTCAAACAAAAAATTTGATCATGATCATTGCAAATGTATAACTCATACAACATTTTCTGGACAATTGGAAAGTTCGATAATATGTGCTGAATGCAATTCCACAACAAGGACGACAGATCCTATGATTGACTTGTCTTTGGAAATTGACCATATGAAAAGGAGCGACCATCTCCTTAATCTATATGACTGCCTTGATTTATTTACAAAAGAAGAGAAGCTAGATGTGATGTATAAGTGCCAACATTGTGATAATCGATCAAGAGCCAAAAAGTCTTTAAGGATCAAGAAGATTCCACCTGTTCTCTCAATTCAACTAAAGAGATTCAAACATAATTTGCATAATGATACGTTTTCTAAAATTGAAATTCCAATAGATATCCCTCTATTTTTGAATATCACCAAATATACTTCGGCCTCAATGTCACCAGAACTCGATGGTGATAAAATATTTGAATTGTTTGCATTAGTTTGCCATATCGGGTCTGTCAATACAGGTCACTATATAGTAATCATTAAAAACGGCAATGGCCAATGGCTTAAATTTGATGATAGTGTCATTTCATTAATATCTCAAGAAGAAGTTGTAAAAGCCAATGCCTATCTATTATTTTACATAACTCATAAGATTTAATTCATTTTTTATATATTCAATTAAATTTCAATAGCACATTCCATATATATGGTATAAATCTACACTACATCTTACCAATTGAATAACTTGAATGAAAATTTTGTTCTAACAAGATATATTTTTGTCAGATATAAATTTTTTTGGAGATAATTATTTGGTAAATATTTTATTAAACTTTTAATCAAAAAGTGTCTAAGTCATAAATATTTCTAATATACAAACGAATTCATAAATAGTTTAGGAAAGATATTCACTGAAAATCTTCGTCGATAATATTAGTTTTATCACACATTTGTCTGAAAATACCCTTCCTATTGGTAAACAAATTATAAGGTGTGCCTTTTTCTATAAGCGAACCTTTGTCCATTACCAAAATTCTATCGTAATTAAGAATAGTCTTCAACCTATGAGCAATACACAATATCGTACAGTGACTGAACTCATTTACAATAGTCTTTTGAATTTTAGCATCAGTTTCATAATCAACAGATGAGGTCGCTTCATCCAAGATTAAAATTTTAGAATTACGAACCAACGCCCTTGCTAATGCAATTAATTGTCTTTCCCCTAAAGAGAAATTACTTCCATCATCAGCAACTAATTGATCCAAATGAAATTTATGAAGACTTTCGTAGCCAATGTTCCTATGTTGGTCTAATTTAGTATTTTTAATCCTAGATAATTGGCTTGCATCAATCAAGCCTGACCTTCTCAAAGCATCCCATAATTTTTCATCTGTTGATTCATTAAATGGATCTAAGTTCTTTCTTATTGTTCCCTGAAATAAGACAGGATCTTGGGGAATAATAGATAACTTTGATCTTAAATCATATAAACCCATATCAGCAACATTTAAACCGTCGATGACAATTGAACCTTCATTCAATTCTACAAGTCTGTACAACGCCGTCATGATAGAAGATTTACCAGCACCAGTTCTACCACAAATACCAACTTTTTCACCTGGATAAACGCTAAAGTTTAAGTTCTTTAAAACTGTAGGTAAATTGTCTCTATATTTTAAGGATACATTATTGAATTGAATATATCCCGATGGAGGCCATTCTGCAGGTGGAGCGGTTTCCAGTTTCTTGTACGGTGCTTCCTGGGGTAAATGAAATGCATATTGATGTAATCTTTCAACTGAGTTCATTTCATTCTCAACTTGCGTCATTGATCTGATAGTTAATGATAATAAACCAACAATTTGAATAACGTAACTTAATAACAACCCAGTTGAAGAAGCACTGATGTGGAATTGATCAGTGATACATAATAAACAAATAATTAAGGCAAAAATACTAGCAATAATATCCAAATGAACGCCTAACCATCTTTGATTAGCAATTGATACATAATAAGCTTCGTTCATTTTATTAAGGTATCTATCATTTTTCTCAATGAATGTTTCTTCGACTTTGTATGCCTTAATTGTTGACATTCCAGATAAGGTTTCGTTAAAATTATTGTAGACTAAAGATCTCTGAACTGCTTCTAACCTCTTAATTTCTCTTGAAGATCCTTGGTAAAAATTTGCTACGAAAACGAATGCAAATGACAAAAATGGAACAGCAATCGCAAACCACGGTAAGTAACAAATGCATAAAATGACAATACCTATAATAGTTGCCAATGGAAATAAGAATAATCTTAATTGTTCCCCAATTTCATTATCTAAAGAATCAGTATCTTTCGTAAATCTGTTTAAGATTCTACCCATTGGGTTTGTATCTAAGTAACTCATTGGTGCATGCAATATCTTTTCAACCGCTTTAACATTTAATAACTTAGCTGATCTGTTATTCATATAAGCTAGCATAGTAAATTCAATAGCTGTAAAGAAAACAGTTAAAAATGCAAACATGACATATAATGCAACATAGACGTTATCACTCATATTTGTGAATCTCTTTTCAGTCCAATACGATAACCAAGTATTAGTAAAGAGTTGGCAAAATGTTGCTAACGTCATCAAGAATATAAATACAGGTCCAGCAGACCAACCAAAGAATCCTGAGCCTAAATCAATATACTTCTTGTAGATATCCCAAGAGATCGCATTCGTTGCTCTTTCTTCATCACCCATTATTTTACCTGCTATATCACTTGATTCGGGAACAACCGACTGTTGTCTAATTAACTTTGCTCCTTCGAAACCATGATTATTATTATAATCTGTATCATTGTAATTTTCATAAGCTCTGTAATTATTGTTTCCAGATTCATTATCTCTACTAAGGTCTGTATTGAATTCAATCAATCTTTTAAATTGATTGTTTCTGGCAAGTAATTCATTCAAAGTTCCGAAATCAATTGTTCCGTCACCATTTAAATAGATAACTTTATCCGCAGTTTGAATTAATGATAACTGATGAGTTGCCAAAACTCTAGTTTTATATTTCAAAAGACCATTAAATAAATTATTGACAATGTGTTTTCCAACCCTAGCGTCAACGGCAGACAAGACATCATCGAATAACATAATGTTTGCGTCCGCATATGAAGCTCTAGCCAAATTAATACGCGACTTCTGACCACCAGATAATGTAATACCTCTTTCACCAATTTCTGTTAAATCTCTAGCAGGTAGCAATTTTATATCGTCTTCTAGGCAACATGCGCTGATTACTTTGTTATATCTAGTAGCATCATATGGCTTTCCGAAGGTAATATTATCTCTAACAGTGGCATTTTGAATCCAAGGGTCCGAACACAATAACAAATCATCATAAATGTTCACTTGTCCAACTGAGGGATTCTCTAACTTCATAAATCCGGATAATGCCGCCAATAATGAAGACTTACCTGATCCAATTGAACCAGTTATTATAACAAATTCATTTTGCTTTATAGATAAATTGATATCCGTCAAACCTGAAAATTGTCTAGCTTCTATTGTAGAAGGAGATTCGCAGTATGTCTCATTAGACGACCTTGATGACTCTTGAAAGCTATCTTTTTCCTGAATTTGATACTTGACATCCTTGGATTTAGACTTCTTCTTCCTTTTAGATTCTTTATCGCTCAGACTTCCAGAGGAATTCAAATCCCATGTACTGGAATTTTCGACGTGAAAGGATTCCCAAATAAAATTAGCATGATTTATTTCTATAGCATTTGCATTTATATTTGTATTCTTGTATGAATCAGCTTCACTTAAATCAAAAGACTCATGTTTGAACTCAAATTCGGAATTAGTATCGCCAGCAATATATCTCTTTTCAATGTCAGATGCTAATCTTTGTTCCAAATCATCGTCATATTCTTCAGCCACTAAGTAATCTCTGCAACGACGGAAGCCAATTAATGCATCGGCACCTGTAGCTAAAGCAATTGGTAATAACATAATAGCTTGGGCCAAAATAGAAAATAATGACAATGATGAAAAGACCTTACCTGGATTTTTCATGCTGTTGTTTGCCCACATAGATGTGAATGAAACCATTGATGTCAAAGTTGGTAAAGTCACAGCATATGCGGTAACGAAATTTCTCAAGACTTTAATGGTAAACAAATATTTCATTTCCTTATTACGGATTTTAGTTATACCAACTTTATAAGCCATTTCCCAAGCGTAGAACTTAATAATTTTCAAGTTATTCAAAACTTCTCTCATTAAACTAATTCTGTCGTCTGTGTATAAAACAACTTCTTCTCTAGTAGTAAACAATTTTTTAGTCAATAATACACAAATTACCAAAGAAACAATGAATAAACCAATGCCAGCTAAGGAAGTGACACCAATAAATTTAAGCAATAATACAACAGCTATAATGACTGGAATAGGAAAACAAACGACCAAAGGTTGAAATCCAATTGCTAAATCAATTCTAGCTAAGTCAGTACTCATCAACGAAGTTATCTTACCAATCGAAAATTGACTTCTTGCCTTTGAACTCAAATTGAAGGATTTTAAAAGTAATGATTTAGTCAAAATAGCCTTGGCTTGTGCCCCTGTTACCATTGCGTTGTGGAAAAAATGATTTAACAATAAACCATTAACAAAAATCAAGACGACCGCGCCGATAGTATATCCAATACCTTCATTATAACTCACATCAACGCCAAAAATCCTAGTTTCGTACAGGTTTTGCACAAAATCAATTAGTTTTCTAGTAATCAAAGGAGATAAAGCTTGACAAACAAATGATAATCCCAAGAAGACACAACTCATGACGTACTGTAATCTAAACGTATCGAATAAAGCCAATGGAATATTGTACTGCGACCATGTGTGACCATCCAAATTATTATGCTTTTTTAAATATTTTTCCTTATCTTGCTCTAACCTTTTGTTTAAATTCACATCGAATCTTTCATGCATAGACTCAACTTTTAAGTCATCAGTAAGATACCACAAGTCATCCGGTAATAACGTTCTTTTATAACCTTTTAATAGAATTGGCCAAAGCCATGAGAACATCATTCTATTTAATGGATTAGATGTCTTCCAAGGATATAAGGTTCTTTCTTCTGGTGCTGTAACAGGAGGCACCTTCTTGGAGAAAAGGAAGGAAAATAATCTCTTTTCATTGTGTAAATTTTCCTGGCCTTCCAAATTCAAGTCTGGGGATGTCTTATCGCCATTTTCTGGTGCAATATTGAGTGTTCTCTTATCATTTTCGACAAGCCTGGAAGTTATCGAATTATCCACATATGTAGTGGTGGTTTCACTATTATTGGAAGTGACTTGCAATAAGTTAGTGTTGTTGTATTTATTCAAGTACGAATCGTATGGTGGTGAGTTCATTGGTCCTTCACTATTCGTCGAAGTATTCGAACTGTATATATGAGACATATTGAATCACTGGAATATCAGACTTTCGAATCTTGCTTTCCGATGTATTAATCTAAGGGTATTATGATAGCAACTGTTTTAGCTATTATTTAAGTCGTTAAAATGTTTAAATTGATGAAAATAAGCTGAAGTGTAGTTTTTCAAAAAAATTGTAGCAAATTGGGGGGTATTATTTGGGTATTAGATTTGCTTCTATTTTTCCACACTTATATGCATATAATGTTATTAAAAATAATATATTTTGATTATAACTTAGTATCAGAACTATTCAAAAAAAGATCTTAATTTATCTGGGAGTTCATTATATATAAATAAGATGATTTAATGTGTTCGCTGCTTACGCTGTGACTAGTATATTTTGACATTTGATTATCATTTGATACAAAAATTACCTAATTTGGTGCATTCATGAAAATATATTCTTCAATGCGGAGGGTAAAAAAATAGTAAAATTACCGAATCAGGCAATCTCTTCATTGAGTTATTGCGAAAGTGTGAAATGTCCGCAGCCATTTCTGGCATAAGCTAAATAAGCTATATCGTATAGCCATCGCTTGTAGATAGCAGGCTCGAAACGATGCAACCATAATTCTGTTCCAGAGCTTTGTCAACCCTCACTCCAATAAAGTGACCTATCGACAATTTGATTTTTATAGGCCTCAAGAGAAGTTCGTAACCCATAGCAAACCACTATCCCCCTTCATATTCCTGTTGCTGTTTCCCAATAACGATCGCTTTGTTCGTTATATCCATAGTGATTTCGACAATAACTACACTACAAGTCTTACAATTATACAAAGGATGGCCCAAGGGAGGAGTCGTTTTTCTATAGTGTACTTATTATATGTACGGCAAATCAGTAGTGCATAAGCACGGGCGTATAGCTTTTATTCGCATACTTCACATGCTTCTGTCAAAAATAGTGGAGAGCAGAGGGTTTGATATGTAGTGCATACAAAGAGCGAAATAAGAAATATAGTGAATACAGATGTCTTTGGTAGATAAAATTACCGAAAGCGTCTTCGATTAACGAATATACAGAATATAAAATGAGTTAAGAAGGGATGATTGTCTTATTTAGGTATTACAATTAAGTCACAAGAGCATAATATGTATTGTTTGGACAAAATTAAGCAAGACATCCTAGAGAAAACAGGACGTTGCAACCTAAATAGGCATTTTATGCAACGTACGTATGAGGTGTATCACGTCGAGTTAAGTGTCAACGATAACCGTTTACGTAAATTTAACATCATCTGTCTCTCGGGTGCCATACATGCATATTGAGCTAATAACGAACCTTTCTGTGTCAATTCTTAGTAAATTTAACGAACCTCTTCTGAAATTGCATCTGTTTGAGAGTATCTTCATTCTTGCTGCTCCAAATAGCGTGCATAATAGGTGGCATCAGAATCCAAAAGGTCCAGAGCCTGAATTACCTGATCCTGGGTTACCAAAGCCAGGAAATCCTGATCCTGGATTCCCTCGACCAAGGTTACCTCCCATATTACCCGGCAAGCCACTACCTAGAGCATCCAAACTATCCTCGCCCATTGGATCATCATATCTAGCTCCTGGAGGAACACCCAATCTCGAAGAGTTTCCGCTGTTCCTGTGACCTCCGAATATCGGGTGTTCGCTCAGGGGATACATTCCACCATCACCATTTCCCCCTGTTGGATCAAGATAAGGTTTCATTTCAGGATACTTGGGTAATCCTGGTGGGTTTAAGTCTCTGTCACCAATGTTAGGAAACGACCTACTAGTTGCGCTCGTCTTATCCGTTCCCAAAATCTCATATTCGTCTTCGAAACCTGGCATATCTGCTGGAATATTTCTAATTGCAGACGATGAAGTCTCTGATCCCAATGCATTATGTGGGTGTGGGTGTGGATATGGATGTGGATGTGGGGGGTGTCTCTGATCCCTTGCTTGGTCTTCTTCGTGACTACCACTTCCACTGTAGTGGAATAGCTTACTTATCTTACTGTTGATGCTCAAATCAATCTTGCGGTCAAATTCCTTTCGTAATTCGGGAGTTATTTCTTCAAGGGGCAATTCAGTCTTTAATGCGTCTGAGTTCCAGTCAATTAATACCGTATCCACCTTTTCCGTCCCAATAGTAATGAAATTCACCAAGTTGGTTCTATCTGCCACCTCACTTATATTTACCGTCACTTTCAATTCATCTCCGTTGCTTACCAAATATTGGTTGAATCTACTCGATTCTACTAGCTTGCTCGTCAAATGTACTGGTGCGTATTCCTCAATGTATCCATGAACCAATTTGGTTGTTAATGTCAAATAATCCTCAATCATATTGTATCTGCTACTATCCTTGTCTTTCTTTTGATATAATAGTCTTAAAAACCTAATTCTCTATGGGATAAGTGGCGATTGCTGTAGTACCATCACCTTATATTCTGCATATGAGCAATGATGGTTTTGGCCCTAATCGTCATCAAACTGTCACCAATTTTGGTCCAAAAACTTAAATGTTGACCTTTTGATGTATATTCTTTGACCTGTTAGGCTATCCAACTAACAACTACCCTTATAACTAATTATATTCCCCGGTAACACTCTCTAGCAATTACGGACCATATAGTAATGTGTCACGTGATACGACTGAGGGTTTGCTTCAAAAAATTACCGGGAGTGATCTTCAAGGGTATTCAAACCCTGGTTTTCCTTATAAAGTATTGATTATAGTATATAATACCTTGACATCGACCGTGACAAGTGTGTATACATCTTAAGATTCATTGTTGGATATTTATTGAGTGAATATTATTCTTTCAGAAAGGACGTAAAGTAATTGACGACAAATAATCACGAAAAAAAAATTGATATTGTTGGACATCTAAATTTATAAATTGAAAGATGACTACTACGGTTCCTTTAATATACTCATTTCCCGAGTTTTTGGGAGTTGCTGAAGCAGTGGCAGACCATGTTATCTCGGCGCAAAACATGACGTTGTACAATACGTTGGATCATGCACAGATTGAATTAATCAAACAGGATAAGTTGAGCAGGCCATCGTTGCTCAATTCGTCGAGTGCGTTGTCTTTGAGTGGAAATGGTAACGGAAACGGTGTGAACGGCAAAGTTAAGAAGGAGAAGAAGAAGAAGGTGGATATCAGGTTCAAGATCGCGATTAGTGGGGGTTCATTAATCAAGATATTAAAAGAGGGCCTTTTGTCGAGACAGGACGAAATCGAGTGGGATAAATGGGACGTCTACTTTGCGGATGAGAGATTGGTGCCGTTTGAAAGTGACGATTCGAATTATGGACAGGCCAAACGAGAGCTTTTTGATAACATCAGTGGCGACATAAAACCAAATATTTATCATATAGACGAAGCATTGATCGATGACCCCCAGGAATGTGCCGATGTATATGAGAAGTTATTGATCCGTAATTTTGCAAAGAAGGATTCGGTTAAATTGCCAATGTTTGATTTATTGTTATTAGGCTGTGCCCCTGATGGTCATATCGCTTCGTTATTCCCAAAATATGGTGAGCAATTAAGAGAAAAGCTTGCTTGGTGTTTACCGGTTTTAAACGCCCCTTCAGGTCCGGAAAATAGAATCACATTATCGATACCGGTAATTTGTCATGCGCATAGGGTTACTTTTGTTGTTGAAGGTTTAACCAAGGCACCAATCATGAGAACAATCATGGAAAGACCTGAAAAGGGTTTACCAAGCTCTATAGTTAATGAAGGTGCAGCTGGTAGAGTTACATGGTTTGTAGATGATGATGCTTTGAATGACTGCTATGATATTACAAAGAAAAAATATAAATTTTTATCAATTAATGATCCAAATAGTTAGGTCTTTTTTTTTTGGTGTTTTAATTTTGCCCTTTTTTTCCATGTTAGATATTGATTGATCCTCTTTGCTTCAATACCATGTATCATTATCAATCATTATGGGTACTGTGTATCAAAAAAAAGATACTTCTAAGTTATTAAAGATTTATGAGAACTCATTATTAATATATTCAGAATCTCTATGCAATTGTTGGTCATTTCACTGCTTTTCTTGATGTTCATATATATGCTATACATGCGACCTAATGCATATTTTATAATATTTTTGTTATCTAATAAACTACCTTACAGAACTATTCGCAGCCATATTGTAAAAAGCATAATATTTATTTAATAATCATAAAAGGGAAGCATACTGCTAGATCATTGAGAGAAAATTGAATTAAAAACTAGAAACCTAAAGTAAAACATCGTGGACACCATTGCAAGTTTACTAGACACTGGCGGACTTGTGTTTGTTCCATCTATTATGGTGTCCATTATTTTGGATCTCATTCTAAACAGAAGCACCAGATGGAGAACCTGATGGAATTGGTGGAATACCTGATGGAATAACTGATGAGTTACCGGTTGGGACTCCAGATGGGATAGGTGGAACACCGGATGGGGCTCCAGATGGAGCACCATGTTGTTCACCACGCTTTTCGTTATTATTGAAACCTGATGAAGCACCAGATGGAATTGGTGGAACACCGGATGGGACACCGGATGGAGCACCTGATGGAATTGGTGGAACACCGGATGGGATAACTGATGAGTTACCTGATGGAGCACCTGATGGGATAGGTGGAACACCTGATGGGACTCCAGATGGAATTGGTGGGACACCTGATGAAGCTCCATACTGTTCACCACGCTTTTCGTTATTATTGAAACCTGATGGAGCACCAGATTGAATTGGTGCAACACCTGATGGGGCGCCGGATGGAACACCTGATGGGATAACTGATGAGTTACCTGATGGAGCACCTGATGGGATAACTGATGAGTTACCGGTTGGGGCTCCAGATGGGATAGGTGGAACACCTGATGGGACTCCAGATGGAATTGGTGGGGTACCTGTTGGAGCTTGTGGACCTTCTTCATTATTATTACGTTTGAAAAGACCACCAAATAAACCGCCAGTTTTGGTTGGTTTTGCATCACCGGATTCACTAAATGGAGCGCCTGATGGAACACCTGTTGGGATACCGGATGGAACACCTGTTGGAATACCTGTTGGGATATCGGATGGAATCGAGAGACTCGATAATGCTGAATCAAGTGGGTTAATACTGATTGCAGCACCATTTGCAGCAACTGTAGCCATAGCTAATTGTAATAATGTGGAAAATTGCATGTTCTATTCTATTAAGTTTTATATGTATCTATATTGATGTTTTAATGATATCTGAAGAATATATGATGATATCCGTCCATTTATATAGATATCATAAAGAGGTTGAGTTATGGTGGCTCCGAATTGCAAAATCTTATTGCTCTACTGTAGATTTAGCGCTAATACATCTAGTTTTGTTGCATTCACCGTCTCATACGCCGAACAATAGCTAGGAGTCAACTGTCATAGCCTATTTAAAATCGTAACCACCTTTCCTTGATTTGAAGGCTGGCTCTTATTGTAAAAATTCGGTAGCATTACGTTAAGATCTTCTACTATGCATGAACACTTAATCGGGTCAATTGTCTCATGAGGCTGAAGTGTTTCTAGGCTCTAAGAGGTTAATTTAATGGATCGATCTTCTTAGGAATGGATCAAACTTATTGTCACATATCCCTACAGCTACTTACATATAGGCACGCTCGCAGGTTGGCCGGTGCATTACAGCCTGCAAAACTCTTAATAAGGCATATATTATAATCTCCACGCGAAATAGCCCACTAGTGGTTCATAGGAGAATGCGAATTACGGAATTTGATACTATACAACTCTATCATAGTGTTCATTGTCGATATAACCACCTCTCATTGACGATTTTACATTTGAGGTAAAAACCGACTTATTTTTCACCAATACATTGGCTGCGTCTTTGTTTAACGGATCATTTGGATTCGGTTCTAGAAATAGAAAATTTAATCCGATCAATATCGAATTCAAATTTAGTACCGGAGACCAATCCTCTCTCAAAATATTCAAACATATATTTCCATCCAAATCTATGTTTGGATGATAGATTTTGTTTAGGCATTTAATCTTAGGGGGTTCTATGGGGAAGTTGTTGTTTATTTCCGTCTTAAACTCAAAAGTCCCCCCTTTGTAATAGCCTTCTTGAGGAGTTATGGAAAGTTTGAAATTGAACAAGTCTGATGGGTCTGGAAATGTCAATTTAATACTTCTAGGCAAGTCTATTTCTGTTATATCCTTTTGGAGTCTTAGTTGGGCAGCACTTACTCTCGATGACGAAAGGTTCGCCGATGTATTCAAATTGGCTGATTCAGCCAGCGTGGTATTTGAAGCAGATTCTGCTGCTGCTGCTTCTTCCTGCTTCTTTTTTTGTAGTTGACGGATTTTCAACTGGTCATTCTAGTTAGTATTGCCTACGGTAGATCATTAGTTTGACTTAATACGTACCATTTTGCCTTGTTTCAAGCCATGCAAAGTATTAGCGATTGATCTACGCAACATTTTAATCTTCATAAAGAGTCGTGCGTCTGAGCAATGACTTGATATCTATTAGCTATACAATTACAATAATCGACCCACCATTAGACAATGTCTTTCAGTAGTAGGTGGTATAGTACTGATGCAAACTTCGCCTTGGAACTATATAATGTATTTCCCCCTACTGTTTCTTCAAAATTATTCAACTGTTCTTTCTCATTCTTGTAGGCGAAGCTGATCATAGTCTGAAGTTGCAAACTAGTTTCTAGAGACAAAACAGGTAATGGGGTGATCAAAGCCACATAAGGGGATAATGCAGAGCAATTTGCTTTAAGTAACCAATTAATTTGCTGGACTTGGAAGTCCTCCACATCAAATTCTGGCATCACCTTTTCACTCAACGCATTGATCTTCGTGAGGTCAGCTTTACCTAATGTTGTGAGTTGGTCGATCACCAAGTTATATTCATCTATTGTGTGTTCTGAAGAGCTTAATTTTCTACTAGATTCCCTGAGATAGACTTCAAGGGTGGTCCATAAGGAAACGTCGGTTAACTTTTGATGGCAGAGCAGCACTAGGCTGTTTAATATCGTCGCATTCATTTCCGCCATGGATCTTCTGATTGGAGTGCTGTCGGTATTCTTGTATAGGATGAAATTAAATTGTATACACCATTTCAAAAATCCTGAAGCATAGTAATTTGCAAAATGTATTTCACAGGACTTTAATATCCTGTTCACAAGTACCTGGTATAATTCAATAGTACCCGGTACCTCAGCATTCATTATTTCATGGAAAATAAGCGCTATTGATATTTTCTTGACCATCAACCATAATGATGAACTTTTATTTATTCGTTTTAAGCGACTGCTTATAAGTACTGTCAATATTTCGAATTCGGATAACAAAAATTGTCTGCTATCCGGCGAAGTTTTCCATATCTGCCAGAACGTCAACTCATGTAATCTGATTATTGTATGGTTCTCGTTTGTGGTTAATAAATAGCCTAATGTCATATAATACGTATTTATTAATTTTTCTCTGTCGTTATGCCAGTATTCTTCAAAATTAGGTGCATATGGAACCAAATTGTTGTGCCAAAAGATATGAGCTTCCTTGAATATCGATAAGTATGTTTTCTTAGTTAATCCTATATCCAATGTATTTTCATCAGTCCGAAATGTTGTGAAAGGGTCTGAAGCACCCTCTGTAGCTGGAATAAGCTGAATGATCTTAGATGTAACATTAGGCACTTCTATAATAATATCGTTCAATTGCCGACATAATAGCAAGTCATTGGTCATAGTATTATGTTTTGGATGGTATTAACCGTAACAAAACTGTATGAATGATGCACCATTGTGATATTAAAAATTGAGGTTTATGAATTTCAATATCATTATCAAAATAATTTGTGAAAATATCCAGCTAGCTCCTATAATTAATATGGTTTCATACAAAGAACTATTCAATATTAATGATACGGATCTAATCGTACCGTCTGACACATTAAGTGAAGCTGTATATGATAATTCCAAATTAGATTACATTTTTCAAAATGTTAATAGAAGAAACAGAGATGAGGTTGAAGATGAGAGCATAAATATCCAAACACAATTACCTAAACAACAAAATCAACAGATTTCGAAAGACATGAGCGAAGTAGGCTCCAAGCAAGTTTCAGAAATTAGACCTGATTCAGATTCACGATGGAAATTATTAAGAGTAATGGCAGGTGCACATCAAGGTTGGGTTCGATCTTGTACTGTTGATCCTGTAACAAACAAATGGTTTGTAACTGGTTCGTCTGACTCTACAATAAAAATATGGGATTTAGCGAGTCTGAATTTGAAAGCTACGATAACAGGGCATATAATGGGAGTGAGGTCATTGGCGGTTTCTTCTAGATATCCATATCTTTTTTCAGGATCCGAAGATAAAACTGTGAAATGTTGGGACTTGGAGAGAACAAACTCACTGCTGGGATGTCAAATTCGAAATTATCATGGACATGTTGGAGGTATATATGCTATGGCGTTACATCCAGAACTTGACTTGTTATTTACTGGAGGTCGTGACTCAGTTATTCGAGTTTGGGATCTAAGGTCAAGAACTGAAATTATGGTTCTAAGTGGCCATCGAAGCGATATAACATCTATCGCAAGTCAAATCGGTGATCCCCAAATAATAACAAGCTCAATGGATGCAACCATTAGATTATGGGATATTCGTAAAGCAACCACACAACTAGCACTAACTCATCATAGCAAAAGTATAAGGCTGATGGCTATGCATCCACAAGAAATGACAATGTGTTCAGGGGATACATCTGGGAACCTAAAGGAATGGTTATTACCAGGCGGTGAATTGTTAAATGAATTTGGGCATAGTGGAGAAAATAAAATAATAAACACGTTATCTATTAACCCAAGTAATAATACTCTATTTTCAGGATACGATGATGGAAGAATGGAATTCTATGATTATGTTAGTGGAGATTTACTACAATCAGATGCAACTACCCCAGTTACTGGATCTACTGAGTCTGCCATATATGCATCAACATTTGATATGCTGGGTTTGAGATTAATAACATGTGAAGGTGACAAGAGTATCAAAATATGGGGAGAAGAATAGTCATTAAACTAATTTATAGAAATAAAATGTATATTAATAAAGTAAACGTAAGCTCATTATGTACTACTCTACCATCCAAAGCGTAATTGGTTGGCAGTGAAAGCTGGAGGAGTCCAGCTTAATTTGCTTGGATCTAACTCATGCTTTTTCTTATCTTTAATTTTCTTGACCAATTTATCATACATAGCCATAACGTGATCCGTTATCACTATAATGTGCTGTCCCTTGTAATATCTTAAGATCTGTAATGCTGTTAAGGTATGCAATATATCAGTGGTTGTCATACAAGTGATAGATGATATTTCATCAATCGTTATATCACTTGATGGTGTGTTTCCATTTTGAATATTAGCAGATTGACGACCACCTGGAGGAGGACTGACAGATGAATCCTTCAGACTCGCTTCGGTTAATAATTGAGGATTATTCTTCTTAAAAAGATGGGGGTTATTTCTTTCCACTAATAACTTTACTAGCGTATCGGTCCAAAATGCTCTGTAAGATAATAACCCTAAATCTGATAAAGGCTTTTCTGGGGATCCTACCTTATTCTCAACATTAGACAACATGTAAGAAAATTGAATTAACAATTTACCAAATCCCATCTTTTGATAGCACGGCAATGTCAAAATACATGCAACGTTATAACCATCAGCACTTTCCTTTTCTTTAGAAAAGTATCCGACTACATGATGGCCTTGCGATGATTTAACTGTCATGATATAAAATAAAAATGGATCGACATCGTAGTATAATGTTTTATGATCCAAAAATAACTTCAGTAGTAGACATAAGTTACGACACCATGTCCTTTGTTTTCTGCCATCAATTTCCCAAAAGCTTACCTTTGAATCTCTATAAATCTCATTACCAGGGGGATGCTTCATAGAACACTTCGTTCTGAATCTTTCAAATTGTTTAAGTGAACCAAAATATGCTAGCGTGAAGTCACAAATGTATATCTCATCTTCTTCTGTTAGTTCGATTGGATATGGAGAAAAATACCACGGCTCAATGATATGTTCACCCAAAATTACGCTCGATAAGTTTCTAACTCTTGCAACCTCCAGATGGTTTTGAGTCATAGACCCACTAGTTCTTAATTTTTTAATTTCATCTTCACGACTCACCTCCTCGCCAGGTCTTTTCAACCCTTGCACATTCAAATTATCCAAATCCATCTCGTCATCATTTCTGGGCGTTCCCGGTGCCGTATCTTCATTCGGTTGTGGTGTCGAAGTAACTGATTTCGAACCTGTTTTACCGTTTTTCAGCTTAGATTTCTTCGATGTTTTCAGCTTTCCTTCCTTTTTGTCATCCTTCTTATCCACCTTCACTTGAGGTGAGATTAAAGCTCTGGTAAAATCTATCCTGTCTGCACTTATCCATTCATCCAATCTTTTATTAAATTCTTGATAATGAACATAAAACACTTTTTTACCCTTTTTCATATGATCCTGCAAAATCTCTGCTAATCTGTATTCGCCATCCTTTGAAACGTATAGCTTGCACCCCGTTATAATATCATCGTCAGTAAATTTCTTTTCGTCACTACGTTCTTCGTCATCAGTTATTCGTATTGATGTATTATGTTGAGGTGTTGCCGTACCAGACTTGTCTTCGCCTACAGACATGCTTTGTATAATCTATTTGATTGATTATCAATACCTAATACATGTTGATCACCATATTGATAACATGAAGAAAAAAACCCAATAGCATAAACACGTGATTCAAACAGTTCCTATACCTATACCTATTTTTTATCATTTCTAAGTATTTACAAGAGATATAATGTAGGGATGAGTAATATGGAGTCATGACAAGAGAACCAGAATCAATTAAGGATGTTCTATTTAATATTATCTTGCTTCCACCACAGTAATAAAGATTCGGTATCCATACTATCTTTGACCAAATGGTTCATACCTAAGTATCCTATATTATATTGTTCAAAATCCACAATGAAATGGAACAATTTTAATCTTAATTCAGTAAAATACTTTTCTTCATAAACTGCTTGGGTTGCTTCATCTTCTATATTGTCAAAATTTTTCATATCCTGTTTGAGGTCAAGGATCAAGTTTCTTTCTAAGCACGCTCTGAATAGCTCTTGTTGCGATAAGTTCCAGATATTTCCCGAGCCCTCGCCGTTGAGGCCACTCAAATAGTAATTATCGACTTGCAAATAGTTGTAATGAAGCTGTAAACGACCACGAACGACGGTTTCGGGGTAGAAACTGCTTGGCACATATTTCGATGTCAAACACAATGCCCTGCAAAGTAACCTGGCCTCGTCTAGTGGGATATTGTAAGCATTTCTCAAGGCCAAGTCGTCCAAATTTTCGTCTGTTTTATCCATCCTGTGATCTCTCAACTTCTTGTTTGCATTTGCACTCCAGATTCTAGGAGCAAGACTAGGTAAGATACATGTCAGGGGGGTAATCTCTGGAATAGCGTAGCAAACCACTGGAGTAAATTCAAAAAACGCCGCAAATATAACTGCAAACGAAGGTAATTTCAAAAAATCTTTACGAGTACGTCTGATTAATTGGTACTGATGTCTTGTCATATTGAATAACCCCTCATCTATCGTCTTTTCTATCACATCTGACCTAACGACATCGCCGCGTGTGTTATCATTCAACGTACTATTTTCAACTTTATTCATATATATGGCCTGGGACATTTCTTGAGTTAATTTTTGGAAATTAGGAATTCGAATATCTGTTTGTTTACCTCTATTGTTTAATTGGTTGATAATTTTGAAGTCTTTCTTCATCAATCTATTAAACTCTTTCTTATTGTTCCATACATTGGATACACCTTTCTTGTAAAACTTCACTAACGATTTACCGTATTTTCCCAATTGTTTGGCCTTTAAAATAGCCCCTTTCTGGTTTGGATTTTCAACCTGAACTTCATGATAAATCTCAGCCCTAGGTTTAAGATCAAGTGGCAAAGTGCTTGGTGCATTCAACGCATCTCTTTCTGAGTCAAATGATGGAGATTTATACCAGAGTGTTGATAACAATTGTGACTTGTTAAGCTGTTGATTGAACTTTAGTTTGGAAGCAGGAAATGCAAAGAAGCTGGCTTTCGATCCTGTAACTAATCCCATATCAGACGTAGACGTGTAATTAGGTATAAGTTGAATCAAAAGATTAATGGTTTTCTCGAATAAATTTGAAATTCATGTCGCAGCTACAGAAATAAACCTTTATTTTGCCATCTTATGTTATTATAACCTTGCTTATACATATTTATTGATATCATGACAGCTGAATACACCAAACCTGTTAGAAGGATCACCAATACAGAAGATTTGGAAATTTGGAATGGTTCTCAAGCCTATTCTACAATACTAGACTTCGTTCAGGATCTTCAAGACCTGGTAGTTGGGCTAACCAACGACGCACAAGTTACGGTTTCTTCATCTTCAGAAGAATTATTGAAGGTGTTAGATAAAGTTAATGAAATTATTGAAAACAATCCGGTAGTACATGAGAAAGATATTTCACGTTTTGGTAAGATTGAGTTTAGGGATTTTTATGACGAAATTTGTAAAAAATCGTTCGATATACTAAAGCCATTGGTTGAAAAATTGGAGGATGATCCTAGGATTGAATTAGCTACTTATTTTAATGAAAGTTGGGGTAACAGAACGAGAATCGACTATGGTTCTGGACATGAATTGAACTTCATCGCTTTCCTTGCATGCTTACAGAAACTTGGTATTATTAAACATGAAGATTATCCATGTGTTATCGTGAGGGTGTTCACAAAATACATGACCGTTATGAGAGCCTTACAGAAGTTATACTGGTTGGAACCTGCTGGTTCTCATGGAGTATGGGGTCTTGATGATTATCATTTCCTTCCGTTTTTATTCGGATCATCACAATTGGCTACACATCCTCATATGAAACCAAAACTGATTCACAACGAAGAATTGGTTGAAAGTTTTTATAAGCAATACATGTATCTTGAATGTATACATTTTATTAACACAATTAAAACCACTCCGGCTAATCAAGATCAAAAGTTAAGCTTGAGGTGGCATTCTCCCATGTTGGATGACATCCTGTCTGCAAAATCGTGGGCTAAAATAAAAGAAGGAATGATTAAAATGTATAAGGCAGAGGTTTTAGGAAAATTACCTATTGTCCAACACTTTATGTTCGGCTCAATCATCCCTTGCCCAGATGGTGTAAGTGAATACCATGAACATGATGATGACAGTGATTGTGGTCATGATCATGGTGGAACTGTCAATACGTGGGGAGATTGTTGCGGTATAAAGATTCCAAGTGCCCTTGCAGCTTCTGAAATGAATAAAATTAATAATCCAAACAATAAGCCCATTCCATTTGATTAGGTTTAAGTTAAATAATAATAATACATTTACTAAATATCTAAATACTCGCATATCTATTCAGTATATCCTACGCTTGTAGAAATTAAAATATTTCTTGGTAATGCACCAGGAAATGGTAATAAGACTTTCATCTTACTCTTAGTATCGTCAAATTTAGAAACATGAGCATAACCCAAAACACAAGTATTCATTAAGTCCCTAGCCAGTTTATTATTCTGAGGCAACTGGGTGATAGCAACAATCGAGTTATCCAAGTTCGAAGAGCTAGGCTCTTGCAATTGAGAGTAATAGGTATCGAGGGAGAATTCCTCCTTCTTATCTCCATCTGACATTTCTGAAGCTTCTGGGGTAAATGAATCTCCAGACGGGAGGAATGAAAGGTTTGAATTCGCTTCCAGACTATCAACACACTTGTAAATTACGAAATCTTTCGCATCAAGCTCCGTTTTGAAAGGAGATAAAGGACTTCTGATGGTACCATTGAAATACTCTTTGATACTCTCCTCTTGCGATTTTCTTATATATGCATCATCTACCTCTATAACACCACCACTCTTAGGAACTTTGACAAAGTCTAGTTGGGATGAAGCGATCTTATGCTTGAATTTCTTCTTCAAATCAATTAATAACCTTTCGTTGCCTATAACCACAATTATATTAACTTCGAAATCAGATACAATATTTTCAATAATCGTGAAATCTTTGATTGATAATGGAGGCGTGTCAATGAGTAATCCACTATTTTTGACTGCTATGTCCTCTTCCATACGAGACACTACAGCAACTCCGAGTTTCGATATTTGATATTTATATAAGTCTAGGTTGTCCGAATGGCTAGTAAATCCGTAATTCTTTACCAATGGTTGTTTCGGATTATGAAATGTGGATCCAGATGTCGTTGATCCACCCCAACCATTTACACTTTCCAAGTCAAATGCATCACTGATGGGTGTAGCCGTCAACGACCCTGGCACCGAGAATACACCATCTCTAGGATTCAAATTCACCAATATCGGACTCCTATCCATCTTGCAACCGTATGATGCAAGCGTCTTCACAAGAGAGGTCTTACCCGAATGGCGATTACCCACAACCAATACTCGAGGTCCTGTCTTTTGAGACGAACTATTAACAAAGTTATGTTCAGATATAGATTGACGATACGATTCCAATGCAAAATGCAAATTCATATAATGATTCATTGAAGTTTCTTCACTTATATACTCACTTATTTCGTCGTCTTCATTTGTAGATGTCGAATTCGCTTTATTAGAAACACAGTAGTATTCAACCTTACATCCTTCATCTAATGGGGCATATATTGCATACTTGACTCCAGTAAGCAGAATTTCGACATTTAGAGGTAATTCTGTACCAAATATTTCCCCTATTCCGTTCACTACCTTCAACTTCATAATCGTTCTAAATGGAACTTCAAATCTCCATTCCGATTGCCCATTAATTTCCACGACACTCGATTTATTTAAATTAGAGTCTTCGTCTATATTACTATTCAAATCGCCACCGAACCCTGGTATAGCTGACATCTTTACTTTTCTATTTGCTATTCTTTTATTAAGCCCTTCAACGATGATCTTTCGTTAACTTTTCATTAGTATATTTTAGTACTGCATCTAATATAGCTAACTATCAACCCACTTTTATCTTATCCTTGTAATACTTTCAAACGACTACTGGAATCGTTAATTGTAACTCAATTCTTGAAGTAACGAAGAAATAATCATGACGGATAAAAATGAAGATAAATATGTTATTCACGAATCAATAAGAGCTGGTAAAGCGTTGCTTGTACAACAGTTAATCAATGAAAACCCCAAACTATTATTTAGAAAGGATGAAGATGACAGGACGCCGTTACATTGGGCATGTACAATGGATAATAACGAAATTATTAAGATTTTATTACAGCCTCGAAATGGCATTGATGAAATAGATATCGATGAAATGGTTGACGCAAGCGGATGGACACCAATCCACATCGTATCGGCGTTGGGAAATGTCCAAATATTGGAACAACTTATGAAACTTGAACCGACGCCGGATATAAACTTGGCCACTAACCAAGGGACCACAGCATTACACTTGGCCATTAGTAAGAACCATCTTGCATTGGTGGAAAAGCTTGTTGTTGAATACAAGTGTTCATGTAGGGTAAAGGATAAAAATGGGTTTACTGGTCTACACAGAGCCGCAAGTATTGGGTCCCAGCCAATAGTCAAGTTGCTAATTGAACATGGAAAAGTCAATATTAACGCAAAGGATAATAATGGCTGGACAAGTTTACATCATGCTTTGGCCGAGGGGCAAGGCGATGTGGCTCTTCTACTTGCCAAATTGGGAGCTGATCCTTCTATTCAAAACAATGATTCGCAAACTCCACAACAAGTATCTGTAGATGAGAAAGTGAAACATTATTTTGAAAGCAATATTAAAAATGTATGATATAGCAGTGAATAAATAACCGGTAAAAATGCATGTTTCTCAAGGATAATCTGTGACATTTTATTGTTTGATATAATGTATGCTTTAATATGCTTTATATGAATAAATGTAACCATTTTCAAGAGAACTTTTTGAATTATGTTAGAAAAGCCGTCTAGAAATTTTGCAAATAAATGTTAATTTAGGATAAAAACCAAAATATTAAGAAAGTTTTGAAATAATTCGAAAAAATTCGAAAATTGAATATCTTCGTCCTACGATACATATAAATGTATCATAGACACCATATAATGTATAATTCAATGTAAAGTATTAGATTTAAAATGATATGGTGATTTTAAATTTGCAGCAAAAAAAATATACAAAATTAAAATTGTTTTAGTCAAATATGTATTTTACGAATTAACAGATAATATTCTGTTATATTCTACAATGATACCGCCTCCTACTATCTATGCATTAAAGTCCTGCTTAAACATATATATATATATCTTAAAATACAATTAAAAATTTGATCTGTCAATTCAATTACTCCCAGTCGCACTAGAGAAGTCCAACCTTTTCGGTTTGATTTCTCTTTGACGGTTCAGTAAGTTGACTACCTTTCTTTCCCTCGTTTTGGTATTAAAATATTCAACCTGGGTAGCATAATCAACATCATCATTTTGTACGTTATTGAACGGATTAGAAGGCCTATCAAGTTTTTTAGCAGGAGCAGAAGGTGCCAAGAATGGATTTTCCATCTTCATGGGCTTGATTTCTTCGTAATCTTCGTCATCAGACGAAAAAATACTATTGAAAGAATTACCATACCAGCGATTGACGGTTTTGTCATCTATCACCTGGCCCTTCGGCGTCTGGAGTCCCTTTCGTACACTAGGCTTTTTCTTTATAGGAGACGCGTCTACTGGTGACAATTCATTCATCGATAACTTCAAATTTGTATTTTGTATAAACCCCGATTCGAGCTGCGGCGTGGAAGCTTTAAATACATCGTCATCATCCACCTCTTCTTCAAAATTCAAGTTGTCGTTCAATTTGGACAAGGTTTCAAAACTCAATACCGGTGGCTTCAATGATTTAGTGTGGTTGTATGCTACTTTCCTTCCCGTCCCAACTGTAGATGGTGTAGGCATTAATAATCCCGACAAATCCGTCATTGGTGTCTGTGTACCTGCATTACTTTCCACAGTAGCTTGTTTGAAGATAGCATCAACCGTACTTCTTCTTCTCTTATGCAATCTGTGTGGTGATCTCTGAGGTGTGAACTCGGGAGTTAATGGTACTAAGTGCGTTTTATTCTTATTGTCTGCGCTTCCTTTAAACAAATTACGTGTATTTTTACCCCCTGTGTATGGTGTAGCAAAACTTTCTGTAATCTTTACTGGTGTTACTGGCTGAAACGTAGATGGAGTTCTCATCACCATTGGCTTATGTGGTTTTGACACCCTCGGTGGAGTTGAAGGTGGTACAAACTGATTTGGCATTCTATTATCAAAGTAATGTATTAGCAAATATTAGCGACGACTTTCAAAGCGATTGGAAGTAATAAAAGATGATTTAGAACTCTATAAAGTACGTAACACACGTCCTTGATTATATTATAATATTTGCGTAAAAAGATGGCTGGCTACAAGATCGCACAATTTTCTGATTAAGGGACGATTTTTCATTTTTTTGCAATTTATTAATTATTATACAGAAGAAAAGATAGTGGAGATGGTTATTATGAATTATTTCAAACAAATGTATGTATGCTATTGACACGGAATTTCCGTTTGGACATTTTGACCCCCAAACCGAGTTCTAGCTCGTCGTAAAACTCATTAATGGATTGTCTCATGTCTGAAGCTTCGTAAAGAAGATAGTTATCAGTAAGATCCAATTTTTTCAATTGGTGGTTACGTGTAGGCAGCGATTTGAATGTAAGCTTGTGAAGACCGCACATACTCAAGCCTAGCTCCTCAAGACTATGGCTACTGACAAAACTTTCGGGGAATACGAATTCGTCTACCAAGTGGTTTCTGTCTAAGGACAATACCTTAATATTGGGTGGTAAAGAGATATCGGATGCGATTTTCTTGATATTGTTGTCGCTTAATTTCAACACATGTAAATTTTTTGTAGATTGGGTGTGGTCTGACGAGAAAAGGGGAGCTTTGGTTGAGATAAATGAGATGAAATTGAGTCTTATGTCCAAGCTTCGTAAACTAGGAGGGACGTCCCACGCGTCTAACGTCTGTATCTTGTTGAGATACAATTCTAGGTCTACTAGATGCACCAACTGGTTCCAATTGACAACGTCTTTGGGTCCATTTCCTTCATCGATAGTCAAATTGTACGATGTGAGATCTTCAATCTTGTTGCCGGATATGGATAGTTTCTTGATAGACTTGGGGAATTCAAATACCTGTAAATCCATAATGTTGCAATCGTCAAGGTTAAGAGACGTCATGTAAAAGGGAAAGGTGATTCTGTTGGTTGCCAGGTAACCGGAAAAGTCTAGATGATAACAATTGGAAAGATGTAAGGTATCTAAAAATTCTGGGAACCTGAAGCTTGAGTAGCTGTTCAGCGTTGAGTCGGTTGGTGAAATATCTAATGATTTAAGTGGGGTGAATGATAGATCTAAGTATTCTAATTGGTCTGGTAAATACTTTAGGTTAACCAAGCTCGTGAACCGGTTATTATCGAGCCTTAAGTTTTTCAAGTCAACTGGCCAAGCCAACTCTGAAAGCAATTCTAGACACGAATCAGTCATATCATTATGCGACAATAAGATGGACTTCAAGTTTGCGGGCCATGCTTTATCAGATGATTCAGAAGTAAAACTGCTAATGCTATTATACAGTAGATCAATAGTTTCTAGCGTCGCCGGTAGTTTAGATACATCGATATTTGTTAAATTGTTATACGTGAGCATCAATGTCTTCAAATTAGCAGGAAATATTGTCCTGTAAAGTTTTCCACTATTCAAGCCTGATCTATTCCAAAATAAGTCTGTAACCGAATCAGGCACGTTGATCGTATTAACGTTAAGATGTTCATACCAGGATATGTCGAGATGTTTGAGGTTTGGTGGAAAGTTTATATAGGACCAATCAATAATCTTGTGTCCGAGGAAAACAAGCTCTTGAAGATTCAGGAGTTTGGATAGATGGTTTGTCAAAGCTCCCACTGTTTTGGCCATAGTAGCCCGTGAGAACTGTAGCTTCCTCACATTAGGAAATGATGTAATCAACTCTAAATCCTTATCATCAAGTTCATATCGTTCGATATACAAATCAATTTCACACGATTTACCAATAAACCGTTCACGATAACTGAGGAGCAACTGCTCCAACGACCGGAAATCTCCCCCCGTTATGAAAACCAACCGTCTGGGGTTAACATTGGGGAACTCGCTCAAAAACTCATCGATCTCTCCAAAACTTTCAAAGTCAACTAGCCGTTTTATATGATCTGGATACTTGCATCTATGTGGAAAGTACGTGGGAGACAACATTAGATGCATTTCCTTGGAAAAATACTCCTCTAGTATCAATTCTGTTATTTCATTATTCCATTTCATCATGAACTCAGTTAGGTAGCTGGCAGGCAAATAGCTCAATACCTCCAATATTACATGACTGGGGAGTCGTGGAAAGTATTCCGAGATAAACGACGTAACACGATCCATTAACACCTTCTTACCTACCAATTCTTGATCAAAGATGACTTTTTGCTACTTAATTATCCTCTTCATGTCTAGAATTGTCCCATGAAATGTCATTTTTCAAATTTCCCTGCAGATAGACTGCTTCTTACTAGACTAGAGAGTAAGACAGAGTGCAACACGACAGTCTCGTACATCCCATCCTTAATAAATCGTTCTATCTGCCCTCGTACCGTATCCAATCATATCCAATCCCACGTCTATCCGACTCTACGGACGAATTCTGTGCCAAATCTACCACTATAACCTACAAACCGAATGCCGCAAATTTTAAGCACTGATGCGATTCTATGTTGGACTAAGCAGCCCTCACCCCACTACAGAAAAGTCAGCCCCCAGTTTCCCCAATCCTCTAGTCCTCTAGTCCTCTACTTTATTATTTTGACTGCAACCAGAGTCGTCTACCAATGCTATATAAATTCCAAATTCCAATTCTAAATGTTACATGCTAATTGCTACAGGCTAATTGCTACAGGCTAATTGCCATTGTCCTGCACCACCACAACACCTCCACAGCACCACGTAATCCCGTAAAAACCAACTCCAACCCATCTACGAAGAATCTATAAGCACCAGGGCCCTTGGTTGCGGATATGTATCGCCAAACCTTAACCAGAGCTTTTCCAAACCTTCTATTGGTCGCTGTGAGTCATATGAATCATAGGATAATAGCATAATGTCGTACGGGATGCGTTCGAACAAAGGAACCGCAACGGGGGGATAATGTCGCGTGAAATATTGGATAATGTCGCACGGTTCTCTTCTGAATTTTCTTCCATCCACAAAACACTTCAACTCGTTATAGTTGTTCAAGCAAAAACATATCTAGTTGGCATCATAAGGTATTGGGGTAGACACTCAGATCAATTAGTCGTTTATTATTTTCTGTGGATTGCTTTATATATATAAATTGCATCTTGGCATCGTTGATTTTTCCCGAAACATTTTTTCAATAAAGACTTACACGCTCAGTAAAGAGGAATAGATAATATTAATAGCAAGAGGTAAAAATAACAATGGATAAGCTAATTTCGTCTTTATTATGTTGTGCAGTTGATTCCAAGGATGATAGCGACGACAAAATAGTCAATCAGCAGACTAATAGGAATAGAAGTGGTGGTATGAATAAACCGAGAAATAGTAGCAGTAATGGTATGGACAAAAATATGGGCCCGGAAGAGGGTAGCAAGAGCACGGAGAGGGGCCAAAGAAAGGGCGAGGATAAGGATGTTGGTGCTCGAAATAAGAACAAGGCGAGGGGCAACCCTAAGGACAAGGTTGACCTTGTCGAGGATGATAATTCGGTCAATGAGACGGACACCATTACCAACACAAACGAATCGAATCTCACGCCCAATAACCAGTCACAGGAACAGCCTGCGACCCCCGAGGTGATAACCGACCATGAGGACCCGAATTACCAGAACTCGAGACTCCGGGACACCGAAACGGGCGATATCGAAGAGGAAGAAGTTGTTTACGAGGATAACGACGACGATTCGGAATCGTTTATGGATTTGACCAAGCTTCAAGAGGGTCAATCATATAATGAAGAAACAGGGTGGTTGTTGGGCGTGAAGGATAAGTCTTTTGGTAATAAGAAGTGTCTTGTGTTGGATTTGGATGAAACATTAGTTCATTCATCGTTCAAATACTTACGCACGGCGGACTTCGTGATACCAGTTGAGATTGACAATCAGGTCCATCACGTCTATGTTATTAAGAGGCCTGGGGTTGACGAGTTTTTGGAAAAAGTGGGAAGATGGTTTGAAGTCGTGGTGTTCACAGCGTCTGTACAGAAATACGGCGATCCCTTGTTGGATAAGTTAGATATCTATAATTCTGTGCACCATAGATTATTCAGAGATTCGTGCTACAACTACCAGGGCAACTTTATTAAAAATTTATCGCAATTGGGAAGACCCTTAACTGACTCGATAATCATTGATAATTCACCTGCCTCGTACATTTTCCATCCACAACACTCCATTCCAATCTCAAGTTGGTTCAGTGACACACACGATAACGAATTGCTTGACTTGTTGCCGTTTTTGGAAGATATCTCGAAACCCAATGTGGATGATGTGGGTTTGGTATTAGATATTTCTTTGTAAGAGACTATATCTGGTATCATTACATATTACGTAGCTTTTAACAATGCTGACTTAGGTTCTTTGTTATAAAAGTATAGAATTTCCAGGACCTATTAATAAACATAAGCAGGACTTATGATTAATCTACAAATGCTGCTAATATGTGAATCTTTCACTAATTTCTATGTCAAAGTAATTCCTTTTCATCATTATTATTATTATTATTATTATTATATTACCTTCCCAATTGCAATTGCATTTGTTATAGAATAATTTGAAAGTACTGAAATTGCTGTTGTATCATTTATAGTATACTATTACTAGTATTATTATTACTAGAGCTGCAGGTACTATTAAAAGGTACCCTTCCAGCCACTAGTATTACTGAATATTTAGGATTATATAAATATGCCTAGCTGTATCACTTAATAAATAATCTAATCATCTTATTCACTATATAAATTTATTGCAATTTGCGCGATGGTTATAATCTCATCACAAAATTTTTTCTATAGTTACATGGTTTGATTCATTAATTTAGATTTATTTGCTATAGACTATATATAAACACCATGAAGATAAAGACTATAAGCAGATCATCGGACACATATGTGCCAGTGAGAAATACTCAGGAATCTTCGCTTCCTAGAAATTTAAATCCAGCATTACATCCATTTGAAAGAGCAAGAGAATATACAAAGGCTTTAACAGCCACCAAAATGGAGAGGATGTTTGCCCAACCATTTGTAGGGCAGTTGGGAGATGGTCATAGAGATGGAATTTACTCGATAGCCAGAAACTTTTCTACTACAAATCAAATAGCGACAGGTTCTGGTGATGGGGTTATAAAATACTGGGACATGACCCTGCGGGATGAAGTAATAAGTTTTAAGGCGCATTATGGAATGGTGAGTGGTTTATGTGTTACTCCAAATACTAGCCATATGTTATCATGTGGTGACGATAAGACGGTTAAGTTATGGTCTGTCAGCAAGGATGACTTTGATGCTAGCCAATCCGATACAGAGGTTTACACAAAGAAGGATAATGGATTAGTCAAGACGTTCTTGGGTGAGCATTCATTCAAGGGTATTGACCATCATAATAACGACGATTTATTCGTTACTGGTGGTGCATCCATTCAATTATGGGACATGAACAGATCTAAATATATTTCTAATTTATCGTGGGGGGCTGATAACATAAATACCGTGAAGTTCAATAGAACTGAAACCAATATCATTGCATCTGCTGGTTCTGATAACTCTATTGTATTGTATGATGTCCGTACGAATTCTCCAATTCAAAAAGTTGTCACCAGCTTAAAAACCAACTCTATCTCCTGGAACCCAATGGAAGCATATAACTTCGCAAGTGCCTGTGACGATCACAACGCCTACTTATGGGACATGAGAAAGTTGAATAGATCCTTGAATGTCTACAAGGACCATGTGGCTGCTGTCATGGATGTTGATTTCTCTCCTACTGGTGAGGAATTGGTAACCGGTTCCTACGACAAAACCTTGCGTATATTCCGTGCCAGAGAAGGTCATCTGAGAGAAATATACCACACCCAGAGAATGCAGCGTGTATTCAGCGTCAAATTCACCACCGATGCTCGTTACATATTGAGTGGTTCTGATGACGCAAATGTGAGATTATGGAGAGCCGTGGCTTCCGACAGATCGAATATCAAGTCAGCAAGACAAAGATCGAAGCTCGAATATGATGCTGCTTTGAAAGAGAGATTCAAGCATATGCCAGAAATCAAGAGAATCGCAAGACACCGTCATGTTCCCAAGGTTGTTAAGAAAGCTAATGAGATTAAGAGGACCGAAATTGATGCTTTGAAGAAAAGAGAAGATAACGAAAGAAGGCATTCCAAACCAGGCTCCAAGCCGTTCGTCTCTGAGAGAGAAAAACATATCAGAGGTACTGCGATCAAGGATAATAAGTAGTTTTATATATTCCATCTAATAGTATAATGTATCGACACGTGATGTAAATATGGTCAAATTAAATTGCGGGAAATTCATTATCGGAGTTTCCCAGAGATACACTATAAGAGACTAATCCCAAGTGAATAGAAATATTACTAGTGTAACAGATTGTAAATATATGAAACTGATTGAGATAGGATTGAGGTATTGAAATCAAAAGTATCAGAAGAAGAAGATAATTCAAGATACTTGATTATTTAATGAACAGTGTGCAAAAGTGCATAGGAAAAATACAATAAACGATATCAAGCAGTAGTATTCTAGTGATATAAATTCAGTTATTAAAGTTGGGTTGGAATAGAGATAGTAATATCAGTATCTGGAGAGAGGTTAAAAAATTTAAATTTGAATAGAGAAGGGAATTATCAGTAGATAAATATGCCGGATAGACACAAGCTTAAGCTTTTTTCACATTTCAAACATCCATCGCAAGACGATTTGTCACCATCGACGTCGAATCAGTCACATGGAGGACGTAAGATTTTGGGAATCCATTTGGGAAAACATGATTCTGTTGAATCTTTAAGTTCACCAACATTGACCAATTCGTCGGAACATCATACTAGTAATACGGTTAATTCATCTCAGCCACAGATACACACCAATGCGTCAAAAGATGATCCGAACCATAGTTTCATGAAAGCGAACTCAATGGTGGAATTGAAGCGGTTTTTTAAGCCAGGGAGAAAGAATTCAGTATCGAAGAAAAACGAACAGAAGACCTACAATAACCAATTGCATTCTCCACCGGCGATTGCCGGAGCAAATAATAACACTACGAAGGATTTATCATCAACGGCCCTTGCGACGTTAATCAACCAAACTTCGACTCATTTGCTTAACAATGCATCACATGTAAGTGCTCTGAATAAAGATCCATTTACTGATGATGAATCTACCTTGGTTAGAAAATATGGTAAACTAGGTAAGGAACTTGGAAGTGGTGCTGGTGGTTCAGTTCGTCTCATTATCCGTCCTTCTGATTCAAAGACATTTGCGGTGAAGGAATTTAGACCGCGTAGAAATACGGAATCTTTGAAAGATTATACAAGAAAATGTACAGCAGAATATTGTATTGGATCTACATTGAAAAACCCTAATATAATTAAAACCATTGATATCTTGCATGAAAATAATAGATACTTTGAAATTATGGAGTATGCCCCAATTGACTTCTTTGCTGTCGTTATGAGTGGAAAGATGTCTAGACATGAGATTAATTGTTGTTTAAAACAGATTTTGACAGGTGTGAGCTATATACATTCATTGGGATTGGCCCACAGAGATTTGAAGTTGGACAACTGTGTTTTAACAAACGATGGCATTTTGAAGATCATTGATTTTGGTAGTGCAGTAATATTTAGATATCCTTATGATCAGCATGGTAACCAGAAAGATAGTGTTCATCCATGTCATGGGATTGTTGGTTCCGATCCTTATTTAGCACCTGAAGTATTGAAGCATTCTAACTCTTATAATCCGCAACCAGTGGATTTGTGGTCTATTGCCATTATATATTGTTGTATGACGTTGAAGAGATTCCCGTGGAAGATTCCTAATGCCGATAAAGATAACAGTTTCAAATTGTACTCTATGGAAGATGACAATTGGCATGATTACGAGTTAAGTAATGAGTGCCATAAGCTATTATTACAACAACGTAAATTGAAGAATATGATTGCAAGACTGAACAGAAAAAAGAAGGCGCTAGAAGGCGAAAACGCAGAGGAAGATTTTGTTGAGGCGACTCAGCAGGAGAATGAGCAAAAACCAAGCGAAGACGATATGAGAGACGATACTAAAGAAGCTTCGAATGATGCATCCGAAAGGAATTTGGATGGGATAGAGGTTTTAACAGAAGATAAAATTCAAGATATACTCGCCCAATTAAAGGCAATTGATGACAAGTTAGAGCAATATGAAGCTAAAAAGAATGAAATGAAATTAAAATTCAATGAAGTTAAGCAAGAAAAACAACTTGAATCTCGCCAAGAGTATGACAACGGGGAGGTTCACCAGAATACAAGTAATTCGGAGAAGGATAGAGATTCCTCATCTCATCATGGCAAGAAGAAACAATCTCATAAACAAATTCACGGCCCTTATAGATTAATGAGATTATTGCCTCATGCATCCAGACCTATAGTACGCAAGATGCTTCAAATCGACCCGCATAAAAGAGCTACGTTAGAAGAGATTATGGGAGACGAATTTATTAAGGAGATTAAATGTTGTACCTTAAAAAAATTCATCAACACTGACGATGATGGAGTTCCTTGTACTGAGGAAGAAGAGGAAGTTGCAGTTAAAGGCACCCCTGCTCATGAACATACTCTCGTATCAGATAATGGTGAAGTAATTAATGCATAGTATTAAATAGTTTAATGAATAATGTTAAATTGCATCGTAAAAGGCACGTGATTTTATAGACACTATAGATATGAAAAGGAGGTTTAATAGAATCGTAACATAACGTTGCTATAGAACCATTACTACCAGTTATACAAGCCATGCCTTCACATCTGCCGACACCTCTCAATCAAACGAAGTTGAAGACTTCATTGAAGATGGCAATTAGTAAACTTAAGTTTATTCAAGACAAAAAAACTGCATTGACTAAACAACAAAGACGCCAATTAGCAGATCTATTAAACCAGGGGAAAGAATCGAGTGCTAAGATTAGAGTAGAAAACATCATACGAGATGACATATACATCGAATTACTTGAATTCTTGGAATTGTACTGTGAGTTGTTACTTGCGAGGATATCTATTATTCTAGATCAGACCAGAACTACCTGTGACCCAGGATTAAAAGAAGCCGTACATTCAATAATATATTCTGCTCCTAGCACAGAGTTGAAGGAATTGACCGCGATACGGGATATGTTGGTGTTAAAGTATGGGGTTGAATTTGGAAAAAATGCTATGAGCAACGAGGATGGGGCAGTTCCCCAAAAAATCGTAACTAGATGCCAAATAGAAGCACCGTCCGAAACATTGGTAAATTTGTATTTATGTGAAATTGCAAGGGCTTACCAAGCTCCCTACTCGGGAATGAAGGACTTGGAGCCTTTAGACGTAGAAGATGCATCGGACGAAGATGCCGATGACCTAGACGATGACCTAGACGACGATAACGATGATGATGAGCCAAGTGGCGGCGAAGCTTTGCGAAATGAACTAGAAGTAGAAGATCCTATACCCGAGAAAACACCAGAACCTAAGCCAAAGAAGAAGGCTGCAACTGCAGCTCCTCGTACAGAGCAGAATGATTTTGACTCGTTGAAAGCACGCTTTGCTGCATTGAAAGGAGGCCCCAAATAATTTGCATAGTATTTACAATCTTATACTACAAATCTTTTGAATTATTATTACGTACTGTTAGTGATAATAATGTTATACATTGTGCTGTAGCCGTAGAACTAATGATTTATGTGCGACCCGAAATTTTATAAGTAAATAAACCAAATCTTATGTTTTGAAGCGATTCAACAACAGATTATAGCTGCATATAGTATGCTTCAACCGCAGATATTGACCGCGAGGCAACAGCAAGAGTTGAATAAAGCAATTATTCAGTATATAAAGCCTATAGCCGAAGAAGCAAATGATGGTGATTTAATCCAAAAACTTTCAGAAAGCTTAGATGTCCCGTTAGGCTCCATTGATGACAGTGTTATTCCTAACTATCTAGAAAAGAAATGGTCAACAGTACTAAGACTACAACACAAGATTATTGATTTAGAGGGTGAAGTAAGTAACTTGAGGACGGTTATTGATTCACAACAAATAGTTCCGTCGGCATCAGCATCTGTTATTGGTAAAGATAAGATTAATTGGTTACCTAGCTCATCTATAAAAGCTTTCAAAACGCAGTCACATCAGTTGGTACAATCCGTATCGATTCACCCAGCTCTTCCAATAATACTTGGGGGATGTTCCGATGGTTCACTCATTATATGGAATTTAGTTAATGATGAATCTTTAATTCCTGAGAAAATAATTAAAGCGCATATAAGAGGTGTAAACACCATAGCTTGGTCCAAAAAGCCAGTAGATTTATCAGGCAAAGGTAGTGAAGCCAAAGGCATTGCTCATGTTATGGCAACTTGCTCCTCTGACTTATCAATTAAGATTTGGGATGGAGCTACATTTAAGCATATAAGAACTTTAACAGGACATGAACATACCATTTCATCTATCGTGTTTTCAGCTTCAAAACCTAATATTCTTTATTCAGTGTCTCGTGACAAGTCTGTTAAAGTATGGGATTTAGTGAATGGATATTGCATCAAGACTTTCATTGGGCATAGTGACTGGGTTAGGGATATAGACGTCATTAGTGTTAATTCAAATCTCTTACAGGAGCAACTGGATATTAATCCAGAACTTGGTGACTTTTTAGTTACATGCTCTAATGATCAATCAATCAGGTTATCGCATGCGGAATCAGGAACCGGTTTATCACTTTCAATTGGCCATACTCATGTAATTGAATGTGTCAAGTTTTTGCCTTTCCATTCAAACTATATCATAGACAAGTACATTAAAGAAAACGAATCACTTTTTCCAAATATATCACCAGAGGTTCTCGATGACCCGAATTATACAAATTTATTAGGATATAAGTACTGTATATCTGGTGGCCGTGATAATAGTGTTAAATTATGGCTTTTACCACCCCCAGTTTTCAGGCCGCATAGACATCCTCTTCCTTCTCAATTAAACAACTCCCAGGGGTGGTTGATTGCAGATTTAGTAGGCCATCAATCGTGGGTTAAATCTTTACATATACACCCAAATGGAAGATTTGTATTCAGTGGGAGTGATGATAAAACGATTAAGATCTGGGATCTTTCCAGTTTGAATGTTAACGGTAGGGTTAAGTGTGTAAAAAACTTAATTGGTCATGAAGGCTTCGTAAATGATATAGAGTTTGCAAGCTTTGAAATTACGAATAATATCCATGCTTCGAAGACAGCGGACGATGGTAAAACAAAGACAGAAGAAGATAGACGCAACGAATTAATGAAATCAATAGAGTCCAAAATAAGATGCTTGTTTATAAGTGGAGGAGTGGACAATTGTATAAGGTTATGGAGTTGAGAAATTGTATTTTTATTGTATAGTTAGATAAGATCACTGAGGAAACTATTTAGTTTTAATTATATATTGTGAAGGTGCTCGTTGGGCCCATTCAGTCCAACTTCCATCATAGACACGTATTGGGATATTACATTGAATAACTGATTCCAAAGCTAATCTTAATATGACTGCCGTAACTCCAGTTCCACACATAACAATTATTTTCTTACCATTCGTGGCATTTGGTTTAGAAAAATCTATGCCAAACTCTTGTTTGAAAAGATCTATCAATTCTTCTTTGCTCTTATAAGTGTTATCAGATTGATTGAGAACTTTAGAAAATGGTAACGATAATGAAGATGGAATGTGTCCCGATGATAAGCCAGGTCTAGGTTCAGGGGAGGCTCCTGAAAACCTATCAGAGGAACGAGCATCAAAAGTGACATATTCTTTATCTAATTTACCACTTTCAATTAGTTCGAGTAGTTCTTCATAATCTATAACTTGGTTTCTATAATTCTCTTTGACATCATCTTCAGAAATCGGTTCGTATTGTGGGATATCTGAATCCGAACTTGGGGTGCTTAATGATGTAGTTTTTTTTGTCTCTAACGGATATTCATACTTTTTATAGGTATTATAGTTATCCAAAAGATAAACCTTACGATGGCCATGGAGTGACAAGTTCCAAGCAGCCCTGGGACTTGAAAATATACCACTCTTGTCATATACTACTAATGTATCACTTCTGCGAATCCCTAAATCGGTCATAGATTTATTAAATATGTCATATGGAGGCAACATATGGGGATATTGTGAGTTAGCAAGACAAATAGAATCAAGATCAAAGAATGCTGCCGACCTAATACGGTCCTCATTCAAGAATTGATCTTTCCCGTTAAACGGGGAATTAGGCATATACCATGAAGCATCAATTGGAATTACTCGGGATTGACTGGATGAACTCGACAACAACGCCCTAAAACCAGAGGGTGAAACAATTCTGATAACTGTACTTGACATATTTTCCTTAAGTTCTGGAGAATCAATTGATTTATTTACATACATATTCATCAACTAAGGAGTCGGATCATTGTGGATTCAATCGTGTTCAACACGTGAAGCCTAAATGGATAAGCGAAAGCTGCAAAATTCTGTCAAATATATATATTATGGCCGTATTTATAGTATTTATTCTACAACATTAAGGTTTTCACTTAAACGAGAGGTATCTGCCTTCATAAATTCTCTCAAAGCCATAGTGGCATAAGAACTTACACCCAATTGCATTCTTAATACAACTGCTTTTTTGTCGGCATCGGCACTACTGGATTCAATGACTCGGCTGATATCTGGAATAGGCTCTCCCTTTGATTCGGCTTCTTTCTTTAAATGTAAGATTTCCAAATCAGTTCTAACTAAGGATTCAGTCGATTCACTGTAGTTGACAATATCGTATGACAAATTACTTGGTTTACCCATAATTGGCCTGTACGAACCAGCTAATGAAAATTCTCTCACTCTTCTAGCCATGTTGTGGGGATCCAAACCATCTTTGGCCATAGCATCAACATAGACTTGTTCTAACTGTTTGTTAGAAGGATAAACGATATCGAAACCTGGAGTTGGTAAAACAACGTCGTAAATTGTGTATTTACCACTTTCGACTTCTTCTTTACTTAATGGTCTGGCCCTAATGTACTTGTCCGTTGCTACATCTTCCTCAAAGTCATCATCTTCCTCTAAATTAGCCCCAGTTTTAGTTTCTTTATCAACAATAACTAAGTCTCCTTCTTGTACTTCTAAACCAAATAACTCAAATCTTTTGGAAACCACTAAATTCCAAATGTATGACTGATATGCATGGGCATACATTATTCTCAAATTTCTTGGAATAGCCATGATACTTTTGAAGTAAGATTGCTTGCCGAAATTTTCATCGTCATCATAAGGCTCTTTACTCAATGTACTCAAAATGGCATGCTCAGCAGTACAACGACGTGGCATCTTTTTGAGGGCCATCGAAGCATTAGTAGTCTCCGCCCAGATACGTCTTGCCTCAATAGAATCGGGAGCTACAATTTCTTGTTCAGACAAGATTAATTCGACAGCTCCTTTCCAATCTTCCTTTAAAATGAAAATACCAAGAACATGCGTGGATATCGAAAACGTCCCAAATCTTTGCATACCATAATAATTGATATAACCCTTGTCTTTTAGCGATGTGAAACATTTTGAAACTACGTCTTCAACATTTTCTTCTGGATTAAATGATTTAATGTCCCTGATTGTGATTACAAACTCATTACCGTTTAAATCACCCAAACCTAATGATTTGTCTTCATAAGCAAATCCTCCTAATACAGCATTCTTCAAACCTTTATTCAAGGAGCTTACTCTAGCAACTTTACCACGATGGATGCAAAATCTCTGACAAGTAATTCCTCTTCTATCTTTAGTACCAGCGTATCTGATACTCTTCGAAGGAATACGCAAGAATTTAGAAATAGTAGAAGCCACTTCCATAGTTTCTCTGTTTTCTTTGTATACAGTGAAATGCAAGAAATATTTGAATGGACCCAAACCATAGTTTACAACTCCATTTTCATCAACATGATTAATACTTTCTTGGGGGTTCTTTCTTCTTGGATTCTTTGAGTTCTTAGCCAATGCGATTCTAAACGTATTTTCGGCTGAAGTGACACTTTCCAATTTACCTTGAAATGATTCACGAAGTAACTGGTGTAACTTTCCACGGGTTTGCTTTTCTGGGAAACTCGTTTTGGTTTCCATATTACTACCTGTTGTGAACAACTTTTCGATTTGTTTTAATTCATCATCTGTAATTAACTCTAACAAAGCTGCACGATTTTCATCAGTTAAATCGTACTTTGATTGAGAATCTTCTTCAGTATTCTTAGCCTCTTCCTCAGCTTTTTTAGCCTCCTTAATTTGCTCAATTTCTTCAGAAGTTTTGTTTTGCAAATCAGCTCTCTCCAGCTGTCTTTTTTCAAGTTTCTTCTCCTTTCTTGTCTTTCCAAGGTTGACACCTTCATCTAACAAACGCACAACTTGGCCATTAAGATCAATTTCATTAACAAGGAAATCAGAATACCTTTGTTTAATCGTACCAAAAAAGCCACCACCGGTTCTATTAGCCTCGTTAATATATTGAGTTATACCAACTTCATTTTCTTGAACAACTTTGGTAGCTCTAATTTGCTGATCAAGTTTCAATTTTTTAGATGGATCGACAGATTCGTCTAAGTTTCTTTTTACGGGATTTACCTCTTCCATAATTGATTTACACCTCGTTTTAAAAATCTTGGGAATCAATCTATGTGGTACCGAGAATATTTATTTCTTAAGTCTATACATGAACTATTGATTGATAAATAATTTGTAAATATTTAATTTTTCTTAGTTGAATTTGAATTTTTCATCTCATCGAATTTCTGCTATACAAATAAATACTACTCAAGTTTACCGAAATTAGTAAATTAGAGAAATATATCCCTTAGCTTTGCTTATATAGACCTGAAATATTCAATGAATTAATGTACATTCTAAGACATGTCAGCATTAGTAATTTATTATTTTATGGTGTATGTATGGTGCTAGTACTATCTGACTATTTTCTATTGCCGCAAATTAAAGTCACAAATCCAATATAAAGTATATACATATATAATTACTTTTTCATTAAATATTGTATATTATCTTACTCTAGGAAACGTATTGCTTATAACTTTTGCTAAATCGATTGCTTTTTTTGAACATTTTATACCATATGTTTAAAAAGTTGGCCCCCATCGAGGCTCTTTCTATCAACAAGGCAAGTCCTCAAAATCGGTTACAGTTGACCCACATTAAAGATCCCCCTACATTAGACAACGAAACTAAAAGTTCCAGGATTACTTCATTAACAAGCATGTGGAGTGATACTACTTATCCTGAGAAGAATGAGAAGGTTGGTATCAGAAGACTCGCAAGAGCCTGTACCAAATCATTGAGTCAATGGAATAGTGGAGTTCTTAATTCCGAAGACGAACGAAACGACTTATCTACTCGTTATTCAAGAAATAGCTATTTATCTAACCGGTCACTCCTTGAAACAGATTATAAGAAGCTTGCTCATGTGGAAAAGAAACATGAAAATGAACTAGAACTCAGAAGATTGAGAAAGCTTCATTTTGATAGACCTACTTCTACTGGTGACTCAATAGGTAAACAACAGAGAAAGGCATTGGGTATCTCTAAACCCTCGTTAGAGAATATTGCCAACAATTCACTAAGGGAACCGAAATCCGATGTGAATAAGACATCCAGGAAACCCCTGGATTCATTTCAACCCAAGAGAGTAGTAGTTATCAAAGACGTAATTACAGCCTGTGGTGCTAAGAGTATCGTCTCGCAAATATGCGGTGGACCATTGGAACGGATAGTGTTCCATGAACATAAAAACGGCTTAATGATGGAACTATACTTTATCTTTCCCGAACACGCCAAAAATTTCTATAACTTTGGTTCAAATACAGGCTTATTAATCTTAAACGGAGAACGCTTGTCCTTAGAATGGGCCAACAGAACTAATACAAATGAAGTTGAACATTGCCACCCATTCGTTCCAAAATATTTGATGCACGAAATTAATTATTATGGAGCCCGAAGATGCTTGATATTCTCTAAGACCGTACCAGATAAGTTAACTAGACGCTCACATACAATGCATTATCCGTCTCCAAGGACACATTTATCGAGAGACCTCGATATTGAGGAGATTAGGAAGGATTTCGCAGCCTTTGGTGAAATAATTGATATTGCATCCGTAATATCAAGAAAACTCTGTTTCTGTTTACATTTTGCAGATATTAGATCAGCCATATTAGCTAAAAAGGAATGTGAACTTGAAGGTAGTTTATTCTATTCAAAATATAATAATTGGTCAATTTGGTATGGAAAGGATCCAACGGATAAACCGTGTCTTTCAGTGTAGATCTCATCAAGTTTTTTAGATATAATATACGTTATCAGCTTTTTAAATATATAATTACAATTTAGGGTCATTTAGACTGTTTAGACTAGTTCTGAAGGATTGTAGATTAGATGAAGTGTAAAATTTAGGCAATAAGTAGACGATGCTATTACGCTTCCTAATGCGGAATAATGGTAAACATTCGACAATTTTAAAATACGATTTGGAATTAAGGACAAAACACCAAAACTAATATTTACTTTTTTACAACAAATCCACTATAATCGAAGTTAAATAGAGATGTCTCAACAGAGAACGCCATTGAGGTCAAGGTCATCGTTGGCAAATTTCTCTACAGCCGGAATGTCGACACCACTGCAACAAACAACGAAACCTCGCGCTACACTAACAGAGTTAAGAAGACCACCATCTTCACGGACAATGAGACCAGCGTCTCCTAGAATGACAACAACGAGGTCAAGACCAAGCTCAGCGATGGGGAATTTATCTAGTGGTAGTAGCAGGCCAACTACACCTTCATTTGTCAAACAAGTGCCATATACTGGAACTATTACAGTTTCGATTAGGCCAAATCCCCATAGCTTCAATCCAGCACACTCTCCCTGGGAAATTGAGCAATATTCAAATACAATTAATAACAGATCGGACTCTGTTTCATATAGTTTTGACAATGTGTTTCCACCAGAGTCTGCGTTAACTAACAGAGAGGTCTATTATAAATCATGCTCTCCCATAGTCAATAAGTTCCTCAATGAAGGATTTAATGGAACTATATTTGCATACGGAATGACAGGATCTGGTAAGACATTTTCAATGAAAGGAAGCGATCAAGATCCGGGGTTTGTTAAATTATCTATTGACGACATTTTCAGCAAGATTGAAAATGACAGAGGAAACAAACAATTCAGTATCAGTATAACCTACTTGGAGATATATAATGAGAAAATAGTAGATTTGTTGAATACATCGTCTTCAACAGAACTTAAGATTAGAGATGATCCCGTATATGGTACTAAAATTGTTGGTATTACGTCTCCAGTTATAAATTCTAAAGAACAGCTTTTACTGTTAATCAAAAAAGGTGATAATAATAGAAAGACTAGTGCAACTGATTTTAATGCAAGATCATCGAGATCACACTCCATCTTACAAATTAAATTAAACACCATTGATTTACTTAATAGTACAGAGCAAAACTCAACACTATCATTATGTGATTTAGCAGGATCAGAAAGAGCTACATCAAGCTTAGAGAGGAGAAAAGAAGGTTCGTACATCAATAAATCTTTATTGGCATTGTCAACAGTTATTAATAAATTATCACTTTCGTCATCAGGATTAAGTTCACCAAATACGGGCAATGATCATATACCATACAGAGACTCAAAATTAACACGATTACTACAACCTGCATTATCTGGGTCCTCATTAGTACTGATATTATGTACAATTCATTTAGGATCACTTAATTCAGCCCACAGTCAACAGTTTATATCTGAAACATATAATACTTTGAGATTTGCTGCAAGAGCAAAAGATATAGTAATCAACGTCAATAAAAATCAACAATCATCGATAGGTGGGGCTGAAACAGCTAGGCTTATAGAAGAATTAAAGAAGACTATTGAAAACCAGAAAAATGAAATTTCCATGTTAAAGTTACACTCTAGTGATGATACAAATATGGATAATTCTGTCATACTAGAGAAAAACATGAAGATTGCACAGGTAGTAGCCGAAAACCAAATATTAACAGAGAAATTAGAACATCTTACTAGACTAAATGATCTACAGAAGACAGAAACTATAATATTACGCAATGATACTTTGAATGATTTGCTTGGAGCAGGTATCGATAATCTGCTGCTGCAAGTGATGATGGCTAACTTAGAGGAGTTTTATAAAAGGGTAAATTATGAAATAGATGAATGCAAATCGTATATTGGCCATTTAGAGAACCAATTGAAGATAACACATCAGCAAAACGCATTCAAGAATGATTCTAATAACGGCGTGAAGGAGCACCTGGATAAACATATGGATGCAGTATTAAAAGACCAAGAAGAAGAAATTCTCCACTTGAAAGAGTTATTAAAGGATAAAGACCATGTTATTAAGAGTCTAACGAAAACGACTAAATTACGTAAGTTGATTGATTCAAATTATAACGATGAAAATAAACAATCTAATACTATTAATGATCCCAATGATAAGGAAAACCTCTCTAATTTTAAAGAATTCAATATAAATCTGAAGAAGCCACATGTTAGTTTAGATATTTATTAATGCAAAACTGTACAATACAAGACGAACGAACGACTTTAATATACAATATAATACAATAAAATATGATATAATATTAACAAAAGAATATAAAAATTTTAGGTATCTATAATTCGTATCTAAAGCTAGGATTTTCTTTATCAGTCAAGTCTGCAAACTCATGGTTTTGAATGTTTTCGAATTCTTCGTTTTTACCTAGTTTATCTCTCTTCTTATTATCGAAAGCATAAACGAGCCAAATTATAATAAGTACAATTAATGAAGCAAATCCATTAACCACGATAGATATTTTTGCTCCAGTATAAGCAGGAGCTTGAGTATCAATGAATGTTTGAGGTCCAATAAGGTTACCAATACAGTAACCGACCAAGAAAATAGCATTCGTCGTAACCTTCTTTGTATGGCCTGCCACGTTAGAAGAGATGATAGATAATACACAAATGAACCCAATCGGAGAAAACGTATAGAGTGTAAAGCCCGCATATTGAGCTTTTTCTTGACTTGCAAATGCCAACATGCATTCTGATATGACGACAATGACAGTACCAGCTATAGCCCAAAACATACGATAAGGAAAGTAAAGTACACCGCATGCAAACAAAGTACAGCCAACAATCTCAGTTGCACCCTGAGGCATTTGCATCAACAAAGCTTGAGATGGTGAGTAACCCATACCAGTTAACAAAATACTTCCAAAATTAGTTATACCTCCATTAGGAATATTATTGGCGATTGCAAATATAAAAAATAACCAGGTTTTAAAATCTGTGATTGCTTCTATAAATTGATGCTTTTTAAAGTGTTTGTTACCAAACCCTTGTTGATTTGATCTGATTCTCTCTACAACAAGCACTTTTTCTTCTTCGGTAAGGAACCATGCTTGTGTTGGTGTATCAGGGAGATGGATCATGACAACAAAACCTAAGAAGATTGTTAAGCAGCCTGTGATAATGAAAATCAATTTCCAAGCGTCCATAGAGTACGAACCATCATTCATATAGACATTATATGCAATGGCCCCAGATCCAAGTATCGTACCAATCCCATTACAACTGAACCATAATGCGGTTCTAATGAACTGCTCCTCTTTCTTATACCATTGACTGGTCAAAATAACAAATGCAGGAGTAACTGAACTTTCTAACATTCCTAAGATGGTCCTCAAGGCAATGAAACCAGCATAGTCAGGAACGGCATGCAAGCACAATATAACCCCCCATACAATAATAAATACAGATACTGTTTTGACAACTGGAAACCTCTGCAACAAAAGAGAAGCCGGAAACTCGAATACCAAATAACCAAGATAAAACGCAGTACCTGTCCACGAGTACATATCTCCGACCATATTCAAGTCTTCTCTCAATCCCAAAATTGAAGCAAAAGAATTAGACAACTTATCCATAAATTGGAAACAATATAATAAGCACATCACTGGCATTAGACACATATCGATTTTGCGAAGAATTCTTCTATTTGTTTTTGCATCAATTTCAACTTGCTTCTCGTCATCAACGAATTTCATGGCCTCGTCAACATCATTGGTAATGTTAACAACCTTACCAGTATGTGGTGATATTATCGTTGTAATGACGTTATTCTCTATGTCAAGACTCGAGTCGACCTCCTGCACTTTATCTGTAGCATATTGTTTTTCATCTATCATGATTCAAATGATTTTTAACTATTTTATATTTTAAAAAAATTGGTAGCTATTACCATCGTTCCACCTTTATATTTATAAGAACCTGTAGGTGAATTAATCGGCAAAATGACCCGCTTGATGTGTTACCTTTATCTTTTATCTAAAATCAGACATCCGATCAGTATAGCACAAAACTAAAGATAAGCTTTAAGCTTTGTGATATTTTTTGTGTCAAAAACTTTATAGATAAGAGACTAAATGTTATTGGTTTTTCAGCAAAGGATTTTATCTCTCCGAGTCAAATCCAAAATGAAATCTACTCCGGGAAACAAACATTGTAAAGAGACTCGGGTACATGATTTGGCATCTGATAGCAGGAATGATAGAGGGTACATTATCTGACCGAGTTATAGGAAAATCATTGACTTACAATATCTATATTCAACGTGCACGCCACAATAGGCAACCGGATCCATGAATGATATATGATATCTGAGATAAGGTGGATATGCCAAGACAACAGTAAGATTCTCTAACTATAACAAACGATGACAACTTATAATATTAAATAATTTTTGGGTGTAAAGAGTGAATGAAAATTCCAGTTAACATGTTATTATTTATTTGTTCAATACATGTAGGAAGATGCTAGTAGATATCTATATCGTCTATATATTGGTATTCAAGAAATTAAGTTTTGGATTAGCTCAACCACGAGTTAGTAGGCCGAGATTGACCAACTTGCAAGTTGGCTCTTTTGGTAGATTGGCTAGGCTTATTAGAGTTCGCTAACAATTTGCGCTGCTGTCTGAGTTGTGAATTAAAATTACCTCCATTTCCAATGATATCCTTTTGACTGTTGCTTTCTGGAATGGCCGGTTCAACGACCGTTTTAGGCTTCAATCTGAGGTCATTCAGATCTTGCTTAAGGACATTGACCAATTTATTATTATTCATGCGTTCGCCGCGGTTAAATAGACCTGTTTGGTCTTTGATGCTAATTTTGTAGCTCATTCGTTCGTTAATCTTGTCGTCTTTGAACAAATCAATAATATCGTTGTTAAATATTTGAGTTTTGCGATTCTTTCCCAAAACAACTCCATTAATAAGACACGAATTAGTACTCAGATCTAAAAGCCAAATATCATCAAGACAATGGGCTGGGCTTTCATAAATTGAAGAAGTTAGCACAGGATGACGTTTTTTCTGTATTAAACAGTGTATCTTTGATATTCTATCATCATTAATGAATGTATCACATGTTTCATTACGCCCAATTGCGTACGGGTTAACGCCCTGTCTAATATATATAGGTTTATTATTAACTGTCTTATCAACGGGTAAAAGTATTATAAATGTGTCTTTGGGGACTTCTTCGTTAATACTCAAGTTTTCTAGTTTGATCCTTTTGGAAGTGTCTATCGGCTCTGATGATGCATCTATTGATCGTTTACCATTGTTTTGGTATATATTATCGTTTGTTATGTCTTGCAAACTGTGGCCATTTATACTCTTATGTTGACTTTGAATCTTAGTCTTATCCGTCGCTTCCTCTTGTATGTCTTCGTTATGCTCAACAGAATTTTTATCATTGATTTGGCTCTTGGGTTTTGGAATTGCTTTTTGTTGACTTGCAGGTTGCTGAGATGGAGGTAAAACCACTCTTTTTGGTACTTTGAACTGGTTCTTCTCTAACGGCCTCACCATATCGTTGTCAATTTTTCTTAGTTGTTGACTTTGCGATTGAGAAAGACTCATTTCTTCATTCTCGTCCTTTATATGCGATAACCATTTATGCTTTAATGCCCCCTGCGCGGTTATTCTCAATCTGGGATTAACCTGTAAGCAGCAATTTAAGAATTCCTTACCATCTGCAGAGACGTTATATGTATTTAGCGGTGATTCATGATATTCTGCATTTTTAATCTTAGTAAACATTTGTGCTTGGGTCTTACCATTAAATGGTAAATGCGAGGTTAAAAGTACGTAAACAAGACAGCCGAGAGACCATATGTCAACCAAGGATGAGTAATTATTGGAATCGTTCGCGTCATACTTTCCTGTGATTATTTCAGGTGCAACATAAGCTAATGTCCCACAGAACGTCTTCATGAACGTAACATTGTCACTTAGCTTCGCTAACCCAAAATCAGTAATTTTAATCAAGATGGGATCATCCTGCATTATCAAGATGTTATCCGGTTTCAAGTCTCGATGAGATATGCCCATTTTATGGACATAATTGATACCTTCCAAAATTTGTTTCGTAATCACCTGCGTTGCATCTTCACCGATTGCACCATTTGCTGCTACAAAGTCCATCAAATCACCACCTGGAACATACTCCATAACTAGGTAATAATTATCAATGTCTTCATAAAAAGATTTCAAGTAAACAATGTTTGGATGGTCTAATTGCCGTAAAATCGATAATTCTCTATTAACTCCTTCCATTGATTCTCCATTTTTTAATGCTTTTCTACGGTTTATTATCTTCACAGCATATGACTTCCCTGTTGACCTCTCAATTGTCTTTTTAACCGTCGCAAACGCGCCCTGTCCGATAACCTCATTCTTCACAATAAAATCCTTGTATATGCCTTGTTCTTTCATGTCTGGATTCGAAAACTTCGATGGGTTGAACTTATCTTGAAACAAAATTACAAATTTCACTATGTCTTTCGCGATACCATTCCCTACTGATATTTCATCCCCTTGGTTCAACATGTAGTTCGATCCCTTTACTAATCGACTATTATTTAAATGCGTCCCATTAGTAGACATATCCTGTATCCATAATGTATTATATTGCGAATTAAACCATAGCTTGAAATGCTTATTTGAAAGTCGGGTGCTTAAATTGAGTGTATAGTCACATTCCTGATTTCTGCCTATTATCCACAAGTTTTTATCCTGCGTTAAGTCAAAATGAGTATACTGTCCTGTAGTACAAACCAATCGACATATGTAAGACTTATCCGACTCTTCAACATCTTGCGTCGCTGGCGACTGCTGCGTCGGCTGCGTTTGTGTTGGTTGCGTAAATTCCATTACTTCTTAGCTTTATAAGCGTTACCATAATAATTTATGGTATGAATTTTTTAATATTGACGCGATTCAAAATATTGGGATTATGATAAAGGTCGTGTGAATACCTGAAATATGTAGGGAAGAATACTTATGTATTAGTATTATAGATATACTGGTCTTATATATCAATATTGGTTACTATAGAAGTAGTTAAGTGATCGATCTACCTATCGATGACTTTTTAGGGTAGTCTTAATTAAGTATATTCTGCTTAATTGCTGTTCGTTAATTAGAAAATTCATCTTCTTCTTGGAGATTCATTCCTAATTTATATTCTTGTTTCGTTTCAACTCATTAAGATTATTCCCATATCCTCTTATGACTATCAGTATCACTAGCATGACTATTTATGGTTCTTACAATGATTTGTTTCAGAATCTTTATAGATTCTGATAGTGACACAAAACCAACACTCCCCTAGATCTTATAGATTAGTTTAATCATAAGATCTTTATATTGTAAAACCTAACTTTGTGGTAAAAAACAATTGGTACTCTTTGACATATAGTAAATGATTCTATTCTTTATTTAAATCATTTCTTTCAAATAGTAGTGAACGAAGATTTTCAAATAATTTTCGGCTTAATGCCTTTGTTAACATATCTGCTATATTAATACTTGTGTTAACATATTTTAATTTTAATATACCTTCAGAAACTAACTGTCTGATAAATTTTAATTTGATATCGACCATACGCCTTGAATATGAAGTACCTTCATTATTACAGTTCGCTATAACTGCGGCGTTGTCTTCAAATAATGTAATTTCATCAATAACTAAATTTAGATCTAATATAGCTTGTCTTGATTTAAGTGTACTTCTCACAGCTGAATGTAGTGCATTGATTTCACAAGCTGCAGAACTATCAGTGATAACCTTCTGCCTTATGGTAGACCAATTTATTAGATTACCATTTAAATAAACTGTATAACCTGTAATCAGTCTTCTATCTTTTGTGGGTGCAAAAGATCCATCTGAAAAAGTTTGAATGATAAATGATCCCTTTTTATGTGAAAATCGATTCCGCTTATACTCTAAACTAAAAGATATTGTTTGTTTTACATAACGTAAACAATATATCAATTTTTCAAGATCGACTGATGTCGGATTTTGATTATTTGAGCTCAATTGATTTACAGCAAAACTTATGTCTGGCCGCGTGTTATTAGCTGCCCATAATAACGAACCAACACCTGATTGATATAGTCTTTTATCTTCTTCATTTAGCAATGATTCATTTTTAATGACTTCGTCATTAGTAAATTCACTCTTTAGTTGAGTTTCGGAAATTTTATTTTTCTCTTTAATTATTGGAATATACTTTCCATAATTATTTGTTAAATTGAATTTTTTAATTACAGAATTCAAGAAATTGTGTTGTGATAATCTATACCCCCCTGCAATTTGAATGAATTCAATTCCTAAGAATTCAGATATGTCAGCGAAATATTTAAGGTCGAAATGTTTAGCGAGTTCAAGTTTGAAATCGTTAAGAATTGTAATATTAGACGAAGTTAAAAACATATCATCCACATATAGTGCAACGATGAGCTTCTTATTTTCACCAAAATATTTACAAAACATTCCGCTAATGGCAGTATCAGGTTCGAAATTAAGATCCATAAGAACCTTAGTTATACATTGATACCACATATACCCTGCTTGTTTCATTCCATAAACAGATTTGTTTAATTGCCAACATTTACCAGAATCAATATTCGATCCAGGTGGTGGTTTAACAAATATGGATTTCTCATAGTCGATATCTGCATGTAAATATGCGGAAGATATATCAAGATGATGTATCGGCCATTCATATTCAACTGCTATCGCTGTAAGTAAACGAATTATGGATAATTCAATCACAGGAGATGACACCTTCGAGGTATCATAGTGTTCATTTGCAATTTGCCTAAAGCCCTGTACAACGCAACGTGATTTATACTGAACTTCTTTGAGATCGTTAATTTTATGTGTATGAACCCAAGTAGTTGGAATAGGTTTGACATTTTTAGGATTTTTCACAACCGTATATACTTCATATTTCTTAAAAGTATCTAATTCGCGTTGTATTGACTGCTTCCAGTTGTTATCTGTTAAATCGACTTTTCGATATACAGTATTAATTTTCCGAGTGACTAAAGAATTGGATTTGGATGATTGTGAGTTTAGTTTCCTTGACATAGATCGAGTTATGACAGTATATGGAATAGTTTCTAATGACTTATTTACTTTAGGTGCATGCGATTGTAAGTCATTTATTTTCTTCGAGGATTTTGAAGAATTGCGTAAAGATGTTTTATGTGGATCCTTTTTAACTCTCGAATCTTTACTTGAGGTTATTTTTCCTCTGGGTTCAACCGTCTCTACAATGGCTTTTTTACTTCTAGTTGAAACCCGTACATTATTTTGAGTTGTCGGTGTCTTTTCCGATAATGTACTCGACTCTAATGATAAATGTGTATTACCATCTTCATTTATCTTATTTATTTCATCATTTTTATCCGGGGCCAGTGGATGAGGTAACGTTTGATGAGTAGACGATTTTTGTTGTGAATTATCACTACTATTCAGTGAGTCGTTGAAATTAGTTTTTGTGATATTTGAATCAGTTGTCGTTTCATTTGTATCAGATGGATTCAGATTAACTTCGTTCATAGTTTCCTCTATGGTATAATCAAAATCATTTGACGTATCAGTCACCATTGTATAATTAGAGTGGACTGGATTTGACATTCCTAGTGAATTTGATTCATGTGTTCTTTCGAATATATGTTGAGCTACGTCTTGAATCGTTGAGTTTGAATTTACTAGACTTTCCTGGGTATCATACTCATTACATTCATAAATTGTATCTTGATTCATATGCTCTATTGCTATAGATAATTTTTCATCTGTTCTATCTGTAAGTTTTCCGAGTGAAATATCGATGTCTTGAGCATCTTTGTCTTGAAGGTAATCGAGACTCTTTAGATAGACTTTTAAATTATCCATTGATTTCATTAATGTAATATTTGGTGTCACTATTATTGGAAAGTCTTTGGTAGATAAAATAACTTTATAAACGTGTACGTCTGTACCGTAACCAATAAATGTACCAAATAAAATACATGGACTAGTTTTTGAGTTGCTGACTCCATACTTTTTAGCTTCCACTGTGGAACTTAACTTAACAATTACGTCTAGACCAAATTGTATAGGATTATAATGGAACTTATTCGTATCATAGAATAATGCATACGGACACAGACCTCCTTTTGAACGAACAGGTGTCATGTTCCTTATGTATGTTACATAGTCAACAATCTTAGGTAGAAGATAAAGAGTTCTAGTATCTTGTATGGGTAAGAGGGCTTTTCTTATAAATTGAATTATGGATCTATTAGTTCTTTCACTAATTCCATTTAATTCTGGACTGTAAGATGCAATTTCATCTTTTTCAATACCGATTTCTGCTAATTGATCTTTAGTAGGCATCTCCAATGCATTGTCAGTTCGAAAGAACGCAACATTTGCATCTACAAATTTATTATTCCAAATTCTTATTTTTTCAAATAATAAATCTTGAATTGATTTATGTTCAGACCATATTGTATTTAAGTAACCGGAGTATTCATCAATTAAGGTTGTAATGTAATACTTTTTGCCTCGGTGACTAAATATTCCCAACGTATCTGAATGTAATCTAAATAACCTTCTGGGTGCTGTGAAATGAGTATGGTTATGTGAGGATTGTTTTGAATTGATTGCTAAGCATTCATTACAAGATTTAACCCTTTCTTCTTCCGAAGCCGTTATTTCAGAACTCATTTTTATATGCCCACTTTTAATTAAGTATTTCATACTTTCAAGAGACATATGGTTACCCATAAGATGATAGTACATTAGATCGCGTTTGCGTTTAAACGGGTTTGCGATTTCATGATTCATGTTAGAAATCTTAATGTACTTATTATTGAAATAATTCAATGTTTTCTTGTTGATAATTTTCTGATTCATATTATTTAATTCATCTATAATTTTTCGAGATAGTTTCATACTGAAAAAATCTCTTGATCTAATATTGTTAAACAAATTAGAATTCGTATCTCGTTTTGCAATATTAAAACATTTTCCATTAGATTTTTTAATAAGAAATAAATAATCGTTGTCAAATAATATTAGAAAACCTTTATTCAATAAATCATTGAAACTTATTAGATTCAGTTGGATTCCTGGAATATAATAAGCGTTATTAATTGTAAATTTGCAGTTTTTGATTTTTATAACTAAATCACCCTTAGCTTTTGCATAAATTGGTACATTTGAAACAGTATAGAATAGCCTTTCACTATCTTCTAAATCTTCCTTTATATTTATTAATTGTTTTATATCATTTACCACAGTAACGCTTGCTCCGCTGTCGAAAACATAATTTTTGCTATCATCTATTTTATTATTATCATAGATGTACTGATTATTGATTGGTTGGTCACTTGAAATAATATTATTTATTGAAAAACTAGATAATTTTATATCAGTATTGTGACTACCAATTTGTTAATTTTCATCATTATCCTTTGAAGAATTTTGATTCCTATGTTCATATTTATTATTTTTCTTCAGTTGCTTCTTTTTATTATTATCGAATCTGTTTGAATAATTATCAGTTTTCTCCTGAAAATATTTGGGTTTAATAAACCTTGTATTTCTTTTCAAATTTACAATAATTTGATCTAGATTTAGCAAGTTATTGTTGTTTGGAAACTCAAGATAAGCAAATGTTAATTCATCAATAAATGCTTCCAGGTTCTTTATATTAGTCTTAAGTCTTTTATAAATTAAGATTATTCGATATAGGTCCAATTTTTTAATAAAATCATTTATTTCCAAATCAATTTCTTGACCAGTTCCATAAGTAGCAGTTGCAGAAATATCAGTTACGTCCATAAAAGGATTATCCATTGCATGAATATAGAAATTAATAAGTTTTAATAAAATTTCACTAACAAATACCTCTCTATTATCACGAATATATTTATACGTATAGTTTAAAGAAAAAACATACTCTGGATAATATTTCTGTATCGCCAGTGTTTTATGGAATAATGATTGAGATAATAATTCTCTAAAAACGGGAAACCAAATCTGGAGATTATTATTTTGACAATATACTGAAGACATCTTTACTTTTCCATAGTCCTGGATCGTTGGATCATTAATTAACAATAATTTTCCAAGACCTTTGTTATTTGATAACAATTTATTAAACGCATTTTGGAGTAATAACAAAGTTGAAACATCATTAACGTGAACAAAAGGTATTTTCTCAAAGTAACATTGGTACAATTCTTTTGCTTGTTCAATGGCATTATCAACAATTTCTTTTTGGTTAAATTTCAATAGCGATGATGAATCAAATTTATTGATCACATCAGAAGATTTAGAATGATGGATTTTATAGGTTTTTGACCCCATTTCTTCTTCATTACTCGATTCATAGACTCTGTTATTAACGGTTTTTGCATGTTTGACATGAGTAGGATCAGAATACGTAAATTGTTCTGACATTGAAGTGTAACACTTAGTTTGACTTCTAATCTATTGGGATTATGATAAAGGTCGTGTGAATACCTGAAATATGTAGGGAAGAATACTTATGTATTAGTATTATAGATATACTGGTCTTATATATCAATATTGGTTACTATAGAAGTAGTTAAGTGATCGATCTACCTATCGATGACTTTTTAGGGTAGTCTTAATTAAGTATATTCTGCTTAATTGCTGTTCGTTAATTAGAAAATTCATCTTCTTCTTGGAGATTCATTCCTAATTTATATTCTTGTTTCGTTTCAACTCATTAAGATTATTCCCATATCCTCTTATGACTATCAGTATCACTAGCATGACTATTTATGGTTCTTACAATGATTTGTTTCAGAATCTTTATAGATTCTGATAGTGACACAAAACCAACACAAAATAACGATCAGGTGACTGTTGATAATTTACTCTATAACGATTTTTCAACAAAGAAATGTATTCTTTCTGACAGAGGTTTGTAGTGTGATATTGAACTGACATACTACAGGTGTAGCTTGAGATTAGCTCTACAATAAGATAACATTAAAATTATATTATTATTTTATATACATGCAAGAGAATACAAGTATTTATGCAATACTTTTACCGGAAAAGGCAAAGGAAGTGATCGGTTGAAGATCACGATTGTTGTTTGGAATACCGTTGTCGTCAACGTAATCTAAGCTATTCAATTCATCTTCTCTGTAGTTGTAATGCTTGAAGGTGAACCAGAATGCGGTACCAGCAAGGAAACAAGATACGGCTAAACCAGTGTAGTTCCAGACCAATTTAGGGTCTTCAGAAGTAGAAGATAAAGCAATACCGATAGCAGAACCAATGGCATTGGTAAGTAAGAACAATGACGTAATGAAAGACTTCATGGAAACCGGAGCCTTAGTGTATGCGTATTCTAAACCGGTAATGGATGCGAAAATTTCAGACATGGCAATCAAGAAATAAGCTGGGGCTTGGATGGCAACATGAACATGGTTTGGGACACCTTCGTAACCGGCACATTTTAATGGTTCATCGTAACAAGGGCCACTGGAGTAAATATAATGCTGTAAAACGGCAGCGTAAACCATAGCACCGGTAGCAAACATGTAACCCATAGTAATTTTAGTGATGGCTTTGAAGGGGGTGAATCTTCTAATGAAAGGGTAGACAAGTCTTTCACAGACTGGAATGAAGATAATAATTGCAATGGAATTGATAGCTTGCAAAATATCGTTTGGTAAGTTGTGTGTTTCCATTTGAGCAGCTTGAGAAACGAAGTTATTAAGCATTTGCCCGTAAACAACCCAATAAAGTGGATAGAAGGCGAAAACCTTACAAGCATAGAAAGCTCTCTTGACTTCTTCGACAAATTTATCACTCCATGGGTAATCCATTTCTGGGGAAACGGAAGGTTTAGCAACATCTAAGTTGAACTTATTCTTTAAACCGATAAAAGAGATTTTGAAAGATTTTGCGATAACCTTCTCAGAAACAGGTAATTGGACATATTGCTTTCTACCAATTATTAAAGCTCCGATAGCAATGAAGAAGAAGCAGAATGGTAATAAGTATGCCGCCCAGAAGCCGACATTGTATTCTAATTCCGTAGTAGCAATGACGGATAATGAACCAATATTAATCATAAGGTAGAAATACATGAAGACATTTTGAATTGTAACATTTGGATCTTGAACTACACGTTCACCAGACTTCAAAACTTTGATAACTGGTAAAGTCTTTGGAACCTGATCAGCAATTAATGGGGAAACGTTGGATTTAACACCACCGGTACCAATACCGATAATAATAATCGCAACAATAAATCCACCCAATGCTGTGGTTTCACTCATTGATGGGAGGGAAGTGACGAATAAAATTAAAATACCAACAGTGTAGAAAAGAGAGAAAGCAATAATAGTATTTAACTTACCCCAGTATGTATCAGCAACCCAAGCACCAAGGACTGGTGTAACGTAACACCAGAACTGGAAAAAGTAAGATAAAGCAGTAGCACCTTGTTGGCTCAAATTTAACATACCCTTTGGCTTGTCATATTGCATATAATTTTGAAATGGAGCACTCAAACCATAGTAAGAGAATCTTTCTGCCAATTCAACAATAGCCACAAGCCAACACCTTATAGGAATTTTTTCCGACACATGTCTTAAGGTCTTCATTTCTTCGTTGGTTGGGGTTCTGCCTTCATCTTCGTCAACTGGAGAAGATAATTGATCTTCGTTGGTTTCACTATTTTCTTTTACAAGGGCTGTCTCATGTTTCTTTTCAACCAGGTCGGTATCAACGATCTTTTCGGTGGCATGTTCACTCATAGTATATTACGGGTTGTGTGGTATATTTACACAGGAGCCGGGTATGAAATACAATATATAGAGTATAATCTATGATAGAATGTTGAATGGAAAATTTTTTTTGAGGGATACTTTCGTTTTATATTGATTCATCAACCTGTTATCAGGTACCAATTAAATGGTGAATACCGGTGGAGATAACATAACTACGAACTGCAATGTATGAATATGCTAAGGGTCATAAATCGATTCTATCCACTCATATGCCATATTTTCATGCAAGCGAGATGTATTTCTGCTAAAGGCATTTTAAATATCTTAAGGCATTTTGCTTCGACAAGGCATTAAACAAGAAAATTTGTACATGCGATGATTTTCCGAACAATTTTTTTGCGAAGGGCCGTTCACCGATGTGGCCACTTTCAAGGCGATCTGTATTCCATTTCATACTTTCTGACGTATTTTCAGCAGGCCACTCCGTTATCGCTCACCATCGAGGACTATGACCATCTTGTCCATTGTTATATGGCATTTCGTACACTTGTTTGGCTCAGTGACAGAAATATCTATTCAAAGCCCTTATTATGGGGTGCTCGAAAAGGAACATTTATGATGTTTACATGCAGTATACAGAATATTTTTCCATGTCATCTACTCGTTGACTTGTTCTATAATAATGCCTTACATATGGAAATTACATAATCGATACCTTTATCGGAGGGTCCAAGGTGAAATATAAACCGGACCGGTGTGCTCACGGAGCTGTTCACCGATAATAAATGAACGGGCCACTTTAGAGAATAATAGTGGGGGTATGGATAATACGATCATCTAGCCTTGGTGGGGTGCAATTTTTGTCGACCACAGGCTGCGAAATAGAAGAGTCAAAGAAAAAGAAATGGTGGTTGCATTCTCGGAAATGTGCAATATTTCGGAAGAATTATCCGACATCGCGCTTAGGAAATATTTTTATTTTACGAAATAAGAAAGATGCAAAAAGTTAGTGCAAGAGAAAAAGAAAGAAAATAGGCTAATATACGGGCATGTTGATGGTATCAAGGTGATAAGATATATACTCAGTGCGTTATAATCTTGAAGATTTATTCTGGGGTAATATAAAAGTAAAGAGCAAGTGGCACCGACAAGGGACCACCAGACAGCAGAGCCGTATATCGCATGGTTCGGCTGCGAGAGGCGAAAATGGCTCAAGCACCCTACCTGGGAAGTAGATACGAGAGAATGTTGGATCACCGCCGTCTCTCGATAGATACTCACAACGATGGTGGCTTCCGTATATTTTACATCTAATCTAATCTAAATATACGACGAGGGGTGTTCAACGGCTGTGTGGTAAGGAATGTGTGGGATTATCTGGGGAAACAGAACTAGTGGACGGGCCAGTAACCAGGGAACAAAAAGTGCATCTTCTCCAAAACCTCTTTCTTGACACCTTGAGGACTGGTGCTGACGGAGTACTTCATTGAGCCCTGGAGATCGTCACCAAGTCCCAAGGAGCCAGAGGTGAACTCTTGGGCGATGATATCGACCAACTTGGTGGCCATTTTGCACGCGTTGGCCGAATTGGCCTTCAAGTTACCCACCACGGTCTCCACGGTGACTGGCTCTTCGTCCTCGTTCCATGAATCGTAGTCGGTGGACATACAAATCATTTGGTAGGCAATTTCGGCTTCCCTTGCTAACTTGGCCTCTGGCAAACAAGACATATTGATGACAGAGCCACCCCACGATCTGTACAACTTGGATTCGGCTCTAGTACTGAATTGAGGACCTTCCATACAGATCAAGGTCAAGTCTTCGCCCTTGTTGGTCTTAGCCTTACTGTGGAAGGTTGGGACGCCCTTGTTGTCATGCTGGTCCAAGAAACCAGTCGTATCAAAGCTGTCGGTTATAAGCTTGTTCAACTTGAGATCAAATGGTTCTCCAAACATAGCATGGGCCACAAACCCCTTTTCGAAAAAGGTCGATGGTCTGATACCCTTGGTTCTATCGATCACCTGCGTAGGAATAACAAAATCTCTTGGTCTAATTTCTGGCTGTAAGGATCCAACGGCTGAAAAAGCCACGATAGCCTTGACCCCAATTTTCTTCAATGCTGCCATGTTGGCCCTAGAGGGCACATCAGTAGGCAATAAATCATGCTTCTGACCGTGTCTGGCCAAAAACGCAACTGGAAACCCACTGTCTGTAACAGAAATCGTAATTGGCGACGATGGATAACCCCATGGCGTAGAAATAGTCAATCTTGCCACCGGCTTTAAGTTTGGCAAGTCGTACAATCCCGTACCACCGATAATAGCGAATTCAACCGGTTCGTTAAATTCGTGCGGTAATTGCGATAAATTGATTTCTTCTCTATGTACTGACATTTTCGATGAATTGTTCTGGCTGGTACAATATTGGATAGTATATTTTATAGCTTTCAAATGTATTGGCTTGTCTAATTAATATACAATCGTGGTACTAAATCGTGGGATCTTCCATCACCAAACGTGATTTTTCAGGACATAATTACTAACCTGTAAAATCACCCAACCGAGAGCTAACCTGTAAAGTAGTTATATTTGAACGCTTTTCGATGATAGTCTAAAGCGGGTACAGTATTCTTTCATGATCAACTGATAAACATGTTTCCAAGAGCAAAGATACCTTATAGAAGTGTCCGTTTGACAGCTCAACAGGCATCGAATAAAGGGAGGTTCTTTTCTTCAAAGCCTCCCAAGACAGAAGATGGTATATATTCATACTCAGGTACACATATAAATTCCCATTCACTCTCGCCATCACTGCCAACTATGAATAAACATAAGAATAAATACATACCGTTCAAAGATTTCCCCAAGGCGCCAGAAAGCATATTAAAACAAACAGCAGAAGAGTTATTTTCAAATATAAATATGAAACCAACGGCGCAGATGAGCGGAGCCACCGATAACTTTGTAGATTTCTCGATTCCGGATAAATATCTCAAAAGTCAGATTAAGGATGAAGTGACGGAGAAGGACAAGGCATTAGTGGAAGAGCTCGATAACTTTTTGAAATCTAACGATCAACTCGAGCAGGCACAGTCACAGTTGAATTTTATCAAACTATATTACGACCAGGACACTAATCTGTACCAGCCATTACCGGAGCACACGTTGAAAAAGTCATTATCGGGGATGATTAATTTGAATCCGTCGTTAAACGATATTGACGACGAGTATTTATGGAATTTAATACCTAAGGACAAGACCTTCGGTAGTCCTCCTTTTGAGCAGTCAATAGCTAAGGATGGGTTTAAAAAATGGGAAAAAGTGCAATTACAAAAACATAAGACAGAAATCAAGGAAGAGGAAATCAACAATAAGGAGTTTGAAGATTTTAAACAGTTGTTGCATAACTCCAAGACGTTTTTCAAAGTGAATTCTTCTGGTCGTAGAAAGTTGGACAGAAAGTTATTGAAGAGATACAAGCAGTTAAAGCAACAAGGTAAAATTCCTAAAGATTTCAACTTAATCAAGTTTAATGATGATAATGATTTATAATCCTCCTCAGAGAGGTCTCTACATGTTTATAGTTTAAATAATAGTCAATACAATACATTTTTAATAACTGCGTTATCAAGGCTATTCAATAATAATTAATTCAACATCTTCATAACCAAACTTACCCTTATTTTCTTCATAGACTTTCTTCAATCCATCGACGTATAATTTATGGTAATGGTTGAGTATTTCGGAAGGAATCTTTATTTTTTTTTCTCTTTTTTTAGAATCCTTTTTGTCTTCAAAATCTTTTTTACCTTTCTTTTTAGAATCCTTCTTGTCCTTCTTTTTAGAATCGGTTTCATCTTCTTTTTCATATTCCTTTTTTTGCTTGTTCTTTTGTTCTACTTCTTCATCAGAATCAAAGCCTGGGTGTTTTAATTTGTAGTCCGCAATTAGTCCACTCAGGACATAAATTGGCTCGCCCATGCATATATCAATCGGATTTCTAAATGGTAAAAACCCAAAATCATAGATAAAAACACCTCTGGCACTGAAAAATGGTACTGTAAACTGAAATGTAGATTTCATCCATTCTTGGAATCTTGATCCAAGAGATCCCGGTTTTGGATTAGCTATTCTAAAAATATCTGCCTCACCAAATCCAAATGTTGGCACCAAACAAACATTGCCTAATTCAATAGCTAATTTAACAAAACCTTTCCGCTTATTCAATACCAACTGAATTTGTCTTGGACTTGAGGGGTCATCACGCTGGCTTTCTTTTTCCTTGCCTTGTCCCGAGTTTTCAGTTTCTGTTCCATTATGATCATTAAAGCTTTTATTTTTATTTTCTTCGGGTTGATCAGCGTCTTCAGTCTCAGTTTTAATAAGCTTTTCATTTTCGAGTTTCTTTTGGCCTTTTTCTGTGTCCAGATTGCTGTCACTTTCGCTGGATTCCTGTTTTTTCTCATCTGAAATTTTATCCATTTGTTCTTTCATGCTATAATGTTGTACTTCCTTCGGATTATACTCCTTTACCATAGGCTCTGATTCATCTCCACTTTCATCAGTTTCATCTTTCTTATATCCATTGCCGATTCTAGACCTTGGTGAAACCATGGTATTAAGCAATGATTCCTGGGCACCACCAACGACAAGGCAAACAGAATTATCTCCATTATTAATAAGACTTTTAATGTTTTTGTAAGATGCACTTGTCAATCCCAAGCTCATTAAATAGTCACGGTAAAAGGGTAAGGTAAATTGGGTAGTTAAGGTCAAAAGGAAGATATTACCAATACCCGGTAATAATCTAGTGTACTTAGATGGATCATGGAAAAATGACTTTAAGAAACTAAACGGAGGCTGATATGGTTCATTCCGAATCACGTTAGTTGCAAAAGCTCCCATGACTCCCATAGAAATTACACCGTGCGGGTGGTAGCCGAAAATATACCTAGGCCCAGTACTTTCTTTCTTATATTTCAAAGCCTTATCAAATTTTCTATCACTTGAAGTTGTATTCAGAACATTATGCGAATCTGAATCATTCAAACGTTTTCTCAATCCCAATGTTTTGAACAATTTATCAAGAAGTGTTCTTGAATCCTCTGAAATTAGATCCTCTTCGTCGTCATTTCCTTCATTATCATCAACAAGCATCTGCGTAAAAGTCGGTTCGAATTCACATGCCTTATGGACGCTAATAGGAAAATAGTTCACAAACCATTCCCAGATTATGATATTCTTCATCCAATCTTTAACCCGGTAGACAATTTTACCATTTGTAGGTGTATGTAAATCAAAGAAATACCACCAAATAAAGTAAGGAAGGATCACAAATATCCAGATGATCCAGCCTAATGAAATTGCCAATAAGAATAGACTTACGAAAAAAGGAATGGAAAGGCAATGCCAGATTACCCCCATAGTTTCTAACCTATTATGTAACGGAGTATTCAACGGTGCAAAATTGACAAATGACTTCTTCCTATGTGTTTTTGGCTTGGTATTGGATTTGGTGCTAGACCGAGAACTCCTTCTCGAGTCATTTTCTGATGGTGTATCGTGTGAACCATGTCTCCTCCGTAACTGTTGTTTCTTATCGTCAGATGTGGTATTACTTTCAGGGGATGAGTTATGTGACATGGTTATCGTGAGCAATAACTCTTAAGTTTAACAGCAAACAATATTACGGATATTGTGGAGGTAGACCGGGATTTAACCTAATTAATAGTCTTTAATAAATCATATGGATAGTTATCCTAATACAGCAACTTTCAGGATATTTTTATATGGAGATCGCGAAAGGAGACAGGAAACCCATAATGGGAAATTTTTCACAGAAGAATGCAAAAGATAAATATATGGCCAAATCATGAGTAAAAGGAATAAGGATAAGGCTAATTTACTAGATGCCGATAATCAGAAGACCCATTATTGGATTAACCCTAGGAAAAAACGGAAAAATAATTTAATTGGCACTCTTTGGAATAAGATCGACGTATCGCAGACACATCACAACACACCATTCATTAAGTTATTACAGGGCAAAGAAACGGATAAGGAAGTCGAAACTAGATATGAGTTATTCAACAGTATCTGGAATCATCAGTTGCACAAGATACAAACTATTTTAGATCATGAAAATACTGAATTATTTGGAAAATTATTGCAGTACATTGAAGCACCATTTGATTATGGGAAGAATAATACGCATATTGCTATTAATAATGTATACAAGATTCCAATTGGATTTCTACTGCTTGGTTCCAATACGGCGAATAATATTAGGATTATACAAGAATTTAATAAGTTCGTTCAATTGCGTGAACAGAAGCATATCAAGTTAATTAACTTGAACTCCAAAAATTGTGCCAATATAAAATCTACTTTAAGAGAGGTTGTAAAGCAGGTTTTGAGTAAAAAGAGTGAAGAGACGGAAGAAAACGATAGCAGTGATTCTTCGGAAGACGAAGAAAGTGAAGATGAGGACATGGACTACGAGGGAAGAATAAACTATGACTTTGATATAGTCGAAGATTGGTGTCTCAAACAATTCAGCAGGGAGAAAGGAAATCCAAAAAATACTAGCTCACGTCTTATAATCATATTACAAGATACAGATTCAATAAGTAACCAAGTATTGAATCAGTTGATTAAATTAATTCATTCATATTCTAACAAGTTGCCAATAAAATTGATTATGGGGTTGTCGTCTTCAAATGTAACGAATTGGATAAATAATAATTTGAGTAACGAGTTAAGAATATTAATCAACGGATTCAAGTTTAATAGTATTGACACTAAGCTACTAGGGTTTAAATTAATTGATGAAGCATTTTTAAATTACGAGAATGATGAAACCAACCCTTTGATACTTAATTATAAGCTATCGTCTATTATTTTCAATAGATTCAAGAATTCGAATAACTCAATTGACAATTTAATATCGCAATTTAAATTGTCGTATATGATTTTTTTTTACCAACTGCCATTGTCGGTATTGATAGACGAAAAATTTAAACCTAATTCCAGATACTTTGACGCATTAAGAAGATTACCATCTTTCAAAAAGTATATGGAGAAATTGGTATTCAAATACAATGAGCAAAGAAAATTACTTGAACAACAAAAGGAATTTGAGGATTTTAATCTTGATATAAAAAGGAGAATTGATCCTAAGGAAGCTGATTCATTGAAAATTGAAATAACCAAGTTGTTAAAGTCTACCGATTCAATAAAAACATTATTTGATGATACCCGAGTACAATTCAAAAGGTACAGGTTAAGTGTTCTAAATTTAATGAATATAATTTATAAAATACAAGAATATAGCGAAAAGCCCAATAAGGAGAAGCTTGAAATCTATAAATTGATCATAAATAATCAGGTAAATTCATCGGTTTTCTTGAAGGAACTTTTGGTGTCATTGAAAAAGAACCTGATAGACTTTATTAGGTTTGCTAAGTCAGATGCATTGACCGAGGAAATAAACGGGGTCAAAGACATACAATTGTCCAATTTACGAAAGAGTTTAAAAGATAATACACCTACTGAGAAGGTACTTAGTTGCATAACGAAATATATTCAAAGCGAAGAGATTATCTATAAACTTGACGATAATTTATTTAATGAAATTTTTTCACTCGATGGTGGAAGCTTTGTTAATTTGGGATTTAATTTCGAAGAAAATTATGAAAATTTGATGATAAATCTTATAAGACCAAAACTAAGATCCATTCTTGAATTGGGCTTGAATGATTCCAATTCATATTTGCAAAATGAGCTAATTTCTGAAGCAAATACTAGTGGTTCCAACGTGCCACCCATGATTTGCCAACTATTCAAAGTCTATAAGGATGCACCCGTATCCATAAATATTTATGATTTTTATTCTGCATTTAAGCAATCTCTATCCAGGGAATCGATAATATCCGTATTAGTAAATAATGACAAGGGGGATGACCATAAATCTATATTACAAAAATGCCAAGTGGATAATGAATTAATATGGGACAAGATCATATATGCGTGGTTTTTGCAATCATGTTTCGAACTAATCAATCTTGGTTTGCTAAAAGAAAAGGCAAAGAATGATTATTTAGAAAAATCAATATGGATTAATTTATAAAGCTACTTAGTTATTCATCATTATTTTTTTCTGAATTTTTCTTTGAATCAAGATATGAATTAAGTCTTTCTGTAGCTTTGCTGTAGTATTCTCCGGACTTCATATGTTTATGGGCCGAAATTGATGTAATTATTAATATAATCAAAAATACTGATAATATAATTAGATTCATATATCTTTGATTTCTGAATAATCTATTAGAGATTTGCGTGGAATTGGCTATGGGACTCATGTTTGTGTATAATATTGGGTAATGTAAAAAGGGTATTCTCCTATAAAGAGATTATTTTGTCATGTAGATATTTATTGATGGGTTCGCTTGGATAAGGAGTTGTGTGAAAACCGGACGTTTCTAAATTTGCATCTACAAACTACTTTCCTTCTTTATACAATATCGAATCAAATTTATATACAATATAGGGTATATAAATGCTCTATCACAAACATATATATCTTTATTTAATATTCATACTGTATGCAATGCAATGTATTGACCATGTGCGGTCAACTATGATAAAAATTCACTATTGGTCCATGCGTCACCCAATAGATCGAATTTCTTAACTTCACGGTCGGCAAAGTGAATGAGGATGCCATCTTGAATGTTGTATTTCTTGTTATCCCTATCGTATAATCCACCAATTTTCGAATAACCACACCAAGTGTATCCGGCACAGTAGTCGCTCAAGCTTATCCAAGATCTGCTTGGCTCTCCTTCAAGGTTATCGGCTTCTAGAACAACATGAGGTGGGATAACAGCATCTCGAAGCACCAATCTATTCTTGAAAAACGCTTCGAATTCTAAAACAGTCTTTAAATGTGTATAGCGTTTTCCTATTTCGAATTCCTTTTGGAAATCAATTTTATTGTTTTGTCCACAATGACGGAATCCGGAATTAAACCAGAGCAAACTATGATTATCTTCATCGTTTATATGACCAGGATGATTTGAACAAACTTCCATAGCACCATATTTAGATGGCAGTCTTTCAATGTTTGGAGTCACATATCCAATGGCTGCCAGGAAGTGATCGTTGAAGGCATAGTTTTCATTACCTGAAACCACAAATGCTAGCCAAAATAGCTCTTTATCCCCATAGACTCTAGCTTGTATTGGTAAATGAAAGATTAACTGAGACATAATCAAAGCTTGACTAAAGTGTCTTTTACGATTGATAACTACTAGACCACTTTCCATATAATGGTTCAAACCTTGGAAAAATTTTCTATCTAAAGTATATCCAGTAGTCTGAGGGATATTGAAAAATAACGAATCCATTAATGATGGCATCATTTTCTTGAAGAACATTACATCGCTTTTTGGTCTGTATTCGACAGCAAGTCTATCTTTATAGAACATTGTTCCGGCCTTTTGGTATTTGCGTAATCCAAAGAAAAATTCAGGTTTCTCCAAAACCACTGTGTCGGCATCCAACAAGATCATTTCTTCGAACGAGTTGAAGAGAGTTGCCAATATCTTATTTCCAAAATTACCAAACTTTTCAATATATTTGGGCTTGACAGCAGTAGAAACATCAATAAACGAAATATCCTGAGGTGGTAGAAGCGAATTTTTTAACTTGTATTCACGTCTACATGCCTCGATCAACTTGTTTCTTGAGTCCTCCGATAAATTTTTGTAGTAAATAATTTCGATTGGTAATGTGTTTTCCAACGCTCTCAACAATTGGACGAGTCTTATGGTCAACTCTAAATGGCTATCAGCTATTGTCAAAACAATCCCCCGCCCCTTGAGATTATCTTTGAAATTGGATAAAAAGCATGGTCTGGTAAACCGATCCATCAATTTGTTCTGCTTCTTGGGGAACCGTGTAGTTGCGCCATCCCATTTCATATAAACAGGCATTTCGAAGCTGAGCCAAGGGTACAATCTTGCTTCTACTTCGCCGCATGTATACTGTAACATATCAGACATACCAAAGTCTATTGGGCTCTTACGAGACATAAGTTTCCTTTGTTCTTTGATAAATTTGGCATCTTCCGGAGCGTCGATATAACATTTGTTGTATATTTTCAAATGGGTCAAATAATCATGCAATGTTTGTTCCTCTTTTCGAATCACTTTCCAAGCGTCCGACAGGTCCTCCGTATTGTAGTCGGCCCTGTTGAATCCAAAATGCAGATGTGGACCTATAAAGTTCGATTCGTTCTTCATAAGTGTATTCACGTACAAATTGCACCTTTGTTTAAACGAATGGTCGTTTAATGCTCTTCCTAATCCTTCTTGCTCTATGATTGTATCATACACCGATGAATGAAGTTTAATGTTCTTCAATTCTTCATGTCTGCCGACCTTAGTGTATAATGACTCAACCACATTATTGTCGTAAATATCAATATCAATTCGTTTACTCACGCGATAGAATACCCAAAGACATAACAACCAACCGACAATTACCGTTCTTATAACTGTTTTTTTGCTTAATAGTATAAATGCCATGATCCTTGACCCTTCACTAATATCGTCCAACGAATCTATTTTTTGCCCACGCTTACTGTATATCAACTACCGAACCCTGAGATCTCCTTAATACCAAAATAAGCCAAAACAAATACTCAAATTTAACCAGTGCTTCCTCATTGACATTGAAATTCTTTGTAGTGCGAACCACGTTTCTCGTCATACTGCATATTCTATAGTCCAATACGACAGGCACAATAGAGATCCAAGCCCCTTGTTGTTAACGGTCGCGTGACAACATGGTTGAAAGAAATTCTGCCTCTAACTGCACCTTTTATACTTCGTTTATACTAGTGTAACCCGTTCATTTTGGTGTATATGTCTAGTGAGGAAAATCCTGGGTTTTCAGCTCATTCCAGATTCGAACCTGCGCCTCTATTTAGCGAGTTTAGCGAAAGCGCATGCGTGTGCCACGAGCAATCGCCACAACCAATATCGTCGGGTAACCTTCTACGTAAAACGGCGCTCGTAAACAGACAAACTACGACTTAAACTAACGTACTGTGAATCTGACAATTTGGATTAAATGTCATTTTTGGTAATATTTGCTCATATCTACATCTGTTCAAATCTTGTTCGACATGCAACCAATGTTTGTTAGACAAATACAGTGGATTTCGCAGATGTTGTTTAGCCCATTGCCCAAATCCAGAGCAAAAATACTAGATCCAAGTCTGGTGTATGGGTCCAGATCTCGCTCGCATTTTCCCCATATTTAGAATGCCACGTCAATATGGAATTATCCCATTGGCTATCGCTCTGTTATCAGTTTGACGTCCATGTTATTTTTTTGGCTCCGTTTTCATAATATTCTCCCTCGATATAATATTCTGCTGCATATGTCGAAGTATTCCCTAAAATTTTTCACAAGCTAGCTGTCCACCAAAACGCCGAAACGTCCGTCTCTGTCCATCTTACACCTGGTGGCTATATTAGCCGCTATAGACTCTCTTAGTGTGTATCTATGGTGAGCCCACAATAGCTTATCGTTATCACTAAATAGGGGATGTTACGTAATCATGATTGATAGAAGCATTCGATATCTACTACTAGTAGATATCGCTAACACTGTACTTTCGCGGCGTCGAGTAGCCACAGAAGGGTTTTTTGCACGGTAGTCATTCCTAGCAATCGTCGTCCGCTCCTTTATGGGGTCATTTCGCAACAATACCTCTTGCATCCACCTCTCCACTCTGTTCCATTGCAACCATGAGACGAAGAATCCTGGGCAGGCCCCACCTCCTCCAAGAACAAGACTGTTTCAAAATATGCCAGGTCACGTGATGGTCTAATCTATTGGCATACGGCGCCATCTATCTAACCCCTTTTGTATTGTATCATCCATATCTGTAGATAACGATAAAACAGAATATACCACATTATTGCATGAGTAGAGATCGCCTGGTATCTTGGGGACGCCTGTTTATGCGAGGTGAACTGATAGGAAATTGAATTGGACGTAATTATCGTTCCCGCCAACGCTCTAACCATATGTCCAGCCGTACAGCTATACTTTCACGACTGGACGTTCGTTAGCATCCATGGATCCGGATATTCATGTCAAATCTACATGTAAAGCTCTACGCGTATTCCTAGACAAATACTCGGTATTATGCTAGTTATTTCAACATGTGAATATTGAGTCTCAGGAGACATGCGGTTCGACAGAGATCAATGCCTGTTTGAGCTAGTCTGTCGATACATATTTCAAAATACAATAGTGCAGGATAAAAACTACGGCATTTTTTGATCGGCCATTTTTTGGAATGCAGATATACGCTACTATCTATTGTTATCACTAGTCACCTAAAGTGAGTAGCGGGGTCGTGTATATTGGGTTAATAATTTCTATGGGAATTTTGCAATTGATAAGGACTAAATACTGAATGCAGCCAACCTGGCCAAACACTGGGGACATATAAGTACGAGACAATATCCTGGAATAATAACGAACAAAGAAAACCTGATTTTATTCAAAAAGCTATTGATCGGTGATTATAGGCTCATATATATCGCACGATGCCTGAAAAAGAACTTAATTATATAAGGTCAGCAGATGCTGCTACGTCCAACGAGAAGGATGGTGGAGTTTTTGTCGATGCTTTTGAAGCCAGTGATAACAAGGCCCCTATGGGCAAATTTGAGAAATTCCGTGACTCTTTTAGGAGATTCGACGATACTGAATTAGGAATTGACCCTAACTTATCGGAAGTGGAAAGAGCTGCTATCATCACTGCTAACTCCCCATTGTCGAGGTCTTTGAAGAACAGACACTTACAGATGATCGCCATTGGCGGGTCCATTGGTACAGGTCTTTTTGTGGGTTCTGGTACTACTTTGAGAACCGGGGGTCCAGCAGGGATTTTGATTGCTTATATTATCATTGGGGTTATGATTTATTGTACTGTCCAGGCGTTAGGAGAATTGGCTGTGACATTCCCGGTTTCTGGTGCTTTCGTTACTTACAATACTCGTTTTATTTGTCCATCATGGGGGTTTGCTATGGCTTGGAACTATGCTTTGCAATGGTTGGTTGTGTTTCCGTTAGAATTGGTGGCGGCGTCTATTACTATTGAGTATTGGAACCTGTCAATTAATTCGGCGGCGTTTGTGGCTATTTTCTATGTTTTGATTGTTAGTATTAATTTTTTTGGTGTCAAAGGTTACGGTGAAGCAGAATTTATTTTCTCCCTCATTAAAGTCACCGCAGTAATGGGCTTTATTATATTAGGTATAATTATTGCCGCAGGAGGTGTAGGTCCTCAAGGTTACCTTGGTGGTAGATACTGGCAACATCCAGGTGCCTTTGCTAATGGATTCAAAGGTGTCTGTACTGTTTTCGTCACCGCTGCTTTTGCTTTTGCTGGTACTGAATTAGTAGGGTTAGCTTCTGCAGAATCTGCTAATCCAAGAAAGTCTTTACCAAAGGCGACCAAGCAAGTTTTCTGGAGAATTGTTTTATTTTATGTTATCTCTTTAACCTTGGTTGGTTTATTGGTTAGATACGATGACGAGAGATTACTTTCTGACTCTTCTGTGGACGCTAAAGCCTCTCCTTTCGTTATTGCTATCAAAAATGCTGAGATTAGTGGATTACCATCGGTCATGAATGTTGTCATTATGATTTCTGTTTTATCTGTCGGTAATTCGTCTGTTTTTGCTTCTTCAAGAACTCTAGCCGCATTAGCAGCTGCAAGACAAGCGCCAAAGATTTTTGGCTATATTGATAAAAAGGGTCGTCCATTAGTTGGTATTATCGTCCAATGCACCTTTGGGTTACTTTGTTTTGTCTCTGCGTCTGATAAGCAAGGTGAGGTTTTCAATTGGTTGATGGCCTTGTCCGGTCTTTCTTCCATCTTTACCTGGGGTTCGATTAACTTCTGTCATATTAGATTCAGAAGGGCTTTGAAAGTACAAGGAAGAGATACCTCCGAGATTGCATACACTTCTCAGGTCGGCCTTATTGGCTCATATATTGGTATGACTTTAAACATCTTGGTCTTAATTGCCCAATTCTGGGTCGCATTGTTTCCATTGGGCAGTTCTCCAGATCCAAGTGCATTCTTCCAAAGTTATCTTGGTTTCCCAGTTGTTTTATTCTTCTATATCTGTCACAAGCTTTATAGAAGGAACTGGAGACTCTATATTAGGGCCAAAGATATTGATATTGATACTGGTAGAAGAGACTTAGATTTGGATTTATTAAGGCAAGAACTTGCCGAAGAACGAGCATTTATTGCCGCAAAACCTTTCTACGCTAGGGTTTGGAACTTCTGGTGTTAAGCACTATCATATCGTTGGAACCATGTTCTAAAATTTCAATTCATCGTCTACTCTTAGTTTTCAATCTTATATCTTCATTGCAGCACGTGATATAGTTGCAAATTAAAAGATCAATACATATATTATTTATTATCATTGTAGTAGTCTTAGTAGTAGATATTGTTTCTGACTTGTATTCATTTACTTTAGTAGAAATGGTAAATAAAGGATCAACGGTTGTAGTCAGGTTATATTTACTATGGATTTGAGGATAATTGATGCCTTAGAATCCAATTTTGAATATTATCGGTGTACTGAACGTTATTGGTGCCAGAAAATAATCGTCACACAAGTCGTACTATGCTACGTGGATGTATGCCATAATCCAGTTATAGAAACTGGAAACTGTAAAACTGCTGAAAATCACCAGCTTAACAAAACTATTCAATACGATGAATTTTTCACCTAATATTAATATATCTAATATTTACTGTATAATCGATAGTATATACTTCAGAAGAATTATTTTTGGTAATCTTCAGGGTAGAAGATTAATCTCTCGACCCCTTTTTCGGTTAAAATGACCATTCTAATGACACCACCAGAAGAACCATCCCATTTAATGGCCTCAGACAATGCAGTCTTGATGAATTGAACGCAATCGTCCTTTTCCATCTCAGGCTTGTAGTTTTCGTTACACCAACCGTAAATGAACGTGGATCCCGAACCTGCAATCGCATAATCTTGTTGATGTATAGAACCCCCAATTGGAATCAGATACACCGATCCCTTGTTTTGTTTATCATACCCAGCACAAATAATACCTGCAGTCAAACCATCTTTGTTGTTGTAACATAATTCTTGAAATACGTTCGCTGCTACCTTCGTAGTAGGCTTTTCGTTGTTTGGTAATTGTGATGAGTAAACCTGCAAATGATACTTAACAATGTCCGCCACAGCCTGTGTATCTGCTGCTGATCCCGACCGGCAACAATATATGGTATCATGAATTTGCGTCAACTTATCTGTGACTCTGTTAGCGATATATGCTCCAGTTGTTGTTCTTGAATCCGCTCCTAATATAACCCCATCCTTAAATGTAACGGCCATAATTGATGTACCTAAATTAACTTCTCCTTTCTTCAAATGATTAATATCAACTGAAATACCGTTCATTTTGTATGATTAACTTATAATTGACTATATAATGACTATTATCTTGTTAGTGTATGAAAATTGCCACCTCCAATTTTGAATGAGATCGAATTGTGCGTGGGTTTGTGTCACTTTTCATTTATACTAGTAGAATATCAGCTATTAAGATCAGACCGGATCATATAAATGGCTAGACAATGAAGGGGTTATTAGGCATTCTATTCCTATGTATAAGTGTGGTATCGCTAGTTATCGATAAGCATGCATTAATGGATAAATTAACTGTGCAAGAAATCAATTTCTTATACCGTGATCCGCTAATCACACATAAAGTACATATTGAAATCACCAAACTTGCAAAGCGGAAGAACAAGGATGGGGTTAAACCTGTTGTTATCGGGGAAATACACGCTGGTCTCTTTGGTTATACCGTGCCGTTCACTGTAAATAATTTTATCCAGTTGGCAAACAAAACGAATGGGTACGGATATGATGATAAGACATTATTCCACCGTGTAATCAAGGATTTTATGATTCAAACGGGAGACTATCAGTTTGGGGAAGGGTATGGAGGACATTCCGTTTACAATAATAAGGGAAGGTTTAGAGATGAGAATTTTAAATTGAAGCATAATAAGCAAGGACGGATGTCTATGGCCAATGGGGGTCCTAATACCAACGGAGGACAGTTTTTCATTACAACAAAAGACGAATGTTCGTGGTTGGACGGGAAACACGTTGTATTTGGCCAGATAATTAACGGATTTGACACGTTGGATCTCCTCAATAGTGCTCGAACAGACAAGAATGACAGACCCAAAGAAGAATACGTGATGTCTAAAATAACAATAGAAACCTTAGACGAAGATTATCTTAGCACTGTAGATTTGTCCAGAGTTAATGATATCGGGTATGATATCATGGTTGGGGAAACATCACTGAGTTATACGTATATTTCTCTCTTTTTGCTCTGTGCGGCACTCGGAATGCTTTATAGAAGATGGCATTACAGAAGACAAGCTTTCTCTGATATGAAGGATCCTGATTTTTACTAAGCCTTGCTACATACATTATTTATTTATATTCTTTACATAGGGTAACACCAACAAAACACATTAATGGTTTAGATTTGACGTTCGTCTGAGTTAAAATGCATTTCATATTTCACGATCTTGTTCTTTTAATTGGGTTTTCCAAGGCTGCGAAATAGGACCACTGTTTTATCCCGTTCTTAGTAAACAAACCTCAATTTTTTCTAATCAGCCAATTCCAAATAAGAATTCAAGTATCTCGGAAACTACTATCTTCTTCTTCTTTATTGTTTCTTGGTGATATCTACCATAGTGTAAACGTAAGAATTATATCTCAAACTTGGACCAGAAAATTCAAAATATAAAATCATCGCACAGTTGAAAATACTAGGAAAGATAACAAATAGACCAATCTATATAAATCATGTCTACAACTAATGACTTTCCAATAGTATTGGTCAAGAATCTTCCATATGATGTCTCAACGAAATCCTTATATGAATTGGCAGGGAATTTTGGAAATATTCATCAAATTAGAATACCAGTTGATGAACAAAATAAGGGCACTTGCTTTATAGTGTATAATAACCTATCAAACGCAATTAGGGCATCCAAGAGTTTAAACGGTATAAATTTCCAGGGTAGATACCTCGTTAGCATGCATTACTCGGTTGACAAATCGAAATTATCGGAAGAGGACTTCAAATACCGGAAGGAACAATTAGAAAAGTTAAAACTTGAGCATTCTATATAGTGATAATCTTTCTTAATATCGCTGTATGTATATATATTATTTATTTATTTATTTATTTATCTTTCTTGTCAATTGAAATATCAATTAAACTTAACAAGTAATAACTGGTCAACCCAATAAAGATGAATCCAGATATTTTCATAACCTTCCACCAGTAGTTAACTTGGGTGTATTTGAACATTAATAATACATCAATATTACTCAAGTCGTCAAAAATGTTATTGTATTTCAAAGTGACCTTGATATGACCCTTGGATACATCAAGGTAGGATAATTCATTGCCCACTTCAATGGATGAAAATTCGATTGGAGAAGAAACATTCACAAATTCTGCACTTTCTGGTAAGTAGAAGTTTAATGAGACGTTCTCGTACGTGATATCTTTGATGGAGTTCAACAATGGGAATTTTACCATGTAGGTGTCAGGCTCATCATTCAATTTGTGAATATAGTTCTTAATTTGGTTGTTCCAGCCAAGAGTGAAATTATAATTCCATCCACCGAAAAGAGGGAATCTTGGTCTCAAAAATAAGTTGTTTAAGCTGACCGAATGGGTGGAAACCATACCAACCAAATCAGTAAAGTAGTAATCCTCGAATTGATTTATATCGGTGTATGGGAATTGCAAGTGAGAAAGTGCCCAGTGATTTCTGGTTGTCTCGTATTTGCCTTGCATCCAGTCTACTCTCAGGAAACCAGTGGATAACTCGGCAGCATTGTTAGTTAATTCATAGTACTCCTCAATGGCTAAGTTGTCAGTATTGGAAGCAGGAACCCAGACAGACCTTTCCAAATTGTTAACCTTCGCTAAAGGTCTGTTGTGCTCGTATAACAATCCCATTGGCTGAACAGTGTATGGCTGAAGATCGGTCAATAATGGCCCATACACTAACGACTTGTGTTCCACCTTTGGTTTCAATTCAGGGGCATTTTCCGTGAATTCGTATCCCTGGTTGCCCGCTAAGTGCAATTCCATTTCCTGGCCCTTCAGAATCCCCGTGAACGTCATGGTGTATGTCTTCGTCAAGTACGGCGAGTACGCAAATTTGTTCAACTTCACCAACAAATGTTGAGTGCCATCCATCGCCAATTTGTTTGGCAATGGGCTCAATGTATCTATGTAAACGTAACGGACCTTCAAATCAACCTTCGAATTAGGCGCCACGGGCGCTGGAAGCTTCAACTTGTAAACCCCATGCTCGACCTCTATCGCGTCAATCGCAACCGGCTGGTCAACCATCGACACAGAAATCACAGACACATTAGGCACAATACCGAACCCATCATTGACCGTGAAGAAGTATTCGTCCTGTGGCTTGTTATTGGTATTCTTGGCCTCAATTAAGCAGCTTTCCTTAACATACGATCTTGAAAGATCGATCGACCTGATGTAGTTAACATTTTCCCATGACGTTTTAATGTCCACACATTGACATACACCGACTAAAAACAAAGTCGTAAGTATGCTAATCAATGAATTCACCTTCATATTACTGTCAATTCAATTGAATAGGTGTATTATGTCCTTTTATTCTGTATTTACGTCCGTATATTGAACACCTAATTCACTTTTTTCATTAGTAGGTAGATCCACGAATTATGTAATCGCAACCGTGAAATTTTCAAAGTCAATAAAACTTTGACCTATAACAGCCGCCGCTATATACTCTTCAGATACAAGGTGGTATAAGATAGAAGTGATGTCGTTACAAGATCTTATTCCTGTGGTCAATAAGTTACAAGATATTGTGACTACCACGCAGTTAGCAGACTTAGATTTGCCAATATTAGCAGTTGTTGGATCGCAATCATGTGGAAAGTCTTCAGTGTTAGAGAACATCGTGGGTAAGGATTTTTTGCCTAGGGGAACTGGTATTGTCACCAGAAGGCCGTTGGTATTGCAGTTGATCAATATTAAGCTGGACGACCCGCTTATTCACGAGAAAGGGAAGATGAAAGGGTCGAGTGGCGGACGTAACTCGGTGACGGAGGACGGAGATATGAACTTGGAGGACCATTTGAGAAAGCATTCGAATGGGGGCAAGCATCAGCCGGCGTCAGAATGGGGTGAATTCTTGCATCTTCCTAAAAAGAGGTTCTACAACTTCCATGACATTAGAGATGAAATAGCAAACGAGACCAGCAGGATTGCTGGTGAGAACAAGGGAATAAGTAGGTTGCCGATCAACTTGAAAATCTATTCCACCAAGGTGTTGAATTTGACGTTGGTTGATTTGCCTGGTTTGACCAAGATTCCTATTGGCGACCAGCCAACCGATATTGAGAGACAAACCAGAAATTTGATCTTAGAGTACATTTCCAAGCCTAACAGTATCATCTTGGCGGTATCGCCTGCAAATGTGGACTTGGTTAATTCTGAGTCGTTGAAGTTGGCGAGACAGGTCGACCCAAAGGGTAAAAGAACGGTGGGGATCTTGTCAAAGTTAGATTTGATGGACCACGGCACTAATGCATTAGATATTTTGAAAGGTAACGTCTATCCTTTAAAATTAGGATTTGTCGGTATTGTCAATAGGTCCCAGCAGGATATTACTGAGAATAAACACTTGGATGATTCCTTGTATGCTGAACAGCAGTTTTTCCAAAACCACCCGGCTTATAGACAAATCTCTAATAAGTGTGGTACGCGTTACTTGACCCAAACATTAAATAGAATATTGATGAATCATATTAGAGATAGATTGCCAGATATTAAAGCTAAATTAAATACTTTGATGGGGCAAACTGAACAGGAATTGCTGAACTACGGTGATTTACCATCCAATTTGAATGATTCCAAAGAAGTCAGGGGTGCTTTTGTGTTAACCTTAATGACTAAATTTGCTAACAGTTTTGTTAATTCGATTGAAGGTACATCAATGGGCGATATTGCCACAAAGGAATTATGTGGTGGTGCTAGAATTTACTATATCTATAATGAAATATTCGGGGCACAATTGGCTTCGATAAATCCTACCCAGAACTTGTCTGTACATGACATTAGAACTGCTATTAGAAACTCGACTGGTCCTAGACCATCATTATTTGTTCCAGAAGTGGCATTTGATTTGTTGGTGAAACCCCAAATTAGATTATTAGAATCTCCAGCGCGTAGATGTGTTGAGTTGGTTTATGAAGAATTGATGAAAATTGTTCATAGCGTCTGCTCTTCAGGATTTGGTGTTGAATTAAACAGATATCCAAAATTACAAAGTAAATTAATTGAAGTGGTATCAGATTTGTTAAGAGAAAGATTAGGGCCAACAGTGAAGTACGTTGAGTCCATGATTGAAATTCACACTGCTTATATCAACACCAATCATCCAAACTTCGTTGGTGCTGCGAAGGCGATGAGTATGGTTGCTGAAGAACGCCAAAAACAAAAAGAATTAGAGCTGACATCAAAATTAAGGTTGGCAAGTGAAAGAATTTTAAACGGCAAGAACTATGACAGTATTGAAGAATTGGAAGAGAGTACCGACGGATCTAATGAAGAAAGAGAAGAGATTGATATTAATCAAGTGGATGACGAAATTAAACCAGCCAAGCACAAAAGAGCTGAATCCAATAAGACTTCTATGTCGTATAAGTCTGAATCTGCGCCAAATTTGTCTACTTCGTCGACACAACCACTTCAAGATTCTTACTTAAACTACTTCTTTGGTAAGGATCCAATCACCCACCAACAACATTTGCAAACACAAGCGCAATTACATCCTACGCCATTTAAATTTCCTCAACACCAAGATAGCACGTTACAATTCAATAACAACTTTCTTCAAAATGGTCATATGAATGGCATAAACCAATCAAGTTTCAGTACAAATTCAAACGCCAGTTCCACGCCTAAGTCGGATCCAGTATCCCAGGATTCTCAATCTACAATTGATTTGAACTCTTTGAATTTGAACGAGCAACAATTTGAGAGTGAAGATTCACTCAGCGAGTTGAACGAAAGAGAACAATTAGAATGCGAGTTGATTAGAAGATTAATCATCTCTTACTTTAGTATTGTAAGGGAAATGATTCAGGATCAAGTACCAAAGCTGATTATGTGTTTATTGGTTAACCATATCAAGCAGAATATCCAAAACAGATTGGTTATCAAGTTGTATAACGAGAACTTGTTCGACGAATTACTCCAAGAAGATGAGAGTATTCAATCCGAAAGAGAGAAGTGTATTGATCTTTTGAATACCTACCGTGAAGCTTCCAAAATCATAAGCGATGTTGTTTAGTGAAGCCTCGTCCCTTAGTGCATGCGCTCTGTATGTTTTACCTTGGAAATATTGTAAATACCTTGGAAATAGTAAATTTTGATAATTTATAGTTATTTATTTTATATGATTATGTTTGGTCTTCCATATATACCAGTTTAACCTATCCCATTTCGCTCCCGCTTGTATTTCCTTGTCTATACGTCGCTTTGTCTATTTATTGGGCCTGTCGTACACATACAAGTCTAGTCCATCGTGAAATCCACTCACCAAGCTGCTTTTCCGTATCTTGTACTTGGTCAACTTCTTCTCCTCTTCAAAACTGAAACTGCTTGTTTTCACTAGCAAACTCACACTGAAGTTACTCCCCTTTCTCTTACTAATATGCTCGATATCGTCTTTCGTCAATCTACCTATATTGAGTCTCAAATTCACCAAAAAGTACACTGAAACATTCATGTAGCACTTCCACTCGTGCGTGTTTATGTCTATCACGATGCGATTATTCCGCAAAGTATTTTCCTCCAACAATTTGCCTATAGGTTTGTTGGTTAACACATCCACCAATTCGCGTCGTATTGTCCCTATCAACGAATTTATATCTCCGTTGGATAGTTTCAATATATTGATCTTCTGTAACTTGACTATCGATTTTTCATTAACCGATATAACAGATGCATTTTCAAGAAGTTTTGACCGGTTGACAAATATCCTTACCGGAATACTCTTGTCTGGTGTTACTCTAATAAAGCTGGTTGTGGCTGGCATATCTCTGTGTCACACTATCTCTCTATCTAGAATTAACCAATTGTGCTATATTTAGGGATCTCGCCTATATCAACAGTCATGTGACTTATGTCCCAGCAGCCCACGTTGACAGCCTTGTTTTGGGTCCTGCTTACGCCATATATATCACCCGTGTATGAATAAAAAATATTGGAATAGGAAGCCGTTGGGAAAAGGAAACATACTCTTTTGTTTTCGATTAAAGGAAAGGAGACGAAACTAAGAATTTCAAGAAGATAGAATTTTTTGACACTTTTTTTGCAGTTAATAATAATGCTAGTTAATAAGAGACAAACGCCATGTATACTTGTGTCCTTCTTCATTGGGATTGTATTTTTCACTGTATTGAATATGTCGAAAAGTCATATTAATCTGGATTCCATCAGCAAGCATTTTTCCTCCGTTACACAGGCCAAAGCGCAGCCTAAAGAGTCAATGGCTTCTAAGGCAAGGAAAGCATTCAAGAAGAAGGTTTATATCGACGACGAGTTCGAGTATTCCAAAATCACGTACATGAATACCAAGTTGGTGAACTCAAGGACCGATAAAAGCATGTTGGTTGTTTCAAGTGTTGGAAATAAAGATAGTTATGGGAAGGACAAATCGTTTGTGGATTTGTTGAATACGATTGGGCTGATCGACTACGAAGCGAACTCGATTTCCTTAGGGTTCTTGATAGGTGAGAAAGAAGAATTTGGCAATGTGGAAACATTTTTCGATAACTATTTCAACGAGTTAGCCAAGGTTGATGCAAATGCTAAGAAAACGTTGGCTCAGTATGTTAATAGGGTTACATTACTCACGGCACCATTTATAGATAAGGCGTTTCAAAGCATTGATAGAAACGACAGACACAACGATAACTTGCAACGGTTAAGAAGAAGATCTATCGCAAGATCCAGAAACTTTTTATTGCTCCACTCGCTACAGAACGAGAAATATACGCTATTCATTGACTCGGACATCGTGAAGATCCAACATCCTCAAATGATCAAATCATTCATTGCAACAGGTAAAGATATCATAGTTCCTAGGATTATCCGCGGTGATCTTCAGGATTACGACAAGAACTCATGGGTCGGTGAAAGAACAGTTCCATCCCCAGAACAATATAAAAAGTTGGATCTGAACGATTGGGAAAATTGGGACTATGTTCCAAGAGATGTCGAAGATAAAATGATGCACTTCGATAAATTCATAGAGAAGCATAAAGGTGACCCAAATACCCACCTAACCAAAAGACCTGGCTACTTGATGAAATTAGACTCAGTTGGTGGTGCCATTCTTTTTCTGAAATCGGTAATCTACAAACAAGGTGTTGTCTTCCCACCAAACTATATTATTGGAACTACATGGGACCGTTTGGAAGGCTACGACGGTATTGAAACAGAAGGTTTATGTTATGTGGCTAAGTCCTTAGGCTATGAGTGTTACGGAATGCCAAATATGGTTGCTGAACATTCTCCAGAATAATTTATAATATATATATATATAACTTCGTAATTAATAGAACAGAATATTTGCGAGTATAAATAATGCGCTAATGAAAAATTATAAACGTAAATACAACAATACTATGAAGAACTTACTTGAATCATTGTCGTATAATTTACCTAAAGGTAACTATAAACTCTTTCATATCCAGTCACAACCATTTCAATGTAAACATTTGTTGATTTATCATAAAAAAAATGCCCAAAGACCAGCATTAACCATAAAGATCAAACACTTTATAAGCTTGATAGATGATGATAATCTTGTTATTATGGGAATTGAGGTTTACATTTACTTAACGGTATTTGATAATCATCTAAAGCATAGTATATTCATTTCGAAAGCAGATACTACTGGTTTATCGACTCAGAAATATAAAATAAATAAATTGATAGATGATATCTTGCAATATTTGATCCAATATGACATAAGAAATTACTGCCGTAAAATCAAATTGAGGTCAAGCGAAATGGTTAATAGATCGGGAAGTAATCCTACAATTAACTCATTGAATCGGATAATTGATAAGTTGAGAGAAGGTACGTCGTATTATAAATCAATCCCTTATTACAACGAAGTGGTGATCCCCTCCACAAGCGACAGCTTGGAAACAATCGTGCCTCCTGGACGTATTCAGACCTCGATATCGTTATTTACCAGGGCGTCGGAGCAGTATCTTTTCCCCAATTCATCGAAAAATGAAAGAAAACACGTAATTGGCGGCGATGATTTATTAAATTGGTGGATAAAGTTGATCAACAGAACACTTTTAAATCAAGCAAAAGAAAGCAGTTGGAACTGTCGATTGCATATTCCGGGCTCAGACAATGTTTCTATATCTAAAAAGTTGCCTGCTCCTAATAATAATGTTGCGTGGTCAATCGGCAGCATTTTTGATAAAGACGCAGAGAAGTTGGCAATTAACCAGATTCCTTTATTTCCTGATGACCCTAAAGGGCGTTTCTTGGAACATTTAATAGTTGAAAACAGATACAAGTCTACGAGTTTGAAACAGTTTTGGCAAGAGCTAGGATTTAGACAGGAATTTAGGTTAGGAAATGTTGTTGGTATAATAGGTTGTGAAAGAGAAGAACGCGGTATAAATACAGTTGAGACTACTCAAGATGTATGTGTCTTGCCGTTGGGCCAATATAAGAAGATATTGAATAGCATAAAAAATGCAGATTTTAGTGATGCAAACGATATCAAAGCATTGATATCTGTCAATATTCCCGATTCAATGAAAGAGTTTTGCGTAACGAATTATTATACCTCATTTGAAGGTTTAAATAGCACTACGCCTAGAACAGCAGTCATGCCTATAGTCAACGACTTGAATCTGAATGTGAAGAGAAAATCAGACACACCAAAGAGAGAAATTGTTGTTAACGATCTATCTGGATCTTTGAAAAGAAAACCAGTCAATGACATATCCGCCTCCATAAAACGAAGACCTGTAAACGACATATCTGGATCTATAAAAAGAAAACCTGTCAATGACATATCTGGCTCCGTAAAACGAAAGTCTGTGAATATATCTGGTCTTGTGGAGAAAAAACCTGTCAATAATCTAGCGAAGAAACCGGAGAACACGCCATCTGATCATGAATCAACTCAGGAATACTCCCCTAAAATCAACATTATAAATAGCTTGATCAAAAGAAAACCAAAGAAATAATCAGCTGTATCAATGCTATTTATATTGCACATAAGATAATACATGCATACATTAAAACACGTACCTAAATAACGCGGACTTTACTGGTTATGTACATTCTCTAGCTGATCGTAACATAGTTCTCTGTAATCCTGTTGGGTTGTTCATAATCATCATAGCCTAGAAAATACGTAGTAATATGTAATGAAAACTTAGTGCATGATCTATAGAACGAAAGGTCCAATAGAAGTATGTCTATTTTCGGTATGGCGTTTGGGACAAACATAGCCCTGTTCCACTACACACTTCCTGGCACTGTATCCCCCCTTAAACTCATCGATTTATTCATATGTCTTCGCCTCATCTCTGGCCAACACAACATCAGCGAACAATGCTCTAGGTCATGATATTTCACTTCCGTTCTGTAAAGTTGCAAATTCTATCATGTAATTCTGCTTATGCTTTAGGTTCCAAGAACCAAGCTGCAATAGTACTCCTATTATACTTTAATATTTGCTCTATTTTCTTCAAAATCTCTCCACGGTTGCAATGTGTCCTCAACTCCGCGCCGAGCCTTCTCTTGTGGTTCATCGCATCCTTAAACCCATAGCACTTAAAAATTGTTCTCCTATAGTCGTCATGACATTCCGCAGCAATCTCGTCTGACGACATACTTTTTACACGACGTAATAACCTACTCATTACAGTGTATATATCGAGGTTATTGATAAGTCTCGACAGACACGTTGTTATCGTGTTTGTTCAAATGTAGATACCTCAATTAAGTCGACTGTTTCATAATATACTACGGCATTAACTACGGCATTAACATATACGCCACTATATAGCCATGATGTATGACTTTATACTTTTAGAACCCATAATGTATGACTCTATTTTCTTGATCCCATAAGCATCGTGATTTTTTGTCATAAGCATAAAGTCTAGAATCTAACTGGATTCCTATCAATCAATATTGTGGAGATAAGCCATATCAATGAAGACTGAGAATGTTTGTGGCCGATTTTCTTCTACAACAAAATCACTTTTTTTTAGTGAATTAATATTTTATATTTTTTTTCTTCTTTTCCTTGTTAACAGATTTATAAACAGATATAGATATATTCAAATCAATATGAAAGAAGTGGTATCACCCAAATCAAGTGCTACAAGCTTAGCTACGAGTAATGGAGATGGAAGTATTGTAACTCCGAAAGGTGGCCAAGGTAGTCCGAATATGCTTAAAGTTTCGACCATAAATAACGATATTCGGATCGGAAGATCATCCAGTATAAAGAATAATGGATTGGCTAGTTCATTATCCAATGTTAGGAACAATAGGTCCCCGAATCATAGTAGACATGGGTCAATTGTTGGTGATGATGCCGATAAGCTCGGTCCGAACCAACTGGAAGGTTCTACCAACTTGCGCAAATTGAGCAACGAACAGATAATCGATCTTATGGAGAAAGAACAGGACGGAATTGTAGTAAAGCTCATGAAGGACATAAATACGCTTAAACAGGAACTCCATCAGTGGAAAACCGGCGTGATGCCGACACAACTCAGATCGCCGTCATTCGACCACAGGCTGTCTGTAGTATCCAGTACATCTTCGGTTGATTCTGTGGAACGTGAAAGGAGCCGTAGAAGATCGTCTAACGAAGCACCACCGGCAGGATCATTTTTTGATAACGGGCATTTGGTCAGTGAAAATAATAGATTAAAGCAAGAAAACGATCTCTTGAGGCAAAAACTAAATGAGTTGAACAAGCTAAATAAGTAGTAGAATTGTGTCTTTGATTCGGCATACTACACGGCAATCTGGATACCTCTCTATGACTTTACTACTTCTATTAGATTGCTCGCGACTACGTTTTATGTGCCAGATCATTACTAGATCACTATCAGATTGCTATCAATCACGACCATTGTCAGATCACTGGCTATATATATATATATATATATGGGAGGGTCAATTATGTAGAATGTTTGATGATTGGTGCTTGCATTTTGCGTTGCGCCAATCCAATTTGCACTGATTTTGCTCCTCGGGCTTCCACCGAAGAGAGCATTTTCCTCATAACTGGATTAACTTTCAATCTACAATATACGTTATATAATAATCTACATTCAGGATAAAGTTGTTGTAATATTTCGCAGTAGTATTTGATTGTGTTTTCTAGTTGTTTGTGGATAACTTATCAAAATGTAATTATTTTTGTAATTCGCAGCCATAAATAGTACAAATTCAATGAATTTACTATTATTCATAGACTTCTTTCTATACTATTAACAATGAAGTACTTAATATACATAGTTCTCCTCATAGGGCAAGCAATTGCCTTTAACTTCGAAAGTTCCGAAGACGATGAGGTAGAAAATACGGAAGTTCAGAAGGAATCTAATCCCGTGGCCAACCGATTACCTTTTCCTAGTTGGTTGTCCGATTTCACAGGTCTTACCGAATGGCCAGGAATGGATCCACCATATATTCCATTAGATTTCATAGACGTCAATTCTATTCCTGATGGAATACCTCGACATGGAAACGGCCACTGTGAACCAGTCATTAATGACCACGAAACATGCTCGTTTGATTGTTATAATTGTGTCTCTGCTGACGACGTATATACCTGTCCAAAACTATCCCAAACATTCGACGACGGTCCTTCGTTGATGACATTAAAGTTACTTGATAACTTGAAATCGAAATCCACATTCTTCACCTTGGGTGTGAACATAGTTCTCTTTCCCGATATTTATCGCAAAACTCTGCAAATGGGCCATATAATGGGATCTCATACATGGTCACATAAGTTTTTACCAAGTCTAACAAACGAACAGATAATTGCTCAAATTGAATGGTCCATCTGGGCCATGAATGCTACTTGCGGGCATTTACCAAAATGGTTTAGACCACCATATGGTGGTCTCGATAACAGAGTCAGATCCATTGTGAGACAATTTGGGATGCAAAATGTGGTATGGGACTTCGACACCTTCGACTGGAAGTTGATTAGCGAAGATGATAAGTCCAATCAGCATGAATTAGAAATCTACGAAGATATAGGACGATTTAAGAAGACAAAAGGAAGTCAAGGCCTAATATTGGAACACGATGTGTACCCCAGAACCGTCGAGGTTGCAATCGAGGTTCACAAACTCATAGGCCCTGATCAGATTACAGTACCCGAATGCGTTGGGGGTATTGATTATATAAAAAAATTCATACATATATAGTCCTTAGAATATTAGTAATGAGCCATGTGCCATGAGCTATTAATGCAGAATTTCACTAACATCGTAGCTTAGAAAATGATCAGTGTACACATAATACCTATTAGTTCTGCAATATATGGCCGTGCAATATGCCAGTAAAGTGATAAGGTTTTCATCACCTTAACAAAGAGTCGTCCACTTGTTTGTGGTGTTGACCATTCGGCAGGCGAGACCACGGATAGACACTTTTTAGGCTTCCCATACCGCGTTATCCATATTTACGGGCAAATTCTCTTGAGAAGTACTTATTAAGAAGGTGCCATGTCTACATTTGGATAAATCTTTAAGAACCGTGTCTGCAAACATTCTTGCAATACAGAGTGCGTTTAGAAGTTGCATATATCTGCTTGTACTTACATTGTTCCGTTACAATGGATTCGGTGCTTCTAGCTAAAAATAGGCTCGAAAGGTCTAGGTTCACGCATCGTACTCTGTATTCCATTTTTCGCAAGCATATTAATACCTAATATTATTAGAAAACAAATATCATGAGCTAAAGCCATTCCCTCGTATTTGAAAGAGCTCCCGTAATTGAGTATACATATTGCTCACTGTCGTAGGAGGGTAATTTTAGCAGAGCAACCTTTAAGCCTTGATAGAGAGCACCTGCGCAATCGAAAATTTTGACTAGGTTTCCTGTAATCCTAGTATTCCGTGTGCTTGCATATATTTGATAAAGGGTACTCACTTCAGGCGGGTCGCTTGCACTCTTGTTCGGGGAACAAATTAGGCTAAGACATAGGAAAAATTCAAACATCAATATTAGCATGTGAAGAAGGTGGTTAATGTCAAGATGAGCTGATAAACCCGGAATCAGCATGTGATAATTACAGATATTTTGCAGCTAATGATAATACAATAACAATTGAATAATAGGGTATATATATTTAACTTCACAATAACATTCATTGATAAGTAGTTTAATAGGTATATAAATTGTTAGGCAGTATCACAATACCCAAAACCGTAAAACAGGAGTTGTACTAATAATTAAGTAGAAATAAATAACGGAAGCACAATAAATAAATAAATAAATAAATAAATAAATAAATAAATAAATAGATAAGTAGGTACCCGTAAACACCCAAATGGCTTAATCATAAGCTACGGCATTTGATTATGCCGAGGCACTGACAACTGGTGCTTGATTGGAATTCGACGACCCGTTCAATAACTCAGCACTCTCATTACGGATTTCGTTGGCCTTCTCGTTAATGGCAGAAATGCCTTGCTTGGCATCAGAAATAAGCGAGTCGGCCTTATTTCTGGTGGTAGTAGCCACATCAGCAACGTATTCTTGAGTCTGGTTGTTGACGTCGCTCACAAATCTGTATCCGGTATTGTAGCTTGCCACGAGCTTCTTCTTGTAGACAGATGCTTCGTCGTTCATGGTGTTCAACTCATTGTTATAAGTGGAAATCAAGTTATTAGACACATCGTTGGATTTGTTAGAAACAAACGTCTTGGCTCTAGAAACAAACTCATTGACAATCTTGAAAAATTTAGATACCTCGGATGATTCGTCTAACTCCTCTAACTTGAAAGCCGCCTTATTTTCTTGATCGGTTGCTGGCAAAACCTTATCACCCGCTTTGTAGATGAAATTGTTAATTGGTCTCAAAATACTGGCATTAACATAGTTATAGGCCCCTTTTGCGTATACCGCTGGGTTCAACTGGTCACCAGATGGTGCCTTTTTTAAACCCCAATCAACTTTCGACAAAACAATGCCATCAAACTTTTCATCAACAAAAGTTAAACTATCGTAGACGACACCAATCGAAGACAACTTGGTGTTAGCAAAATTAGTAACACTAATAGTATATTGGTACAAAATGTTTACGAATGAAAATGATAACAAAAATCCTTCAATCTGCTTGACTGAGGAGTAAGAACGAATGTGGTTAATCGATTTCGATTCAAACCTCTTGTTTGGTGTGCTCTTATTAACTGTTCCTGACATCTTAACACTATTGCTCTATAAATATTAAATTAATATATTAATGGTTCAAAAGAATATAGAAAAATCCTAATTTATTTTTCGGTTCCAAGGGGGCATTGTAAAGTATTTATATATGCTCCCACAAGAGATCTTATTATCTCGCAAAATAAATTCCAGAAACCATGCAATTCCAAATGTGGTACCTGTCTTGTTCTTCCTGTTTACCATTAGGCCATATTTATGCAGCCACCCACTCTTAACCAAGCCCCTTATCCATGCCACAAACCAGTTGAGTACTTGCCTTAAGTAATATTGTGGATTCCCCTTTGGACTGATGCTTGCTGCGATAACGAGCTGGAGCACCGTGTTATAGAAAAAAAGGTACTGATGTTTGGGTGCAATACGATGAGAACCAATAGTTAATCACATGAAGGCGTATATCCGAAACGATTGACATGAAACATCTTACACCAGGAACAATTGCTGCAATGCGAACTGTGGGCACAGTTATGTAGGTGTATGTACCAACCCCATTTGTCCCAGCTAATACGGAGTGTAGGGAACGAGGAAAGAATAGCGAGAACGCTATGGTCACAAATGAGTGGTGAGAAGTGGTATTAGTGTATGAAAATAGGAAGTAGGGATATGGTAGGAATAGGAAACGACGTAGACTATGCATCAATATAATAAGATCTGCAGGCGAGTATAGTAGGCGTCTTGTCACTTAAGAAGCCGACGCAAGGATGTCCAGAAGGATGAAGAAGAATAAAATTTAGCAATCTTTGAGATAACCACATCTCATACGTTATAGGAGTAGAACATATTTTTGCAATAGTGTATAAATATCGTAGGGTACTTGTAGTAGGCATCACGAGCGGAGAGGTCGATGTCGTATAAGAAAAGATTTGGATGATCTTGAAAGCCTCGTAGTTTGTGGCAAGCTTACGAGACCTGAAATCTGATGCGGGACTAGAGTCCGCTGAGACTTCTGTAAGGCTGGATCGTGTCTACGGGTATAGACGTGCTATACGGAAAAGTCTAACATTTGCGATCAATCTTCATTGGGAGTGGAAATACGGTTGTACAAAGAATTTAAAACATAAATTAAACTAGTCGACTACTTATTGTTGTTTACATTCTGGAGGATTTTCCTTTGGAGGTTCGTCGTCATCATCTTCATCACTGTCGCCTTCGCTTTCGCTGCCGAATTCTTCATCCTGATCGAAGTCTTCTGGGAAGCCGAATCCAACTGCATCGCCAGTGAACCAGTCGATGGCTCTTGGGATCAAACGGTCCTTTATTTCTTCACCTAATTGGTAATCCAATTCCAATCTTGCTTCCAAGTCTTCGTCTTCGTCTTGTTCTTCTTCGCTTTCATCCTCGTCCTTGTCTTGACTTTCCGATTCGTCGACTTTTGGTGGTTTTGGTGGGTCAAAAAAGTTGAAGAAAGATTCACTAGGAGTCAACTTCTCAATGGTTCTGGTTTGCTTGGTAGTCTTGTTTCTTTGTTTTCTTCTTTCGATGTTGATAGTAACGTTGTTTTCCTTGGACTTCCAGTTAATTTCGCTTCCATCAGCGTGGTCATAAACAAAATCTCCCGAATATCCTAATTCGGCTTGGTAATGGTACGTCTTGGTCAAAATGTTATTGGAGAAGTATGGGTTTTCCTTGAATTCGAAGATCAACTCGAAGCCTGGTGTAGACAAGTATTCCATTCTAATATCGTTTAGGTACTTCAATAATTCGCTATCCCTCTCGGTTATAGTTTCTGAAACCGTCTGTAAGTTCTCTAAGGCAGTCAACCAGAAACCAGGAATACCCTTTTCACCCTGGTCTTCGACCTCTTCGATCTTGTCCTTTTCTTCGTCGTCTTCATCTTCGTCGGCTTCGTCCAACGCTTCGCCCTCTTCGATTTCCCCTGCACTTGGTTCTTCGTCCCCGTTAATGATCTTCTTTCTTCTTTCGTACAATGGTTCGTACTTCTTAAAAAATCTCTTTTCTAACACTAACAACTCCTTTTGGAATTCGGCTTCCAATTTCATTTGTTGTTGTTGAATCGACTTCAATCCAAATACACGGTTTTTGACCGATTTTGGCAACGAATCAATATATCCACTTTGCTGACCGACTAAAGTTCCCAACTTACCTTGAATCATCGATAATAACGCTGGGTTGTTGGCTAATTGCGAGCTGATTCCATTTCCGCTTTCTTCCTCGTTGATGGTCGATACGGTTGGTGGTTGTGATTTCAAATACGAATTTGTAAGCGATGCTGGTGTATTTTGTGGCGTTGGAGCCTTGGAAATATCTCCATGTTTACTTCTAATAGGTTCTGACATGATTGATTGATCTAATTATATTATTATTAAGAGCTATGGATGATAAAATACTACCTAATTAAAAAATTTCAACTCATCTATTTTACGCGTAAATTGGCCACCTAAGCTCGTTAAGGAGCAAACAACGTTTTTTATATACAATACAAAATTTATAGGTTTATAATCGTGAATTCATAAATAAATATAGAATATATAATATAAATATATGGGTCGTAGAAGAAACAACGACTTAGATGGTTGGGATATGATTTTGGGGTAATTCTACCGTAGATTCTTCAATATCGTCATACTTACCATCCAAAAATTTTTCAATATCGTCTTTTCTCGACTCCCATTGTTCAACTTGGGACAACTTGTGTTTGATTTCGTCAATCTCATGATCAAGACTCTTCAAGTTCTCCTCGGACGTCAAGTCATGGAATTCCCAATTCACGCCACTCATGTCATTTTCGTCAGTACTGGTGGAGTTCTTTATCTCTAAAATGAAGTCGTGGTATTTCATTAATAAAGGTCTGTGACTCAAGGTGATGAAGGTGATTTTTTTCTTCTGCAATAATTCAAATAAGTAGTCCTCCACGTCGGTGGAAACGGCGTTGGTTGATTCGTCCAAGATGACGAACTTAGGGTTTTTAAACAAGACCCGGGCAATACTCATTCTTTGCTTCTCACCACCGCTGAACACATCCTTCCAGTCCTTCTTGACATTGAAATTTCCTTCTCTCGTTAACAAGTATTCCAACTTGACTTCTCTTAAAATATGGTATAAGTGGTCGTCATTGTAACCCATTTCGAGCATGTCGTCGTAACTGTGGGGATAGATGATTTGGTCTCTCAAGTTCCCGTTGTTGAAGTAAGTTTTCTGGGGCAAGTAGAAAATATCGTCGTCATCTGGTTTACTTAACAAACCAAAGTATAATGGCCATAATCCAGCCATAATTCTAGCAATCGAGGTCTTACCACACCCATTAGATCCTAAGATCAATAAGTTTTTGTTTTGACTGATCAGGAAGTTTAATTTGTTGATCAATTTGTTGTTTTCGGAACCCTTGGTAGAAGGAATGATGACAGGAATATTCTCAAATCTGATACCTTCGTAGTAGTTAGACTGGATAGTTCCTCTGATATCCTTAATACCCTGTTTAGAGCCATAATCAAATCTAGGTGAATGGACCTCGTGTAAATTGGTCAATAAATTAAACACTCTATCTGTGTAACCGGTTAATTCAGAGATGTCTTTTATAGAATACATCAATCTTGAACCAGCATCGGCTAACGACAACATTAATCTCTTATTGATAACAAATTGCCTCATGTTTTGCTTCTCATTAACAGCGGCATTCTTATCTTCTTCGACCGGTCCATTGTTCCTCATTTGTTGTATTGTCTTCCAGAAATCCTCAAGGAAAACTGGCAAGCCAGCAAAGACATAACCCCAGGCAGACCATGTATACTTTAAGATGTAGTCTTCTATGACTGAATAACCAAAGGTTGTATTAATTTCATCACGTAAGTGTTCCGATAAATCATGGTACGTTTCTTTAAGTTTAGACTTCTCAATCACCGAACCTTTATAGAACGCAATCTCCTCGCTGTTCGTAATCAAATTCAAGTGCTGGTTATAGTACTGACCTTCAAGGTGAGTACCCGTTGCAGACAACTTTCCGAACGCCGGGGTGTTCTTCTTCAAAAACCATGCTGTCAAAAAATAATTACTGAAAATACCAACCAATGCACCGGTTCCCAAGGTATCTCTTAAGTAAACCGCAAAAAAGATCAAGTCGATCATGGGTTTACCCATACTCGAAAATAACCCACAGATCGAATCACAGAATTTAGTTATATCATTTGTGATGTACTGGTCGATATTTTGAATTCTAGACTCATTAAGTGACACCTTATAATAAACCATCATCTTGTCAAGATACATGTCATGCACATATCTAATCAAGTTTGTTCTGAAGCTCAACGATAACCTGTTCGTCAAGTATTTAATGGCCGCATTGGTGTAAGATGCTGGGAACGCAATCAATAACCAGTATATCAAATCACGAGCAAACTTCTTCCCATTACCACCGATCAAATTCTTCACGATCTGCCCGTCGAGTTTCGCTACCAACAACGACAACCAGGTTCTCAAAATCAAGAAAAAGCACTGGGACAACAACAACGACGTATTCTTTGAGTAGAAGCGGGGGATCAAAATTCTCCAAATAATCATCAATTGGTTCAAAAACTTTGAGTTGAATAAGTTGTTCTGTGTCTTCAAGTTCTGATCGATCATAAAGTTCTTGTACAAGTACTTGTCGGCCGCGTACCGATCTTTGTTGGGCTTCGGAATTATGATCCTCGTAGTCGAATTCCTGCCCTTTGAAATAAAGATTTCCCGACTACCATTTTTCAAGATCGTGGACGATTGTCTGATCAAAAACGGACGGTTCTGCTTCCTATTCAACTGATAATCGGAGTACTGGTGAATCAAACTCCTCAACGTGAACAAAACCCCCAACCCAGCCGTGGACACAAGCGTACCCAAAAATAGCACCACCGGCCTCGACTTGTAGTTGATACTGACCTTGTTGTCCTTGTATGTGATCACAAACTCCTGTAATATCAACAATAGATTCCGAATGTCATTTTTGTTATATCCGGCAAGCGTGGATATGCTGACCATATTGCTAACTCAAAATACAATTCAAAATTTCTAGGGTGTATCTCGCACTATCACTTTATTAACTATACTATATCAAAGACCTATAATTAAATTACCCCCTATAAACAACAAGCGTTCCTTTTGAAATTTGTTCAATTTGCTTGTGCTAAGATCAATTGTGGTTCCCCACGAATGGGGCCAGGCCGAGGACCATTTTTTCTTCTTGCTTACGTAATCGGTGATTTCACTTTTTGCCCATACACCAGAGAAGAGGCGTCCGTCGATCGATGTGTCGTAGAGTCGAAGCACACCGCAAAAGTGTCTATATCTGGGCGGCATTATGTTACACCGTCTACTTGTCGACGACTACTCACCACTTCTTGCCGCTCATCTGCTTCATAACGCACTGTTTGAATATATTGAACTCCGCGGCACACGTATCTTTTCCCATGGTGTTGTATGACTTTAGAACGCACTGGCCGTAGTTCAGTCCTTCTTTGGCACACTTGGCCGATTTTACCATGAGGTTTTTGGCGGGACTTATTTTTGTCATGTTTGAAGGTGATCTGATTCGTAACAACTATATGTTTCGGCGCTACAAATAAATTTCGTACTACTCACAAGTATTGGATCGGTCGTGGAGTTATCAAACCCCTAACGACATAATCTATATGTACCAAAATCTTTTCAAAAAATGTCAACAATAAGTTACAGTGGCCGAGTGGTTAAGGCGACGCCCTGCTATCAGCAGTTTAGGCGTTGGGTTTTACCTGCGCAGGTTCGAATCCTGTCTGTGACGCCATTTGATTTTTTTTTCTGGTCGTTTTTCCGCTTTTTTGGGTTAGTCATTATGGCTAGCACCTAATCTCCAGATAATAACACAAAAAGATTTTTAAACGTTGGTTCGGTAAATAGTTTGACAATTGGTATCGGCTTTTAGGAAATATTCTAGTATATGAAGCCTTGGAAACCCAGCTAGAACTTGAAGTACCAAATATCAAAAAGTATCGAAAAGATGGATCCTACAAATGACCCCAACTTCACCCCTCCATCATTAAATAAGGATATCCAACCTACAGCTCCGTCGAGCCAAATACCTAAAAATATCCCCATTGAACCGCTAGTTTTAGCAGATTTAGGTAATGCCATGGATGCTCCGTCCCCACACCCTTCTTCAGGAAGATCGAGGGTCCATATGGTCCACGAAGACATGAAGGCCGATCAATATAAGTCCAAGATTCCTAGAAAGCATACGGATTTGGTAAACTCGTCTTCGGACGACGATGCAAATGTACCGGAACAGATTTTACCACCATCGGCCAAAGTTAAGAGTACACAAATTGCCGATTTGGAAGAGGTGCCGCAGGGCATCCAGAGACAGTCCAAGACGTTGGAAAAGTATCTGTTTCCGACCCATAGATTGGGTACTATGATGCGGGACGATACCAAGTACCCATTGGTAATAGTTGCATGCGGGTCTTTTTCGCCTATTACATATTTGCACTTGAGGATGTTCGAGATGGCATTAGATGCCATCTCGGAGCAAACCCGATTCGAGGTTGTAGGAGGATATTTTAGTCCTGTGAGTTCGAATTATAAGAAACAGGGTTTGGCACCAGCACCCCACCGGGTGCGTATGTGTGAATTGGCATGCGAGCGGACGTCGTCGTGGTTGATGGTGGACGCCTGGGAGTCTTTGCAGCCGAAATACACCAGGACGGCGTTGGTGTTAGACCATTTCAACGAAGAGATTAATATCAAGAGAGGAGGTATCATGACCCAATCCGGCGAGAAGAGGGGGGTCAAGATTATGTTGTTGGCAGGTGGTGACTTGATTGAGTCGATGGGTGAACCAGACGTATGGGCCGATCAAGATTTACATCACATTTTGGGTAAATACGGCTGTCTTATCGTCGAAAGGGCTGGTGCTGATGTTAGAAGCTTTCTATTAAGTCATGATATAATGTACGAGCATAGGAGAAACTTCTTAGTTATTAAACAATTGATTTACAACGATATTTCTTCTACAAAAATCAGGTTATTTATCAGGCGGGGCATGTCGGTTCAATACCTTTTACCAAACTCGGTGATTAGGTACATCCAAGAACATAAGTTGTATATTAACGAAACTGAGCCCGTCAAGCAAGTTATGGCCGATAAAACTGATTAGATGATCTTTGTTTCTTTGTGCTTTTTTCAATTCTTGTTGTATTATATTGTTCTATTCTAGTCTATTATATATTGTTAATATAGAGATAGTTACTATATATGCGTGTCATTTATATTATCGTCAATTGTCTTGTTTTTAATTATTAAGTCCGAATTGTCATTGGTATTTTCAATTGTAAACCCGTTTTCATTCGCCAAATGTAATAAACAAATAAAGCAGAAACTAGTTGATATGTCGTTCTTTTCTTCTTTCGAATATTTGTTGGTGAGGTTATTCAAAATTTCGCTAAATTTAGTGGACTCCTCCGGAGCACTCTCCTCTTCCAGATGTTGCGAATTCTTCTGGTTTTCCATGTAGTTCTCAAATTTTTCTACCTTATTATTGTTCAACCCCTCATTATTGAATATGGAGTCACTCTTTAATATTTCCCATAAATTATTCTTTAATAATTTGACATCAACCCTTTTTGCAACTTTTGAAAAGTTGATATGCGTTGGTTTGATGTGGCTCTGACTTGTAACCAACTGCGATCCATACCCATTGAACAATTCATTCAAATCACCCCCTTCCATTGGATCAATGTAATCATTATCATCTTGAAAATTCCCCAATGTATCTTGAAAAAATGATTGATCGTAGGACTTGTGTAATTCTTGTAAGTCTTCACGCAATATATCATTCATTCTTCTCGACCGTTCCATTTCCTCGTTTTCTTTGTACTTCTCAGACCAATATTCTTCATTGGCAAAAACTTCATCAGTCTTATCTTTCATACTTTCATAAGGTACGATTTTTCTTTTGTTAAATGTCTTTAATATAGTCAAAGGTTTCACAAATAAATGAATTAATCTTTTGGTAGTAAAGTGTATATCGTCTGGTAAACGGTGTTTGTCTTGAGTTATCCATTGATGTTTGGGTATTATAATCCTGGCTACCGATTCAGAAAATAGTTCGTCCTCATCGACTTCCTCTTCACTTAAGAAATCAATAGTCAGAATATCTTTCTTTTTGGTGGTAACTTCATGTCTTTGACTTCTTATTTCTCCTTTTTCATTCCTCTTTTTCATCAAATTTCGTACCTTCCAATTTTCATGCCCTTTCGTCCAATTCTTTCTTAATGCTTGATCAAAATATGCTAATAGATCATAATCGGGAATTTCACTTACCTCTTCTATTCCGTCTTTATCCTTTTGTTCTCTTTGAAATGTTTCATCAAATAATTTTTGAAACGTCACATTCATTGAATTATCACCTAATCCCATACCAGTATCGTCGTGGATTTCGTAGTCATCGTTATCAAAAAATACTGAACCAGCATTATCATAGTCGTCATAATGCTCATTCTCATATTCGGCTTTTTGCTTTTCAATTTGCTCGAGAATGTTAGTATTGTCAACACCTTGAGCAACGATGTCTTGGAGAGCATCCATTGACGGACATACTCGAAAGGTATCTAACTCTTCGAGATTATTGAAAAATAGAGTCTCAAGATTATTGATATCAACTTCAACACTATTTACAGGCATATCAATATCATCAATTCCAAATTCTTTTTCTATGTCTGTCTCGTCAGTGTTATCAACTGCCAATGTTTTTGAATCACTCGTCGTATCGAACAATATTCTTCCCGTGGAGTCAATAGATAACATATTCAACAACAAACTTTTGGATCCCCCTTCGTCGAAGTCTGATAATGCCTTTTTGAATACCGGATCAACGACAAACTCAAAGTCTATTTTCTTGGTTCGTATTTGTTCAAATGAGTTAACTAACGTGCTTTCTAATACTGTATTCTTCTTTCTTTGTTTAACCCTAACTTCCTCAGTATCTTCTTCATCCTTCTCATCATCATCATCATCATCATCATCCTCGACGTTCGGTTTATAATATTTGGAAGCTGCCAATCCACTCAATAACCTACCAGTTTCCGTAGCTGCTGAATCGACTCTCGAAGAATATATCTTTACACAGCCGTCTAGAGTGGCAGATGCTTTTTGAAAATTGATACTCTTGCCTTCTCGTAATAGTGATAAATCATGGAAAAAATCAATCAAAGCGAAATTCCATGAATTATTGGCATTGATCTTATTGTCTGTAGCCATTCGTATCCATAGCTCAAAGTCAGTCACATTAGCATTAGACGGTCTGAGACCTGAAACAGGACCAGATTCCATTGTCTGAATTACAGTTCACGATATATATGGTCACTTTATCGTATAGCAATAAGCGAAATGCTGGAATATATACGGATCAAGTTCATCTAATCGATGAGAGAAGATCTGAAAGGTAAACATTCTACACGTGATTATATCTCACTATATTTTTTATTATGATTTTATATAAGTACAGAATACAATTAGTACAAACGATTGCCTTACCATTCTTGTGTTTTAAGCCCATAGACGGACTTCTTAGCGCCCTTGACTGGTTTGATTAATTTCGAGCCTCCCTCTAAGAATGAAAATTTATCTCTTCTAATAGCCTCATATTTAGTAATGAATTCTTCCTTTTGTAAAGTTAATCCAATATCATCTAACCCATTTATTAAACAATGTTTTCTGAATTCTTCAATATCAAAGTTATCGACTAAAACTTCTCCAGTTTCGCTGTTCTTGATTTGTTGATTTGGTAAATCGACAGTCAATTTCTTTCCAGCAGTGGCCATAGGGTATAACTTAGACATGATAACATCTTGAGGAATTCTAATTGGTAATAAACCGTTCTTGAACGAGTTATTGTAGAAAATATCACCGAATGATGGAGCAATCATACACTTGATACCGAAGTCCTTTAATGCCCAAGGAGCGTGTTCTCTTGAGGAACCGCAACCGAAGTTATCACCAGTGACTAATAAAATTTCGGCACTACGGTATGGATCAGTGTTTAATACAAAGTCAGTTTCGACGTCTTTTCCAGTTATTGGGTCTTTGACATACCTAGCTTCGTAGAATAAACCATTCTTTAAACCAGTACGTTTAATTGTCTTCAAAAATTGCTTTGGAATAATAGCATCGGTGTCGACATTGGCCTTATCTAAAGGAGCAGTGATACTGGTAAGAACATTAAATTTGTCCATACCACCAACTGTAGAGATGGTATTCCCGACCTTCGATTTCTTAGCTTGTGGTTCTCTTGGAATATCGTTTAGTTGCTCATCCATAATAGAAGCGGAATCATCGGTAGATTGCTTTTCGTGTTCGTAAACAGCGTCTTGTAATGCTTGGTCTTCGTCTGATCCAATAGAAACAGATGGCTCATCGGTGTTATCGTAGTCGAATTCACGAATATCAGTGAAGTGGCCCTTGATAGCAGCTGCTGCTGCCATAGCTGGAGACATTAAGTGAGTTCTAGAAGCGGCACCTTGACGACCTTCAAAATTTCTGTTCGAAGTAGATGCACATCTTTCTTCTGGATCTAAGATATCTGGATTCATACCTAAACACATCGAACAACCGGCTTCTCTCCAAGAAAATCCTGCTTGTTCAAAGATTTTGTGTAAACCTTCTTTCTCAGCTTGAGTCTTAATCAAACCGGAACCTGGAACGACTAATACTAATTTGACGTTATCGGCCTTTTTATGTCCCTTAGCAACTTTAGCGGCTGCTCTTAAATCTTCAATACGTGCGTTGGTACAAGAACCAATGAATGCCTTATCGATCTTAATATCCTTTAATGGGGTATTTGGAGTTAAACCTTGGTATTTTAATGCTCTTTCCATACCAGATTTCACAATTGGGTCAGAGACTGTGGATGGATCAGGAACCTTAGCGGTGATAGGTAAAGCATCTTGAGGAGAGTTACCCCAGGTGATAGTTGGGACGATATCAGCAGCCTCGATTTGAATATCATAGTCAAACTTAGCATTTTCGTCTGAATGTAAGGTTTTCCAGTACGAAACAGCCTTGTCCCATTGTTCACCCTTTGGAGCTAAAGGTCTGCCCTTGATGTAATTGAAAGTGATTTCGTCTGGCTTAATCATACCAGCACGGGCACCAGCTTCAATTGCCATATTACAGATGGACATTCTAGCTTCCATAGATAAACCTTCAATGGCCTTACCAGCAAACTCAAGGACACAACCGGTACCACCAGCAGTACCAATTACACCGATGACGTGTAAAACCAAATCCTTCGAGGTTATACCCGGAGCTAAGTCACCGTTAACCTGAATTCTCATGTTCTTAGACTTGGCCTGGATGATAGTCTGCGTGGCCAAGACGTGCTCGACCTCCGAAGTACCAATACCAAATGCCAATGAACCAAACGCACCGTGTGTAGAAGTATGCGAGTCACCACACACCACAGTGGTACCTGGTAACGTAAATCCTTGTTCCGGACCAACAATATGCACAATACCTTGTCTTTCGTCGCTCATACCGAAGTATGTGACGTCAAAATCCTTCACATTCTGTTCCAATGTCTTCACCTGTAACCTCGAGTCGTCTTGCTCGATAAATGTATCAATGTCCTTGAAATTAGCTCTGGAGCTGGTAGGAATGTTGTGATCAACCGTAGCTAATGTACAGTCGGTTCTTCTGACCGTTCTACCCGCATTGCTCAATCCTTCGAATGCTTGTGGCGACGTAACTTCGTGCACAAGATGTCTATCTATGTAAATTAAATATGACCCCGATTCGTCCTTATGAACTATGTGATCTTCAAACACCTTATCATATAATGTTCTTGGTTGTGCTGTCATTATGAATGTATGCAATTAATTATATCTTACTAGAATTTGATCTGCAACCAAATACAACGAATGGTGAACTATTTAAATATATTATTCATGTCCATGAACTGTCATACTAAAGATGTGACTAATCCGGTACCGGCGCCTGTACCGCTCCGGTACCGCTCCTTCGTCTTAGACCAATCGGAGCTCGGTTGTTTGTAAGGCCGTTTCTAGTATAATTTTGCAAGTTTGTAACACGCAAAATAAACTGTAACCTGTAAATATTTCATTTCACAGGTTAGATCGGAAAATATAAGCATTTGAGGAAACGGTATTTGGTTTATTAATACTACTGCAATCAATATCGGTTATAGTAGATAAATCAGTTGCTCGTAATATCGTTAAATATGTTACCTCCTGGAAGCAGGCGGTCTAAAATCAGACCACCGAGGAAGTCTTTAGTTAGCACTTCTATTGGGAATTCTAGTGGAGATTCAGTTATCGACTATGACTTATCGTGGTCGGTACTTTCAAATGCCATCACACAGATCCAGAATAAAAATGTTTCTAAATTGTCGTACGAGCAATTGTATAGGAAGGCGTACATTTTGGTGTTGAGGAAATATGGAGCGAAGCTCTATGATGACGTTTCGCTGTTGATTAGACAGCATTTGCTACAGAAGAGACAGAATTTGCTTGCGATATTGAATCTGTCGTCGTCGTTGAATAACTCAATCAATGAGGATTTCATGAAGGCCGTATTGGTGGAATGGGACGAGCATTTGCAGTCGATGAAATTCATCAGCGATGTGTTGATGTATCTCAATCGGGTGTATGTTAAGGAACACAAGAAGCTACTTATCTACGACTTGGGGATCCAATTATTTAAGGATAATATTGTCAAGTACGAGGATAACGAGTTGGGGTCGAAATTGATTGAGATAGTTGTGGAGGAGATTACCAAGAACAGAAAGGGCGAAGTGATAACAACGAAGATGTACATAACCAAGATTATCAATATGCTCGAGTTGTTACTTGAAACCAGCAATTCGGGCAATGACTTGCAGTATGGAGAAAATTACTACCAGAGATACTTCGAGCCTACCTTTCTTGCTGGTTCAGAGACTTTTTTTTATAATTTGTCCCAGGAGTTCATTAATAATGTGCTTGGTACGAAGTATTTGCATGATGCCCACCGTTTTATAAAAGAAGAAGAAAACAGAATCAACTTTTATTTGCCTTCTTCGACGTATCCAAGAATAATAGATTTAATGAATAACATCTTGATTAAAGATAAAATCGATAGAATATTGTGCCTCCCATTCGAACAGCAAGGTTTATCGTATTGGTTACAGCCTGTCCTTTCGAATATTCTTGATCAAAATTTGTCGTCTAACAGAGAAAAACATCACTTCGCAGAATTGAAAATACTATATGAGTTGTTGGGTAGAATTGACCCCGACTACGAGCTTTTCAGAACGCGTTTAAAGGACTTGGTTGTATCCCAGGGTAGTACATTGCCTTCACTTGTTAAGGAGTCAATATCGTTAAAGGATGACAGTACATCAAAGAAGTCGAACGCTAATTCCACTGCTTTTGCGTCTACGTGGATTAATTCTATTTTAGAATATCAAAACCAATTTTCAATGATTATCAAAGAATCGTTTTCCGGGGATGTAGCATTGGAGCAATGTATCACCATGGGTATGAGGGAATTCATAAATGGAGCTCAAAATGCACCCGGTGGTAGTAAAAAATCAAACACATCATCAGGAAACAGTGCTCCTGAATTGTTATCGATTTATATGGATTTTAGGATCAAGCAACTAACGAAGAATCCTGGATCAAGCTCCAAAAATATTCCAACCGAAAATGATAATGACATGAATGGATCGTCGATAGATCAAACTGATGATTTAATTAACAAATCTGTTGCATTTTTGAGATTCATAAAAGATAAAGATGCGTTTGAAGCACATTATGCCAACCATTTTGCCAAAAGATTTTTAAACTTTAAAAATTCACAAGCGGGCAATTCAGCGAGCAATGGAAAACTAGGAGTTGACCTCGAAGAATTAATAATATCGAAATTAGGAGAAGAAATGGGTACAACGTCATTAGATAAGGTCATTAAAATGGATAAAGACATAAAGCTGTCTCGTGACTTGACCAAAGATTGGAGAAGCTATGTGAACCAAAATCATAAGAAATCACTAATAGAATTAGATTTGAAAGTTTGTAATGTTTCAGATTGGCCTAAATCAATGACAAAGGATTATAAGAAGTTTTCTCGGGACGACACTAATAATGAAATTGGATTTATTTGGTCGCGTCAATTACGATCCACCATTAAAGAATTTGAAGAATTTTGGTTCACGAATAAGAGAAACGACAATAAATCGCTCTTCTGGTGTCCCAAATTTGGCTCTATGGACTTGAGAATAACATATCCTACAAAAACATACGATATAAGCATGTCAACATACGCGGGTATAATCATGCTTTTGTTTGCCCCACAATCCACTGATGCAGATGGCAATGAAGTCCTGGCATTTGATGAAATGAGAGAACTAGCGTATGACGAGATCAGAGAGCTCACTGGCATTCCGGAGGCTGATTTGAAGAGACAATTACAATCAATAGCGGTCGCACCAAGACTGAGGCTCTTGGTCAAAATACCAATGACCAAGGAAGTAAACAATAGCGATGTTTTTAAATTAAATGAGAAGTTCAAGTCACCTTCCACCAAGGTCAAGGTTTTGACTGTTTCAGCCTCCTCTAGTGCTTCGAGTGGTACGAAAGTTTCTTCTACTAATGATACCACACTTGCAAAAACAGTTCAAGAAGAAGAATTTGAAGAATTGCAATCAAGTATTCTAGAAGGTCGTAAGATAGAAGTTAATGCTGCAATTGTGCGTATAATGAAATCCCGTCGTACAATCAACCATAACGATTTGATAAGTGAGTTGGTCAAACAGTTGCATAATAGATTCCAAACACTGACTATTCTTATAAAACAAAGAATTGAAGATTTGATTGAGAAAGAGTATTTAAAAAGAGATGATAACGATAAAAGTATATACCATTATGTCGCTTAGGCTATAATAAAATTATTTAACCTGTAAATTTCAATAACCTGTAAAACGTTAAATTTGATTAATTTCTGGACTAACATAAACATATTCGAATAAGACAACGTTCATATACTTGTTTGGGACAGAATTAAGCATGTCTGCTAATGATATATTAGATGTTTTGAATGTCCAAAGGGACAATCAGAACCAGCCCCCAAAAAAGAAACAAAAGGTTGGAAATGAGCAGACTCGTCAAACGGGTATGGCTAGAGAGTTATATAACTTATTAGGGCCAAATACACCGCCAGTTAATATGTCGGTTGCTTCAAGTAACACTGGGGTTAAGGATAAGCTCAACTTGAAGCCATCTCCGTGGACGAGAATGCCATTTACACCAGTTACTTCAAAATCTGGTGACCAAGTTGAATTATTCCATTGGGTTAAAGGATCAAGAGAATTGCTAGAGCAAGAGGAGGCTACGAATAAGAAGCCGTATTTCTTTGAAAAATTCAATACGAAGTTGGATTTGCCAGAACTTATGGATGAAGAAACGTATAATGTGTATATGAGTGAGATTAAGGAGCAAGAAATGAAGCAAATTGAAGAACAGAAAGAAAAGGAACAGAAAGAAAAGATAGATTTGAAAGAAAAGGAAGAACAGAAAGAGAAGGAGCAAGAAGAAAAGAAAGAACAGAAAGAAAAGGAAGAAAAGCAAGAAAATGAAGAAAAAGAGGAACAGAAGGAGGAAGAACAAGATATAAAGATCGATGAGAGCGATAAAAATGACAATGATGAGAAAAATGACAATTCAAGTCGAACTAATAATAATACCATAGAATCTGAAAAACAAGAAGTTGAAGACGAAACCCCACAAGATATCGATTCTGAAAGGGATACTAATAAATGGACATATGAAGAGACAAAACATCTATTTGAATTATGTAGTGCATTTGAGTTGAAGTGGCCTGTGATATATGATAGATTCAGTAACTCAAGCCGTACATTGGAAGACTTGAAAGAACAATTTTTTAGAATAAGTGTTAAAATTATAGAGTCTCAATCCAACTCAAATCCAGCATTGATTGATAGTCTTAAGGCATTCTCGAAGTCAAAAGAAATAGAACGAAAACAATATTTAGAAAGTCTTCTTAAGAGAACACCAGCAGAAATTGCCGAAGAGGAATCCCTTGTGATTGAAGCACGCCGATTTGAACTTGCAGCAAAGAAAATGCTCATAGAAAGATCGCACCTCTTAACATTACTTGATTCCCCCCAAACTACTCAATCGGTTCAACAGTACCAATCATCTCAAGGTTTAGCCAATTTATACAATAATTTGATGATAATAGATAAACACCAGAAGAAACGCCAATTTCAACAACAGCAAAGAGCAAGTAACTCGAATAGCCATGATCCAATCCCTCCCCCAATCCCGATTGCCGCTTCTTCATCGTTTAAGAAAGACCGTAACTTTCAGACTCATCTACAACAATATTTATCAGGCTTCTTAAAACAAAACCCCTCTAGCAATGACTCAAAACAAGAAACTAATGCCATCCAACAATTATTGATGAAGCGATTGACGGTGAAGGAAGAAGAAGCTTATGGATTACATTACCATGCTAATGAGAAGCTCACTCCTGGTGTCATATTGAGATCTACTCAAAGATTGCCTGGTTTGCAACAAAGACAATCTGTATTAAAGTCTGTCAATAGTATTCTTCAAGAATTGGATATCCCTACAGCAGGTGGCACCAGCTGGAAACCGGTTATGCCTACCAGAAAGACAATGACGAAATATGATGAGTTATTAAAGTCTGTGGTTGCATTATTAGATGTTAAAAAGGGTAGAGATAAATTAGAATCAGAAATCAGATTAATTAAAAGTCAACGGGGTTTACAATAAGCTCACTGATTGTATATTATATGTATCTTATATTTATTATAATGCAGAATATTTGTAAGTATAATTAATGCAAAATGTTGGATGCTGTTGTAGTAATAATCCCTCGGACGGCCTAAAAGCTAATATCCAAGGGTAATGATGTGGAGAATAATTCACTCGATACCTTAGGCCGAAGAATTTTGATCAACAGATCATAGGCATGATCTGAGGATGCTTTAAGTTTAGTTAGATTATCCTGAGTAGTACTTTGTAGGCTATTGCCACTAATCACACTTCCTGGTTGTTGGATATCAAATAGAACGTACGAGGAAAACGGAATACACAAATCGATGATTGAATTGTCGGTATTAGAATTATCATACGCGTCGATGAAATCATTTATCGTGCCTAACACCAGTGCTCTATCCTTGTATCCATCATATAAATAATATGCTTCCCGAAGTATTGCGAACGCAGCATTAAATGATTGTAGTTGGTAAGCCTCGTACACCTGGGATCTTTCTTCATTCTTTCTTCTCAAAGAGCCCAAATCTACCAACAGTCTAAGGAATTTTTTGAAAACTTGTTCTGATGCCAAAACCTTATAATTTTTTAGTTTCAAATAAATATGTTCCATTAACAGAGATACAAAAATCCACCTCTCGTTTTGGTTGTTGGCCACAGATTTCATATAAATACTAATAAGATGATAAAGTAAATCAAAACTTTCCAAAGAAATATATTCATCTAGTATTAAACTAACATTCTTTTGGAAATAAATAGCTGATGATAGCTCATTATTTAGACATATTAGCTTTTCTTTCAATGGCAACACATGCCATCTATATTCATTTGACTCGAGTTGTCTGATACCTAATTTTCTTGATAATGAGCTATATTCGTCAATAGATTGAATAAATTCAGCGCAATACTTTTGTACTGTTTCCACCAATTTTTTGCAATAGTCCACATAGCTGCTAGATAAGTAATGTTTGTTGTATTCCTCATTTAGTGATTTGATTAGCTCTTCTAAATATATTATTTTCGTTGCTTTTGAAAGCCTTTCATCTTCGGCGATGTTAAAAATAATATTAGAAGCTATGAGCAGTTTAAAATTCAGCATCTGGAAAGAAGTTAGTTGTTCTGGAACGTATTCTTTTTTAAAAATAAAAAGGCGATAATGAGATTTCATCAACAGGTTAATGATCAAAGAAAGGTACGATGACGTAGAAAACAATGCCAAACTCTTTAATAATGCTAAAATAATACTGTCGACATGATTCGAGAGACCTGTAAACGATAATAATTCATTATAGAAGAACAATACAAATCTCTCCCGCAGATAGGCATTCCCAATATATGGGTATTTCTGCAAAACCAAAACATTCCAATTTACATCTTTTAATATGGAATTACACCGAATCCAAACTTTTATAGTTTCCTCGATTATTTCAGTGGCACGGTCCTCTGTTAATTGATTCTGAAATGGAAATCTACCCATTTGTGTATGCAAAAAAGAGAAGCATTTCTCTTGGACAATATATATCAATTCAAAATTCTTCTCAGAGATATTAAATTGTTCTGCCTTAATAATGTTAGTAATTGCCTTTAATAATAACTTCACAAGTGAAACAGAAATTTCATCTGTAAATTTGCTAAATTCAAGGCGTCTAACTAATGCAAAAAACATGAAATGATTATTAAATGCAAATGTACTATTGATATTAGGGACAAAGTATCTGTCCAAATTAACCAAAAGTTGTTTCCATATTCTTTGTACCCCTGGCAATAATACATATAAATCTATCATGGTTTCTACCATAATTTGATACGAATCAACCGGGATACTATTTCCCTTACTTGTTGCAATATTGGAATACGTTTCTAGTCCATCATTCGTAATATTATACATTCTAATGTCGTTTGAGGATTTTATTTGCTGCACAAGATCAAGAACTTGATTTCTCAAATCAACATCAGAAAGCTGGGATAGAAGCAAGATGAAATTAAACCGATTGACAAACATAGCAAAGCTCTTTGAGCCCTTTTGATAATGATAGTGACTTGACGTAAACAACTTACTAATAAGTCTCTTTTTATTTCCGCCATATGGTAAACTTGAGACGTAGCAGTACAAAAGATGCATAAACTTTTCAAAAAATGATGTATTAGGGATACTATCTCTTGTGATTAAAATGTCTATCAATTCTGGTTCATTTTTCTCGTCATCAAAATTGGAGAACTTACGAGCAGTTATGGCCGAATAAATCGCAGTTATAAGCTTCTCTTCAAATGGCCATGAAAGTCTTTCATTTAAAGAATAAATAATTTCAATAAATCTATTATGAATATTAGAATTATCATCCGATTTATGAGCATTGTAAATAATGTAGAATGATGACCAGTTGGACTTACTAGTTGGAATAAGTGATGCCATGTAATATAGCATGTCAAACATACCTAATGATGGCAATCTTAGACTAATCAAACGATTTAGCGCTTTATTAATTGATGGCCACCAAATTTCATCATTATTTTGAAATAACAAATACATCAAGTGTAAAGATTCAAAGTTTAACAGCAGCATTAATTCATCATCGCTTGCAGTCAAGATATCAATATCCATGAATTGAAAATAAAGTGTCCAATACTTCACACAGTATCTATTGTAATCAGTATACCTCAATTCGATGTTTCGCCTATCTAGAATATTCCTTTGAGATATTTGAACAAAAATATAATACAACAACAAAAAGTAAGGAAAGAATACAAGTTTCTTGGGAAAGTTGTCTTTTTTCCTAATTTTACAAAGATCATCAAGGAGTTGAATAAGATAGGTCCATGAATTTTCACCTGGATTTTCTTGTAGTATTAAAAACCACTTGATAATCCCTTTGATAGCCTGATAAATTTCTTTGCTTAAACTTTCATTTGAGTAAATTTTCAGATCACTAAGCAATCTTGATAGGCGGAAAAGAAGCTTTTCACAATTCTCATTGGAATCAATCTTATCAATCAAAGTAAAAGAATATTTTTCTCCCATAATCATTATTACAAATGAATCTCTATCATATATGGAACATACGCCCAATTTTAAGGAATGTATTTTGTTCATGTCAATGTCATCAAATATGATATTATTTGATATATCAACATTATGGATTTTATCATGTCTTTCGGCATATTGAAGATGGCTAGGTAAAACTCCTCTTTGGTTGTAAGAAAAGTTAATGTCTTTCGTTTTAACAAATCTATTTGTACTCTCAGCTTCAAATGCAGTAGTGCTTGCATTAGGAGTCCTCAGAAAATAATAATCGGTTATTAGCATGTCTTTTTGAGATTTTTTAGAGTTTACGACAGTATCTATGCCAGTTACATTTTCCGTGCGTCCTTTCTTTATGTTCTTTATCTTCTTTTCGCTACTCCCAATTCGTTTCTTCTTTAATTGCCCAAACGAGACCTTATCAAACCCCTTAGAAGGAAGTCTTGAATTGTTTGTCTTTCTATTATATTTTCGTTTACTTATCCCAGCTCTTGAACCCGTAGAATTTAGACTATTTGCGCTTCCTGTCGCTACAGGGGATTTCCGTTTTCCCAGAGTCCGGTCTATACTTCTACTATTTACATTTCTTCTCCTTTTCTTTCCTGTCGTATTATACTTTCGAGGAATAGACGAGTATACGAACTGTGGATCTATTCTGTTGTCTTCTCTAACAGAATCACTGTCATCATTATACCTCGATAATAGATGCATATTTTCCCCATAGTAATCTGTTTGTGAATCTTCTTCAGTCCCACTCTGTGTTTCTAACACGCCTGTGTTTTCAATATCGTTTTCAAAATTGTTTTCAAAATTGTTATCAAAAGATATTGAATTATAATCATCATATATGCCTGTATTGCTAGATTCTGAATAATCAGAAAAGACATCAACGCTTTCGTCCGATTCAAGATTATCTGTATCAATCAATAAGAGATCTGGTTGGTTTTCTGAAGGTTCATAATTATGATAAAATGCTGGAGAATCATGATAATAATTGTCGTCATCAACAAATGTAGTTAATTCATTTTCTAAATTAGTGACCCGATTGTTCCTGATATTTGATTTTTTAATTGCTAGACCCTTTCTATACTCGTTATCATTCCGTTTCCTATGATCGGTCTTTGATCTCTTAGGTCTGTATAAATCTAATCTCTTTGCAGATTCGGGTAATGTTCCCCGTAACACATTCCTTTCTTTTCGAAATTTTCCCCCAACCCTCACCATTCTATCGCTATCTTCTGACTCATCAGTACTCAGTGGATTATCCACCGGTATCTGTTTGTCTGAGGCTTCGTCCTCTTCGTCATCAACAATTATGGAATGATTTTTACGGCTGAGAAATAAAATGCTAGAATCTGATTCACCCAGTTCACTGTCAGATGAAAAATTAATCTCGTTCGATTCTGCTCTGTTACTGATCTCCTCGGGGAAACTGGGCTGGCTAGTATCCTCGGTAAACTGAGACGATAATTCCAGATCCTTAACAAACCCGGGCCTTTTGCCCAAGAAAACATAGAAGTTCTTTGCCTTATACTTCTCATCGGTCGAATATCTAGACCTCTTTTTCAAATAGATTTGATTCAATAATCTTACTATTGCGCCTAAATCAGACGTTTCCTGATACATCTCGTTCAATGAGTTGATGCTGCTTAGTCCCAACCAATGTGCCTGATCCGCTATATACGGATGGGTACTAGCAAAATTCCTCTTACGAAGGCCACGTCTCGAATTGTGGTTAATGTTGGATTCCTGAAGTATCTCCATATCATCTTGTTCTAAATTATGTCGTATTCTCCCCATGTCTCCAGTATCCACCTGGTCGGTATTATGTCCTGATATTCCAGACCTTTCCTCTACTCCATGCATAGCTATTTCTCTAGTTGCATCGTCTTGATGTGCCCCATCACCCAAAGTACTTGCAATGGAAGCAACCGGTTCCATTGGCGACTCATTGATGGTCTCGGGTACTAACTCAGAAAACCGTGTTCGTCTTAATTCGGAACAAATCAGCTGTCTTGTGGGTTCTGGCATATCCCGTAGAGTCTGTGCAACCTTCAGGTACGATATTACGCCCGGCAGTAAGAGTAAATCTTCTTCATCTTCTGAATCCGTAATATAATCGCCCATTATGCCATATGCTCAATGCCGCTATGATGGTGTAGGCTTAATATTGCAATCGTTCTAATCTTGATGAATACGCGTGTAACTTGAAAGTGAACGATTGATAATGATCCCGCTAAATTGTGGCTAAATAATATTTAGACGCTCTGAGTAATATCTGGCTATTTTTAAATGTAATAATGACTTGTAAGAAGCTTCAAACTTGCCGTTAACTTACTCCATATCTATTCATTTTTAGTATTTACATTACTGAAATATATTCTATCACGTGAATTTTGCATTTTTTAATGAACATTAGATGAGAGGCCAACCAAAGAAACTCCATTGCAATAAGGATAAAGAGATACGTTACTATGGACAATAGAAGGGTATTCCGCTCTTATAAAGAGAAAGTGAAGGATTCTGCAACACCATATGCTAGGCCTAATAATGGACTATTCTCTAAGATGAAGCTGTTTCTTACTGGTGCATCGCTTTGGTCCAACCATGAAACCGCCGGTCACGATGACCGGATCGCTGATAATACAATTCCTATGGATATCGAGAAGGGTGAAAAGGTTGAATCAAGTATCAAACCTTTCAGCTTTCCAGAGCCAGATACAAGTTTATTCAAAACTCCGTTAAAATCCAACCAGTCGAAAGCTCCCAATCAGGTTTTGTCCAGCTTCTTTCAAGACAAGGGTGACAAGCCTCTTACAGAGGTAGAATACGAGGGAATAGTGAGTTTGTTGGCAAAATCGAAATCTGCGTCCAATACGCCAAATAACAGTGTTGTGTATCGAGGAGATGGTGGATCGAGGCAATTTGAATCTATTGCTGATTTAACGGACCTAGGGAATAAGGACGCCGATACATCAGCATTTAAGTCGTCTGGTTCGAATTTGTTTACCACGCCCTACAGCCAAAGAACGTTAAAAAATACCAGTTCGAATGACCATGTACTCTCGACCCCCGAATACAAGCCAGTGTATCATACTATCAACGAAAATTTCAACACCAAAAACGTTCCATCTGTAAAAAGGGTTTATCAATTTTCAGGTTTGCCATCGCCGTATAGAACTAGGATAAGGGCCCCGAGTCTATCGGCTAAGCCAAAAGCCCCAACGAAGAAATCGCCATCCATTCCAAAATCTCCATCAGCCCAAAAAGCAACTTCAAAGCCTATGAGTAATGCTGCAAACTCATTATTGAATATTTTAGATGGTAACACTCATTCCGAAGATGTTGAAATGAAAGATGCATCTAACAATAAGACCGATATTATTGAACAATTTTCTAATCCATACCATAGACCTCAGTCGGTCAAAAAGCCTAGAAGTCAAGATAGCAATAAGTCGCAATCTTCCATCAACGCAAGCACCCCGATAAAAAACAAGAAGAATACGTTGCTCACTGCTGACGATATCAATAAAACTATTTCCTTCGACAAGTCCGAAGAATTGCCTAAAGAAAAGACTACTACCTCAAGGAACAACGAAACTCCAATATCCCAAAGCCCATGTGTCCCCTCTGCACAAAGCAATGATGGCAAACCAGATTCCAAGTCCACCAGTAACCAATTCAAATTCAACGTACCAAAAGAAGAGCCGAAAGTCGCTGACAAGGGCACTAATATCGCTGCGAATGGCACCAGCGAAAAGCCCAAAGATGTCAACCAATTCCCTAATAATCAATTTCAAACAAAGACAAATGGCTTCTCGTTTGGCAAAACCACAAAACCAAATATCGACTCTAATCCAGTGTATAATATTCCCAGCAAAGACCTGGAGTTCATATTTCCAGAAATAATACAAGCAGAAGTTAGCTTGGACTACCACAAGGTCAACAAGTATAAGTCTTTGTTCGAGTTTTAGTATTGTCTGCTTGTTATATAGCACGTAATGTTTAATACATATCTTTATTTCAAGAGTAGTTATAAGTCGCCCTGTATATAATAGTATACGATCTGAAATACAAAAAAAACAGTAACCGATTAATCTTAACAATTGGTCTATAAGCAAAGGTCTTTAATAATGGCATCTGAGTTGAATTCGGTTCTTTTGATCGGTGGTGCAGGTTTTCTTGGATTACATCTTATCGAACAATTTTATAAAAATTCTCCAAACACCAAAATACACGTCTTTGATGTTCGTCCAATAGCTGAAAAATTATCACCTTATTTTACATTTCCAACTAATGAAATTGTCTTTCATCAGGGTGATTTAACGTCAGAGACAGATGTTGAAGAAGCAATTAAAAAATCACAATGTGATGTTATCGTTCATTCAGCTTCACCTATGCACGGACTTGCACAAGAAATCTATGAAAAAGTGAATGTTGAGGGTACGAAGAATTTGATTAAAGTAGCAAAAAAGTCAAGAGTAAAGGCATTGGTATATACCTCATCGGCTGGTGTTATTTTCAATGGGCAGAACATCCATAACGCCGACGAATCGTGGCCATATCCAGACGTTCATATGGATGGTTATAACGAGACCAAGGCATTTGCCGAAACAGCAGTAATGGAAAGTAATGATCCTAACGGCTTGTTAACTGTTTGCTTGAGGCCTGCGGGTATTTTTGGACCTGGTGATAGACAATTGGTACCGGGATTGAGAGCAGCCGCAAGATTAGGCCAATCTAAGTTTCAAATTGGAGACAACAACAACTTATTCGACTGGACTTACGTTGGAAATGTAGCTGACGCACATGTGTTAGCTGCGCAAAAAATTTTAGATAAAAGCTTGTCCCATAAACTTGGAGGTGAAACATTCTTCATCACCAATGACGCGCCTACTTACTTTTGGACTTTGGCTCGTACTGTTTGGAAGGCAGACGGACATATCGATAAGTACAACATTGTGTTGAACAGACCTGTTGCTATAGTTGCAGGCTATTTATCAGAGTTTTTTTCGAAGTTATTGAAAAAAGAGCCCGGATTGACACCATTTAGAGTTAAGGTTGTATGTGCTTATCGTTATCACGATATATCCAAAGCCAAGGATGTTCTTGGATATAAACCGCAAGTTGACCTTGAAACCGGTATTAAATATACCCTAGACTGGATGAACGAATCTAGTTAATCATTATGTACATTATATAAATAGGGCATTCGAACTGTGAATATGATATTATCTCAACCACTCTGTAAAGATCTATTAATAGACGAACCTATACTATAATTGTGCATCGCCTGATTTTGATGAGTCCAACCACATATGTGTCGCTGTAAACCTGGCCCAAGTTGTGCCACAAATTTAGTCGGTATTGTTCGTCTAACAAAAACCCAGCTTTCATGCCCCAACCTATAACGAACTTACTATATTCTGTTTAAATAAGCTTTCCTTGACGTCCTTCATGTCCGCAACACCCACCAAGAAATTATTCCGCCTCTGACACACTTCATGTTCTGCTTAATTGCATTAATTTTAGAATTTAAACTACGATTTTTAACTTTCGCATAACATATTGAACTGCCACGATTATTGTGTCTTGTTTAGGTCTTATACCAAACTTGGGTCCAAAACCAGTATTTTGGTAGAATCGCGATTGAATCTAACAAAAAAGAAGCTTCCAATTCCAGACTTCGCAATTCTGCGACAAAGCTTGCTAAGACACCACTTGATAGACCCTAAATTTCCGGATTCGAATCCTATTTGTAGAGGCTTATTCGCCTAGCTGGCACCATTTTCCAAAATGGATATTAATTTTGCTCTGTTAAGTAATACTCCAGCTTCGCCACCTAGCGCCACTTAAGCGCGAAATATGTACCTGCATTCTTGTGAAAGGTAAATTTTAAACATATTTTCATGTCAACAGTGATCAAAACTCATTTTGATTGTTTGACATCAATAACTAGGAAATGATTTTGGGCTCTCAATAATAACCCATTGTTACATTTGATGAATCAATAGCCCTATTGACTTAGTATACTCAATTTCACACGGATATCGTGTTTCGTGTATTAATAATTTTCGAGTAATGAAAGATGGTCGAATATATATAAGCATATTTGTTCTGCTGAAAAGTTGGACAAATTTGTAGTGAACTTATTCTAATATCTTTGTTCATTTTTCCAATAGTTAAGTGACTTAACAATACATTCGTTATATATAAGAATTACTATACAAAGATGTTTAAGTTACCGTTATTGTTAGCTTTCGTTTTTGGTTTATTGACCTGTCAATTAGTACTCGCAGAAGATGTTCCAGAAGTCGAAGTTGTGGGTAACAAGTTTTACTTCAAAAACAATGGTTCTCAATTCTTGATGAGAGGTATTGCTTACCAACAAAACACTGAAAATTCTACTTCTAAGGAATTCGTTGATCCTCTTGCTGATGGTGATGCTTGTAAGAGAGATGTTGAGTATCTCCAAAAGTTGAATACCAACACATTAAGAGTTTACGCTCTTAACCATTCTAAGAACCACGATGAATGTATGAAGACTTTCGCTGATGCCGGTATCTACATTATTGCCGATTTATCTGAACCAGAACTCTCTATTAAAAGAGATAATCCATCTTGGGATTTGGAATTATACGAAAGATACACTGGTGTTGTTGATCAATTTGCAAACTATTCTAATGTTTTAGGTTTCTTCGCAGGTAACGAAGTTACTAACAATAAATCCAACACTGATGCGTCCGCCTTCGTGAAGGCTGCTATCAGAGACACCAAGAAGTACATTTCAGATAAGGACTATAGAGCAATTCCTGTTGGTTACTCTTCAAATGATGATGAAGATACTAGAATTGCAATTGCTGACTACTTCTCTTGTGGTGATCTTGATGAAAGAGCTGATTTCTTCGGTATTAACAACTACGAATGGTGTGGTGATTCCAGCTTTAAGTCTTCTGGTTACGAAGAACGTACTCAGGAATATAAAAACTTGACTATCCCTGTTTTCTTCTCTGAATACGGTTGTAATTCTAAGAGACCAAGAAAGTTCACAGAAGTTGGTACCATTTTCAGTGATGATATGACTGATGTGTGGTCTGGGGGTATTGTTTACATGTATTTCGAAGAAGCAAACAAGTATGGTTTAGTCTCAACTAGCGGTGACGATGTTAAAACATTAGATGACTTCAAATATTATTCATCTGAAATTAACAAGATCTCTCCATCTTACGCTAAGAAGTCCTCTGTTAAACTGGCTTCTAATACTCTTTCCTGTCCTGCATCTGCCTCGACTTGGAAAGCTGCATCTAAGTTACCTCCAACACCAGATAAGGATACATGTAACTGTATGTCAAAGACATTGGAATGTGTGGTTTCTGATGATGTTGATGAAGAAGATTACGGTGACTTGTATGGAACTGTTTGTGGTGATATTGAGTGTGACACTATTAACGCCGATGGTGAAAAGGGTAAGTATGGTGCTTTCTCTTATTGTTCCACTAAGGATAAATTATCTTATGTCTTAAACGCTTACTATGAAAAGAATGGCAAGCTGAGTTCTGCTTGTGATTTCAAGGGTTCTGCTTCTATTAATAAAAAGGCATCTTCAGCTGATAAGTCCTGTTCTTCAAAGATTTCACAAGCTACTAAGGGCGGATCTAGTTCTTCTGGTTCTTCTGATTCTAGTTCGGGTTCTGGTTCGAGTTCTGGTTCGGGTTCTGGTTCGGGATCAAGCTCTGGTTCTGGTTCCGACTCAACTTCTACTAGGCTGTCTTCTGCTAACTTATCAATGAAGAGCATTTCAAAGGGTGAATTATTGACGGTTGTTGGTATGGTTACCTGTCTCGTTGGTGGTATCTCATTCGTATTAGTTTAATCGAGTGAATTAATGAGGATGTATTTTATATATAGTTGTAATAAATTTATTAAATTGTAATCTATATCTGTACTAACTCGTTACCATGAAAATTTCGTTAAGTGCTTTTGCGTCCATGACGGACGCCCTTTTCTGTTTGATCCACTTTGATCTGACAGACAACCTCGTTGCTATTTGTTGGTTTAATTGCTCTTTTGGCATGAGCATGCTATCACGGGTCACTTCTTTCACCTCTTTCTTCTCTTTCTTATCTTTCTTATCTTTCTTATCTTTCTTATCTTTCTTCTCTTTCTTCTCTTTCTTCTCTTTCTTCTCTTTCTCCTCGTTCTTATCTTTCTTCTCTTTCTTCTCGTTCTTATCTTTCTTCTCTTTCTTCTCGTTCTTATCTTTCTTCTCTTTCTTCTCTTTCTTCTCTTTCTTCTCTTTCTTCTTCTTCTTGATCTCACTATTTTCCTTCTCGGTCTTCTTCTCTTCTTTTTCCTTACGGTCCTTCTTTATTTTTTTCTTCTTATGCTGCTTACTATCTGAACTCGTCGTTGATTCTTCGCTTGAGTCTACTGAGTCTATTTTTCTTTTCTTTGTGGTCCCTTTATCAAGAAGCTTTTTAGCTTCCTTGTCCCATGTGCTCTGCAAAACTTCTCCTTTGATAAATTGGATTCCCCATTTACCATTAATAATATTATCTTTTCTTTTTCTTTCGATTTCTTTGTTTATTTGATCCTCTTTCCCATTAAGTCTCCCGAGAATCCTTTGGAAAACGTCTAAACCAGAGCATTCACCACTGTCGAATTCATCGGTCTTCTGTTTCTTAGCTAGTTTAGAACCTAATCCCAAATTATCATCCTTTATGGAAACCTTGACGTGTGAAGTCGTTGCATGCTCAACTAAACCCAACCCTTTACCTGGCTTCCAGCCCATTCTTTCCAAATATTGATGGCCAAATCTGGAAGTATCATTGGACCAGTTGGTGTTTCTTGGATCTAAACCGAATCTTTGTTTCACTTTAGTTCCCGCTAAACCCATAATGTTACAAATTGACTCTTATTCCTCTGTCTTCCTTCGATACTATCAATTCTAGTTACAGACTGAAAATAAAAAAAAAATTTAAAAAAGAACTTCATATGCGATGTATTCCTGTGTATAATATTACCTAAAATAAATCTACACTAATCAACATTTCTAATTACCCTAAAATCAGCTCAATAACCTAGAATAGAAAACCAATCGTTCTTTACCCAATAGCCTTGGTTCTTGCCCTTGTGTATACAATTAGTTTTCGAAAGCCACTTCATGACACAATGAAAATCTGAATACCCTAATACTGGCCGCAACTTCGAATAAATAATAAATTCGGGCACACCTGGCCTGAACACTATATAATAAAGGATGCTTATGATAATCTTTGTCCACATTTGAGTATTAATATTTCCATTCAAATCAAGCCATATGTGAGAGCAAGCTTTTCCTGTTGGTATTGGCGTACTCTTAAGATTTTCTTTCTTTATATCTGAATAATTACCGGTTGCAATGATATCACAAGCTAACTTTTCTTTATCAATCAATCTTGATTCATACCCGTTGAATTTGTACGGCTTATCGACACGAATCAAATCAACAACTTCGTCTGAAAGAAAATGCAAAAGCGTTGCCATTTGACCACTTAGAATACCATGCGATAAAATAAGGCCCTTGGATGCTTCTGATACAATTAGCATATTATTCTTAAACTCGGCAGCCTGATTGAAAAATTTACTAGTAAAAATCTTCAGGATAAACGCATTATGAACTCTATCGGTTAAAATAAATCTCGTATTCGAGTCATCCAAAGAATGTGAAAGTTCTTTATCTTTAATGAGCGCTAATGACGCTTCTTTTATAGCTTCGTCATCATATTCGGATAATATTTGATTCACTCTATCACTAGAAAATCTATCTTCCGGTGTGACAAATATAGCCTTCAAAACAGTTCTGTGCTCATCGTACTTTTCTTTTTTAACTTCCGGTATCTTATCATAAGCGAAATTTGTATTAGAAAGAATTGCTTCTTTACGTCTCATTGAATTATCTTCAAGTTGTTCAAATAAGTCTTGCTGATGGTCACTGTATTCTGAAAATATATATTCTTCCAAATTATCAATCACAGTATCATACAACGGAGATTTATCTACCACTTCTAAAATTGAGCTGTCCGTGTCCCTCCATAAATCCAAAAAGAATTGAATATTAATAGTTTCTAAGTCACTAGCAGATACAAACCCATTTTCTATACCTCTCATTACGACATACTCAAATGAGTCGATACCCTTCATTACCGCTGGTAATCCGCCAACAAGTTTTCTAACCAGAGTCCATTTCAGTTTGATTTCGCTTGCATTTATATCATTGAACAACGTAGCAATTTTTTCAAAATCAATCGCTCCTCTTTTGAAAGTCCGAGAAATAACAACTGCCCTATATAAGGTAGTCGCGTCGGATTTATCGAACTTGATAGGCATACGATGTTTGGTATTAGATATGCTAGTTGTTCCATTTCCCTTTTTGGATGTTGCTTTCCTTTTCCTTTTTGACTTAGACGAGACAAGAGATGAAAGTGGGTCTCCAGCCTTTGCATCAGTAAGTTTTACATCAACCTTAGTAGATAAATCGTTCTCTTCTTTAACAGTAACCTTCTTTTGTTTAATATTCTCCGACACATGTGAGTCTCTTTCAGATAACGACTCCAAACGACCTTTTCTTTCCTTCTTGGTTAACGATATTTGAGGTTGAGAATATATAGTAACCTCACCTTCAATTATACGTCTGCTTGGTTGATTATTTGGTCGTAACCCTTTATCTATCAAACATTGTTGTTTCATCTCCTCAATCTTTTCATCCAGCGGTTTGAGATCAGGTGAGGTTAATATCAATAGCTTCCTAGAAATAGGCTGTCCAGATCTAATAAATTGAATATCTTGAACTTCAAGTTCGCCATTATTTATCAATAACGATACATCTCGCGCTAAGGTTTTTTTATCCGTAATAGTTGAATTGCGGAGTCGTTTATCCAATAGACGGCATAAATTAGCCGTAGTATAAGTCACTCCGCCTAAATCTTTGATTATATTTATTAACTCGGTTCGTCTTTTTATTGCTTTTAGCGATCCTGAATGTGTAGATGGTTTAGAGGATGCAACCTTTTTTCTTTGAAGTTTCAAATCCGAATCAGCTGGCGGCTTAATGGACAGTATATCACTTAAGCTTATGGGACCACTATTATTGAATTCTTCCTTCTCATCTGAAGGAATTGTTTCAACCATTGAAGATCTCCCATCCAGCTGATATTCATCACTACCTGGTAATAAAGAAGCTTTTGGATAGGATTCTATAGCGTCCACGTTATTAGTACCATTTTCAGCTTTTTTTTTTGGTCTTCCCCTTGGCTTTTTAATTTCGGCTTCTCCAGTAGAATTAATTCTAGCTTTCTTAAGAGATCTCTTGGTGTTAGCATCCAGTTTTCTTTTTTTAGAGTTAACTAACGATCCCTGAGGAACTTTTCCTAATGGTTGAAAATATTTCTTATTCAAATTTTCAAGCGAACTATTTTCAACTGTCGACGTAGTCTTCTTACTAGATTTTGGCTTTTCAGAAGGTAATGATCCCGAATATTGCGTACTAAAATATCTATAAAACTTGAACTTTCCTTCAAAATCATATGCTCTAATTATAGCTGTTTGATCGTAAGCATCACTATAATTTTTCAAAGCCTTTGATTTTCCATTATCAATTACATAACTGGTCAACGAATCCAATAATTTTATAATTGGGCGATAATCTGATAAACCCGTCAAGTTCCGTATTAATTCCATTGACGTAGCCCCATGTTTTTCTGTACTCAAAATGCCTTGATATAGTTGGTTTGATAGAGGAAATATAGTATTAAATGTTGGGATTATGTCATTTTCATAATCATCATCATCTTGGTTTGGATTGTCGTCAAGCTCATTAAAAAAATCAACATAATCAGAAATTTCATCCGCATCTTTAGGAATATCTTTAATATACTTGATGCAATAAACTAATTGTGACTGGTTTGGGTTTTTCACCATTAACCTTTCTGCGTATCCACGCTTATGAAGATATTCAATTATACTTCTAAAAAACTTTCCTGATGACCTTCCGTTATCCAACTTGAGCTCACTTTTCAAATCCTTAAAGCCTCTTAGTTTATTGGGCGCATTTTTTAATGATTGCATGATGAATTGCTTTAATTTACTAACGTTTCTTGAGCTATCAAAATCTTCACCAAAATCAGAAGGAGCCAACTCAATTTCATCTTCACTAAATTTCTTATGGATACACAAACTGGTGTGTTGACTAGATTTCTCATTATAGACATTTTTCTTTATGATGAACCCCAATTCTTCTAATTTTCGTAATCTTAAAGTCAACGACCTAGGATCTTGGCCTGTAGCTTTACACAAATCCGGTGCATAAATGCCATTCCGGCCATACTTTGCTATTTCACATAATAATTGAAATGGATACTCCCCTAGTTGAAGCTTTAATCTTTTTGAATTTCCAACACCTGTTAAATATCTCCATTGCGTTTCAGAACTAGGCATTATTTTAAGGGTTCTTTCAGAACCCACTTCTTCCAAGAAACTCTTATAGCTTGGCAATATCGCCACAGGACGATCACCATCAATTATATACAGATGATGTATGATATCCGATTCATTATAGAAAAAGAGCCATTGCCATATTACTTGTTTTTGAAAGTCATCTAATGATGGCAGCTGCAACTTATGTGCTACTTTCTCCCACATTTCAAATAATGAAATACCATGCTGACCAGAGAAAGCAAGTGTTTCTAAAATATGCGAAACTAGCTCACTTGGAGGACACGAAAACAGCATACTAAAGTACTATTTAGTAGTGATGCTTGGTGTTATTAGACTACTACATGTAAACAAGAGGAGGTTCCATACAGTTTTCACGTTTTCTCCGTGTTGGTGTACACACGACTGTAATGATGACGACACCGGCAATTTTTTACGATACTTGAAGATTCCGTTTTTCTTGGTTTCTTTATAATAAACTTTTTTAATGAAGAAAAGATGTTGTCAGATGACGAACCTTTAAGCTTATCCTCCCACGCTTTAGCGGCTCTCGAAGAGTTCAAAAAAGAGGAAAATGAAAGACAGGAGAATTTTGCATCCTTATACAAGAAGTCTGAAGAGGACTTTGCAACTCAAAAAGATATTACTATTGATACCTTCCAAGAAGACTGGCAGCTTTCTCAATTCTGGTATTCTCATAATACGGCCGAAATATTGGGTAAGGCTTTATTAGAAGGAGCTGATGAAGATACAGTTATCGTTATTGCAAGTGCACCCTCGGTGTATGCAGCGATTAAAAAATTTCCACCTGAAGAATTACCGACCAAGCACATTTACATCCTTGAATACGACAGAAGATTCGAAATTTTAGGTGGATCTCACTTCAGCTTTTATGACTATCACAAACCTCATGAAATCCCCAGTCACCTTAGAAATAAGTGTCATAGAGTTTTAGTTGACCCACCTTTCTTGGAGGAAGAATGCCAGACTAATTCCGCTATTGCCGCGCATAATCTTCTCGTAAAGGACAAAACTGAAAGAACCATTAATGGTGACTTGAAATACAAATTAGTCACCTCCACTGGTGAAAGGATGAGAGACGTGATTAAAAAAAACTATCCCGATACATCCATCACCGATTTCTATCCAGAGCATAAAAACGAATTAGGCAATGAATTTAGATGCTACGCTTCGTTCGAATGCTCGCAATGGAAGTTTACTTAACCACCTACGTCTCTAATAATAACCCCAGACGTACATTTTCCTTGTTTTATTTAGGCTGTTCTCCCTATTGCTTTTTTCCTATCGCTGAAAAGTTAATATTAATTGTATATGCCATTAATAATAACGTGGCTTCGATAGCCAGTATTTTATAAACTTGTTGCTGACCCGTAAATTTTTGTCTCTTTCGATTTTTAAAGCTCTCCTTTCTTCTACATTTCTTCATCTTTGATCATCACTTCACGTTGTATTGAACTTGTTTGATACCCTATATCTATCAGTATTTTGCAACTTATACAGAAAGGCCACATGATTCTTACCCGGATAACTCATTCTCATATTTTATATGGCACTAAAATAGTTAAAAGCGCAAGAGTAAATCTTGTACTATAACTCATCGCAGCCCTAATCGGAATAATGAACAAATCATTCCAACAATTTCGAAAAATTTTCCACTCATCAAACTCCTGATTTATTATAAATTTACTTTACTTTTTCTGTATAAAAATCAATTATAATATCCAAAATGTCTTTCTCCGATTTTTCCAAGGTTGAAACCATCAAATCATTAAACGAATTCTTGGCTGACAAGTCTTACATTGAAGGGTATGTATTAAGATTCATTCGTAACGAAGTTATTGATTTGAGATACAAAATTTTTGTATAGTTTACACATTCATTTGCTTTAATTATAGCAATTGATTACAACTATCAAAATTAAACTATAATAAACTTAATGATGATCCTAATCTTTGGTCCGTGTTTATGAGGTGGATTCAAGACCCACCGTATGAGTGACAAAGAAGATTCTAAATATCAATTCTGAATTTATTTTAATTATAAGATTTATGCCTGTGCCTCACAATCAATTGCAAGTGATTTGATTAATTGCATACTAACATAGAATCTAGTACCTCTGCTACTCAAGCTGACGTTACCGTTTACAAGGCTTTCCAAAAAGAATTCCCACAATTTGCTAGATGGTTTAACCACATTGCATCATTCACCGAAGAATTTGCTGAATTACCAGCCGGTAAGGTTCCAGCTAGCTCTGCTGCTGAAGAAGATGATGATGATGTCGATTTATTTGGCTCTGACGATGACGTTGATGAAGAAGCTGAAAAAGTGAAACAACAAAGATTAGCTGATTACGCTGCTAAGAAGGCCTCTAAGGGTCCAAAGCCAGCTGCTAAGTCTATTGTCACCTTAGATGTCAAGCCATGGGATGATGAAACCAACTTAGAAGAATTATTAGCTAACGTTAAGTCCATCGAGATGGATGGTTTAACTTGGGGTGCTTCCCAATGGATCCCAGTTGGTTTCGGTATCAAGAAATTACAAATCAACTTAGTTATTGAAGATGAAAAGGTTTCTTTAGATGACTTACAATCTTCAATTGAAGAATTTGAAGACCACGTTCAATCTACCGATGTTGCTGCTATGCAAAAATTATAAGCTATTTATAAGCTTTTAATATATAGTATTTATATGCTATAATTATGTTTATTAATCCTACATTTGCAATGTAATGAATTAAAGTCGAAATGTCATATGTAGTATATAGATTATATTCATAAATTCAATTTGATACATACACTTCCAATTCGTCGTTCTTAAAAGTAAAGCATTTTCAGTATATTGGTGTTCCAATTTGCGTACTCGTACTATGTATATCTCTAGCTTCTCCAATAGCTACTAATCATCCCATATACCCGCAAAAATATAACCAATGGGTGGTAATTTCTTGTTCTAGTTGTAATTGATTAATATTTCTTTTAACTCCTTATTCAATGACGTCAAACTTTGACAAAATTGCTTAATAAAGCAAACCATGTAACTTAGCGATTATAATTTCAGTTAAAGTTGAGGTGTAGGGATATATGGTACTTTCTATCAGTTTCAAAAACCATATATATTGCGTGTTCTATGTTTTGGGGTTGCAAAACGTTCGAACTGACCTGATACCGGTGATTATATCAAACTATAACGAAAAGTTTAATAATTATGATTCCACTACAACTCCCAATATCTTCCACAATTAATATGTAATGCATAATGCCATTTTTTAACTATTCAAGTTGAAAATTTTTGTATCAAATTGAAATAAATCGTCAAGGTTATTAACCAGGTCAAGGTTACTTATATTATCATCATTCCATTGAGACATAAAATCAACAGCATTTTTTTTATCGTAGATCAATGTGTCTATTAACTTGCTAAATTTTCCCGCTAGCTTATTGAAGTTCTTTAGTTTATCGAAGCTTAACCGTGAAAGCTCAATGTAGTTGAACAATTCTTCATCATTAGAATAATATTCATCATCTACGCTGCCTTCTGATTTATCATTAATAACTAATTTTAAAATGGGAATTAGTATTGCCTGGAAAAGGAAATACGTGGCATACCAGGACGACAAGTAATCTAGTTCATTTCTCTTGATAAAATTATCAATTAATATAACAGTCTCAACCGAGGACTTGAAGCAAGCTTTACGACACTTCTTTATCAAATTTAGATAAGATAAATCAAATGAATTATCATTAGTTGACTCCCACAAAATATATCTAAATATTAACATTTGTAGATTTTTGTACCTACATATGAGTCTTAACCTTGATACCGCAAACCATTTCGGAATTGATTGATTGTCATTATGATAATGATTACTAGACCAGCTATTCAATACGTATGCGTATGATTTTTCATCATTCTCATCGAAACACAGTGGTAAATTCTTAACAAAGTTCTCTAACAATTCATTCATATCTAATAGACCTATCATTTTAGACTTGTCATTTTTCAATTTTAATACACTAGAATTATAGTTATAGATTCTTGTAGAGAGTTTCGTAAGTTCAGACTCATAAATCAATGTGGTGTAAATAGTTGGATAAGTAACAATACACTCTTCAATATTTTTACTACCATGTAATAGGTTGTCATCAATATTTGACACCGGTTCTAAATCAATAGTACCTAAAGGAGGGATTGTCAATGGTCTTCCAAATGTCAAAGTAGTACCTACATCAAAAAAATACATCCCCCACCATAACCTTTTCCTAATTTCAATATCTTCAAAGAGTCCTAGCTTATCGGCACTGTTGAAATCATGCTTATCAATTCGAACTTCTTTATGCAAACCTAAGCTTGTAGCAATCCTAGTCGATAGACCCAAATAGCTCCAACCCGTGTTAGGCTTATTCGTTTTTTGGACATAGTTACTTAAAAGCACAAAACTTTCCAATAATTGCGTATCACTATATTCGAAGATATTCAAGAGTTGAATGAAACCTTTAACCCTTTGGTAGTAGAAAGTATGGATCTTGGAATTCTCTCCTACCTTACACCAAACGCCAATAGCTAGTACTGTATTCAATAACACTTGAAAGCTCAACACTTTATTATCATCTTCGTTAATATCAAGATCAAGATCATATTCATTGTATCTTGATTCTTGTCTCTCAATGAAAGCTGAATATTCAGAGAGAAATTTCTTTTTGTTAATGAAAGGATACACTTTGTAGTAATTTTCAAAGAAAGAATTAACCATAATGGACTGAAAGTTTAGATTATCCAATAAGTCTTCAATTTTACCGCTATTAATGGATTTCCAAATATTATTAATCTCGTCATCTAATATATGGTCATTGTCGTTTTCTTCATTGTTAAAATCATAATTATAATTGTTCAATTTAAGTATACCATTCCCATTTTGCCTCGACTTAGCTTGTAAAAATTTTAATAAACCATTGCTTGAGTTGATACCGAAATACCCATTTGAGTTGTCAAAATTTAAACCAATATCATTTGACAAAGCCGCCATCCCATCAATACTCGAGTCGTATAGAATTTGGGAATTACTGTTGAAATCATCTCTTTCATCAAAAGAATTTAGATCACTCTTTTCTATATTTATCAAATAATCTTCAGGCTGAAACTCACGTTTCTTCTCAGTAGCACTATCTTTAGCCTTTCTTTGGCTTATTCTGTTGATATTTTTCAATGTAATGGGAATTTCGCTTAACTCATTGGAGGTTAAATTAATTTGCTTATAGAATTGCTGACTTACGTCATCTACACCGCCACCGCTATCACCGTCTATAGAATGAGATTTATTAATCTCAATAGTTCGTAAAAGCTCGTTAATTTCTACATCTTCAGGTAAAAGCCTTTTCAATAATGATTCCAAACCCTTCACTCTTTTCTCTACTCTTGTTAAATACGCCCTTGTTAATGGAGTTCTGACAGCTTTAGGTGAATAAACACATTTCCAACTGTGTTCTTTGCAATTATGACACTGGGGTGATCCTTTTGAACATTTCAATTTTCGTAACCGGCAAGAGTCGCAGGCCTGTTGAACACTGCTTCCTCTCTCCTCATATTTCATTTCACCTCAATCTTAATGATCTTAATGATAAAATTTATCACAATGGAGCATAAAAAGATATTTATTAGAACTCGATATGTTACTGAAAATTGTTTAAGCTACCTAAATCGTGACCAGTGTACGAAATGCAGTATGTCATTTTTCGCAGTTCAAATCAAAAGAGCATACCTGGGACTGGCATAATTAGATAAAGTCCACAATATAGATATTGGTATTAATATACATGAAAAATACTGGATACTTTTTAATTCACTATGCTATTATATATAATAGAAATTTATAAATTGAATAATCAATGTAAGCTCTTGTGATCAAAAATCTTTAACTTTAAACTTTCCATCATTGGTTCATGAAGATAATATCCGGTTGAACAGAATGGTCAACAATATAATTTGCGTTAACCAAATCATTAGATTCGACTCGACTTACTGACTCGTCTATTGTAGAACATATACCAGCCAGGATATGTCTTTGCACTAGCCGATGTTTGATCGTGTCCAAGTCTGCTAATACCAACCATTTTTCGTCACTAAGTCTGTGTATCTCTCTCCATCCATCGTCTTTTAGGTGAACATAGTTACCTTCAAGTAAGATTATCTTCACCAGTGGAGATATTTCTATAGAGTTTTCTTGTGGGTCCTTTAGCTCGTGATCAAAACTTGGTGCAAATATCGTAGCGTTTCCGCATTCTTTAACCTCCTTCACCAATTGGAGAAACCGCGAATTATTGAAAGTAAAGGGAGCACCTCTTCTTTTTATAAGCACATCTGTATCGTTCATAGCCATTAACTCTTTACGATAATAATGAAATCCATCTTGTGGTAAAACAATGGCAATTTGCATGCCTAACGTCTTGTTAAGGCTTTTACATACTTTCCCAGTTATAGTTGATTTTCCTGATCCTGGAACACCTGCCACAGATACAATTAACCTTTGGCTGCTATCCTTTCTTTCATGATACAACCTTATGGCTCTCTGGGTCAACGTTTCTATATTTGAATCCAAGCTACCCTCCAAAATCATTATTCACTTCTCATTCACAATTAACTCAGAAAAATTAAAATAGAAAAGTGAAATGAGTTAAATAAAGTTCTACGATAGCTCCAACTGATGTCATCGTGTTAATGAATATACATATATACATATACTTGTTAACTTGAATTCCTTTCACCACAAATATTATATGCACACTATATTGTACTACTTTCCTATTTTATCACTTTCGCCCTACTCACTCCCGGAAAAATGAGAAAGAACCTGCTAGTTGAACGGACTTTTCCCCTTGGCACTCGCATAAATTTCTTTTGTTCTTAGTAGACTGGAGAATACGAGCGTGGGGTGTGGGGCTAATAAACCTATACAATGGAGAACACTACTCCTTTAGATACATTCGGATCAACTTCTGCCGTAGACAATCATGCACCCGGTTACACAAGCTGTATTTGTGGAGAAAGACATACCGTTTATAAGACAACATTAACAAGTGTAGGTACGTTTATTGCGAATTGACACTAGGCTTCGCATATTCCGTATCCAAATATAAAAAGACAGAGTTTCCATTAGAAATTGTTTCAATATCTTACAACAAGAGGAATATTGTGAATAAAATGACTACTGCTGTTGGATTAGAAGATAATTCCAAAGGGAATATTATTACTGTTATGAGTAAAGATCCGTTAGTGTTTTGCATAATTGCGTTTGCATCTATTGGGGGTTTACTCTTTGGGTACGATCAGGGAGTTATTAGTGGTATAGTTACTATGGAGTCATTTGCGGCAAAATTCCCCAGAATTTTTTCCGATCCTGATTATAAGGGTTGGTTTGTTTCTACATTTTTGTTGTGTGCTTGGTTTGGTTCGTTGATAAACTCTCCTGTTGTTGATCGATTTGGAAGAAGGGATACTATAAGAATAGCTTGCGTTGTATTTGTTATCGGATCTGTCTTTCAATGTGCAGGTACGTCGGTTAGTATGCTTTTCGCTGGGAGAGCAGTTGCTGGTATCGGTGTCGGACAATTGACTATGGTAGTCCCAATTTATATGTCGGAATTAGCTCCACCTTCAGTAAGAGGTGGTTTAGTTGTAATACAGCAATTTTCAATAACAATAGGTATTTTGATATCATTTTGGATAAATTATGGCACTCAATTTATTGGAGGAACTAAATGTGCTCCTGACCAAGATTACAAAGGCGATACTTTCGACCCATACATTGATGTTCCTCAAGGTGGTTGTTACGGTCAAAAAGATGCTTCCTGGAGAATTCCATTTGGGTTACAAATTGCACCAGCTTTCATTTTAGGTATTGGTATGTCTTTTTTTCCAAGATCGCCAAGATGGCTCTTATCAAGAAAAAGAGAAGAGGAGGCATGGGAGGCTTTGAATTATTTGAGGAGAAGAAATAATCCTGATATGATTGATGCTGAATTCAATGAAATTAAATCGGACGTATTATTTGAACAAAAATATAACGAGAGGAAATTTCAAGGAAAAACAGGAATGTCTTTCTTTATAACATCGTATTGGGATCTAGTCTCTACCAAATCAAATTTTAAGAGAGTTTTTATAGGCTCTGCGGTTATGTTCTTCCAACAATTTATTGGTTGTAATGCAATTATTTATTACGCACCAACAATATTTAGTCAATTAGGAATGGATTCCAACACCACAGCATTGTTAGGAACAGGGGTCTATGGGATTGTTAATTGCCTTTCAACTATTCCTGCTATCTTTGCGATTGACAGATTTGGTAGAAAAACTTTATTGATGGCTGGGGCAGCTGGAACTTTTGTTTCGTTGGTTATAGTAGGTGCAATTGTCGGCACATATGGTGATACTTTATCTAAGCATAAAACTGCTGGTAGAGCGGCAATAGCTTTTATTTTTATATATGATTTCAACTTTTCATATAGCTGGGCACCTATTGGATGGGTTTTACCATCCGAAATCTTCTCTATTGGAATCAGATCAAAAGCTATATCCATTACTACTTCATCAACATGGATGAATAATTTCATAATTGGTTTGGTCACCCCCCGTATGTTGGAGACAATGAAATGGGGAACATATATCTTTTTTGCAGCATTTGCTATAATTGCATTTGCTTTCACTTGGTTTGTTATCCCAGAAACTAAAGGAGTACCTTTAGAAGAAATGGATTTAGTTTTTGGTGATTTAGATGCGTTGCAAGAAAAGCAAAACTTCTCTCGCATGAATGAATTATCAAAAATGGATTCAATTAAAGCTACAACAGATATTTCGGAAGCACATTATTCTGATTAAGTTAAAAACTTTATGAGCATATATAAATACTCGCTATAGTATAATATCTTGAAGTAATTTCTCTAAAGGAGATCTCATTTCAATATTCATTTTTTTCTTTTTCAGCTTTACATAATATAACAGTTTTACACAATATAATCAATAATATCAAGTATTTATTACTTCCTTTCTAAATATGGCTAGTTTAAGTAATCAAATTAAGAAGAAACGGTAAAGACTTAACATAAAATAATTCTAATATTCTAATTCTATATAAGAAGGTCAATTGAAGAGCTAATTATATATAATTTTGAGATTAAGTAAATTATATATTATAATACTGATTATACTGTTTAAATTTTTAAAAAAATGAAAATGAATGCTGATATGACTTTACCTTTAGAAGGATTACTTCAAGAAGCTTTTCCCAAAGCTTTTTATCACATATTGAGTAAAAACACCAAATCCGTTTCTTGATGCAGATGGTGCAATAGGATTTTATTTTAGAAATAATATTCCTCAATTAACTAACAAATAAATATCTTCAAGATATAAGAGGGAAAACGTCATAGCTACTCGATTCTAAAAATTCCATCTTTTCAATCAACGAGTCATTCAGAGTGAAAAGTTTTAAAAGCAATTTCAGAAGCATATCAGCCTCCTGCTTAGCAGTCATTTTTCCAAAGTCATCATAAAGTCGATTCCAAATAACAAGTCCATAAAGATTCTTCTCCGACACATATTTGTGGATAAGATTTTCAGGAAGCGCATTTCTCATTAACGCTCCAACAATACCATGATATTGGGAAAGAATCTTTGCTTCGACTCGGGGTTCTAAACCAATAATATTGTTAAGGAACATGTCTAAGTCACAATTGAATTCATACAGTTGATTCAAAATCATAGTAGACCATTGATGGTAGTTAGTAGCACCAGCTAACTTACTCTATTCAGGAACAGCAAAGCTCGAAGAGTAGCTTGTTGAAAGTAGTTTATATCATCATTACTTTCTTCATAGTAATTGTCTATGATTTATTATAGTCAAGATGTCAGCTACATTATAATCAATTAAATCAATGATAAGTTCAATTACTATCAGTTCAGTTAGTTACGGTGACATTCATTCAGTCAATGCCATGTAATCAACTTACGACAAAGTCCAATCAGTTCAGTTGAAGTAAATCATTATTACTTAACCCCCATATAAATTGTATATAATTATCTAGCAAATTACTCTCCTTATATAGTGGAATATTAGGATTACATAAACATGTCTGAACAATAGAAGTGTCCGTAAACAGAATTATTCTGAAATGTGAATTCTTCAGAATATTTCAACAAGGTGGTCGTAACTTGATTTCTATCAGTCGTGCGACTTCTTCAGGTGTTAGTTTTCATTTCCTGCGCGATGCTGCTGTTGAAGTAAATTCTCAAAAGTAGCATACATTGTCAAGTCAGTGTCAGGTTCAGTTTCAGTTAATCAGTTTATCAGTGTTAATTATAATATATAATTTACTTAATCTCTATATAAGTTCTGTATTTTATGAGGTCCAAGGACCTCTTTATATAGTCCAAGATTTCCACAAGAATAGGATTACGCTTCCCGTTGTTTCCAGGAAAACGGCCAATGGAATGGCAGATATATGGAAACCGAAAGGCATTTTATTAGAGCCTTTCTTCCGGCCAAACTACTATCCAATGGTAGCTTGTATAACCACAAGGCGGACGTAATCCTTATGGTATAACAATGAAGAACCAAACGGCATTCTGATTCTATTGGGATATAAAGGAATTTGCAGCCGCTTTATATAATTTCTCAATTAATTCTGACTTCGCATAAAATAGAATAATATATTTCAACAAGTTTTCCGCGACTTTGGAACTATTTCTGTTAAGCAGCATTTAGAGCTCCATTCCACGTTAACCCGTCAACTTTTTGATTCTACTGTATCGCTTGCTGCTAAGATTCAACTTCTTGAAGATGCTGACCTGGACCTTCTTCCTTTGGATGAAGGCCAGCGGATTCTCTTCTTTCACAGTTGTGTTAATAACAGTACTGTTAAGAACGTTATTATTCGTCTTGACGAATACGTTCCCTCCCGTCTTAATTGGCTTGCATTGAAAGACGGGATCTCTGAGATTCTTCACGAGACAAGTTCCCCCGTGTCCGATGAGTCTAGTATGGCTCTCGTGGTCCTGCAGCGAACACCTCGAAGAATTATGATCAAGTCTAAGTTGACTTGTTTCAAATGTGGTGGCATTGGCCACAAACTGAATGTCTGTCCGTCTCGAAGTGATGACGAGTATAGAAGTCTGCAACCACTGAAGCCGACGAATAAGCCCAATTATTTTGTGACATATACTGAGGAGAAACCCAGCGTCTCTCCCACCAATGCTGTATGTGGGCTTAGTTACTTGGTCCCCAAACCTAGTCAGCACACTGCTGCCTATGCTGACACCGGTCACCAGTCGTCTTCTGCCTCGGTCTCTCATGGTTGTGCAGCTGCTACTGATAGTCATAGTGATGTCTTCCTTTATGATTCTGGTGCCTCTGTTCATATTACGCATCGGAAGGACTTACTCCATGACTTTAATCCTGATACCTCCGGTACAATTGCTGGACTTGACCCTGTTACTACGTTCAACGTCCTTGGTACTGGAACATTGAAATTTACGTTACCTGATGGTTCCATACTCCCCGTTGAGGATGTGCAGTATGTTCCTTCCTGCGGTCGTAATTTAATCTCGGCTAGCCGTGCGGCTATCAACGGTGCAACTTTCCACGTCTTACGCGATAGTATTGTTGACCTTCGCTTAGGCCTTCCGGTTGCTGCTCTCACGAAGGATGGCCTTTATCAATTTTCATTACCATCCTTGCCTGCTCGTAGTGTATCATCTGGCACTGCGTTTGCTGCTACAATGGATGCTCATTCTCGTCTTGGTCATCCCAGTCGTGCGGTTGCACAACGCATCGGAACCTTCGTATGCTGATGCTGTGAAATCGGAATCGAAGGATTCCCTCTGTGAGTCGTGTATTCGTGCGAAGGCTATGCACTCTCTTCCCAAGACTTCGACCACTTCCGGTCGTATTGTGAAGACCCCGTTGGAACTTGTCCACTCTGATGTCTGTGGACCGTTTTCCCAGCCGAGTTTAACCCAAGACTCATATTATGTTGTCTTTGTTGATGATTACACTCACTATATGGCAGTGTATCCTGTTAAACAAAAATCTGATGTATATGAGTGTGCGCGCTCATATTTTCTTCAGTCTGAACGATTCTTTCATAATCGTGGTGGCTACAAGCCGGTTATTTTTCACACCGATAATGGTGGTGAGTATATGTCGTCCCAATTGCAGCAATTTCTTAAAGCTCAAGGGATCACTCACCAAACCACTGTTGCGTACAATAGTCATCAGAATGGCGTCAGTGAACGAGCCATTCGTACCATCAATGAAAAATGTCGTGCCATGATGTTCCACGCATCCACGCCCCTGTGTTTTTGGGCCGAAGCTGTAGCGTGTGCTACTTATCTTCTCAATATCTTGCCGTCGACTACTATTGATAAGCAATATCCCTATCAACGGTGGTATAAGAGTCATGCCCAGTGGGATCAATTACGCCCATTTGGATGCATGGCGTATGCTCTTATTCCACAACAATTGAGATCGTCGAAGTTGTCTCCTCGTTCCATTCGAGGTGTTATGGTTGGTTATGCCCAAACCCAACATGCATATCGTATCTTTGATCTCGACTCTGGCAAAATAGCTGTTAGTAATAATGTGAAGTTTGACGAATTTGTGTTTCCGTTTCAAACTATGACTAACATTCCACGGGATATTGCCTCCATAGGCCCGCTGTCGTCGTCGCTGTCTTCGTTTTCATCCATTCCCGGGATTCGAGCTACTGCTGAGCTCCCCGGTACTCTTATGTCGCCACCTGTGCTGGATGTCGACATGTCTGATATTGAATCTGATTTTTCGTCCCATGATTCTATGGTCCCTCAGGATCTTGCGTCTCCTGTCGATGGGCCATCTATGGATATCGTGGGCCCACCTTCTCGTGGTTCGCTGTCGTCCTCTCCTGTTATTACCACCACTCCTAGAGTGGTTGAACCGTTGTCCCCTCTCGTAACGCAAGAGGTGTCTCGTCCTCGTATCGAGTACATTTCTGACTCAGAAGCTTCGGTTCCAGGGGAAGACTACGCTACTTCTTTCTATGAACGTCATCACGATAACTTTGATAAGTCTGATGATGAGGATTATGTTGATGAACCTGTGAGGAGAAGAAGAGCTATTACTATGCCTGATAGACTGCGTAGAAGATCAGAAGTATCGTCGGATGGAGAAACTGAACCTTCTAAGAAACTGAAATATGAAACACTGCATACTGAATCAGACTCCTCGCTTGTTGTCAGAGGATCTGCGTATTTTATGTCACATGCCTATGTTGTCAGTACAAAGAAAGATGGTGTACCAGTGACGTACAAACAGGCAATGCTGAGTGACGAAGCTGAAAAATGGAAAATCGCCATGGATAGTGAGATGAGTGCTCACTACTCAAATAATACATGGGATTTAGTACTGTTGCCTAAGGATAGAAAAGCAATAGGCAACAGATGGGTATTTACCAAGAAAGATGATGGTAGATACAAAGCTAGACTAGTAGCACAGGGCTTCAGTCAGGTTCCAGGGGAAGACTACTTAGATACCTTCAGTCCTGTGATCAGATATGAATCTGTTAAGCTACTTCTAGCATTCAGTGCTGTTGATAATAGAGTTGTCCATCAGATGGATGTAGATACCGCATTTTTGAACGGTACTGTTGAGGAAACACTCTATATGAAACAGCCTGTTGGATTTATTAATGAGAATGAACCAGAGAAAGTCTGTAAGTTGAACAAATCGTTGTATGGGTTGAAACAAGCACCGATATGTTGGAATACTACAATTTCAGATTTTCTTGCTGAACATAGGTTCAACCGAATTGACACTGAGTTAGGCATATACGTTCGAGGGAACATAATTATTGGCCTCTATGTTGATGATATCCTTATATCAGGAAAGGATATGAAGGAAATTGAAGATGTAAAGAAAATGCTCGCACTGAAGTTTAAAATGAAAGACTTAGGAGTTGCGAAGAAGTTTCTAGGAATTAATATTGCTCAGGATACCAATGGTATCAAGATATGTCTCTATGACTACATTGGAAAGGTGTTGCAGGACTTTGAAATGACTGACATGACAATGTATGCTACTTTTGAGAATTTACTTCAACATGTAATACATATATTTAGGATATAATATTATGTTTAGGTTTTGTTTTTGGGCTTTAATATTTTTTTCCTTTTTTTTTTTTTATTTTTAATTATTTTATTTTTCTATCACGTATCGTCGTTATTTTGATTACAGAATCCGTCAACACCTCCATAAGCATTCCAGTATACTTCACCGTGGAATGCATTGTTGTTTTCAGCTGTAGATGCTGAGCATATTTCGTAAGCTTTAGGACAACTGAAACTAGTGGCACACAATTTCTGACCCATGTTACTATCTATATTCTTAAGACCTTCATCGGTCAGCTCATATATACCAAACTCACCGTCTGTATCATACCATGCCTGTGTTAAGCCTCTGTTGACATTATCATAACTATACAGCACCCAATCTATATAATAACCTCCTCTCTTCTCTATTGCCTTGGTATCATTTGGACTGTAGTCCAATATTTTATTAATCAAGTCAGAAGCATTATGTCCGCCTATAGCCACGTGATTACCGTACTTGCTAGAGAAAGCGACACTATCGCTGTAGGCAGCCATATCAGGCTTTGAGCTAGCACTCATCGCCGTCATTAAAACTGTGCCATTCACGTGACTAACATAGTGCACATTCCTTATAATGCCAAGTAACTCCAAGCCTGCATCATTTGCTCTATCATTGTATTCATCCATTATACTAGCACTATCTACTGCATAACCATGAGCATAGCCAAGTTTATTCACCATAACGTTTTCAGCTAGCGGGTGTGAGTATAACTCGTATAGTTCACGTTTTCCTGTAATATCTATGCCTCCTTGATGTAATGCTTGATAAGCTGCACTAGACACGGTAGCTATGACGGTGGAAGCTGCACATGATATAGCTAATCCAGCCGACAATGGAGCACTAGCTATCCATGCGATTAATGCAGAAGAGCAAGTCACGGTAGCTACACCTGTACTGATATTCTTGGTTGACACAACAATACCCGTACCTATTGCCCTACCCAAGGCTGCATACTAGCTACGTTTACTCAATAAGTTTTCAATAGCAACCATGTTAATAATATTAATAATATGGTAATTATGCAGACTGTTTTAATAGCTCTATCTTTAATAATATCAATCTCTACCATGAAGTGAAAATAATTTAATGCCGTTCCAATCATTTTATTGAGATCGTCGAGTTTATTAAAATATTGCTATATACTCACGTGCAATTGTGAAGTCATCTGCACCTCTGTCGAACTTTCCGATGTCGGCTTATTGTGTATATTATGCTTCTGAAGATGCCGTTTCAGGGCAAGAAAGAGGCGATACTGGTGACTATGATGATGATTATGATTAGGAACTTTTGGTAGAACAAGAGTAATACAAGATATTATACTAGAGATAACTCATAGGATATATACTGTGATAGTGACTGGGAAGTGCTCCACCGACAGAAATCCATCTCAGGATACGTTGTCAAGTATGGAAGTCTTGAAGTAATCTCTCTAAAGGTGAAGTCCTATCAGTATTCATTTTTAATTTTTCAAATTTTTAATCAGTATAATCAGTATTATAATATATAATTTACTTAATCTCCAAATACTATATAATTAGCTCTTCAATTGACTTCTTATATAGTAGAATATTAGAATTACTCAATTAAGCCTTTACCGTTAGTGGTAATTAATATTCTCAATTTAATTACTCAAACTAGCCAGTTTTAAGGTTTCTAACCCACTTATTAACCCACTTGGCTTAAACTAGAAATATTTAAGAAGAGCAATCCATTTGTTAACTTGAATAGGAATTTAATATATTTTTGCAACCAGATTACATTTTCTCAAATTAATCGCATGCTCATTAAAAATATGCAATGTAGATTTTGTTGAAGTAAATTCTCGAAAGTAGCATACATTATCAGGTCAGTATCAGGTTAGGTAATCAGTCAGTCAGTTAATCAGTTAGTCAGTGTCAATTATAATATATAATTTACTTAATCTCTATATAGATTCTGTATTTCAGGAGGTCCAGAGACCTCTTTATATAGTCCAGTATTTCCACAAGAATAGGAGTACGCTTCCCGTTGTTTCCAGGTAAACGGCCAATGGGAAGGCAGATTCATTAGATCTACGAGGCTTGTTATCTGTATTTATCATTCAAGATAAGGAGCTATCCAATGATAACTCATTATACACTTGAACAATTACAGATAAGCTTATCGTTATCATTTGAACAATGAGCCTTGTAGATATGGTATTGTATTCAAATAAAATAATCAGAATAACAATGTTTCGCAGCCAGTTTATATAAACTCTCAATTAATTCTGACTTCGCATAAAATATACTAAGATATTTCAACAAGTTTGATCTGATCCTTGACAAGCTTTTGAAAAAGTGCATTACGTCTGCTGTTTATGCGACGTACTGTACTAAACGTGGTTTACGTGGACTTAATTTATGGCATGCTCTATTCCGCGACTTTGGAACTATTTCTGTTAAGCAGCATTTAGAGCTTCATTCCACGTTAACCCGTCAGCTTTTTGATTCTACTGTATCGCTTGCTGCTAAGATTCAACTTCTTGAAGATGCTGACCTGGACCTTCTTCCTTTGGATGAAGGCCAGCGGATTCTCTTCTTTCACAGTTGTGTTAATAACAGCACTGTTAAGAACGTTATTATTCGTCTTGACGAATACGTTCCCTCCCGTCTTAATTGGCTTGCATTGAAAGACGGGATCTCTGAGATTCTTCACGAGACAAGTTCCCCCGTGTCCGATGAGTCTAGTATGGCTCTTGTGGTCCTGCAGCGAAACCCTCGAAGAATTATGATCAAGTCTAAGTTGACTTGTTTCAAATGTGGTGGCATTGGCCACAAACTGAATGTCTGTCCCTCTCGAAGTGATGACGAGTATTGGAATCTGCAACCACCGAAGCCGACGAATAAGCCCAATTATTTTGTGACATATACTGAGGAGAAACCCAGCGTCTCTCCCACCAATGCTGTATGTGGGCTTAGTTACTTGGTCCCCAAACCTAGTCAGCACACTGCTGCCTATGCTGACACCGGTCACCAGACGTCTTCTGCCTCGGTATCTCATGGTTGTGCAGCTGCTACTGATAGCCATAGTGATGTCTTCCTTCTTGATACTGGTGCGTCTGTTCATATTACGCATCAGAAGGACCTACTTCATGATTTTAATCCTGATAACTCTGGTACCATTGCTGGACTTGACCCTGCTACCACGTTCAAGATCCTTGGTACTGGAACATTGAAATTTACGTTACCTGATGGTTCTATACTCCCCGTTGAGGATGTGCAGTATGTTCCTTCCTGCGGTCGTAATTTAATCTCGGTTAGCCGTGCATCTAAAGGAGGTTCAACATTCCACCTTCTACCCGATGGTATCGTTGACCTTCGTTTAGGCCTTCAGGTTGCTGCTCTTACGAAGGATGATCTTTATCAATTTTCACTCCCATGCTTGCCTGCTCATAATGTATCAGCTGGCACTGCGTTTACTGCTACAATGGATGCCCATTCTCGTCTTGGTCATCCAAGTCGTAAGGTTGCGCAACGCATTGGCACCTTATGTCCTTCGTATGCTGCTGCGTTGAAGTCGGAATCGAAGGATTCCCTTTGTGAGTCGTGTATTCGTGCGAAGGCTACGCACGCTCTCCCTAAAACGTCGACCACTTCCGGTCGCACTGTGAAGACTCCGTTGGAGCTTGTCCACTCTGATGTCTGTGGGCCGTTTTCCCAGCCGAGTCTAACCCAAGACTTATATTATGTTGTCTTTGTTGATGATTACACTCACTATATGGCAGTGTATCCTGTTAAACAAAAATCTGATGTATATGAGTGTGCGCGCTCATATTTTCTTCAGTCTGAACGATTCTTTCATAATCGTGGTGGCTACAAGCCGGTTACTTTTCGCACCGATAATGGTGGTGAGTATATGTCGTCCCAATTGCAGCAATTTCTTAAAGCTCAAGGGATCACTCACCAAACCACTGTTGCGTACAATAGTCATCAGAATGGCGTCAGTGAACGAGCCATTCGTACGATCAATGAAAAATGTCGTGCCATGATGTTTCATGCATCCACGCCCCTGTGTTTTTGGGCCGAAGCTGTAGCGTGTGCTACTTATCTTCTTAATAGATTACCGTCGACTGCTATTGATAAGCAATATCCCTATCAACGGTGGTATAAGAGTCATGCCCAGTGGGACCATTTGCGCCCATTTGGATGCATGGCGTATGCTCTTATTCCACAACAATTGAGATCGTCGAAGTTGTCTCCTCGGTCTATTCGAGGTGTTATGCTTGGTTATGCCCAAACCCAACATGCATATCGTATTTTCGATCTCGACTCTGGCAAAGTTGCTGTTAGTAATAATGTGAAGTTTGACGAATTTGTGTTTCCGTTTCAAACTATGACTAACATTCCACGGGATATTGCCTCCATAGGCTCGCTGTCGTCGCCGCTGTCTTCGTTTTCATCCATTCCCGGGATTCGAGCTACTGCTGAGCTCCCCGGTACTCTTATGTCGCCACCTGTGCTGGATGTCGACATGTCTGATATTGAATCTGATTTTTCGTCCCATGATTCTATGGTCCCTCAGGATCTTGCGTCTCCTGTCGATGGGCCATCTATGGATATCGTGGGCCCACCTTCTCGTGGTTCGCTGTCGTCCTCTCCTGGTATTACCACCACTCCTAGAGTGGTTGAACCGTTGTCCCCTCTCGTAACGCAAGAGGTGTCTCGTCCTCGTATCGAGTACATTTCTGACTCAGAAGCTTCGGTTCCAGGGGAAGATTATGCTACTTCTTTCTATGAACGTCATCACGATAACTTTGATAAGTCTGATGATGAGGATTATGTTGATGAACCTGTGAGGAGAAGAAGAGCTATTACTATGCCTGATAGACTGCGTAGAAGATCAGAAGTATCGTCGGATGGAGAAACTGAACCTTCTAAGAAACTGAAATATGAAACACTGCATACTGAATCAGACTCCTCGCTTGTTGTCAGAGGATCTGGTTATTTCATGTCACACGCCTATGTTGTTAGTACCAAGAAAGATGGTGTACCAGTAACATACAAACAGGCAATGCTGAGTGACGAAGCTGAAAAATGGAAAATCGCCATGGATAGTGAGATGAGTGCTCACTACTCAAATAATACATGGGATTTAGTACTGTTGCCTAAGGATAGAAAAGCAATAGGCAACAGATGGGTATTTACCAAGAAAGATGATGGTAGATACAAAGCTAGACTAGTAGCACAGGGCTTCAGTCAGGTTCCAGGGGAAGACTACTTAGATACCTTCAGTCCTGTGATCAGATATGAATCTGTGAAGCTACTTCTAGCATTCAGTGCTGTTGATAATAGAGTTGTCCATCAGATGGATGTAGATACCGCATTTTTGAACGGTACTGTTGAGGAAACACTCTATATGAAACAGCCTGTTGGTTTTATTAATGAGAATGAACCAGAGAAAGTCTGCAAGTTGAACAAATCGTTGTATGGATTGAAACAAGCACCGATATCTTGAAGTAATTTCTCTAAGGGGGAACTCATTTCAGTATTTGTTTTTCTATTTTTTAGGTTTTACACAATATAACAGTTTGCACAATATAATCAATAATTTCAAGTATATATTACTTACTATCTAAAATACAATCTGAATACCTTTTAAATTGACCTCCTTATATAGTAGAATATTGGGATTACACATTTGAACGCTGTTTCCATTAACGGTAATGGGTATTACTTAAACCAGTAATGAATAGTTTAATTAACCTTTTTTTTTATCGGCTCATGGTCATCCAATTTGTCTTAAAATGGGAATATTCACTGGTAGTATTCACATTGTTAACTCAATCAAGTATTTATTTCGTTTTGCAACCTGTTTGCATTTTCTCAAATAAATTGCATTCTCACTAAAATATTTCATCACCAAATATTTCATTACGATATGTTGGAATACTACAATTTCAGATTTTCTTGCTGAACATAGGTTCAACCGAATTGACACTGAGTTAGGCATATATGTTCGAGGGAACATAATTATAGGCCTCTATGTTGATGATATCCTTATATCAGGAAAGGATATGAAGGAAATTGAAGATGTAAAGAAAATGCTCGCACTGAAGTTTAAAATGAAAGACTTAGGGGTTGCGAAGAAGTTTCTAGGAATTAATATTGCACAGAATACCAATGGTATCAAGATATGCCTCTATGACTACATTGGAAAGGTCTTGCAAGACTTTGACATGAGTGATGCAAACACTGTGGCAACTCCGACATTGGCCGGAGAGGACTTACACAAGGACAACACAGAAGAATGTGATGCCACCAGGTACCGCTCTCTAGTAGGAAAGCTATTATTTGCATCTACTACTGTTCGAACAGATATTGCGTACGCTGTTGGAATACTTAGTAGACACCTAGCTAAACCCTCTGAGATGCATATGAAATGTGCCAAACATGTCCTCAGATATCTTAAAGGAACCCAAGATATCGGCCACCATTATACTGGAGACAGCTCATTGGATATATATTGTGATAGTGACTGGGCTAGTGACAAGAGCGACAGGAAATCAATTACAGGATACATTGTTAGATATGGAGGAGCTCCTATCTCGTGGAAAAGCAAGAAACAGACTACAGTGGCAATGTCGACCACTGAAGCTGAATATCTCGCATTGGGTGAGGCTACCAAAGAAGCGCTATGGATCATAATGTTGTTTGACGAGATGCGTGTGCCATTACAATTACCCATCTCGATCCACGAAGATAATAACTCATGTATACTCCTTGCAGAGCACCCTGTATTTCACCTGCGCACTAAGCATATTGACATACGCCATCATTTCATAAGAGAGCATATAATAAAGAAACAAATTAAACTTTGTCAGATTAGCACCCATACACAAATTGCGGACATGCTTACAAAAGGATTAAATAAGATTAAGTTCCAGGACTTGAGAAGTCTTGCTGGAATGACAAGAATTAGGATTAAGGGGAAGTGTTGAAATATATTAGTATATTTTATGCGAAGTCAGAATAAATTGAGAAATCATGTAAAGCGGCTGCAAATTCTTTTATATCTCAATAGAACCAGAATGCCGTTTGGATTTCTATTGTTATACCATAAAGATTACGCCCGCCTTATGATTGTTGAAGCTATCATTGGATAGCAGTTTTTCTTGGAAGAAAGGCACTGATAAAATGCCTTTCGGTTTCCATATATCTGCCTTCCCATTCGCTGTTTACCTGGAAACAACGGGAAGCGTACTCCTATTCTTGTGCAAAGATTGGACTATATAAAGAGGTCTTTGGACCTCCTTGAATACAGAATTTATATAGAGATTAAGTAAATTATATATTATAATTGACACTGACTAACTGATTAACTGACTGACTGATTACCTAACCTGATACTGACCTGATAATGTATGCTACTTTCGAGAATTTACTTCAACATTAAGTTCCAGGACTTGAGAAGTCTTGCTGGAATGACAAGAATTAGGATTAAGGGGTGTTGAAATATATTAGTATATTTTATGCGAAGTCAGAATAAATTGAGAAATCATGTAAAGCGGCTGCAAATTCGTTTATATCTCAATAGAACCAGAATGCCGTTTGGCTTTCTATTGTTATACCATAAAGATTACGCCCGCCTTATGATTGTTGAAGCTATCATTGGATAGCAGTTTTTCTTGGAAGAAAGGCACTGATAAAATGCCTTTCGGTTTCCATATATCTGCCTTCCCATTCGCTGTTTACCTGGAAACAACGGGAAGCGTACTCCTATTCTTGTGGAAATATTGGACTATATAAAGAGGTCTTTGGACCTCCTTGAATACAGAATTTATATAGAGATTAAGTAAATTATATATTATAATTGACACTGACTAACTGATTAACTGACTGACTGATTACCTAACCTGATACTGACCTGATAATGTATGCTACTTTCGAGAATTTACTTCAACAAGGGGAAGTGTTGAAATATCTTAGTATATTTTATGCGAAGTCAGAATTAATTGAGAGTTTATATAAACTGGCTGCGAAACATTGTTATTCTGATTATTTTATTTGAATACAATACCATATCTACAAGGCTCATTGTTCAAATGATAACGATAAGCTTATCTGTAATTGTTCAAGTGTATAATGAGTTATCATTGGATAGCTCCTTATCTTGAATGATAAATACAGATAACAAGCCTCGTAGATCTAATGAATCTGCCTTCCCATTGGCCGTTTACCTGGAAACAACGGGAAGCGTACTCCTATTCTTGTGGAAATACTGGACTATATAAAGAGGTCTCTGGACCTCCTGAAATACAGAATCTATATAGAGATTAAGTAAATTATATATTATAATTGACACTGACTAACTGATTAACTGACTGACTGATTACCTAACCTGATACTGACCTGATAATGTATGCTACTTTCGAGAATTTACTTCAACAGCATTTTACCTTTCTTGTACGACAATTACTGTAAACGATGGTTTTTCGAAGTCTTTTCTTAGATTCAAGACCTGTCATTATACTCGTTTATCATTTGCACAAGGCGCCAATTAAATTTTATTGAAAATTAGTAATATTACTTTTAATTCCGATCCCGTCAACCCTATCATAGTTCTATTGTGAAATGAGACTCTTGTTATTCGATAAGAATACAATAATTGTAATCTCATTACCTCGTGATTTTCAACGAAAAAGGTTGTAGTTAGGTCGTTTTAGTATCAGCTGCAAACTTTCTGCTCTACTTAATGAACTCGTGCAATTATCCTGAGAAAATGTTGTTTAGTTGCAAAATAAATTAGACTTTTCAAAATACTTCTTTGAGTTAATAATTACTTCTCTTGAAGTTTAAGATAATGTGTGTTAGGGTATGCATTATGCCTTTAATTGGACATAAAAAAACATAGAAAAATCAGAGCTATTAACAAGCCAATTATATCAGAGCTCGTGAGTGACCTCCTTCACACCTGTTGCGACATTACGATTTACACATTATAGGATATTAAGAAGAAATGTTACTAGAACCTCAATATTGATTGTGTTGAAATATATTAGTATATTTTATGCGAAGTCAGAATAAATTGAGAAATCATGTAAAGCGGCTGCAAATTCTTTTATATCTCAATAGAACCAGAATGCCGTTTGGCTTTCTATTGTTATACCATAAAGATTACGCCCGCCTTATGATTGTTGAAGCTATCATTGGATAGTAGTTTTTCTTGGAAGAAAGGCACTGATAAAATGCCTTTCGGTTTCCATATATCTGCCTTCCCATTCGCTGTTTACCTGGAAACAACGGGAAGCGTACTCCTATTCTTGTGGAAATATTGGACTATATAAAGAGGTCTTTGGACCTCCTTGAATACAGAATTTATATAGAGATTAAGTAAATTATATATTATAATTGACACTGACTAACTGATTAACTGACTGACTGATTACCTAACCTGATACTGACCTGATAATGTATGCTACTTTCGAGAATTTACTTCAACAGGTTATGAGCCATTTTTTGGACTTTGATGTTACGGAGCAGGATAAGCTCCGTGGTATTGATAACTACAAACTTTGGGCTGCTATGGTAAAGTCCAGACTGCTGGACCTTGACTGCCACTTAGATCTGTATCTAAGTAATGTGGATATTCCTGGTGTTAGTGAGTTTACTGACACTGAACGGAATGTGATTAGACTTAAGTTTGATCTGATCCTTGACAAGCTTTTGAAAAAGTGCATTACTGTTGAAGTAAATTCTCGAAAGTAGCATACATTATCAGGTCAGTATATAATTTACTTAATCTCTATATAAATTCTGTATTCAAGGAGGTCCAAAGACCTCTTTATATAGTTCAATATTTCCACAAGAATAGGAGTACGCTTCCCGTTGTTTCCAGGTAAACGGCCAATGGGAAGGCAGATTCATTAGATCTACGAGGCTTGTTATCTGTATTTATCATTCAAGATAAGGAGCTATCCAATGATAACTCATTATACACTTGAACAATTACAGATAAGCTTATCGTTATCATTTGAACAATGAGCCTTGTAGATATGGTATTGTATTCAAATAAAATAATCAGAATAACAATGTTTCGCAGCCAGTTTATATAAACTCTCAATTAATTCTGACTTCGCATAAAATATACTAAGATATTTCAACAGCAGCCAGTTTATATAAACTCTCAATTAATTCTGACTTCGCATAAAATATACTAAGATATTTCAACAATTACGTCTGCTGTTTATGCGACGTACTGTACTAAACGTGGTTTACGTGGACTTAATTTATGGCATGCTCTATTCCGCGACTTTGGAACTATTTCTGTTAAGCAGCATTTAGAGCTTCATTCCACGTTAACCCGTCAGCTTTTTGATTCTACTGTATCGCTTGCTGCTAAGATTCAACTTCTTGAAGATGCTGACCTGGACCTTCTTCCTTTGGATGAAGGCCAGCGGATTCTCTTCTTTCACAGTTGTGTTAATAACAGCACTGTTAAGAACGTTATTATTCGTCTTGACGAATACGTTCCCTCCCGTCTTAATTGGCTTGCATTGAAAGACGGGATCTCTGAGATTCTTCACGAGACAAGTTCCCCCGTGTCCGATGAGTCTAGTATGGCTCTTGTGGTCCTGCAGCGAAACCCTCGAAGAATTATGATCAAGTCTAAGTTGACTTGTTTCAAATGTGGTGGCATTGGCCACAAACTGAATGTCTGTCCCTCTCGAAGTGATGACGAGTATTGGAATCTGCAACCACCGAAGCCGACGAATAAGCCCAATTATTTTGTGACATATACTGAGGAGAAACCCAGCGTCTCTCCCACCAATGCTGTATGTGGGCTTAGTTACTTGGTCCCCAAACCTAGTCAGCACACTGCTGCCTATGCTGACACCGGTCACCAGACGTCTTCTGCCTCGGTATCTCATGGTTGTGCAGCTGCTACTGATAGCCATAGTGATGTCTTCCTTCTTGATACTGGTGCGTCTGTTCATATTACGCATCAGAAGGACCTACTTCATGATTTTAATCCTGATAACTCTGGTACCATTGCTGGACTTGACCCTGCTACCACGTTCAAGATCCTTGGTACTGGAACATTGAAATTTACGTTACCTGATGGTTCTATACTCCCCGTTGAGGATGTGCAGTATGTTCCTTCCTGCGGTCGTAATTTAATCTCGGTTAGCCGTGCATCTAAAGGAGGTTCAACATTCCACCTTCTACCCGATGGTATCGTTGACCTTCGTTTAGGCCTTCAGGTTGCTGCTCTTACGAAGGATGATCTTTATCAATTTTCACTCCCATGCTTGCCTGCTCATAATGTATCAGCTGGCACTGCGTTTACTGCTACAATGGATGCCCATTCTCGTCTTGGTCATCCAAGTCGTAAGGTTGCGCAACGCATTGGCACCTTATGTCCTTCGTATGCTGCTGCGTTGAAGTCGGAATCGAAGGATTCCCTTTGTGAGTCGTGTATTCGTGCGAAGGCTACGCACGCTCTCCCTAAAACGTCGACCACTTCCGGTCGCACTGTGAAGACTCCGTTGGAGCTTGTCCACTCTGATGTCTGTGGGCCGTTTTCCCAGCCGAGTCTAACCCAAGACTTATATTATGTTGTCTTTGTTGATGATTACACTCACTATATGGCAGTGTATCCTGTTAAACAAAAATCTGATGTATATGAGTGTGCGCGCTCATATTTTCTTCAGTCTGAACGATTCTTTCATAATCGTGGTGGCTACAAGCCGGTTACTTTTCGCACCGATAATGGTGGTGAGTATATGTCGTCCCAATTGCAGCAATTTCTTAAAGCTCAAGGGATCACTCACCAAACCACTGTTGCGTACAATAGTCATCAGAATGGCGTCAGTGAACGAGCCATTCGTACGATCAATGAAAAATGTCGTGCCATGATGTTTCATGCATCCACGCCCCTGTGTTTTTGGGCCGAAGCTGTAGCGTGTGCTACTTATCTTCTTAATAGATTACCGTCGACTGCTATTGATAAGCAATATCCCTATCAACGGTGGTATAAGAGTCATGCCCAGTGGGACCATTTGCGCCCATTTGGATGCATGGCGTATGCTCTTATTCCACAACAATTGAGATCGTCGAAGTTGTCTCCTCGGTCTATTCGAGGTGTTATGCTTGGTTATGCCCAAACCCAACATGCATATCGTATTTTCGATCTCGACTCTGGCAAAGTTGCTGTTAGTAATAATGTGAAGTTTGACGAATTTGTGTTTCCGTTTCAAACTATGACTAACATTCCACGGGATATTGCCTCTATAGGCTCGCTGTCGTCGTCGCTGTCTTCGTTTTCATCCATTCCCGGGATTCGAGCTACTGCTGAGCTCCCCGGTACTCTTATGTCGCCACCTGTGCTGGATGTCGACATGTCTGATATTGAATCTGATTTTTCGTCCCATGATTCTATGGTCCCTCAGGATCTTGCGTCTCCTGTCGATGGGCCATCTATGGATATCGTGGGCCCACCTTCTCGTGGTTCGCTGTCGTCCTCTCCTGGTATTACCACCACTCCTAGAGTGGTTGAACCGTTGTCCCCTCTCGTAACGCAAGAGGTGTCTCGTCCTCGTATCGAGTACATTTCTGACTCAGAAGCTTCGGTTCCAGGGGAAGACTACGCTACTTCTTTCTATGAACGTCATCACGATAACTTTGATAAGTCTGATGATGAGGATTATGTTGATGAACCTGTGAGGAGAAGAAGAGCTATTACTATGCCTGATAGACTGCGTAGAAGATCAGAAGTATCGTCGGATGGAGAAACTGAACCTTCTAAGAAACTGAAATATGAAACACTGCATACTGAATCAGACTCCTCGCTTGTTGTCAGAGGATCTGGTTATTTCATGTCACACGCCTATGTTGTTAGTACCAAGAAAGATGGTGTACCAGTAACATACAAACAGGCAATGCTGAGTGACGAAGCTGAAAAATGGAAAATCGCCATGGATAGTGAGATGAGTGCTCACTACTCAAATAATACATGGGATTTAGTACTGTTGCCTAAGGATAGAAAAGCAATAGGCAACAGATGGGTATTTACCAAGAAAGATGATGGTAGATACAAAGCTAGACTAGTAGCACAGGGCTTCAGTCAGGTTCCAGGGGAAGACTACTTAGATACCTTCAGTCCTGTGATCAGATATGAATCTGTGAAGCTACTTCTAGCATTCAGTGCTGTTGATAATAGAGTTGTCCATCAGATGGATGTAGATACCGCATTTTTGAACGGTACTGTTGAGGAAACACTCTATATGAAACAGCCTGTTGGATTTATTAATGAGAATGAACCAGAGAAAGTCTGTAAGTTGAACAAATCGTTGTATGGATTGAAACAAGCACCGATATGTTGGAATACTACAATTTCAGATTTTCTTGCTGAACATAGGTTCAACCGAATTGACACTGAGTTAGGCATATACGTTCGAGGGAACATAATTATTGGCCTCTATGTTGATGATATCCTTATATCAGGAAAGGATATGAAGGAAATTGAAGATGTAAAGAAAATGCTCGCACTGAAGTTTAAAATGAAAGACTTAGGGGTTGCGAAGAAGTTTCTAGGAATTAATATTGCACAGGATACCAATGGTATCAAGATATGTCTCTATGACTACATTGGAAAGGTCTTGCAGGACTTTGAAATGACTGATGCAAACACGGTGACAACTCCGACATTGGCCGGAGAGGACTTACACAAGGACAACACAGAAGAATGTGATGCCACCAGGTACCGCTCTCTAGTAGGAAAGCTATTATTTGCATCTACTACTGTTCGAACAGATATTGCGTACGCTGTTGGAATACTTAGTAGACACTTAGCCAAACCCTCTGAGATGCATATGAAATGTGCCAAACATGTCCTCAGATATCTTAAAGGAACCCAAGATATCGGCCACCATTATACTGGAGACAGCTCATTGGATATATATTGTGATAGTGACTGGGCTAGTGACAAGAGCGACAGGAAATCAATTACAGGATACATTGTTAGATATGGAGGAGCTCCAATCTCGTGGAAAAGCAAGAAACAGACTACAGTGGCAATGTCGACCACTGAAGCTGAGTATCTCGCATTGGGTGAGGCTACCAAAGAAGCGCTATGGATCATAATGTTGTTTGACGAGATGCGTGTGCCATTACAATTACCCATCTCGATCCACGAAGATAATAACTCATGTATACTCCTTGCAGAGCACCCTGTATTTCACCTGCGCACTAAGCATATTGACATACGCCATCATTTCATAAGAGAGCATATAATAAAGAAACAAATTAAACTTTGTCAGATTAGCACCCATACACAAATTGCGGACATGCTTACAAAAGGATTAAATAAGATTAAGTTCCAGGACTTGAGAAGTCTTGCTGGAATGACAAGAATTAGGATTAAGGGGAAGTGTTGAAATATATTAGTATATTTTATGCAAAGTCAGAATAAATTGAGAAATCATGTAAAGCGGCTGCAAATTCTTTTATATCTCAATAGAACCAGAATGCCGTTTGGCTTTCTATTGTTATACCATAAAGATTACGCCCGCCTTATGATTGTTGAAGCTATCATTGGATAGTAGTTTTTCTTGGAAGAAAGGCACTGATAAAATGCCTTTCGGTTTCCATATATCTGCCTTCCCATTCGCTGTTTACCTGGAAACAACGGGAAGCGTACTCCTATTCTTGTGGAAATATTGGACTATATAAAGAGGTCTTTGGACCTCCTTGAATACAGAATTTATATAGAGATTAAGTAAATTATATATTATAATTGACACTGACTAACTGATTAACTGACTGACTGATTACCTAACCTGATACTGACCTGATAATGTATGCTACTTTCGAGAATTTACTTCAACAGATTGATCAATGTGGTTTATGTGCGTTCTACAGAGCCTATAGTAGATATACATTTAAGTCTACTTCGACAATAATGTTTGATTTTCACTTATTTACACAGAAAAATTAAAAATGATAGATACAATAATGATAATAATCCATCGGTATATTTTCCACATTCACATATATTACACGGTAGTGATTACACGATAAAGTACTATACCTTAATAAAGCAGATTCAAACTGCTCATTTATATATATATTTTCATGGCCTTAAAAACTTCTCCAATTTCCTTCAAGCTCATCAAACCTTCTTCTATTTAGTAATGCTCTTCTTTTATTACTACTAAAGTCATCCACTTCTCTTCTCATATTTTCCCTCTTTAATCTTCTAATGTTTCTTTCTCTTTCAATCTCTCTCTTTTCAATTTCCCATGGGGTCAATATCTCAACTATAGGTTCCCATTGATCGTTTCCGTTGTGCACACTGCTTTCCGTCGTGATTCTTATACCGCATTCAAATATTAGACCACTTTGTTGTTGATACTTATGTAATTCATGATTATAGCTTCCATCAGTTATTTCTTTCTTCAATCTAAGAATTATTTCGTGTAAGGAGTGGGATACAGCAGGCTTGAACTCTAACGACAAACCTAAATCTGCAACTACTATATCCGCAAATTGTTCAGGAGTTACTTCATTTTGTGCTAAATCCCATTCGAATCTATCTTGATATAACTGTTTATTTAAACTTACAGATAAATCGATGATCACATGGTACTCAACATTAGGTGGAAGCTGCAACGATAAAGCAAAATTATAATCGTCGATTTGTTTAATTATTGATTCTGTGATTTCCAGTTGTAAGTGCGTAGGTAATTCTAGATCATTGCATAATAGGATAGAGAATTGTTGGGGAGTGATTAATGTTTCATTTAAATTCCACATGAAGAAATCAACCAATTTTGAACTACCTCCATTATATTCCAAATTCAATCTTATTGGAATGAGAACGTCATTGTTTTTATGGTTAGCATCGGTTAGTTTCAGATCGTCATCCAATCCTAGTGGATAACGAGTATTTCGAGCTGGCTTTAAAAGATGTTTTTGATTATTTGAAGCTAATTGATTATTAACTACTGCTGCAGTGGTATTTGTAGCAGTTGGTACTTCATCAAATTCAAAATCATCGTTGATGTTTTCAAGCTCTGCATAGTTTATTTGCTGGGCGTTCCTTTTAGCTATTCTGCCTTGCGGAGCAGTATTCAATATTAATGCATTGTCAGGGTCCTTGGAAATTCTGGAATGTAAACCGGTAGACAAGGCCTGAGGATAGAACGATTTGCTATGAAACGATAAGGAAGACATGGATATATTTATTTTATTCGATTTGATTGATCCCTGAGAGTCTTGTTATTCTTCACTTCATTTCTTCCACAAGAAAAGTAAATGGCGACACGACCAATTTTTTTTTGTTCTAGTCGCAGGTCAAGATACGCTACGCGAAATATACTGTTATTGTATCTAGATGTTATTTCATATTCACATAATAATGAAACTATGGAGTCATCTATAATCTTAGAGAACTTTATGTTATCAAGGGCATCATTGCATGAAGTGATAACCTTAGAACAATTTGAAAGACTATTCCCTAGAAGAGTCTTGAAAAATACAATTCAAAAGATATACGAAGAATTGGTTGAACAACGTGAATCTAAGTCTATTGAGCCTGCAAAGAATAAAATTCAGGAACAGTTTGACGTGCCATTACAAGACACTATCGATAAACTTAAAAGTTCACAAGCAATAACAGTAGGAAGACATTCTATTAGTGATCTAGTTACCAGGTTAGATAAACTAGAAAATATATTTGTACTACAAAATTCTTTGATCGATGATCAGATAACAAATGTTATAAATGATATCAAGTTAATATGCAAAGAGTTTAATGATATAAAATATGGGAATGCATGGTTTAGGGGAGGGGAGGAAACTGACATTGAGAAGGTAATGGAAGAAACTATACGAAGTGTTGATAAATGTGACACTATTTTCAGATAATACGTTGCATGATTAGTAGTTTTAAACAATAATATAGATACTATTGGATCAAATATTAGTGGCTGTTTCTATAGAAGCCTTGTCAGTTGAATTTACTATATTATCTAACCTCAGTAATTCTTCTTCTCCTATCCATTTCCAGATGTCGTATTTCCAATTGAGGCCGTCCCTATCACCTAGTTGATAATTGCTGGATAAGCCCCCAGTTTCAGGCACGCCTTTCATATATATGATTCTTCCTATTCGAGAATGCACTAGTGCCATGGAACACATAATGCATGGCTCATGTGTTGTATATACAAGCAAATCATGGCACAAATAATTCAAATCAGTTCTATCAGCATTGTCTAGCGTTGTTCCATGTAAGTCGCATCTTCTAATTTTCTCTTTCATTGCGATATCGTCTATAGCCTTCATAACACTGTGTTCTAATGGATGGTTGTCTCTATTATCAAATTTTACAGTAAGTATTTCATGTTCTCCGTTAATTTTTGATTTTTTCGCTATTATGGTCACCGCAGGAATCCCAGTATCATAAGCAGTCTGGTGTTCTTCAAGGGCATCTAATAATTTATTGATCATCGCTCGTTCTCGAGGAATATTGAAATTGGCAGCCTTTAATGCCTGATGATTAGGATTACCTTTCCACGACATAGGCCAATACCTAGAAGTCCATTCTTGAGAAATTTCTTTTGTCGTCGCAGGATATCGTGGGATTTGCTTTTGATAGAAGTTAAAAGATGTAATGTCGAGATCTGAACCATGTTCTTTGAGTAGATTAATTATTTCTGTTTCATTCTGAAATAATTCCGAAGAACATAATATTGTTCTTAATATTGATATTGGTTTCTCTGAAGGTTTATTTTCTATTACTTTATTGAATCTTTTGACATGAACTAGAGGTAAAGTTTCATTTGGAGTTATAAATTCTCGTATGAAAGTAATTAAAGCCTTTGATTGAGTTGGAGATATATCACAGCACCACACATTAGTTAGGATAGCTTTCTTTGGATCAGTGGAATTTATAGGCGAGTATTTGACTTGCTTTAGGACGCCATGGATTATTCCGTTCTCTAAATCCACATGTTCAGTCGAATTTTCTTTGTTATTTCCCATTTGTTTCGATGTTCTTTTAATAATTTTCACCAGTTTCGATAAGTCTGCTATAAATGAGTTTATTTTGTTGAAATTCTTGAATACCATTTGTTGCAGTGACTTCTTTCATTAGTCCCGGAGGTTATTTAATTCGGGTTTTGATTTTCTGAGATCGCAGTGAAATATTGTGAAATCATTAAATTCTTTATTTAATGCAGAAGAGCTTGGGAATGCCAATTCTTGCACTCAGGAAATGGAAAATGGACAATCTTTCATAGATTATTTAATATGTAAATACCCAGAATTGGATGCTAAATTACTTTTGAAACTGTCTGTGTTTGAAAAATCAGATGAATATTTGAGGCTTCTACATGAATCCATAATTGTTGAAGAGACAGTAGCTACGCATGAAGATTACAACTATCGATATCACTTGTTTGAGGCCAATTCACATGTTGAATTAGTTGACTCTGTTATTGCTCACTTAATAAGAGAAAACTCGCTGAACACGCTTGTTAATGGTTATCACGATCCATCATCAAATTCAGTATGGGGATCCAAAATTTTTAATCCATACGTTAGTTTCCAAGTTAATTTTTTGAAGAATGAGAGTTGGAACAGACTTTTCAACCGAATTGGTAAAATTAGGTTTTTGAATTTAGTGTTGACTACTAAGTGTTTTATTAAAATAAGCGATGTAAACTATATGCAATTGTTTGGTCTTTTGCCCAGCTTCAAATCGAAGATTTCTGAGCTGCTCCTGAAATCAAGAATGTTATACAAGAACCAGACTAAGGTTATTAACTCCTTGAGGTTCTTTTCAGATGAACCACTCGATTTAATAGAAGATATCGTTCCTCGGGAGACATTCAAATACAGAAGGAACCTTCCTAAAAAGTTCCGACCATTGAAAAGGTTATGTAACCAAATTATACATAATGATTCAAAATGTAACTATTCTTCAATCTATAAGGAAATATGCACAAGTTTTCAGCCAAAGACAATAAAAACAAACTTTGACTACGTAACCGAGATTTCTGTGGTAATAAGATTTGTATTAATAGTTACTGGTAAAATATTTCCGTTAAATACCTGGGGTACTCCTAAAAATAAATCAGAAGTTATCAAAAAAATAGTTAGATTTATAAAAGCAGGTAAAAATGATAAATTCCTTAAGGACCAGCTCATATCTTCTATTCAATTATCTCATATATACTGGCTTGGGAAGACATCAGAGATAACGTCGAAGCAGGACTACAAATTACGTGTAAGCCTATTTTCAAGCTTCATGGAATGGTTTCTTTCAGTTTATATTTGTAAATTAGTGGGGTCGTTTTGGTATGTTACAGAAGTATCACATGGTATATTAAGTAAAGATATATTACATTATCCGCATAATGAATGGAAGCGAATAACTAATAAATGGTTGAATGACTATGTTAAGAACTATCTTGTTGAAACTACTGTTTCCGTGGAATTTAACGAAACTAGTGCATTTAAGAAATACAATATTGGACGTTTGAGGCTACTTCCAAAATCAAACGATTTTAGAGCATTATGTATTCCAATAAAGCAAATAATTGGTTCAAATAACTTGAACAAAAAGGAAAAAGAAACACAGAAATTCCAATATTTAAATCACATGAATAATAACATTAGACCAATCCGTGAATTACTTCTTCAAAAGGAAAGAGATAAATTAAGATTAGACAAGAAGAGCCACCCAAGATGCTTTTCATTACGAGATATTGCACATAACATATGTTTATTCAAGCATGATCTTATCAATAAATATACACATATTCCGAAACTATTTATGTTGAAATTTGATATGAAACACTGTTTTGACAACGTGAGCCAAGATAGAATATTAAAATCAGTTGAGGAGCTATTTGCTGAAGATAGCAGCGACAAGGTATATTATATTAGACAGTTTGTTGAGTCCTCAGTTTTTAAGCAGGAGCTCAAAAAACAGCGTTATGTGATCAAAAACGAATCTAATGTTCAGGAATATAATATTTTGGAAGGACAATGTTCTAACTTTCAATTTAATAGATCCCCAAAAATCATTGTGGATAAGGCCAAAACCTTCCGATTTAGAAAGTCGCAAGTTTTAGAAACCGTCAGAGAGCACGTTTTTCACTCAACCATGGTTCTGCCAAATAATACTGAAAAATATTTTAGAAGGACAAAGGGAGTATTCCAAGGTTTACCTCTTCTGGCAACACTTTGTAATTTGGTTTATAACTCGTTAGTCGACGAAAATTTTCAATTTTTATTGAATGATAATTCAGATTCGATTCTATTAAGGTTAGTAGACGATTTTCTAGTGATTTCTACTGACAGAAGTCAATGCCAAAAAGTATACGATATAGTATTGGGACAAGAGTTCCAGTCGAGTGGGGCCTTTGTAAATACTAGCAAAACGTATTGGGCCGAGACTACTATGGACTTGGAAGATAGTATCAAGTTTGTGGGATTAAAGATTAACCCATCCACATTAGAAATACTGCCGGATGCTGATTCTAATAGTTCTTTTATATCACTTTCAAAGTATAAATCATTTAAGTCCGTATATTTATATTTACAATGGTGCTATAAAGTGAGGCTAGCAGACCATTTTATAAAATTGGAATTAGTTTCTTTTAAGGCAGCACTAAAAAACATTGCAATTATATTGAACGCTATTATTGAATCATACTACGTTCATTTTAAGGAAATCTTAATGCGACTGGGTGAATTTGATGAACAACCTTTTCAAGAATTTCTATTGAGTTTGCTCCATATGACGTTAAGAAAGTACCAGTTAGTTAATCCTAACAAAGCTGGTATGGAAGAAATAAGTACTATGTTTAGAAAGGTCATAATTTCAAAACTTTCTAAAAACTCGGTATTTCAAAACACTAACTCGTGGCTTGAGAATTCGAGAATGCTTTAAATTATTCCGAAAGAGCTTTTTAAGTTTTCATTATCTCTGAGCTGTCTCATTCTTTCCAATTCATCTATACCACCTGATTTCTTCAACTTACTATCATCAACGAAATCTCCCAATTCTTCTTGAAACTTATCGAGTCTCATCATTTCTCTTTCTTTCTCTCTTATTTTTTCTGCTTTGGTTATGGCTTGTAAACGTTTTTCATGATCTGGTTTTAAGGCGGCAACCTCATTTAAAACTTCATCTTTTATGCTGTGAAAGCTTTCACCTGGTTCGGGAATATATAGTTGCGACACAAATTTATTTCGTTTATAAGCATTTTGTTTACTTTGTTCAAGAGAGCATTGCTCTATTAAATTAAATGTTTCTTCAATCTTTTTAATATCATCTTCAAGGTCATGGGTCAAATCACTTTGTAAGTTGAAAAATTGTTGTTCTTCACAAACTTTGTCTAACTCGCTTTCCCAAATTTTCTTCCATTGCATTTTTTCCCTATCAATGTAATCTGTCATACCTTTCAAAGAATCCCTAGCCTTTTCAATTTCTTTGTACGTGTTCTTAAGCTGCTGTTCGCCAACTCTAACGCCTCTTTGAGCAACATCTTTTCTTAAAGCCTCCATTATATCTTGTAAGTCATCAACCTTCGTCAATAAAGAATCTGAACCTTCAGATAATTTAGTATTACAGGAGTCCATATAGGCTCTGTTTGATGACTTTGAAACATTAAGACCACTCTCTTGAAAATCCTTTACCCTTCTTAACAAGTGAGTAACAGATTCTTTTATACCTGCTCTATTGGCATTTTGAGTCTGTCTAATAACTCTCAATTCTGTCTGAATACTTTCCAATTCTTTGAAATCTTCCTTATTTATTGAGCTTGGATTAGAAGAAAGATGAGGTTCCTTGCTCACCACAGGCGAAGGAGGGTTCAATTGAATAGATTTAATGGTATTTTTCAATTCAGTAAGTGTATTTGAATTGACTTCATCAAATTTGGTGTTTAGATTTTGAATTTTATCTTCAAGTTGTTTCAAAATGACTGTCAGTGTTTCTGGCTCGTTCAAGCATAAAACACTACCTTGTTTTACATCAACTTCTAACAAATGTTCTTCCAACTCATAAGAGACTCCAGTTTGTGGATCTTGCATATAAATTTCAGGAAAGGATGAAGTACCTGGTGAATAGGCAAATTTTTCAACAAAAAGTAAACGCAATGCAGCAAAAGTAACCGGTAATCTAATATTAACCTTCTTGGTTCTATTATTAATTCTAAGGAATATATGAGTAGTGCCACTCTCTTGGAAATCAGAGCTGTTGAGTGTTTCATTCACATCAGACTTCAGTGTCGGTTCCTCGGGTATTTTGTAGGATTCCGTCGATACGATTCTTGCCAAGTTATTGTTAGGTGAATGATTTGTGAGTTTAGCATATTGATAGGCACTGAATCTTTTCGAAGCACGGCGTTGCAAAGAATTACCCTTTTGGAGCTGTACTAATGCATCATTCAGGCTTCCTTGCAGTGATCTAGGCGGCCTACTAGTAGTCGATTCTTGATTTCGAATAGGAACCGATACAGTCTTAGAGTTAGTAGTATTTTCTATGCCATCGGGCTTTTCCTTTTGTTGCTTTTCATATGATAAAGATTTTGCCTTCACTTGTTTATTTTTCAAGTTTTGTAACAATGTTACAATTATGTTTCTGATATTTGGCAAAAATCTATCTAGGTTTCCTTGGGTAGGAGCTTCACTCAACGCAGCCTCCAAAATAATTCTTAACGCTTGAGGCACATCACCAATATCAGAAATATCAACTCCTGCATTTGTAAATGCTCTAGATGCAGCACGAAAGTCGTTTCCTAATTTAACATAAGCATCTGAGACAAACTTGTCGTCAGCTTCCCTTCTCGCCCACTGCGTTAGACTCTCCAATAAATGTTTTGTTGAGACTAAAAGTCTGGTAACACTAGATTCAATCGTATTCAACGATTGACTTTTACTTCCAGATTTTGCTGATGATATAGAACTTGAAGAAGAAGTCGACATGTTTAATGAACTAACGTTAGTCTCTATTTCATAACTGTGATCTAACATGTTTTTGCTGTCTACCTTTTTCCGTTTAGATCAACAAAACGCAATATGCAGTCCAAATATTTCTCTACAATTTTAAGAACTTGTATGAATATCTAAATTATCAATATACTAAATGAGATCTAGGAAAACCATTTTTGGATAACCAGCAACTCGGCAGGATATTTTTGTAATAAAGCCACGGCTTCAGTTTGTGGTATATTACCAAGTAATTGTCTCGTAGCAGCGGCTGTCCTTTCAGCAGTATTACCTGAGATAGATGCATGCGATAACGCCTGAATAACAGCGTCGACAACCTTGGGGACCTGACTTGTAACACTAGGATGTTGGTTTTGGATTAAATGACACAAGAAAGAATAAGCAAATGGTGCTGCTTCTTCGTCTTGGACAACAGGTAATAAATCAATCCATTGTTGTATGAGAGTATCTAAATTAGGTATTGAGGAACCGAAACTGTGGAAAATCTTAGCCAAAGTAGAGATGGAATTTTCCGTAGCGTGAATATTATCATCAGCACGAGCATCTGGGACAGAGGCCATTTTGAAAATTGGTCCTAAACAGGCCAAACAAAACTCACCGTAGGCATTACCACCATGCTGGGCTGCCATACCTACTGCGTATGAAGCAGCCTGGCGAATTGAAGCATGGGACGAAGTTAATGATTCACCAACAACATTAATAAACATGTCTTTGTAAACAACTGAATCAGTACCACAATGCTCCAATATATCGCACACAGTACATAAACCACAAAGCTTAATATTCGTGTTTTCATCATTAATGAATGAAGCGATAGTTGGAACCAAAATTTGGAAAGCTGGTAAGAAATTTGTCTTAGAATTTTTGAAAATAGCTGAAATTGCTTTATTAATTTCATCTAATAATTCCTCATCAGTATATTCGTCTTCCTCATCATCAACTTCTTCAGTGTATTCGTCATCTTCATTGTCGCGTGCTTTTATACGTTCGTAAATCTCAGTTAAATTCGAATTAATGGATTTTGCCAAAGATTCCAATTGTGTTTGAGATAATGAGTTTGCACCTAATACGCCAATAGATTCCACTAATGAAGTGTAATATGCGACCAATAATTCTGGTACAGGTTCGTTTGTTAGAACATCGACTAACTTATTAGATATTTGAGACCATATCTGCAATGTTTCGTTCGAGTTATTACCGGTTGCAACCACTGAACATTTTAATAAAGATGCCAAAGTTAAAGCTGCAGATGCACGTACACCATCATGCAAGTAAAAATCAAGCGCTGGGATACCAATATCTTGAACAATTTCTTTGACCCAAGGGTAAAAGTCACCTTTTAATTGAATAGCGTATGTTCTTAATAAATCCATCGCCGACACTTTATCGTCAAGAGCAGCAGTGTGAACAGCTATAAGTCTACCAGATAAATTGATGACATCCCATTCATCATTTGTATTGTACTCCTCGGCCTCATCTTCCTCTAGCAATGAAATATCTTGTGTAGCTTTAGCCGCATTCAATAATGGTGGTAAAACTGCAGGCAAGTATGGTACGAAATCTTTTCCAATAATACGACAAATTCTACCCCAGCCTTGTTCCAAATATGGCTTGATGGGGTCATCATCTTCTACAGCAGTCTCTTGGATGTGTCCAAATAATTGAATAAGATCTTGGCTATGAGGAGCAAACTTCTCTTTACCGACCGCTAAAGCAATTAATGTGGAACATTCAACACACTTTGCTTTTAATAATCTATTCTCTTGTCCCATATCAGTTTTGAGGACATCAGTTAATAATGGCATTAAGGTATCGTAGTACTTGATAAACTTTTTCTCAGCAGCATCGGCTATAATAGCAATTGTAGTTAAGACTTGTTCTTGAACGTATCTCTTTGGAGATTGCAATAACCCAAGTAAATTATTCAACAAATCGTCTAAATAAGGTTCTAAAATTTCTTTAGAAGCTGCTTCTGAAAAATTAACTAATGCGGCGGCGGCGTGTGCTTGAACTCTGAAAACTGATTTGCTAGTCAACATTGAAATTAGGGCTGGTAATATTCTGTCACCGGATGTTCTTTGAATTACGTTCGCAAAATCTGTTGACATTTGACCTAAGGCATTACAACAGGCATATTGAACTCTTGGATGACTGTCGTGTAATGTTGGTAAAATCATGTCCAAAATTTTAGGAATTTCTGTCATTAAAACATCAGAACACCCTTCCGCTGCAGATGATAAAGCCATTAATGCCGCTTGACGTTCTCTCCAAGCTGAGGATTGGATCATCACAGGTAAATATTGGAATAACGGAGTTGCTAATGCTTGGCCATTTAATCTCAAAGAAACACGATCCAAAGCTTGACGAGCAGCATCATATTCTGGTTCTTCGTCATCATCTTCTGTGTCATCATTATTGTTCCAGTCTGCTGCTTCTTCATCATCAATACATACTTCAGTGAGCATGGACAACGTTATTAACACCATGTTATCAGTATACGATGAAGTACGTTTACACATGGATGGTGAAACTTCTGCAAATGTTGTCAATAATTCTAAACCAGCCATACGTGCACCAGAGTCTAACTCATTGTTTTTGGAAACTGCTGCACAAAATTCGATTATAGTCGGGAACATTTCCCTAAACATTTTAGGTGCCAATTCAACCAAGTCAATTAAAGCTTCTAAGACAGATGACAACGCTTGATCCTGACCATTCTGCAAGAAACGTGGCAACGAATTCAATAAGTTTGGTAACAAAGGAGATAATGTTGGCCAGCTACTCTTAGGTATTTCACGGAAAAAAGCAACGAACGCTGTACATGCGGCAATACGAACATCATCACTTTCGTCTTCAAATCCAGTGTTGAAAATTGGAAGAACGTCATTAATATAAGACTTATCAATCAATTCAGGTGCTGAACAAAAAACACGAAAAGCAGACTCGCGAAAGCTAGGGTCAGAATTCTTAGTGGCTTGGAACAACGCTGGTATTAATTCATTCCACGAACCCAGTGGCGATGCATCTTCCTTGGCTACTTCTGAAATAGCATCAGAAAGCTTGTGTCTTACTTGATTTGATTGTTGCGATGTAAAGCCGTGCAACAAAATTGCACGAATTTGTTGCCTGACGGGCTCTCCAATAACTCCAATAGTTCTATCTGTTACACTGGCAATTTCTTTTGGAGACCTAATGGCAACACGTCTAAACAAAACGGCACAGAATGCTTTTAAGGTATCATTATCCGAACCGCAAGCCTGTTCTGCTAAAAATATCAACAACATTTCAACATTTTCTTTCTTAGTCCATTCAGATTCAAGCAACTTTTCTGCCCCCGATCTAACTGAATTATCTGAAGACGATAACCCATCTACTAACTGTGTCAAGACACCTTGAACTTCAGTTGGTAATGAAGACATATTAACTAAATCTATCAGTAAATCTTAAATTTAGCCTGTAATAAATTGATGCAAATCAATATTAGTGCACTTTGAGACCTAAGAAATTCCAACTAAATTAATTGAAGCTCAGAAATATTACTATATTCTGTTGTTTACCACAATTAGTGTTATTCGTTTCGTTGGAAATGAAGAAGGCCTAAAAATTTATTTTCAGTATGTATCATGTGATCTTCTAATTTTTCAGTTGACTCAAGCTCAGTACAAGCCCTACGAGAGAACGACTTAAATATACCAATTTCTGTACATTAAAAGGTCTTAGTAAATTACATATACTATATGTGGTTTTATATAGATTGATTATAATATTATACATGTATTTGAACGGTTATTTTTTCAAAATAGTAATCACGTCTTCATCTTCTAAACCATGACCTAAACCTACAATTTGAGGTTGATGCTTCACAGAGGTTCCGAAAACTAAAGCATTTCTAAAATCAGAAACCAAGGACTTATGGATCGAATTACAGAAATCTTCCACTGTACATCTATCATTTCTCAAAACCACAGGTTCATTGAAATCTGGTAATTTACCCTTCGGCTTGGTGTAGACCCTGACAAGCTTCAATTTTTCCCACATGATTTCTAACAAATCGTCCAAATTCCAGCCTTGACCTGCTGATATTGGGATGGCATTTGGGATCTTATATAACAAGTCCAATTCTTGGACGGAGAAGGAATCGATTTTGTTTAAAACGTAAATCGCAGGTATATATCTTCTGGACTTTATTTCAATAGCATCGATCAAATCGTCGACGGTCGCATCACACCTGAAGGCAATGTTGGCCGAGTTGATCTTATATTCTGACATAACTGCCCTGATTTCATCGTTATCCAAGTGGGTCATTGGCGAAGTGCTGGTAATATTAATACCTCCTCTTTCTTTCTTTTGAATGACAATATTTGGTGGCTCCTTGTTGATTCTTATTCCTACCCCCTCGAGCTCGTATTCAATGATTCTCTTATGTTGCAACGGCTTGTTGACGTCCAAGACTAAAAATAATAAATTCACAGACCTTGCAACAGCAATAACTTGTTTACCTCTACCTTTACCATCCTTAGCACCCTCAATAATACCTGGCAAATCCAACATTTGAAGTTTGGCACCCTTATATTTGATTATACCTGGAACCGTGGTTAATGTAGTAAACTCATATGCAGCAGCCTCTGAATGGGTACCTGTTAATTTCGACAATAACGTAGATTTACCCACAGATGGGAAACCTACGAATCCAATAGTTGCTACACCTGTTCTTGCCACATCAAACCCGGCACCACCACCACCTCCAGAAGGAGTACTATCTGATAATAATTCTCTTCTCAATTTAGCCAACTTGGCTTTAAGTTGACCTAAATGGAAAGAAGTATTCTTATTCTTTTGAGTTTTGGCCATCTCATCTTCGATGGCCTTAATCTTTTCAACAGTAGTCATAATGTAACGTTCAAAAGCAAATAATTCTAGTTTTCTTTATAAATTCTATTGCGATTTGGTTTTTTTTCATCTTAAGAGCTCTTCAAAAAAAAATTGGTAGTGTGAAATTCGATCGACAAAATGTGATACAAAAAAAATTTCAAATTTTCATCAAATTGAAGTATTGAATATAGAGATAGAGAACCAAAATTTATAATATTTAGTACTTAAATATATTTAAATATGGGTAAAAAAGGTAACAAGAGTGCCAAATCTGGAGGAGATTTCTGGGATGATGAAGATTTAGCCCAAGATGCGCCACAGGGCGAAGAATTCGGTGAATCTAATGGATTGGAAGGGTCAGAAGTGACTTCCCCAGCGCCTGAGGGCGCCGATACAGCATCTGCAGATGAAGTTTCGGGAGATTTCTTAAGTTCTATCCGTAAGTCTAAACAGAAGAAGGCTGAAAAGGTAGTGGAAGAAAAGAACAAGCCAAAAGATGCACCAAAGGTTTTATCCAAGAAAGAGAAGGAAAAATTGAAGAAGGAGGCCGAAAAGCAAAAAAAGAAGGAACAAGCAGCCATAAAGAAAGCTCAACAAGCAGACAAGAAGGAGCAAATCAAGGAAGCTAATAAGCAAAATGCTGCGGCAGCATCTACAACGTCCTCACCTGCAGAAGGTAATACTCCTGAACCTGAAGCTAAGGTATCGACTAAGAAGGGTGGCAAGAAAGTACCAGCTGGTATTGCTGCCTTGAAGCGTCAATTGGAATTGAAGAAGCAATTGGAAGAAGAGCAACGTCGTCTTGATGAAGAAGAAGATGAACGTCGTGCCGAAGAGGAGAAAAAAGTGGCCGAAGCGGAGGCTGAACAAGAAGCCAACAGAGCTGCGAAGAAAGAGAAGGAAAGAGCTAAAAAGGAGCAATTGAAGGCTGAAGGTAAATTGTTGACTAAAAAACAAAAAGAAGAGAAGAAGTTACAGGAACGTCGTCGTCAACAATTATTACAAGGAAATGTTTCTGTGCCTGGTTTAGAAGGTAACGCTGACGAAGCTCCAAAGCCTAAGAAGATCGTTTACGGTAAGAAAAAATCTACCAAGCCTAAGACATTTATTCAACACAATAAAGTGCAATCGCAAAATAAGACAGAAGAAACTAAAGGTGGGGATGATGATATTGTCGAAGACTGGGAAAAGATGGCTTTAGAGGATGATGAGCCAATTGCTGATGATTGGGAAGCTGCTTTAAACGATGAAGATGACGAAGCTAAAGCTGCCGAGAAAGCAGAGGCTGAACGTAAGACCAAGGAAGAAGCCGAACGTAAGGCCAAGGAAGAAGCCGAGCGTAAGGTTAAAGAAGAAGCCGATCGTAAGGCTAAGGAAGAGGCCGATCGTAAGGCTAAGGAAGAAGCACAGAAATTGGCAATCCAAAACAAACAGTCCGTTCCAGTTCAAAGTGATTTGCGTTCTCCAATCTGTTGTATTTTAGGGCATGTCGATACTGGTAAGACCAAGTTGTTAGATAAGGTTCGTCAAACTAATGTTCAAGGTGGTGAAGCTGGTGGTATTACACAACAAATCGGTGCTACATATTTCCCAGTTGATTCTATCAAACAAAAAACAGCAGTTATGGCACAACATGAAAAGCAAACATTTGATGTTCCAGGGTTGTTGATTATTGATACCCCTGGGCACGAATCTTTCACCAATTTAAGATCTCGTGGTTCTTCTCTTTGTAACATTGCTATCTTGGTTATCGATATTATGCATGGTTTAGAACAACAAACACTTGAATCAATCAGATTATTAAGAGACAGAAAAGCCCCCTTTGTTGTTGCATTAAATAAAATTGATAGATTATATGACTGGAAGGAAATTCCAAACAACTCTTTCCGTGATTCTTATGCTAAGCAAACTAAATCTGTTCAAGCAGAATTCCAAAATAGATATGAACAAATTAAGGTTGCATTGGCTGAGCAAGGATTGAATTCTGAATTATATTTCCAGAACAAGAATATGTCTAAATATGTTTCGATCGTTCCAACATCTGCGGTTACTGGTGAAGGTGTTCCAGATTTATTATGGTTATTGCTTGAATTAACACAGAAGAGAATGTCTAAGCAATTGATGTACTTGAGTAAGGTTGAAGCCACTATTTTAGAAGTTAAGGTAGTTGAAGGTTTCGGATACACCATCGATGTTGTCTTGTCTAATGGTATTTTGAGAGAAGGAGATCGTGTTGTATTATGTGGTTTGAATGGTCCTATATGTACAAATATCAGAGCTTTGTTAACACCACCACCATCCCGTGAATTGCGTATTAAATCTGAGTATGTACACAACAAGGAAGTCAAGGCAGCTTTGGGTGTGAAGATTGCAGCAAACGATTTAGAAAAAGCGGTCGCTGGTTCTCGTTTGGTAGTCGTTGGCGAAGATGATGATGAAGAAGAAATCATGGAAGAAGTCATGGACGATTTGACAGGTTTATTAGATTCTGTTGATACATCCGGAAAGGGTGTCGTCGTTCAAGCATCTACATTAGGTTCGTTAGAAGCTTTATTAGATTTCTTAAAGGATCTGAAAATTCCAGTTATGTCTATAGGTTTGGGTCCAGTCTACAAAAGAGATATTATGAAGGCAAGTACTATGTTAGAGAAGGCACCTGAGTATGCGGTCATGTTGTGTTTCGATGTTAAGGTCGACAAGGAAGCTGAACAATACGCCACCGAACAAAATATCAAAATTTTCAATGCTGACATTATCTATCACTTGTTCGATCAGTTCACTGCCTACCAAGAAAAATTATTAGAAGCTCGTCGTAAAGAATTCTTGGAATATGCCGTTTTGCCATGTGTATTGAAGACTATTCAAATCATTAACAAACGTAACCCTATGATTATCGGTGTCGATGTCCTTGAAGGTGCTGTTCGTATTGGTACTCCAATTTGTGCCGTTCGTCAAGATCCTGTTACCAAAACACCAAATATCATGGTCTTAGGTAAAGTGGTATCTTTGGAAGTTAACCATAAATCTCTTGACATTGTCAAGAAGGGACAAACTTCTGCCGGTGTTGCCATGAGATTAGAAAATCCTTCGTCTGCTCAACCTACATGGGGCCGTCATCTCGATGAAACTGATAACTTATACTCTTTGATTTCTCGTAGATCCATCGATACTTTGAAGGACCCTGCGTTCCGTGAGACTGTTAGCAGAGATGACTGGGTCTTAATTAAAAAATTGAAACCAGTTTTCGATATAAAATGATTTGACATGCTTTCCTTGTACTGTTTGCTTTTATATTTTAGTTTGTTGAATCATTATGTATGTCTACGACTCTAACGTAAAGTAATATAAATATATCAATTAGTGAAAAAATAGAGCGCGCAAACCAATGAACAGGTTTAATACAGTTACTTCCTAATTAGGAAGTCTATCGAATACCCAATGAAGTTACTCGAAATCAATTTTTCTAGCTTCAAAACTATATTGAAATACTATCGATACTGCTTAATTTACATTGAATATTAATTAACCATGCAAGATTTACCACCTATTGGAGGCTACGAGCCTGTTCAATGGAAAAGAAATCTTCCATCCAGAGGGTTTAGACCGGCTATTTATTTCTGGGGATTTACTGGATTAATGGCATTTGGATTTTATAAATATTACAAGGGTGTTGATGAACAACGTGAATTGGCAAGAGAAAGACAGTGGGCACGTTTCCACTTAGAACCATTATTATTGGCCGAGGAAGATAGAAATGTTGCTAGAAGATATTACTCTGAAAAGGCAAGACAAGAACTTGTTAGAGAAACCATGTCCCCAGAAAAGAAGGCCAAATTTGATGAAGAGTTATACCATGATAAGTCCAAATTCCGTTTCCCAAGATTTACTGCTGGTGTTCATCCTTCAGAACGTTAGTTTTTTAGGGAATCACATATTCTAGCTTGTAATGAGTCCAAATAGTAGATGGTAGATTCTACCGAATGAAGGAATACTCAACAGTTCCACAATTGATTCTATCAAGCTCCTGACATCATAAAGAAATTTTGAGATATGTACTCTACTGCTTCTTAAATAGTATATAAAACCCAAGTCATTTTTTTCTCTCTTTCATACTTTCATACACTCCAATTTATAATATAATATAGCTTATTTGTTACGTATTCTTTTCTTGTACTTTTTCAGCAGGTTACGACTTTATGAAAGTATATAGCTATTACTTCTCCATGATATCATGGGTATGAGTAACCCATTGATATGATTAGTTATCACGTGTGCTTACTGATATAAAAAGATCAACAATTTTGACAAAGTAGTACTACCCATATGACCCATAAAGACAAATGTCGAAAAAGATCACTACGAAAGAACAGGCACAGGCCATAATTGACGATTATGACTATTTTATATTCGATTGCGATGGTGTTCTTTGGTTAGGAGATCATTTATTGCCACATATTTGTGAGACTTTAGATCTCTTAAAAAAGGCTAATAAGACAGTATTATTTGTGACCAACAATTCCACCAAATCTCGAGACGCTTATTTAAGTAAATTTGATAAACTTGGGGTTCTGGGAATTACCAAAAGTGAAGTTTTTGGATCATCATATGCTTCTGCGGTTTACATCGATAAGATTTTAAAATTGCCAAAAAATAAGAAGATTTGGGTTTTGGGTGAAGAAGGCATTGAACGTGAATTACACGAATTAGGCTACACCACAATTGGAGGTACCGATCCAACCTTGGTAGAACATGGAGTACATTTCGACCACGATCACCCATTGTTAACCGAACTTGATGATGATGTAGGAGCGGTGGTTACTGGTTTAACTTTCAATTTGAATTATTTGAAGCTATCCATAACTATGCAATATTTGTTAAAGGACAATAAATCTATACCGTTTATTGCAACAAATATTGACTCTACGTTTCCAATGAAGGGCAAATTATTAATTGGGGCAGGGTCAATCATAGAAACAGTAGCATTTGCCAGTGGTAGACAACCAGACGCGATCTGTGGTAAGCCAAATCAATCTATGATGAATTCTATCAAAGCCGATTATCCAGGTTTATCTTCGAACCCATCTAGAGGTCTAATGATCGGTGATAGATTGAATACTGATATGAAATTTGGAAGAGATGGGGGGCTTGACACTTTACTTGTTTTAACCGGCATTGAAAGTGAACAGGCTGTTTTATCCCAAAGTACATCTACTGCTCCTACACATTATGCTGATAAGTTAGGTGATTTATACGAACTACTTAAATAGATTATAGAGATTAAGTCTAGAATATTTTTCTTTGTGTAAGTTATGACGTAGTTTGAAAAGTTTCGAGAATGAGAATTAACTGTTGTAATTTTGAACAGGGTTGTTGAGAACAAGTATAAGAAGAAATACTATAACTTATTCATCGTCCTTTATATTGAATACATTCAAGCTGTTGTGATTTTCAATTTATCGGACCTTAATTAGAAATTCTGTAATTGGGTGATTATTAGTTATATACTAGGATTTAAGAATCAAAAAGTATTAGAAATCAGCTTGAATATAAGACATAGACACAAGTTTTTAATTTATAACTATAGAATAGCAACAAATACGTTAAATACGTACCATATATCAATCGTTTAAGAATATAATGTCAGAAGCAAAAACAAAGGAATTACAAGATTCAGGGTTAATTGAGTGGTCTGTTTTCTCCGAATTAGTGGCCATGGATGAAGATGAAGAAGGATTTTCCAAATCATTATTTCAAACCTTCGTTGATCAAGTGTTAGAAACATTTAAAGAAATTGATGAGAATTTGAAAACTAAGAATTTCGACAAAATTTCAGGATTAGGCCATTACTTGAAGGGATCGGCTGCTGCGTTAGGGTTGGAAAAGATTTCATCTCAGTGTGAAAGGATCCAAAATTACGGTCATAAGGTTAACTTTGATAATTTTAAATTAAAGGACAATGATGACCAGAAGGATGACGAATTTTGGATTAAGTTGATCGAGGATGCATTAAATAAGGCCAGAGATGGTTTCGCCAAATCGAGAAAGGTTTTAAACAACTATTTTGATGATGAATTTTAACTAATTAACACGTAAGATCTAATCACTTCATTGACGTTATTTAGAGACAAGGGTAGATTTTACTCAAGAGTGAATTTAGACGAATCAAAATCTATGTTATAATAATGAATGTTTTTAATGAAATAATAAAAACTGAAATTAACAAAGCCTAAGAGTAAACGAATAAACATGATAAACTTTCTATTTGCCTTTTTATACATGTGCATCTATTTATAGTTTACTTTTATATATTTATTTTGTTCTAAATTTAATATATCAGTAATATTAATTCTAGGTATGTAATTTCTACACAATATTCTTTTTTCTTTCCACTAAGCAATAGTCCATATAGTCAACGTTGTAAGGGATTAGAGATCTAACGTACTCTGGGATCCAGAGCAATTTACCTATTCCTGAACTGGTGCCACTAGGATTAATAATATTCTGGCATTGTACCACGGACCAACCTTTGTTCACCTTTAATTCTTTACCACTTCTTTCAACGATATTTGGCTCACCAACTTCAAGATTTGCGGCTTGAGAGTTATCTATATAATAGGAGCACTCGTCAAAATCAATTACCTTATCATCTGAATATTGGTTTTTGTTATTCATATTAGGTGGAATAGAAGAAGTACTAGCTTTTAAGCTAGCTCCCTCTAAGAAGTCACCAGGTAATAAGCCATCAAATCCACTTCTAATAAATTTCAAACGATAATTGTCTGGCAAGAAAAACGAGTTTGGAAAGTGGTACCATTCACGCCCGGTACATACATTGACTGATATATTTGATACAGGTAAGGTTGATATTTCTCTATGCACAGATAATGGAGTACTATAATTTTCCACTAAATTAATGATGCGCAATATAGATACCATACCAACTGAGAAGGCAAATAATAGTTGAACCAACTTCTCAATATGTTTAGAATTAATCTTATTTGCTGCTATTCCTTTCGAAACAAAAGTAACCATGGGGAAGATAAGAGTCAATAATAATGAACTGCTTAAAATCAATAATGGATATACTGGGTATAAAAATCTCTCCTCTTTATGGGGTTGACTACCAAATATTAATGACCAAATAAGAAGCGGAAGACTTACAGTTATCAATACTTTGTACCTATTTTTTTCCCCAAAAAGTACAACATTCATCACCAACCCAACGTAGCCTAATATAGCCACTACATTAAAATTCACCAATAAATTTAAGATATAGTAGTGAAATGGTTCAACTCCAAAGATTTCAGGGCCTTCCCCCTGTTCGCCAAATACGTTGTATAAGACAATATTCAAGGGAACTAGATCAAGTTTTTGGTAAAACCACGAATCAATAGCAGTACTGATTATTAAAGTAGATACCAAACCAGCAATGCATCCTTTAATGATAGAAAAGAGTACATTGAATCTTTTAATATTTTGAATCAAAATAAATAATCCAAATGGTAGACCTAATGCAAGAGCGAATGGCCAGCCGACTATCCCCCCTACTAAGAACCAAATTATAGCCTGTACACTGTAGTTAGCACTATTTTCTGAAATTGCTGACAACGAATTTGCTGTGGCCATAGTAACACAATTCATAGCAAACGAAGATGGTAATAATGCAACACCAGCATGTGACATGCCTGGAGCTATGGAAGATAAGAATAAGAACCAATTTCCAACCTTACGGTTTAAACTTGAATTTATCGAATAGAATAATCTCAATTCGGTGAAACATGTAAACCCACATAATGCAATAAGACGAATCCAATAAAATTGATAGTATGAAGGAATATTGACAAATTTTTCAAACACCTTAATAGGATATGTAACGATAACATATGGTATCAAATATGTGTAGGATCTTATGGCATAATCAGGCGAATATTCCCATGTTTGTTTACCAAATCCTCTGATCAATAGATTCAAAGGTTCCCAATAATTAAATGTTTCATCACAGTCGGATATTATCATAAAAAATGCTGCGTAAACTCTTAATAGTACATTTAAAGCAATTAGTCCTATTTGGAGACCATTGAGCCTTTGAGATTCACCAACATTGGTTTTTGATGACATTATTGTACAATATAGCTCAGTTCATACAAAAGGAATTAAAAAAATTGAAATTCTCGCGATAATCACATTCTGGTTAAAACACTTGCAATAATATAAAAACGTCAAATTAACATCTACTTGAACTAAACAATTTTCCTATATCTAATTAAGGTCTTTTACTAACATTGAGTCACGCGATGGACCGGTACCAACCCATTGAATTGGAACATTCAAATAATCTTCAATATATTTCAAATATTTCTTAGCATTCTCTGGTAAATCGTTATAGTTCTTAATCTTGGTGATATCCTCTTCCCAACCAGGTAATGTAACATACTCCACATCAACCTTAGCTAATTTATGTAAATCTTCTGGGAAACTATTCAATTTTTCACCCTTATAAGTATACGAAACACCAATTTGGATTTCTTTGAAGGTATCTAAGACGTCTAACTTGGTAATATTTAAGGAAGTGTATCCGTTAATCAAAGTTGAATATTTCAAGACAACTAAATCTAACCAACCACATCTTCTCTTTCTACCGGTGGTGACACCAAATTCCGCACCGATATCTTGTAAAGTTTTACCAGCTTCATTCAATTGTTCGGTTGGGAAAGGACCTTCACCAACTCTAGTAGTATAAGCCTTAACAACACCATATACTTTGTTGATAGCTTTTGGAGGGATACCTAAACCAGTACAGACACCACCAATACCAGTAGCAGAAGAAGTAACGTAAGGATAAGTACCAAAATCAATATCCAACATTAAAGCATTAGCACCTTCGACTAAAATTTTCTTGTTTTGAGCAATTGCTGAATGCATAAAATCAATTGAGTCAACGACATGGCCCTTAAGTAACTCTCTGTATTTCTCGTACTTGGCTAATTCGGCTTCGGTATCATATTCAAAATTACCGTATCTTTTGAATCTAGAGTCTACTAAACGATGGTATCTCGTTTTGAATTCTTCCCAAGATTCTGGTTCTTCAGACACCAAGTGGTGGACTCTAATACCAGACCTGGAAGCCTTGGTAGAATAAGTTGGACCAATACCCTTACCAGTTGTACCAATAGATTTTTTATTTTCCGATAATTCCGCTTCTTTTAACTTATCCGTTCTTTGATGGAAGTCGAAGACTAAGTGAGCCCTCGAAGAAATAAACAATCTATCACGACAGTGTAATCCCTTCTTTTCCAAGTTTTCTAATTCTTCAAAAAGTGAAGGAACGTGGATAACAACACCCGAACCAACCAAGTTCAAACATTTAGGGTTAACTAATCCTGATGGTAACATGTGGAAATCATATTTGGTATCACCAACTACAATAGTATGGCCAGCATTATTACCACCTTGGCATCTGGCACAAACATCAACTTCATCACATAATACGTCAACTAATTTCCCTTTACCTTCATCTCCCCATTGGGATCCTAAGACAACGTCACACATGTTTGCTTGTTTAATTTAGTAAAATTAAATAACCTTTAAGAACAAAGACTTTGAATGATTAACAATAAAGTCCCGTTAAAACAAAAGAAAATCAAAAAAAAAAAAAAAATTGAAAAGTAGAAAAATCTATTAAGTCTCGTTCACCAACGAAAATTTGAGATTTCAGAGTGAGAATTATGAATCATTCATAATAAGAAAATGGATAGTCGATTAATTGACTCTGAAAACTTATGTAGCTCTTAACAAATATCGATTTACATACTATGGATATATTATTTTCAGATTTAGGTCTCTTTCATGTTGTGAGCTCCCAAATACCACTCTTTAGGACTCCGGTGTCAAAAATTATGAATCCTCAATTATATACATTAGGTAATACGTCACGGAATATAATTTAGTGTAGTTGAACGTAGAAGAATGTATACTACTTGTGTAGGGATGTTTAACATACTATATATATGGGTTGTAGAGAAGCATCTCGAAGAGGCTTGATGATTGTATTATTTTTAAATTTACGTAAAAAATGCAAAAATGCAACCTTTTTATGAACAAAGCAACTCTATACCTAAAATTATTCTTTTGTCGAAACTTGTTAGGAGTAATATTGCATGGTTTATTCCAAAAAATAATTCTTTAGGTTCTAAGAAGTTGATAATCAAGACAGTTTTGACTTTAAGCCTGTTTGTATTACTTGCGGCTCTCACCATTTCGCAACCACAAAGAAAGGTAGAACGCAATACAAAACGTACTTGTAAATTATAACTACAGGTTGTTTACTATATGAAACGTCTTCTATATTCTAGGTACAACATACACTTATAATTGTAATTTAAAATGCACTTTTGCAAACTTTTCGCTCATGCCATTCACAAAGATCCCCCTTTTAGAAATCCGTATGTCTATTTGAAGGAAGAAGAATTTATAAAATTGCAAAAACAAAAAGAACAATCGGAATCAAAACTACTAAAGGAAAGGAAAGAGACAGAGGATTTGACGAATAACCAAATTATTTCGGCTTTAAATAATTTAAGCAGTGCAGTGTCATCAAAAAGATTAAGTGATACTCGAAAGAAACTAATTAAAAAAAAAGAGGATCTCATAGAAATCATATTTCCAATTGAGTCAAATATTTCCAATGAAGTCTCTAGCAAAGAAACACATAGTAATGAGAGAAATACCCAATGCTCGAAGGAAAATAGGGGATTATTCAGATTTTTGACGTCTCATATAACCAAATCTACAAACAATTCTCGTCTCACCTCTCTCAGTATGACAGGATCCAACGATTCCGAATCCACAGAAACTACTACAACAACATACAATCCTGAAGCTACGAATAAGTGTGGTGCAATTGACACTAGTAATACTTCTATTTGTAGTTCGGTGGTAGCCCTCAAATCGAAGGAATCTATTATTTCATCATCCGACGCAGTTGCAAATTTGGAACATCCGTCTTCTCGCGATTATTTAACAACTAACTTTTGCATTTCCTATACTGAAAATAGTAATGGTGATGTTCTAACAGATGAAATTTATTCAGTAGATGGGCTTTCTTCCATGAGTTCATTTAAAACCTTAAGCTTACCATTATCTTTAACAGCTTTTCCGACAGGACAAGATGTTATAAATAATTCTAAGGTGCACTATAACAGTAATCCTTTCGTTAAAACTATCTTCATTGCTGATACCATTCTGAATAGTTCGAAAAATAACTATTCAATAGAAAGTGGAAGTACAGGAAGTTTAATTCTTGAGTCTCCTAATAGATCCCCAAACTATGATTTCGCTGCAAGCAGTAAGGCATTTTTCAGTAATACAAAAGCTGCAGAATTTTATAATATAGATGGAAGCATTGTATTACCGAAGGCTAATTATACAAACTGTGAGCTAGATTCATTTAGAAGAAGATACCATAAGTATTCTATGGTTTCAAACACTATGCGGCTTGACAGCCTTTGCTCAAACAAATCAGATATAGAACCAAGACAATTCGACTATTGTACTACGGAATCAATTCAAGAACTAGAAAATGAAATGCAAACATGTGGTTTGATAAGTAGCGACAAGAAGAATATAAAATATTTGAATGATAGTGACTACTTAAATGATATTGACTCTAATTACAGACATAAGCACATCGAAGAATTTGAAAGTTCTAGCGTCTATGATTCTGAATCTGATAAATACTTTGGCCAATATCATCTGATTCTATAACAGAGAATAATTAGAATAATTAGAAAAAATATGTATATAGTGCTACTATTTATCCAACGTAATAGATATTACTAACATTACACTGATATTTATTGCTGGATTTTCAAAAAGCTAGTGTAAAGAGGGAAATTTCGACAAACTTCTTTTTATTCGTTCTGTTCTTGGGATGATAGTGTCTTGAGAAAGCAAGTATTATTATTTGAGCGAAGATTTATAAATATAAATGGTTTCGTGGTCTAGTTGGTTATGGCATCTGCTTAACACGCAGAACGTCCCCAGTTCGATCCTGGGCGAAATCATTTTTTTATTGCCAGTCTATAGACTAAACTATACATATTTGTTCTGTCATGATATTAAAGACTGGTTCTAAGGATGAAATGTTTATAAGATTATTTAACAAATGAGAAAAGTTAAATTACTTATATATATATATAACTTAAGTAATTTAATTCAATTTAGCTACAATAGCGTCAGTGAATTCAGTAGTGGAGGAAGCACCACCGATATCTTTAGTTCTAACGTTACCTTCGGCAATGACGTCGTAGGTAGCCTTAGAGATCTTATCAGCATGATCGTTCAAGCCTAAGTGTCTTAATAACATAGCAGCAGATAAGATCATGGCGGTTGGGTTAGCGGTGTTTTGACCCTTGATATCTAAACCAACGTGTCTACAACCTGGTTCGAAAACAGCGTATTCTCTACCGAAGTTAGCACCTGGAACTAAACCTGGACCACCAATTAAAGCAGCACCAATGTTAGATAAGATGGTACCGTACAAGTTTGGAGTGACCAAGACATCGAATTGTTGTGGCTTGGCAACGGCTTGCATGGAAGCGTTATCGACAATCAAGTCGTTAACTTCAATACCAGCGTAGTCTTGACCAACGTCCTTGACGGTGGTTCTGAATAAACCATCCCCTAATTTCATAATGTTGGCTTTGTGGATAGCTGTGACCAATTTTCTGTTGTTCTTCTTGGCAAAGTCAAAAGCAAACTTGGCGATTCTTTCAGACTTGAATCTAGTCATGATCTTTAAGGATTCAACAACACCTGGGTACGATTGATGTTCTAATCCCGAGTATTCACCTTCGGTGTTTTCTCTGACCAAGGCAAAGTCAATACCTTCTAATCTACCCTTGACACCTGGAATGTTCTTAATCAAAACCAAAGAGGCGTAGATGTCCAATTCTTTTCTTAATGCAACATTTAAAGACTTACCCGAGGTCCCGGTTGGTGTGTACAAGATACCCTTTAAACCAACCTTGTTTCTCTTCAACGATTCAACAGCTTCAGTAACACCGTTACCAGCTTCTAATCCCGAAACATCAACAACTTCCCATTCAATTGGAACGTTTTGGTGACTGAAGATGGTTCTAACCGAGTCAGTGATTTCCTTACCGACACCATCCCCTGGAATCAAAGTTACGGTATATTTACCACCGTACTTCTTTGGCAAAGCGGACTCAGGCGAAATGAAAGTGGCCAACTTACGAATGGAACTCTACAATGCATAGTTAGTAATTTATCCTTTTTTTCCCTTATTCTCTCGGTCTTTATTTATCCGCAGACTAGTCTATTTGGACCTGTCAATTCCCCTCTATCCCAATAAGAAACTTACTTTTTGAATACCAGATCTGAACATTGTTATACACGATCAATTTTATAATTTATTTCAATTAACAAATATTAAATATAATAAAATATTTGATTAAAGATCGGAGACAGGGAGTTGAACATTGAACATTGAAATTTTTTTGATTTTTTTCTATTTGCACCTTACGGGCTTTTGTGTAATATTTTCTGTCGGAGATCATGAAATTGTACTCCGGCCGGCTCCGACGGACCCTAGGAGAAATCGATATGATTGGCTGAAATGACGAAGGCATTTTGGTGTAGAAGTCGGCCATATGGCGGGGACTATCTGCAGTACGGGACATAATTAATTTTTCAGTGGGTCTATTGGTATGGGTCTATGTGTTTGGTGACGGTAGGTTGATAGGAGCAGATATAATGAAATTCAGACAGTTATACAAGGAGTTACAGAAGGAGTTGTCGATAATAAATAGTAAGACGTTCAAGGCGCATGCAGAGAGGGAGTTAAAGCATCGTAAGACCAAATTGCAATACCAGAAGTTCCAGGCGATCAAAGACAAGATGCCCACGAAACACCTTGATGAGCAGCTTTCGAGGTTGGATGGTGGGGAGACGAAGGTACCTCGGTTCAATAGTACGATAATCAAGGAGATCGTGGCGGAAAAGGAGGCTAGTAAGATGAATTTGATGCACATGAAGAATATCAAGACGTTTTTGAATTCGCAACGGGTGTACACCGAGTTGATCGAGAGGTACAATCCGGGATTGACGATGGATCAGGAGGACAAGGTGAGAAGAACGGCCAATAGGGTTGGATTGCAGGTTCCGAACTGAGATAATTCTGAGGTGTGCAGAGTATACGGGAGAGATGTGCAGAATATAAGCGTAGGTATACGGGAGAGATGAAGCGTACATAGGTATCAGGAGAGAGTTGTACATAGGAATAAATGAGAGATGAGATAATATATGGTACGGCTAAGAAATGCTGAAATGTAGAGATACCAGGAGAAATATGGAATAGATTGAGACATTGTGAGTCTATGGAGACACCACCAGAATACACCGTGCTTAATTATAATACATTCGTTATTCGATAAATAGTATACAATAGCTATACATAATAAGCAATTTTTCCCGAGGTAAAAGAATAGTTTACTCGACATTCTTTCTTTTGGCACCACCAACCCAAATATAATCATACTCATTCTTCCTCTTCAAATTGCAGTTTGCCGTCAACAACACGTTGTTTGTCTGCTTGATCGACGAGTTCTCCAGGTAAAACTTCTTCAAGTTTTCGATAATAAGCAAGTCGTTATAATACTGATAATTAAACGGCACAATCAGCGGCCTGGTGATCTTGAGGTTGGTGTAGCTGGCGTCAAAGTTGAAATTGTAGTTATCCATGAGGTACGACATTGTCAAACCAGTAGACAACTTGGAGTTGCCGTCGGGCGACACTATAAGGGTCCCGATCGAGTCGTTCACATTCTTCAACAACTTAAGCAACCGGTTAATGTTGAAAAATTGCTCCTTCAAATTGCCCGTCAAAATCGGACTGCTAATACTGAGCGGCTTGTTCTGCGGAAACTTATGTATTAAATTATTCGCCTGTGGATTCAAATTATAAAAAAAATTGATGTAATTTTGCAAAATCCGGTTGAACCTACTCATGTAGTCGTCCAAAAGAGGCATCTCATCGCTTGTCACCCTACCAGCATCAAACGACGGATCCAACAGCAATATTACCAAATCCGAAGACATGTTCATACCGCTAGCACCCAATTCCTTCAAAAATGTGCATGTAGCCGAACAGTTGATAATCACTTTGATATTCTTTGCGTCCAAAAATTGCTGCTGTGAAAGCAACGAGTATGACCCTAACCAAACAGACGGCGAAATCTCCGATGCTGCTTCTCCATCAATATTCATATCATTATCATATTCCGTTCCTATATCCATTGCTGCTTCTATTTGCCGCGTATCCAACTTCTTTTTCTAACCTCTTGTATTGTGCAATATAATGTTGAATTAGTAGTGTTGCAATATTGCTGCTGCTTGTATAATAATAATAAACTTAAAGGGTTGAGCCTAAATAAGTTTAATTATACAATGAAATTTGTTTTACAACCTCACTTATAAATTATTACAATTTACCTGAAATAGCTGCATTTGCAAGCTTTATAACTATAGCAGAAATGCCTTACCAGACGTGTTGAAATATTTCACTGGTTATGAAGTTTGACCGAGATGTCGCAAGATTACATAACTAAAAGACATCGGCGTTTTTTGTTTTTCTGCGCGGAGTTAAGTTAAAAATAATGCGACATAATTGTAGATCAGACGGATAGCAATAAGTACGACATAGCACTAGAGGAGTGACTAAAAAATATGATAACTGGTCATGTTTGAATTATGGCTTCTAGGGCCTAGACACTGACTGCTTCTATGGGCTGTAGAATAGAGTTGCGTGGCCGTAAGTGTAATCGTAGATGTGATGTGAGTTTAGGTTTAGATGTAAGTTTGGGTGTAAGTGTCGAGACGTCAATATGACATTGCAAGTGAGAGAAACGAGTTCGAAGTAGGGACAGATGCAGCATGCTACATCAAGTGGCATATGCTAAGAGACATCGACTTGGGAAAGTGGCCTAAATTCACAGGATTGCAACAAAGTCGTGCACTACCGATATTTATGGTTCAAAAGGAGTCCTTAATGACATAATAAAGGACTTGGAGGACGTTAGGACAACGTATATCAAGATGATGCATCCATTCTTTTCAGCTGCTAGAAACTCAACAAGGGTAGCATCGATGAGATCGATGTTTACCCGGAATTTCGTTTCCAAAACCCAATTTGTCAACACTAGAGTTATGTCCAATGGGTCCATGATGCCTAAGATGAAGTTGCTTGTGGGGTCAGTAGGAACGTTTTACTTGGTCAATAAGCTTCAATCTAAATCGACTATCTTTAATGATGCTGCGTTTGCTGGAAATCGGGGGTTTTCCACCCAGCAACCTGTTGTGCCAGAACAAAAAGTGATTAGTTCGAGGTTTGGGGGAAAGTTGGATTACCAGGAATTGACCATTGGTTCGATCACAGGATTGTTCTTGGGAATACTTGCTGGAAAATTGAGTTCTGCAATTGTATTTTTGACGTTATCAGGCTATCTTTTGACCCAATTTTTGGAAAACAAGGGCATTATTAGTATTCCATGGAGACAATTCGTCAATATCGGATCTGAAAGAATTGACGTAAAGAGGTTGGTGTTGAACCAGCCTAGCTTCAAAATATCGTTTGTATTGACATTTTTGATTGCTGCTTTCAATGTATAGATGCTTAGTAGAAGGTTTGATCGCTAGTAAGTGCGTATAGTTTAAAAAGGTATAACTAAACTTATGGTTTGTATCAAGAGTAGCGAGTAATCTATAGTTGAATCTTCACGTAATAACTGTCAATAAGACATTCTCCCTTTTAATGTCACTACGAATAATCTTATTAATAATATGCAATTGGAAACAATATATATATATACATAATCTATTTTAACATTTTGGCATACGGGCTAAAACATCGAACGACCCAGTACCAACGTTTGATAATTTACCCATAACAATTCTTGCACTTGGACTTTCTAAGTCTTCTCTTTCACCATCCAAGACCGCCTTGGTTAAGAATTGACAAGTGGTTTCATATGACATTTTCATAAATGCAGATGTTGAAGAATCAATACCTTGTCTATTAAACGCTAAGTAAGTACCTTCTCTCGTCATCATATCACCAATTAAATCAAGATGACGAGATGAAACGGCAATAGCATATCTGTCGAAAACATTCTGGACTTCATTGACAATAGTATTTCTAGCAGCTTCAACACCGTATGTGCGCAAGACAGCAGCAATATCATTCGAGGATATACTATTGACGTTAATGAAATCATCTTGGTCCCACATGGCTTGGAAATTAACACCTTCAGTGGTCAATATACGCTTTCCACCTACTTCTGGTTGCGGATGAAGACAACGACCGATTCTTGAAATTTCTCTAACAACAACCTTACGACAAATTTCTTCAACAATATTAACCATCAATAATTTCTGAGAGTCCCCAGACAAGTCCAACTTGAATTCACACCATTCACCATTGTCATCATCAAAGTTGAATTTACTTATTAAGTTATGTGACGATATAACTTCAGATTGACGATCTTTAGCGCTTCTTGACAAAGTCTTTGGTTCTCTTCTGGTTACTTCTTCTGGCTTCATTTCTTCATCGGATTCTTCATCAGATGAATCATCAGACGAAGAAGAATCTTCCATGTCTTCATCAGATGTTTCTTCGGCCTTTTTCATGGTTTCAATTTCGTCATCATCAGGTTCTTCATATGAAACCGCTTGCTTACTGTTAGAATGTTTTTCATCTGAAGCCGATCCGTCTTCATTTTCAGTTGGTATACTAGTACCGCTGCTGATAGCTAAATCAGTCTGAGACTTTGGTACGGCTGCACCAACTGTAGGTAAGGCGTCTGGCTTACGTTGCTTCTTAACTTCCTTAACAACTTGAGCTTCTAATGCGTCCAAGAACTTATCGGTAACAACAGTTTCTAAGTGTTGTTGGGTGATATCATATTCTTGTTCATACTCTTTACGTGAATAGAATCTCATGTTGATTGTATAAGATCTTGAACTGTCACCAGATCCTGAAGAACCAGTACTTTCAGTAACTAAAATCTTATCAATAAATTCAGACAATACAACCTTAGCGGCAGATTTACAAAACGAGTCTGCTTGTGAATCAGTAACATCATCTAATATTGGTAATGTCATCTGAGGAGTTTTTATAGCAGCAGACGCAGTCATGATAATTTCTCTCATACGTGGAATACCTAATGTGACATTAGCAGCACCGTGACCTGCAAAATGGAAGGTATTTAAGGTCATTTGAGTCGATGGTTCACCGATAGATTGAGAAGCAATAATACCAACAGATTCACCTGGGTTAATTACTGATCTCATATACTTCAATTGCATCAAAGCACGGAATTTCTTTTCACTCAATGAAGGAGAATCACTCTTCTTATCCTTAGATGAAAATAATGATGGATTTTCACTTACGAAATCATCTAATTTGTCTTGGAAAGTTTCGGAAACAGCTCCCAAATATTTAGATGGATTATAAACAGATAACACTGGATCATACTTGTTAGTTTGCTCATAGTGTGGGAATTTCTTTTGCTTTTTCATATTCTTACGAACCTTCTTAGCGTACAGTAATGCCAGTTCGGTATCTAAATGATTTGAAAATTCACCAGGATTATATTTGGCTAATAAAGCATCATAATTTTCCATACAGAATTTAAATTCATTCATATGTGATTGCTTGGTAGTATCAATAGCATCACCACCGTACAAGAATTGAATCAAAGTTCCATCACCATCTCTGACAGAGTTATCGTAACTGACATGGACACCTTCTAATTGTTTTGTTAAACAACGTTGTAAGTAACCAGATCTAGAAGTTTTAACAGCAGTATCAATTAAACCTTCACGCCCTGCCATACAATGGAAGTAATATTCTTGAGGTCTGATACCAGAATAGAAACGTCCCTTAATATAACCACCTGCTCTTGCATCAGTCTCAAATGGTTTGAAGGATGGTAATGTTTTACCAGAAACCATAACTGGGACTCTTCTACCTTCTAAAGCTTGCTGACCCAATAAACACATAATTTGGGAAACATTAACATTTGAACCTTTTGCACCCGACAAAGCCATAGCTTGCATAGAATTGTATGGAAAACGCTTCATGGTACCACCTGGAACACACTTAGAAACAACCTGAGATGTAATGGTATTGACCTTAGATTGTGTCACGGCATCTAAAATACCTAACTTATTATCATCACGTAAAATTTCTTCAAGACGTCTTAATAATTCCTTGTCATTATTAGCTGTATCCTTTTCCAAATTAGTAACTTCTGCAGCAGTAGCTCTACCAATATCAACAGATTGCTTTAAAATATCGCGTCTCCATTTGTTACCATCGGAAGTCAAACGCAAATCGTCCATACCACAAGTGAACGCCGTCATCATAATATAGTTGGTAAATAATCTACCCAAAACAGATAATGCTTTTCCGGCAACAGTTGGTCCGTAAACTTCGTGCAATGAGTGAACGATACCAAATTGAGAGGCACCATATTGCGATTTATCTAAGATACCACACAATAATTCACCATTCTTGAAGATAACTTCATTTTCGGTAGAACCTTCGCCCCAGTATTCATTCTTAATCTTATTTTTAGACCTCAAGTTAACACCTGGAACATTATCTGGTTTAATATTTAAAAGAATGGTTGTAATGACTTGTTTACCAGTCCATAATGGTTGAGGCTTGAAAATTGTTGGTGGAACAGTAATTATTCTACTATTTGTTGTATGTCCATCTTCTGGACGAATACAGCCGTAAATTAATTGTTGATAAGTCTCTCTTGTAAAGAAAGCATCTTTGCTTGTCAACCAGACACCAGCCGAAATGTGATCTTGAATTAAACCTCTTAAGGGGGATCCTGAAGTTGGTGTTAAATATTGGGAATCCGTGTTAGCTAAGTTCAATGCTTCCGCCTTTGCATTTTCGTTTTGTGGGAAATGCATGTTCATTTCATCACCATCGAAATCAGCATTATAAGCACCAGTGTTTGCATAATGTAAACGTAATGTTTTCTCACCTGGCAATACTCTGACTTTATGACCCATCATAGAAGCTTTATGTAAAGTAGGTTGACGGTTCATGATAACAACGTCCTTGTTCTTAATATGCCTGTAAACTTTCTTATTAATAACTGTCTCACCATTAGAAGGGGTCAATAATTGATTAGCCAAAGTCTTACGTTGTTCTAAGGTCATACCAATCAAAGAAATTAAGGAGCCATCCTCATTTTGAATTTGAATCGCACCTGGCCATTTATCTGGACCATTGATGACAGCTTGTCTTAATTCTGATGCATTATATGAAGTGACAGGTTCTGGGTAAGTCAATTTCTTAGCAAAAACAGGAGGAACACCAATCTCATTGGTTTCTAACATTGGATCAGGAGAAATAACTGAACGAGCAGCGTAATTAACTCTCTTACCCATCATATGCTTTCTGAATAAACCTTCTTTCTTTTCCAATGCTTGCTTAATACCAGGGTTTGGAATCTTTCCTGCTGGAGCATTTTGATTTTTACTAGAGTCAATAAAAGCGTTAACATCATTTTGAACGGTAACGAAGGAATTCATCAACCTGTTGAAAATAATTTTTCTTTCATCAATAGACAACTTTCCTTTTTGTAAGCTGGAAATTTGATCGTTTAAATCTCTAATCAACAAGGATGTCTTCAAAATGTTTGATAATAATTCATTCTGGGAGTTTTCATGAATTTCATCTCCTAATTTAGAAGGCAATCTGAATCTAGTTGGAGGAACAATTAATGCTTGAATGAAGAAAACATCAGAAGTCACATGTTCATTGTGATGAGGTCTAGAGTGAAAAAGCTTTTGAATAATTCGTTGCTCTTTTTGGAAAACCGATCTTAAAATGTTTCTGATTTCTGTTGACAAAACATATTTAGATCCTCCCTTATGCTTGATGCTTGGAATGTTTTCATTGGTTTGATTACTATCGTTATTAGCAGAAGAACCGGTTTTTAATACATCAGGACGCTTCAAACCTTTAACTCTATTGTTGGTAACTTGCTTATCCTTTAATGCGTTCTCGAAGATCTTGGTGAAACCATCTTTTCTGAAAGTTGCAGAGTACATACCACAATTATCACATTTTGGTCTACTCAATAACTTTTTATAGAATTCATGGATTGTAGCCTTTCTTTCTTCACCAACGGAAGCAGTAATGACACCAAATTGACTACTTCTACCTTCGCTAATGGCCTTAGCAATAGCGGTGTCGACAAACAATTCACGACGTTCACGCAATTCCTTTTTAGCTCTTGGATCCGCATTCTTAGATGACGAACCATCTTCATCGTCGTCATCATCATCATTATTTTCGGCTCCCTTCATTAACATGTTATCTAATTCAATACATTCGAGCAACAATCCGTATTGAATTAAACGTAACTTACATTCATAGCGATGTACTTCCAATGAGTTGTATCTGAAATTGTGACAATAGAGACAACTCGATCTTAAGAATATGTATAGTTGATTGAAGAATAAAGGATTATAAACTGGTACTGGCAATTCAATATGTCCTTGATGTCCAGGACAGAACTTCTCATCTAATCCACACGTAGTACATAAGTTTCTAAGAAATGCACCTAATGCTAAATCATAAAGACCACTGCTAATTGGGTGTCCCAAGTTATCAAAAACTGTTGGATTGGTAATTTGTTTTGCTGATAGTCTTCTGATTTCATCGGCAGACAATACACCGAAATCAACAGATGTAATTTCAGAACCAACAGGCTTAGAGATATCCATGGCGGGTGTATTCCTTGCTTAATTAAATCAGTGCTTCTGTTAAGCTACAACTATTCCTATCCAAAAGCTCATCTCTGGATCTCTACTGTTAAATTTTGCACAGAAAAAAAAAAAAATCGAATGATCACGTGAAAGATAGACTTCCTTTTACAGTAAGAAGTAAAAAAGTTTAGAATTACAATAAATACATAAAAAAACATACTAACTAATCGAAATAAATATAGTCAATGAAATAAAAGATATCTAAGCGGTTTAAGCATCTTCAGATTTACCTAAATGTAACCCTTTCTTGAAGACTTTACCGACACCACCAACACCCTTTCCGACACCCTTTCCGACACCACCTACACCCTTACCAAGGCCTTTACCAACACCACCTACACCTTTACCAACGGTGCCAAAGGCGTCACCGATGTTCGAAGAATCAGATGAAAAAACATTCAACACAAATTCTGGTCTGAAAGAACCCTTAAGGTAAACAGTACCACCATCACCACCTTCTTCGGTAGTCAAAGGACATGTAAATTCGGTAGTCTCGCCATTGTTTTCGTAGATTTCGGATAAGTTGATGTAGCCAACACCCAAGAGATCATCCTTTTCAGGACCAATATCCCAATCATTACAAACAACCTTGACGACGGAATCGTACATATTAGCGACCTTAGTACTACCGGTTTCTTTCCAGACTGGCTCGAGGGTTCTCTTGATCTTCTTAGTCTTGAAGAAACTATCTTTATCAGTGTTCAAGTATAAGGCGACGTATGGGTCTGACTTACCGTTTCTATCGGCCGAAATCAAATTCTCGGCATTGGAGACCTCAATGCTAACAACACCTGAGTTGTTATGAGAATCTTGTGGTGGAATTGCAGTTTGGTATATAACTGGAATCCAAGAACATTGAATCTTGAAAGAGCCGCTTGAAGCACCATCAACATTAACAGTGTATGGCGCATTATATGCGTTCTTTAACAATTCCAAAGTAGGGATATTAAGTTCCGCAAGTACCTTTTCGGCCCTATTGTCCTCCTTATTTTTAGTTAATCTGAAATAAGCTTGAGACTCATCTAATTCCTTAATAACGACATCACCAGTAGTACCAATCTGCTTGTCTTTCCTAAGTAATTTTTGAGTACGGTAATCGTGGTAGCCATGATTGTCGAAAAAGATTTGCAAGTAAATGCCATCTTTGTTAACATTCCCTTCAATAACCTCATAGATGAAGACACCGCTCTTATATTCAACTAACTCGTCTAGAGATAATCTTAACTTCGAGGCCCTAATACTTTCTTCTTCTTCGTCTTCTCTATTATCGGACTCGCTGTCATCGGCATTCTTTTCTTCCACGTCTGCTTCTTCAACCTTAGTCTTTTCATCCTCACCAGCACTCTTAGCGGCCTTTTCTTCAGCTTCTTTTCTAGCTTCTTCAGCATCCGCTTCCTCCTCCTTAATATCCTCTAAAGACATTACAGGTAAGGTTGGGTAGAAAGATAAGGAGTAAGTAAGAGTGCCCTTAGGACCTTTTTTATGAATTAATTTAGATTCTCTCTTTTCATTATCAACATATTCGATGTATTCACCCTTTTCATTTTTACTGACAATTTCATTCAATTTAACATCGAAAGATCCCAAAGTACGATCAGGAGAACGAGATTCAACATCCATGACCTCGAGAGTCAATTTCTGATTTGCAGACGAAACAGTAACGTAATGAATTTCATTCCAAGTTGGATTCAATGTGGAATCAGCAGCAGCTGTTCTACATCTTTGGAAACCATTAACCATGACCCTAGCGTATGGATCAACCTTACCAATTCTTTCTAAGTTACGTATATCTTCAGCTCTGTCAATACTAATTCTGACAACACCCTTTGGAGGAGTGTAACCACCAGCCCCACTAGCACCTGTCAAAGCAACAGACTTCCAAGATGCCAGAATATGAACTTCACCCCCATTCGATAATGGGAACCATGACTCTTGAACTTGCGTTGCGTCAATAAGTTCATTCAATGTAATGAAAACATTTCCTAAAGTCTTCTTAGATTTATCATTCTTCACGACAACCTTGATCTTAGACTTAGCACGGTTATCAACAATCTTTTCATAGGATGCATTCCATGCTGGATCGTTAGTTTTCTTTGCAACAGGAGTCGTAACCAACAAGTCCTTATTATAGTACAATTCAACGTAAGTAGATGCAGCCTTTTCTTTAGTCTTCAAATGTCTTGCACCAGAAACTTCAATTCTTGCAATACCAGTATTCAAGTCAGGAGGTGGAACAATTGCACCATCGGCTTGTTGTTCAGGTTCGAGTGTAGGCATGAAGTGCATACCGAATTGTAATTCACCAACAGGCTTGTTATTCCTAACGAAAGCACCTGAAAGATTAGGTTGTTCAGGGTTCTCACGCAAAGCTTCTAAATCAAATTGGATAGTACCAACTTGCTTATCCTTTCTAATATCGTTAAAGTCAATAACTGCAATAGATAAAGGTTCTGAGAGAGACTTAACTGGAATATAAACCGTTTCGTCCCATACAGGTCTGGATGTGTTATCCTTAACTGAGGTCTGGGCCAACACTTTCTTTTGGAATCCAAATGTTAAGTATGGATCTAAAGTATTACCAAGATAATTGAAGCCCTTTAATCCTCTAGCAGAATGAGCTGAAATGGCTAAAATACCAATAGCAGAATCTAACCCATTACCAGCTAACAACTGTTGAACATTTAATTGGAATGATAATGGAGAAAAAACCATAGGACCAGCATACTTCTTAATCATCTGATGGATAAATGGCAATAAGCCTGGCATGGCTAAAACTTCCCAATTGAAGATACTGTCACCGAAAGGCTTACAGTTGAAGTCAAACTGTGGTACCTCTAATAAAGAAACATTAGCGGTTTCAACGTGAGGAAACGAAGACATCATTCTTAATCTTACTCTAAGGAACACCTTAAATGAAACATCAGAAACAGCCACTGGAATATCAATACCAAATAAATTAGCTTTAACAATAACTTTTTGATTGACTCTATTCTTTAATTGTTTATTGTTAGCATCAGCTAACGCGTTAGGAGTAAACGAACAGCCCCAATCCATGACAACAACATCACTATCAGTACCTGGCAAAGTCTTAACACAATCAATACGTGGAGGTTTGGTACCAGCTGTGAAACTATCAAGCCATAAAGACTTAATAAAAGCTGGCGCAGGCGACGACGCCAAAATTGGATTAACTTGTTCGCAGACAATTTGGGAAACAGATGGTTCCAAAAAGTACCAGAATTTTTCCATAAAGACGTTAAGCCAGTCCAAGGTTTCATAATCATCCTCAATTGATTTGATCGAAAACTCTCTTTGCGCTTCTTCTCTCAAGAGCGTTCTATATTTCTTAATAGAACTACGATACAAAATTGCAAAAACAACCATGATGAAGAAAACAGGCGCAAGCGTGAATCTGAACCATCCCACAATCCACGACAAGGTACCACCAAGTATCAAAAATGCAACATTGTGGTACCAGTCACCATATGCAGCAGCCGGCAAGTACGTATCAAAAAACGAACTGTGCGCTAACAAATCGGTTGCCTCATCTTCCTCCGTCAAAGCATCTTGTTCTTCATAAGTACCAACTTCTTTCCACCCTCTGTAAGTAGGTTCAACTGATTGTCTTGGTGGAGGCTTATCCGTGATATTTGAAAGATCCAAATCTTCACTCGGCGTCAAATCGATGGTCGTAGTAGTAACCTCTGAAGTTTTTCCCATCTTGGCTTCAGTCCTTTTCTCTACATCCCGTTGTATGTCCTCATCTTTTTTTGGTGCAGGTTGTTCAACTTCAACCTGTTCTGGAGGCTGAAGCATTTCATCTGGCTGTTTTGTTTAGTTAGTATGGTTCATCAAATCCACAAGTAAACAATAAATAATTGCAATTGATCTCACTTACATTTGCGGATCCCCCATTTTGAGCGTCCATATTGAATTAATTGAACTTTCTGAAATAGATTATCTGCTAATTGTCTAAATTACTTCAATTATTGAAGAGATTATATTATTGCTTTCATGGTACCAAACCCATGGATTTTTTTGATATTCAGGAACCGCAACGTAAGTGAAAAATTGAAGTCACGAGAAGCGAAATATGGGAATTCCAATTGTTAGAGAACAATGAACCTGTTCCAGCCGTCTTTGTTCGAGTATTAAACATTCACGTGAGACTATGAATGTAGATATACATTAGAAGATATATACATACTAATCTAAAGTTACAGGATCCTCCCAACTGCCTCTCCCCTTGTAGCTATCTGTTGCATGCTCGTGTAGATTGGATAAACGCAATAATTCGTTATCCAAGCCATCGTTGAAGACATCATCGGTGGATTCTGGGATTTGGGGATCGACTTGGGTGTGTTCGTCATTGTGGATAGCGTGTTGTGCAGCAGTAGAGTCGTCATCGTCGTCGTCGTCAGATAGTATTACAAGTTCTTCAGGCTCATGTGAGACGTGGGACTTGGTGTTGGCCCAATTGGCTTTGGAATCGTCGATTATTTTGTACTTGACCATGTCCATAAGCTCAATACGGTCGATATGCTTGGGGGTCGTTTTGACGAAAAAATTGAATACGTCACTAATATACAACTGGTTTAATGCAAAGCTGACATTGCAGACGGGGCATTTGTAGGCGGGGACTTTGGGTTGAGCAAACTGGTGCTTGTAGCTTTTTATGGACGGGGAAAATGACGGGAAATGTATGAACGACGCATTGGTGTTGGTAGCGTGGCCGTCGAACTTGACATGGCCAGGCTGGTTCAACTTGGACAGCTTTTCGGATTTTTTCAAGTCCAAATTTCGTTTCGCTAGATCCTTTTTGATCAAGTTTTTCACCCCCGTAGGGATCTTATTAAAAATGCAAAAATTTTCGAAATCAAAACATTCGAAATGCTGGCACAAGTTTGATTTCACCGGTAAACCAATCTTGCTGGCAGATAGGGGGTCTTTCAACGTAAACACCATCTTTTCGATCATACCCAAATCATCGTCCGTGTCTTCCAAGTCCCCGAGCTCTTTCTTTATTATCGATATAAGATTCTTGGGTATTGTTCGATAACCCTCAGACCTATCGTCCGCCTCTTTTGTATCATTTTTAGTTATGTCTTGTGTTCCTTGACTCGTAGATGCGGCCTTGTATGTTATCTCGCTCGAGGGAATGGTATTCGACGATGAAAGTGCCTTATTTAATTCCCAATCTAACGAAGAGAGATCACTATCACTATTACTGTTCTCATCTTCATGCTTTATATTCTCATCAGTATTGGTTTTGGGTTGGTTCTTGGTGCCACCAGTTTCTTTCTGATTAGTAAATGGATAAGCTAACGAACCGAGTACTTGTGACGGAAGCCGTATCAGTAAATTGAACTTTTGAATTTGTTGCCCATTATAAATATGACACTCAGTCGAAAAAGTCACTTTACTTCCTGATGATTTGGGTCCTTTTAATCGTATATTAGGTGCCATAGTTATGATAGTTATGCATGCGAGCCAGTGTTGATAGAATTACTTTTGCAAACGATACCAACCTTTTTCCTCGATACTATTTTTTGATGGATTTCTAGTATGATTACCAGTAGATAGTAGAAGGCAAATAAGGAAGATATGGACAATCTATGAATATTATATTATAAAAGTAGCCTTCTTCCGTACAAACGAATCTCAATTTTAGAGATGTGCTCTCAGAAAAAAAACGTCTGCAACCACAAATATTCAAAATCATGAAATCTATAGATTATAATATGGCCTGAATCTCGTTAGAAAGACATAAGCCCCGATAGTTAGACGATCAGACCAGAATGAAATCAAGTCTGAATTTTAACCAAAATGTCCATGTTGTAGAATAATATACTCGAATTGAAAAGTACCGTTAATTACACTAGCATTTTACTGTGTTTCAATATATATCAAATTTCTATACAGATAGACGCTCTTTATAACTATTAAGACTATATAGCCAGTACGTATGTGCACTATGCAAGTCCATTATTAACATCCATCAACATATTTACAAAGTTCCACCAGAGGGTCGGATGAGATGGTCAGGATCAAATAGTAACAAAGACTATGCACAAAGAACTTAGTTTTCAATGCCCTCGAAGTGGAATGCCCCTTCTAATGCAACTGATATTTCTTCTTCTAGGAGGGTTGTCAAAGCAGACCCATCTCTCAACGTGATCCATTTACCACCTATCAAATCGTACCTTTTAGGTCCACTTATTGGACTGCTCAACCAAATTTGCTTGTTTGGTGGCTGTTTGTTAATAACGTAAGTGCCGTTTGGTGGCACTGATAAGGTCATGACACCTTGCGTTAATTCACAGTCAATCTGAGGATAATCTTCTGATAACATTTCTAACTCATCAGCTAACGTTTCCAAGTATTCATTGGAAATATTATTATATTGTCCTAACGATAAGGAATCCACCTTATCATCAAAAGCTTCTCCTTCGGTGGAAAAAGCATATGATCTGGTGGAGATACACAAATTAGGACTTGGCCTGCGTAAGACGGGAACAAGTCTGGTTGTACGAGCAATAGAGGGTACAACTCTTCTATGGGAAACTTTCAATACCTGTCTAAACATTCTGTCAACTATAACGTAGAGCTTAAATCGCAAATAAAGTATTTGAATATACGTAATGTGGATATATATTACTTTCACTGTAATTAGATTGGCTATATTATACTACTGAGGCTTAATTATGAAATCTGCCACAATTTCACGGGTCAATAATATTCGGGCCATAAGCTAAATTTTTCAACCACTTTATGTACTACATTAGTTACAATATAACACTGAACTATGATTGGAACCATTATCATATTTGCTATAGTGATTATTGCATTTTTAATATACTTGCCATATTCATCAGGTTTAGCTAAATATGAATATGAAAGGAAACCCAAGGAAAAGGTCCAGCAGAACAATAAAGACAATTACTTGAACAGTTACCAGGGTTATATCCCACCGGATGAAGAGGCATCCTTGAGAGAACAAGGACAAGAATCACATTCATTCAGGGTTAGCGTTTCGAAGCTCAGGGAGAAAGCCCATGTAACGTCTAGCGATATTCCATTGAAAATTAGGTTGCAGCAAGATTCTTCTTTGAGAAGGAGAAACAAGGAAAGATTAGACATAGACACCGACCCTAATAATTACGATTACGACATTGATGAACTTATAAAGGAAGAAAACGAAGCGGCCGTTGAGGATCAAAAAAGAGAATTCTATAAAAATCTTCAAATGGGGAAAGAAAAAGAGGCGATGGTATAAGAGAATTCGGAAGCTCATAGCTTTCTGTGTATTATAATGCTCATCTATGTACATGTGTATCATATGGAATACGTCAGATCTATTAAATCGATTATAAATCCTTTCTTTAGGTAGCTGATTTCATCATTAATGTAAACCATCAGCTTTGGAACACCCTTAGGCGATGGATGTGAGCCTCTTATACTTTTTATATCATTCAATAAATCTTTTCTTAGTAACTCAATGGTGCCTGTAAATTCTTTCTTCTGCGATAAAGTTAAAGTTGTATCATTATTAAGTACTGAAACATAAGCCCGAAATACTTGATGGACTATGGTATCTGAAAGCTTAACAAAGTTACCTCTATCTTTCGGAATATGTCCCAATTTCTTTCCATCTATAGTTTTATCTACGAATGACTTTAATTGAGCTGAAAGGACCAACTCATCTAGTTTATTTCTCATAATGGCATCTTGATTGAACCCATATGACCGATCGTGTGCATTTATTAGCTTTACTGTAATATGATTTAGTCCTTCCAAATTCCAATCTGCCGAGTGACGGGAACTATACTTGTTAATTTCAATGAATTTGGAAAACAATGCATAAAATATTCTGGTAGTTATAGGCAATCCATATTGATTCTCAAGAACATTCATTATATAGACTGATTTCTGAAAGGAGGTTTCGTCATTATTGGGTGAACAATAAGAATTAATTAATGGGCGAAACGAACCTTCATTTGGCATTAGCTTGTAAGGCTCTAAATCGTCATTGATATTCTGCGATAATAATATTTCCCTCAAAGCATCGTACAGCCTCAATAACTTCTTATACAATTGTTTATCATCCGATGTTAAAGCCTTATACAAATCCAATTCTGGGTTTGATTTTTCAAATAATGTCTTTTCTGTGTCTTCGAACAGCGGATCAAAAAATAACTTTGAAACTAAAAGTTCAGCTTCTTCAATATTTCTCATATTTGTTAGGCCTTTTATAACTTTATTTATGGTTCTGACATCTAATGTGATATGAGTTGAATCTGCCAAATAGTTTACAATCTTTGAAAATGCTAGTATTGAGTTTTGATTCTCCGACATTTCTTTATATGCTTGAGACGAAAAATAATCAAGTAAGAGTTCAAGTGTTTCACGATTTGGTGTGGTATTCATTTCATTCATAATATGCTTCTCATGATTAAGTATATCTTTCAAGCCCAAGTCTTGAAGAATATCAGTCACCACATCATGTCTATTGTGTCTCATGGCAATAAACAATAGAGTATTATAGGTACCAATATTTAATTTTGAGGTTTCATCCTTGAACTGGTGTTTTATCAGTTGATATATATTCCAATCAAACTTGTTGTTATCAGGTAATGGGTATGAATCTTGACCATCAGTTTCCGCTAACTGTTTGACGGAATTTTCAACTTTCTCGATAATATCTGCTCGATCCTTGAAAAAGCTCATGAAGAGAAAATGGTTTTGTTCTTGTATAGATAATGGTAGTTCAGATTCCTTCATGTCATTGAGAATTTTTGTACACATTGCAACATGCTCTGCTCTTTGTTCCAACATTTCATTATATGTACTATACATCAGACTTGCAGACCTTGCATATGACGAGGAAAATGAGTTGGGCTTAATAAAATCTCTCCTATAGAAAAAGCGACTAAGGAAATCGTCTAAATGGTTTGGTTTCATATATGATGGGGCAGGATGAGGCAATTCGCAGTAATACCTATAGACCAAATTATGGTTAACCAGCTCGTATTTAATCGCATTACTGCCAAAGTTAGAAGTGTCCTCCTCAGGAGAAATAAGACTTAAAGAACCTCTATTTCTATGTGGGTATAATGCTTTGAGGAAATTATTATATGGAACCTGGGGAGCTCGGTATTGATGATTTTTTAAAGTAAGTAGATCATGCCTCTTTGACCGTATCTCTGCAGATATTTTATCGATAGACATTAATTTATGCCATATTTCTTCTTTGGCGTTTATATTGTTATATTGTTCCAGGTTTATGCCAAAATATTCTGCCAATGGAACATGATATTTATTTATTAAAGATTTCACCGTCTCATGTAGATAGCTCGAATCATTTGTCTGAGACTTTAAGGCCCGTTTACACAAATTATCTACCGCAGAATGTAGAATACCACGACTAACAGATACATTGGACGTAGCATACCATCGTTTCATTGTTAGCAATCATCAGTAAATTATTACTTTGATAACAGTATATTGTAAGAGTTGATAAAACTTGATATATAAAGAGATTACATAAGCAAAAATTTTTCAAGAAAGTGAGACGAATTTCTACCTTTAATATGAAGAATGGAAGTCATAAACATAGCATAGTAATTAGGTTCAAGTAATATGAAGATTCAAACAAAGGCGACAGGTGTTTTAGAACGAACATCTCATTACTTGAAAGCAGGAATTTTGAGGGAAAAACCAGCATGGTTCAATGTTGTTGGATCACATCCACCAATGATGGACTTAACGAAGAAACCAAAAAAATTTGACACACAAGCACAAGAAAATGATCCTAGCAGGTCATTGTTTCAAAAGAAGAAGGGTGGAGACTTATTTAAGACCCGTTCCAATATATACGATAGACAACAAAGGCATAATAGCATTTCCAGAGTCCCCAAATTGGAATTTTTAGAAGATCAATTAAGAGACGTATTCTACCACCAACATCCTTGGGAATTTTCCAGACCAAAGACATTGATTGAAAATGAAGGTAATGAGTCCAGCCAATGTGATTGGTCGCATATGTTACAATTATACAAACCCTTAGATGGTGAATCCGTTGTCCAAAGAACTTTGTGGTTATTGCAAGATTCGAAGAAAACCGGTAAGACCATGTCATTATTTGAGGCATACGACCAGGCAAGATTCGAATTCTACAGATTAAGAATGGAAGAAGAAATGAGCAGTACCGTTTCAAAAGAAGAATCCAGTATGTACGGTGCAATTTACCCATCCACCAACTTAGACTGGGGTATTAAGAAAGAACAAGAGTACATTGATGCATGGACCAAGGTTGCAGGTGAAAAGACTAAAGTTAGAGATGCCAACAAGGACGGAAGAACTGCTAACGGTTCAATGGGTGCAGATGATGTGGTTGAAAGCAAACAATCTATATGGGAGACAGTTTTCGATGCTTCTGACGTTTCTGAAGCTTCACTCGAAGAGAATTCGAATGCTCAAACCAAAGACAATGCTTAAATGGCCTAAACTGTCACCATTTCCCTACAATTGTATATAGTTACTACTCCATAGTTTTCGTTAACATAAATTAATCTCAGAAAGATACTTCATAATATAAATTATCGTCAACACTAAGAAGTTCTACAGTATTTCCTTTTGAACCTATGCAAAATAATATGTATTTGGACGTATTGAACGCATTCATAAAACGGGCCTGACCCATCAAAATATAAGTATACACAAAAGGAATTCATGAAACGCCGATTCTTCAACTGAACGACCCCATAGCAGAATCAATATACCTAGTGGTGTTCTTCATGATGCTTATCTTTCAAAAACATTTGTTCGTAAGCAACGTAGAGGGTGAAAGCTCCTAATGCAATACCGAACCCTGGAAATGCATTCTTGAATCTGTTAAAACGGCTGAATTGCCCTTGGTACCTCCAAGCATCTCTTTTAGCCCATGGATTGCTCATTATGTATATGTACTATTAGTTTGTAGATGAAGTACTGAATCGATTTTTCAGTATAATATCGTCTGTTTAATTGGCGAAAAATAACGGGTACTAATTACGTAAGCATTTATAAATTATTCTCCTACTACAACTCATCATCACTTCATCCAACCTTCACCTAGTGCCGATACTATATGGGACGCTGAAATTCATGTCACGCTTATACGAATGAGAGACATCTTGATGACTATTTGCATAATTGTTTGGCCTTGATGTTTATATGTCGTTTGTAAATTCACGACCTCTTGGGATATATACTGAAATTGATACTACAGACTCTAGTAGATTACGACTAGTATCCATATAGCACAATAACTACGATCTTCTATGAAATTGCAAATTGTTATGATCATACATGCTGGTAGGGTATAAAGTTATTTTCTATTGTAGAAGGAATCATTCGCGCAGCTGTCCTAATAACCACATATCATGCTCGTTCCAAGTATTCTTTCGCCGCCTCCTCATATCTAATTTCTAGTTACTAACTCGCATCCCGGTATATTCAAAAGCTGCCTGATACCGTAGGGTGGGCATGCAGCAACATATGGCGTACTAGGTCCTGGAGTGATCGCTTATTAGAAGCCGGGCGTTCGTGGGTCTTGGCTGCACGTTCCACTGTAACCTGCAGTGCTGAAGGCCCACAAGAAACGTTCCACCGGAGGTATAAGAATGCAGTATGTAGAGAATCTTGTAGAAGGAAGACCAAATACATCCGAAGAACCTGAATTTCGGTTTACACACGACATTAGATACTGGATTTATTTATTTGTTCAAGAGAAACAGCTACTATATCGCCTGTTCCTAAGTTAACAAATAGTTTATATAAACTATACTTTGTCTGAACATTTGATATATCTTAGTTAAAGATACAATACCCCGATAGTTTTAGAATCTGAAGTTTTCTGAACGTAAGTACTTTATCATTCGATAAGGACGCAAGAAAGAAGGTTGCGGTCAGTGAAATACATTAAAGATAGATATTAACAACATTATTAAGCCTATATGTCGAAAAATAAGCTACCTTCGCGAAGTAATCATGCGAATTCATTAACAGGTGGTAGTGCCATCTCAAGATTAGTATTTATATTTGCACAACTTCCAAATTTAGTCAAGGCTTTGCCAATTTTTTCAAGAAACGTTGATATCGAGCATAATGATATTGCTGAAGCGATGATCATGACACCAGAGCTGTTCTATACGAACCTATTCACTTCTGTTTTCCTTGTTTTGGCAGGGGGTGTATTTGCAGGGTTGACGTTGGGCTTGATGGGCCAAGATGAGGTCTACTTGAAGGTTATTGCAACAAGTGGCGAGCCACAGGAACGTAGCCACGCACGTAAAGTGTTGAAGTTGATTGGCCGTGGTAAGCACTGGGTGCTAGTTACTTTGTTATTGTCGAACGTCATTACCAACGAAACGTTACCGATTGTGTTGGACAGATGTTTAGGAGGTGGATGGCCTGCAGTCATCACCTCTACTGTATCTATTGTTATTTTTGGTGAAATTATTCCACAATCCATATGTGTAAGATATGGATTACAGGTGGGGGCCATGTTTTCACCATTTGTGTTGATGTTGATGTACGTTATGTACCCAGTTGCATATCCTTGTGCGTTACTTTTGGACCATATTTTAGGTGAAGATCATGGTACCGTATACAAAAAGTCTGGTTTGAAAACATTAGTTACTTTGCATAAAACAATGGGTGTTGAAAGGTTAAATCAAGATGAGGTGACAATTATTAGTGCTGTATTAGACTTGAAAGAGAAGCCGGTGGCACATATTATGACGCCTATGGATAGAGTCTATACTATGAGTGCAGACGCAATATTGGATGAGAAAACTGTTGAAGAAATCTTTAATGCTGGATTTTCTCGAATTCCAATTCATCTTCCAAATGAACCTATGAACTTTATTGGGATGTTATTAGTTAGAGTGTTAATTAGTTACGATCCCGAAGACGCATTACCAGTGGCTTCATTTCCATTGGCTACCCTACCAGAAACAGGAAGGGATACTTCGTGTTTGAACATTTTAAATTACTTCCAAGAAGGTAAATCGCATATGATCGTGGTTAGTGAAAACCCTGGTGAGCCAACTGGATCTCTTGGTGTCTTGACTTTAGAAGATGTCATTGAAGAATTGATCGGTGAAGAAATTGTCGACGAATCTGATGTCTACATTGATATCAATAAGAATATCAAGAGGACGCAACCTGGCCCATTATCCAAGAGAAACTTAACCACTTACTTAAACAATATGTATCATAAATCAGCATCAGCATCTAAGAGAAACTCCCTCGATGATAGTGCCTTGACTCCTTTGAAGGATTCTTTTGCAGAAGTATCATCCTCTCCGTCAAGACAGAAATTGTTCCACGGTAGTGGCAGTGCTGGAAATTCTCCAAAGATAGGTCCGGTTGATGCTACCAAAGGCTGGAAACCTTTGAACCCTGCTTCAAATCCACTAGAACTCAATAAGTCATTCGTTAAAATTAAGAGACCAGATATGGAGTCGGTTAAAAACTCCGTTATGCCACCACCAAAGAGATTACCGCCAAAGAACACTACGTCCTATGGGGCAATCCATGCAACAGAAGAGGGTGCATTAAATAGTGCGAAGAATCTCAGCGCCGAATCGCAGAATGAAATCGGCAATCATGATCGCGCCCAAAGGTTCTTATTACCAGAAGAGAAAGAGACGGATTTGTCGGAAATCATGGGCCGTAAGAAGAACCAGAATGGCCATGATCAAAACCCTGATGACTTCCAACATCATCATGGTTCGCATAATGGCGAGGGCTACGACGTTCATTATCACAACGATTACTCTTCGTCGCACTCTCACAACATAGTACCCGAGTACCAAGAAGCGAGGTCTTACAGGACTGGTGGTATTATTGAATCGGTGGTTAATGTACAGGGTGTACATAAGACAATCATAGAAAACGTAGATGAAGAGAACGATTACTCACATCTTAGGAATAGTTTCGGGGACAGTTTAGAGAACTCTCAAGTTTCGGGCTTGGCTGATAACCGAGACGATAATGAAGAAGCTGAAGGCTTGCTTGCTGGATTAAAGAAGAAGGCTATTGGTTCGAGCGTTTTGTCTGGTAATAGCAGTAATTCCGATGATAGCAAGAAGCGGAAATCCAGCGTATGGGATAAATTCATGAATAATTCAAATTCAAATTCAAATTCTTAATTTACTTTATATAATATAAATCTATAACGAGGATATAGCCTTCATATGTAATAGTTCTTATTCTGTCTACAGATGCCTACCTATTATCATAAGGGTACACTGTTCCGTAGAGGATCTTGAACGGCTTTCTTGAAATTATCACGTGAGTAATGATCAAGCAAAAATCCGTCTTCCTTATGTTACTCATAGGTATACAAAGGAGTAAACCGTTGTATATCTTGACTACATTTCAAGTTGACTTCTCTAATAACCGGAATTGACCGATAAGTAGGTACAACTGGATAATTTGGAAGGAATTTAAGTAATTACGTCCTATTCGAACAATTTTCATTTCCGATAGAATATGCTTGATTCGGATCCTGTGGATTCTAAGAAGAACCGTAGTGGATTAAGAGGATTGTTTTCATCTTCAACTTCATTGAATAAGGAAAATCGTAGGGCAGGTAATGAGAGTAGGACATCGTCACCACTGTCACATAGATTTTTGTTGAAAAGGAGGAGCTCTAGGGGCATTTTTCAATCATCGCAAAATAGTTCTACAAGCTCTCTCAATTCAGTCACAAAAAACAATATGTATAATCCCAGTGGCATGCCTAACAATGGTAGTCAGGAGCAAATCTATAAAAAACCAGAACACAGTTATCAAAGTGAAGCGGGAGACCTTTCCAATGAGGGAACTGAGTATGAGAATTCCGCGAGCTCGAGAAGTCAATCAAGGGATAATACCGTTAATACGTCAAATGGCTCGTTCAATAACAATGATAGTAGCCTGCCAAAGACTGATGAAAGAATACCACCACATATGCAGCGTCGCAAGGTTGAACAACTGCCCGAAGCAAAAAAGGAAATACCCAAAAAGACGAAGAGTCATAGTCGTCATCTGAGTCATTTATCATTGAAAAGATTCCTTAAAAAGCTCAAAAACACAGACACAGGAGATAGTAAGCATAAAACTAAACATGCTAATATTTTGCCCCATCATTCGGCAGATTTGTATAAGAAGTACGGGAACGTTGGAAAGCTATTGGGGACGGGAGCAAGCGGATCAGTTAAGTTGGTTACTTCGAAGACCGACCCTAATGAAATATTTGCAGTTAAGAAGTTCAGATCTAAATTGCCGAATGAAAATGAACATGACTACAAAGTAAAAGTCAAAAATGAATTTAAAATAGGACAGCATTTGAAACATGAAAACTTGATCCATACAATCGAGTTGATTAAAGAAACTGAGATGACGTCAGTTGAATATTACATTGTCATGGAATATTGTCCATATGATTTCTTCAATTTGGTGATGTCTGGACTTATGACTCGTGAGGAATGTTCATGTTATTTTAAACAAATTATTAACGGTGTTGCTTACTTCCAAGAGAATGGTTTGGCTCATAGAGATTTGAAATTGGATAATTGTGTGGTCACTGACGATGGTATACTAAAATTGATTGATTTTGGCTCGGCCGTGCAATTTAGAAAGGAAAAAGTTAATAACACCCCCTCTGAAGATGACCTAGACGAAAATCATAGGTTAGTAAGATCCAGAGGCGTAGTTGGCTCAGATCCATATTTGGCCCCGGAAGTTTTAGAACCAAGTAATTTTGGTTACGACGCGAGAGGTGTGGATGTATGGTCTATTGCAATTATGTATTGTTGTATGATTTTGAAGAGATTTCCTTGGAAAATCCCTAAGGTAAGTGATCCGTCATACAAATCATTTATAACTGATCCTAATGACACAGATACAGAAGAGCTTGCAAATGATATGAATAATACCTTAACTGTCTCTTCCTCCGCAGATGCCAATAGAAGGCATTCAACGGGTCCTGACAGGTTACTTCGTCTTTTACCAACGCAGGCTCGTTATTTGATTCAAAAGATGTTGATTGTAGATCCACTTCAAAGATACACTATGAAAGATGTTGTGAATGATGAGTTTTATTTGTCCATTGATCATTGTCATACAATCGAAGGTGAAGGTCCTACGAGATCATTCCACAGTCCTGACAATCATACGCATCATTTAGTAACCGAAGAGGATCTCCAAAAAATAAAGATGGAAAAAGAACGTCACAAAAAACTTAAAGATGCAGGTGTTGCCTAGCTTTATTACATTATCGCGGACGGTAAGTACAATATGTTCTACTAACCATGTATATATTTGAATTATCATTAGCTATTTGTAGTAAATAAGATATCGCATTATGTACAGGAGATTAGAAATGATATTTGTGATCATATTATTAAATAGATAGGAATACTCCGGTCTATTTATTACAAATATATATGACAGGAGCTAAATATATCGGATAATATGAGAGGAGAACCAACTCTACCCGATTGGGTAACTATAATATCTGGATATTCATCAATAATATCTAGCGTTATTATATTTTCGAGTATTATTTTGCACTTGAGGAATTATCGTAAGCCGTTTCAGCAAAGGCTAATGATTAGAATTCAGTTGATCGTTCCACTTTTTGCGTTGTCGTGTTTTTCCATGCTAAAGAATCCTGAATCATTGTTTAATAGATATTTGTTGGAATCAATACGAGAAGTTTATGAAGCTTTTGTAATCTACACTTTTTTCTCGTTATTGACAGATATGTTAGGGGGAGAAAGAAATATCATCATCATGACGAGTGGGAGGGAACCAGTTGATCATCCTGGCATTTTAAGGTGTATTTTACCTGCTATTGATATATCTGACCCAACCACATTCTTAATAATTAAGCGAGGAATTTTACAATATGTTTGGTTGAAGCCAGTAATATGCGTTAGCACTATACTAACGGAATTAATAGGGTGGTATAATGTGAATGATGTTAGTGCAACCTCGACATATTTATGGCTTACCATACTATATAACCTAAGCGTTACGACATCATTATATTGTTTGGCTATGTTTTGGAAAGTGCTTTGGAATGATTTAAAGCCATTTAAACCAGTGGGCAAGTTTTTGTGTGTCAAGCTAATTATTTTTGCATCATACTGGCAAGGAGTTATGTTGGCAATACTAAATTTTTCTGGAGTGTTACCAGGATCAGCATCAACCAAGGCGAATAATACCAATATTGGTGTTTATATTCAAAATGCATTACTTTGCGTCGAGTTAATAGCGTTTGCTATTGGCCATTGGCATTCTTTCTCCTATAAACCTTTCACAATTTCAGCAATACCAAATGGGAGATTGGAGTTCTATTACGCTGTCAAAGATATGTTTGGTATCAAAGATTTAGTTCATGATTTTAAATTAACTTTCCATGGCGATTATTATAAAGATTATAAGAGATTTGATTCTGTTGAAGCTATAACTGCCCACCCAGAATCTAAAGGGCGTATGAGTAGGATTAATCAAGGCTTAAGGTATCATGGTGATGGAAAGCATAAACATTGGCTCCCAAACAATCAATCACCAGTTCAGAGCTCTACGAATGTGCGAAGTACTTCAGAAGCAAATGCGCTATTATATCAACCATTACTAGGGAGCACTCTGCAATACGCACCATCCTTAAATTCAACTGGAACATCTACTAGAGGAATTTATCCTTCGTCACCAAAAAATATAACACCTCCTGATTCTCCGGTAGTACCTGCTTCAGCAGGAACATTCAATCTGACCAACGGTCCTACCATAACCGAAGTCTTGAATACAAATGAAATTTCATACGATAAAGAGTTACTCGACGAAGATGAAATTTACTACCAGAATGCATGTTCAGTTATTAACAATTATAGATTAGACCAAAATGAAGTTAAGAAGTTGATAAATTACCCAATTGTGGACGAAGTTGTTGATGGACATATGTTTGGTTATAAAGTTAAGAAATTAAGAGCTGATAGGATAAGACAACAACAAAGAAATGATAATTCATCTAATGGTGGCAATAAGAATAATTATTACGGAAGTATAGCATAATAAATATCAGGCGTTTAATATAAGTAATATAATATGTACATAACTAATCTTCAATTTTGAACAGATACAATGAGTCCAAATCTTCTTCAACTTTAGTCTTCTTCTGTTTCTTTTCTTCAAGCTTTTTAAGTTTCATTAATTTTTTTTGTTTTTTCAATTCCTTTGACGAATTCTCTTCTAGATTTCCTTCGTTTGGTTTAGTCGTGGCAATCGGAGGTGCACATGAAACCATGATTCTCGAATCAATGTGACCGCTAATATCAAATTGGCATTCACATTCTTCCAAGATGCTTTGGAGTTCTTCAATGATCATATGGCGTCTTTTTATTTCAAAATCTACATCAGAAGGATCATTAACATTTACTACTTCTTCCAGTTCTTCTTCATTCACTGCAGTCGTATCTTTCATGTTTTCAACTATGCCACCTTCTTTATCTACCGATTTTCTGGCAGAATACAAACTTCTTTTATCACCAATATAAAGGATGAACTTTTCTCCTTTGTTCATTCTCCTTTTAATTTCCATTTTCTTTTGATTATTTAAATCACTCAAACTTATCTTCCACGAAAGGGTAAGAATCTTTGTTGCAGACTTTTTCTTCTCAGCTCTGTCCCGCTGTCTGATTGCCTTCTGTGCAGCTATACTACCCTTTTCCAATAGCTCCTTTTCTCTCTGCGTTGCAAGTTCGGTTGTATAGTGTTTAATCATCTCGAACACCTTATTTGTCTTAACCAATGGTAAGTCTCCCTCCTTTGAGGGTGCAACCATAAACAACCCATTTTCAGCAAGATCAAGATCATTCACAATTTCAACCAAATGTTTTTGCTCTAACTTATTGTTCTGGGGATTTACAAATTTCACCTTGTAAGATTTGCTCACCATATGTACCTTCGATATTAAATCCTTAAGAGCATTTTGGGCTTGGTCAGAACCTGTACTTATTTGAAACCTCAACGCCTTCCTAGGCGATTTTTTCGTATCCATATGATTTCTTCTGTCACCATGACTTCTTTGGTTTCTGTGTTTCTTATTATTATGCTTCTGGTTAAATTCCTTAAATTTTTCACTCCCGTCGTTATTATGTACATGTTTATTACCGGTCTGCGTAGTTTTGTCAAACATATTAACAAATCTGTTATTATGTATTGCATTCTTTTCAGGACCACTGAAAGCTGATGATTTCTTTGAAGTTCCTTCGCCCGAGGTACCCCTAACTAATAAACTTTCCAAATCAAAAGGTTCAGCAGATTTATTGGAATTAAGATTAGTGAAATCAAATGGTTTATTCCACTTCGAATTCAGAGATAAAAGTCTTAATCCCAAGTTACTAGCATATGATCTTGTTATTCTAATCATTCTATAGTATTGCTATTCGACCTTGTCTATTGAAAATAGGTATTATCTTTAAATATTTCACTTATTCCAGATGAGTTATTTCGTTTTATTATATGCACACTACAGGCTATTGATTGCAAATACACCATATATATTAGTATTTTAACTCTATAAATCACCATTTAGCACCTAATAAAATAGCATTAGGGTCCGTAGATTGCTCGACCTCGTGAAACCATGTCTTGAGTAATCTATTTTGATTGAGATCGAATTCTTTACAGAATTCTTGACACCATTCGATAAGTTCCGATAACATATTTCCATTGGAACCAGCAGATAACAAATCATATGAGGGTATATTAGTGTAATTTTCTGATGCTTTTGTTAGCCATTCTTTCTCTGGAACATCTGCAGGCGGGTTTATTTGACCTCCACCATTGATGCAGCCATTTGGACATGCCATTATTTCAACGTAATCACATTTGGATGCATCTGCTGTGTCCTGGGTGGCATTATTAGACGAAGCTGTTCCGTCTGTTTTCGAGGCCAATCTAGCACGACGACGGCTAGCGAGTGGGTTTGCTTTCACTGTTGAAGTTTGTTTTGTTGATGGTTTCAATTTTCTTACAAGATTTTGGATATTTCTGAAGCCATTAACAATTGCAGCGCTAGCAACAGTTGCATCTTTGTAAATCAACCGCAATTCATAAATATCAGAATTCCGGCCCAGGATTGTCTTTAGTGTAAAATTTTCGGGTTGGTATGTAGAAGGATCCTTCAAGATTAGATGTTCCTGTGCCAATTTTATGTAGTGGTATGCATATCCACCAGAAGATGAACCGTTATCATTGGACCATGAAAGATCAACAAACGGCCAATTCTTAGGGGCACATTTCGTATATAATTCAGTTGTAGAAACTAAAGATGCAGACAATATAGATTCCACTTGTGGTGGGAACAAGGAAAAGTCATCCGAATGTTCATCTAATAATGTAATTAATTCCTTTGCAGTAAGCACACAATCAACGTCGTTGGGAGCGGACTCTGGTTCCCCTTTCTCGGGTCTTGCGCTTTCCAACTTTTTGTCAAAGCATGGCATAATGGATAAATGGTATATGTTGTCTCTGGTTGTATTCAAATCACGGGCTGTCAAAGTTTTGAGCAAGCATCCGGTGATTTGCTGGGGCGATTTTACGTCTGAAATTCTGGGTAAGACATATGGATGTGTTTTCTCAGCATATAGCACCCACCCAGGACAAATAGACGATAATGTGGGTCCCTCGAACTTCTCTTCCTTCTTGCTTATTATATTTTGTGACTCATATATCAATGATAACTTTCTTCCAAGCGATGTGCCCACAATATAACTGAATCCCATCTGATTAATAAACAAGTTGATGAGAAGTCTATCCACCTCTTCCACTGTCAAGTTATACGCAGTGGCCAAAGATGCTCTTGATTGGTGTGAAATACTTGCCACAAAAACCTTATCCGTTTTATTCTGAACTTTTTCCTTCAATGCTTTAATCAATTCGTTATGTGAATGCTGTGCAACCAAAATTTCTTCGGCTGAAGTGATGCATCCTGAACAAGCCAAACAGTCAGCGAGCGATATCTGTGCCGCTGATAAACTAGTAGCAGTTCCATCTAGTCTAGATATTTCTATCGGATTTCCTTCATTATCTATTTGGATATCTACCTCACCATTTTCATTATTAGTATCTCGATTAACGTTCTCTGCCGGGGGTTTAATACAAGCAACACCCGGTGAAATGAAATCATTCAAATCATCAGCTGATAAAATAGCACTCATAATCTAATATTACTCGTTAATATAGACAATATACCACTAAGTTATATGTATATTTGCTATAATCTTCTTTTCATATATAGTGACTTTTGCGATCTTTAGTAATAGAGCTGACTAAAAAAAAAAAAAAAAAATTAGTATCTTCACGTGAGTGTATCGATCTTTGAAGATAACCAATTGTAGTAGACGAATTGATAATGTTCTATAGAATATGCAAATAAAGCTATTGTTGGTTGGCAGTAGGGGAACGTGAAGGTTCGTCCGTCTCTCCCTCACTAAGATCACCCAACTCAAACTCTTCTGCATCATGTGTATTAATATTTTGATAATTTGAATTAGGACCAAGGCCCAATTCTCCATTTTCATCATAACCTACTAAATGTAAGTATAGCGACAAAAGCAACAACATCCACAAGTAGATAATAAATGCCGCACCAGTAACTACTAAGATATAAGCCGAGTGGTCGGCACCTAAATCATTGACCAATATCAATTGCTCTTCGTTTGCAGACATGAATAATATACCTGCTAAGATAAGACAGAATGGAGGCATGTGTTGGAAAGAGAGAATTTTGCCGGAATCACTGGAGCCCTTATCCTGTAATACGAACAGTATCTCAATGATTCTAGTAAAACCTCCTCCCATCAAAGCCAAACCAAACATGGCATGGACTTTAGTAGAGATTTCCAAGTGTTGAGCATGTTGTGACATGCCATAGCCAGTAAAAATAAGCAACAATGCGGGTACAAATGATCTAGCATTATTCTTTCTGGTTAGCCACATCCCTATTAATCCTCCACACCACCAGATGATCCCCATGGCAGTGTGTTGGTAATCGCCATGCGACCACCCCTCGCGGCCCCATCTGTGTTCTGTAAATGTGTTCACTATACCCCAAAGACACATAAGAGATGAGTCGTAGAACTCCTGAGAACGTCTGTTAGGATCACTATTGATGTTTGGGTTAGAGTGCTGGCGAATCCACGGAATCACAAGCACAAATGCTAGCACAAACCCGTAAAATATGAATGATGACCCCATAATCCCATGAGCGATACATTGGCCAGTATGGATCCCGTAACAGAAACCAAATAGAGCTACCGGTGCCATACAAACCCGAACCCATCCGGTTAAAACAACCAAAAACGACAATGTCTTATAGATCTTGTATGTGATGCCATACTGGCCTCTAGTCGATAGATGTGGGTAGAACTTGTTAATAACCAAGTTTGATCCATTTATAAAGCTTCCCATAAACACGGTAGCTCCGAGCAACAAACTAAGGAACCAGCTGGTACCTTTTGATGTTCTGTTTTCATGATTGTCCGAGTTGTCTGGAAAATCAAGAAATAATGACTCCACCACCAGGTATCCAGTCAGAATAAACTGAAGAAATAGCGACCAATGCAATTTATTACCAAATGCCAATGCCGATGACACCGAAGGCATCAAAAGTAACAATGCCAATGTCAAAATCCAATGGAAAGTCTTCGATCCGCCGTTTATGGGATGAAATTCAACCGGCGCATCGTGGTGCATGTGTCCTTCATCATCATCTGCAATTGCTCCCATACATATTGATAGTGCTACTAATACAGCTGAATATGGCGTAACTGATCTCATCTTACTATAGGACATGTTATCACTACTCAATGCACGCTGATCTTATTCAATCTTCAGCTTTCCTTTCAGTGAAAAATGCGAAATCGTTCACCTGTACTCATACATATTGTACACTAGAGTTTTGGCACGTTAAGAATAACGTCTGGTGAATGCTATGGTCTGAGTATGTAAGCTGAATATTACCATTATAAATGGACTATTAAATATTACTCGCCGCTCCGTTTATCTAGACGTAGACAAGAAATATACATACTTGTTTGCCTGTTTTATTAAGACGGAGACAGAACTCTCGTCTGGCACTCTTGTCAATTTTGTATAGGTTGCAATTTAATTTAATCGAAGAGAGAATAGACTACGTAGCTGTAGATTATTTGCCATCTAATAACATTGTGCATTGATTACACGGCGACCCAACAAGAGTTGGTCTAGGTAACAACTAAGGCTTGACTATTCATTGCATATACTCCTAACATTTGCTGTAATTACAAAAATGAAGTCCCTTTATTGTTTCGGCTAAGGAAACTATAAAAATATACCTTCTAACTTATCAAAATCATCCTGATCCAGCCCATTATCATAAATATTGACTTTGGCCTTTGCATGTGTGAAGTCAACGATGTAGACTAACCCTTGTTTTGTATAGAGAAGATTGTCTTCTCTGATATCTCTGTGTACGATTCCATTCCGGTGAACTATTTCCAATTGTCTCTTGGCTTTCTCATACGTCTCCCGGTCCTTTGGCAACGGAACCTTCTCAATGTATCTGAATAAGTTGAAATATCCTTTTGCAACATACAGCTTTTCAATTGTAATAATGATTTTACCAAACTTTTGACGAACATAACAACTATTGAACTCAGTGTCCTGGGATAAGATCGAATAGCATACTTTTTCGGTATTATGCCATTCATCACATATATATCTCCTTTGTTCAGAAGTAGAGATTTTATGTTGATCTCTATTCATGTTTCGTGGATCATAGACCTTTGCAACTACAACTTCGTTAGCATCCACCAGTTCTAGTAAGGACTTCTTGAAGTAAATAGATTCTAGCTTGATAAATTGTGTGTTTAAATCATCTCCATACTGTACGTATAGGCTATTGCTATTACTAGGTATATCAATAGATATCTCCTCACCCATATCTTCTCCCTCCTCTCCTATATCTTCAGAAATATCTTCCATTGTGGACACATTCGTACCTCTTGTACTGGGTCGACTTCCAGAGCCTTCAGACTGATTTAAAGTGGACATGTCTGTATCTCTTGTACCGGGTCGACTTCCAGAGCCCTCAGACTGATCATCACTGTCATCACTAGAAACGGCTTTCATCAATGTCTTTCCTGATAGCTTTAGATGCTCTTCCAACCGGTGGACCCTTTCTTGCTTGATTACCATTTGCGAATCTTCTTCTACTGAATTATAGATGAACGACAATAATGATTCTCGTAACGTAGGTTTAGCTGAGTGGCAGTCCCGAATCATGTACCTGATCGGAATTATCTTTGACTCATTGTCAGTTTTTACATCTCTCAGATTATGGACATTGCGTTCAAAGGAATCAAGGTCTAGTTCTACGAATACAGACGTATATGAATCTGTGAGAATACCCTTGTCAGTCTTGAAATAAAGCATCTCGCATATGAGCTGCTTCGTTATGTTTTCCTGGTCTGAAAAAAGGCTTCTTATACCATCTAATGGATTGCCATTATATTTGGGCAATAGCGGATATTTTTTCGTTTCTATCACACAGTACACCAGATTCCCTTTACTGATAACTATGTCTGTTCGAGTCAGTAAATGTACTCCAACGGGTACCACTCGTCTCCATGCAGCTGGTCGTTCTGTTTCAACTTTCGTCTCGATATTTAACGCAACCCACAACATTGAGCATATGGGCCGAATCAAATACCTAACAAAAGCATCTTTAAAAGAACCTTCCAAAGTTCCATCCCGAGGAATTAATTCGTATTCACGGAATGCAAATCCTATTAAAGTTTTTCCCAACAGCCTATTGTCAGTTCGACTAAAGATTTCCCTTACAATGTGAGCTACTTCGTCCTTCTCCAACTCTTTTAAATAACCGTCATCACATTTAAACTCCGGAAACTGTTTACTGTATTTATTTGAGCTCCCCTTGTTATTACTACTTGAATATCTTCCCATATCTTCTATTTCATATTCACACATAGGAAGAGACAAAATAAGCCTGAATAACCTCTTAATTTGTTGAAGGTAGTTTCTCTTAAAGTCTGTTATAAAATCCAGATATTGATCTCGGATTTCTCTAATGAAACTCGCTACTTCACAGTTCTCTACCTTAAACAATTCCTGGATTAGAATTCGATAATTCATTGTCATCACTCCCCAACCTGGATAAAAATCATGATAATCGTACATCTCTAATTCATCCTCAATGCATTTACACATTGCAAGATACAATGGATGCTGCGAAGCTAGATCATTAGAATGTTCGGCCATAGCTACTTCATCGTGAGCAAACCATCATACTAGAATACTCTTGCGTATTATATTCCTTCTGTATTCCTTTAATATTCCCCTTATATCATATCTGAAACATGTTATGCTACAAATTATATGCATCACAAAAAAGTTGTTTCAGAAGATATCTCTTTCAGGCAAGTCTAATTGGACTTAGTCTCATCTCTCTAATTCACTCTATGATCTAGTCACATAGACAGTTTGCGCGGAGTATAGTTTCTTTGAGTTATACCATTTTTAAATTACTTGTTTTCTTGTTTTACTTAGAACTTGACAAGAATCTAACCTCAAGCGGTTCGAACATGTCTTATAGTGATTTTGAAATTACACGGTAAGCTATGTAGATTATTTAGCTTCTTGACGATATATTGATAGATCGACACTCGCTCGTCTAAATAACTATCAAGCCTGATCATTAGAAACGCAAAAATTAATTATTCGTCTCTTACAGAGGTTCCATTTCAGATAATGCAAATCCTGGAAACACGCTTTTTAGCTTATCAAAATCATCGTGCTCCAGCCCATTATCATAAATATTGACTTTGGCCTTTGCATGTGTGAAGTCAACGATGTAGACTAACCCTTGTTTTGTATAGAGAAGATTGTCTTCTCTGATATCTCTGTGCACGATTCCATTCCGGTGAATTATTTCCAATTGTTTCTTGGCTTTCTCATATGTCTCCCGGTCCTTTGGCAACGGAACCTTCTCAATGTATCTGAATAAGTTGAAATATCCTTTTGCAACATACAGCTTTTCAATTGTAATAATGATTTTACCAAACTTTTGACGAACATAACAACTATTGAACTCAGTGTCCTTGGATAAGATCGAATAGCATACTTTTTCGGTATTATGCCATTCATCACATATATATCTCCTTTGTTCAGAAGTAGAGATTTTATGTTGATCTCTGTTCATGTTTCGTGGATCATAGACCTTTGCAACTACAACTTCGTTAGCATCCACCAGTTCTAGTAAGGACTTCTTGAAGTAAATAGGTTCTAGCTTAATCAATTGTGTGTTAAAATCACCTCCATACTGTACGTATAGGTTATTGTTATTACTAGGTATATCAATAGATATCTCATCATCCATATCTTCTCCCTCCTCTCCTATATCTTCAGAAATATCTTCCATTGTGGACACATTCGTACCTCTTGTACTGGGTCGACTTCCAGAGCCTTCAGACTGATTTAAAGTGGACATGTCTGTATCTCTTGTACCGGGTCGACTTCCAGAGCCCTCAGACTGATCATCACTGTCATCACTAGAAACGGCTTTCATCAATGTCTTTCCTGATAGCTTTAGATGCTCTTCCAACCGGTGGACCCTTTCTTGCTTGATTACCATTTGCGAATCTTCTTCTACTGAATTATAGATGAACGACAATAATGATTCTCGTAACGTAGGTTTAGCTGAGTGGCAGTCCCGAATCATGTACCTGATCGGAATTATCTTTGACTCATTGTCAGTTTTTACATCTCTCAGATTATGGACATTGCGTTCAAAGGAATCAAGGTCTAGTTCAACGAATACAGACGTATATGAATCTGTGAGAATACCCTTGTCCGTCTTGAAATAAAGCATCTCGCATATGAGCTGCTTCGTTATTTTTTCCTGGTCTGAAAAAAGGCTTCTTATACCATCTAATGGATTGCCATTATATTTGGGCAATAGCGGATATCTTTTCGTTTCTATAACACAATACACTAGGTTCCCTTTACTGATAACTATGTCTGTTCGAGTCAGTAAATGTACTCCAACGGGTACCACTCGTCTCCATGCAGCTGGTCGTTCTGTTTCAACTTTCGTCTCGATATTTAACGCATCCTCCAACATTGAGCATATGGGCCGAATCAAATAATTGTGAAACATTAGTTTATATTGACCTTCTAGAGTTCCAATGCGAGGAATCAATTCATGTTTACGGAATGCAAATTCTATTAAAGTTTTCCCCAATCGCCTATTGTCAGTTCGACTAAAGATTTCCCTTACAATGTGAGCTACTTCGTCCATCTCCAACTCTTTTAAATAACCGTCATCACATTTAAAATCCGGAAATTGTTTACTGTATTTATTTGAGCTCCCCTTGTTATTACTACTTGAATATCTGCCAATATTTTCTATTTCATATTCACACATTGGAAGAGATAAAATGAACCTGAATAGCCTCTTAACTTGTTGTAGGTAGTTTCTCTTAAAGTGTGTTAAAAAATCCAGATATTGGTCTCGAATTTCTCTAATGAAACTCGCTACTTCACAGTTCTCTACCTTAAACAATTCCTGAATTAGAATTCGATAATTCATTGTCATCACTCCCCAACCTGGATAAAAATCATGATAATCGTACATCTCTAATTCATCCTCAATGCATTTACACATTGCAAGATGCAATGGATGATGTGAAATTATATCTCTGGAAGCTTCCGTCATATCTACTTTATTGAAAGCGAATCATCATACTAGACTACTCTTGCGTTATATATTCCTTCTGTATTCCTTTAATATTCCCCTTATATCATATCTGAAACATGTTATGCTACACATAATATGCTAAATAATGCGTAATTGATTGATTTTGGAGAAGATTCTCTTCCGATTAAGCTTCAGATGTTTCGGATAGTGATTCAGGTTGAGATTATTTTATGCCGCATTTTACTCTATCAGCATAAATACACTCCGAAACAATACTTCTTGACTTCGTCTATCATTCAAAAAAATCTAATACTTTCCAATTGCATGCCAAGGATATATAAACCTGCAAAATTCCGTTATTACAATATTTTTAGCATAACAAATTCAAGATCTAGATATATATAAGAGTTAGGTTCTTATGAATAATTTATTTAAATGACTTGACTATGACTGAAATATCGAGAAGCCTGGTTTCTGACCATCCTTTGTATCTTGCAATGTGCAAGTTTATTAAGGATGGATTAGAGATGTACGATTATCGTGATTTTTATCCATGCTGGGGAGTGTTGACAGTTTGTTATGAGATTCTAATTCATGATTTATTTAAGGTAAATCATCGAGAACTAGACAATTTTCTTAAAAAGGTTCCAGATGTTAAATATCTGGCTTTTGTAACAGACTTTGTCAAGGCATATCCCCACCAAGTTAAGAAGCTATTCCGGCTCATTTTGTCCCTTCCTATGTGTGAATATGAAACAGAGAATGTGGGGAGCTGTTCGAGTAGTGACAATAAGGGAAACTCAAATGATCACAGGAGACAGTTGACGGATTTTAAATACGACGAAAACTACTTGACAGAGATGGAGGACGATGAAGTGGTTAGCACTATGAGGGAAATCATCCATCGAATTGAGAATGACCAGTTGGAGAAAACTTTGGCAGATTTTGCTTTCTTTAGATACGAATTGATTCGTCGCGATGGGCTTTTAGAAGGTTTCTTTAGAGATGCTTATCTCTGGCATTTGGTTGAGCCCATATGTTCGGTGCTTGATACTACTTTAAACGTTCAGACAATAGTTTACCCCGAGCAACCAACAATATGGTACAAACTGGAGCCCGTTGGTGTGCAGCGATGTAGAAGTGGTATACTTGTCTCTAAAGATAGTCAGGCGTATTGTATTATAAGGGTTACAAAAGACCCCATAATGTCAACTTGTAATGACGGTTTCTTCAAATTAGTTCTGAACCATCCAGCAAAAATTGACCAACTTATATACGATATGCTTCATTTCAAGACTGACCTGGGAATTTTAACAGATGCATATACCTCTGTGTTTGTGAGATTGGACCTTGATTCGTTTGAACACAATATTCTCAATTTGAAACAAGAAACACATGAGCCAAATATAGTTCCAATCAGGTACATGCTTCGGGACTGTCATTCAGCTAAACCTACTTTGCGAGAGTCACTATTATCGTTCATTTATAAATCAGTAGAAGAAGATTCGAAAATGGAAAAGAAACGAGAAAGGATTCAGAAGATGGAGGAACATCTAAAGCTATCAGGAATGGCATGGACAGTGGAGGATTTGAGTAGGGATATCTCGGAACAATGTGAGAGTGAACCTCGGGGTACTCTGACATGCGATTCAGAATCTGTTGAGAAAGAAGACAAGGAAGATAAAGTATTTATTGATATGCCTAATAGCTGTGATTACGTATGGGTGCAAAATGGAGATTTGTTCAACACACAATTGGTTAGACTAGAAGCTATTTGCTTGAAGAAGTTCTTACTAGAACCGATCGATGATAAAGAATTTCTAATTGCAAAGGTCTATGATCCGCGAGTCATTAATGAAGATTATTACAGACATTGCTCTCGCAAAGAAAAGAGGGAGATATGTGATGACTGGTACCGTAACGAAAAACATTGCTATTCAATTTTATCCAAGGACCATGAGTTCAACAGTTGCTACATCCGTCAAAAGAAAGGGCAATTGACTGTTACAAATGAAGAACTGTATATTGCAATAGGGTATTTCAACTTATTCAGATATATTGAAAATGTCCCGTTGCCGAAGGACCTCGAAACATATGAGAAAGCTAAGAAACAATTGGACATAATTCACCGGAATGGAATCATACACACAGATATTAGAAAAGCCAACATTCTTTATTCAAAAGAAGGCCTTGTATATTTCATCGATTTTGCAGCTTCAGAACTCAAAAAAAAAGACTACGGCGATGAGGAATTTGAAGCTAGGGTTGAATATGAAGTTGATGATTTAAAAATCATATTCAATATTTCCTGATTTGTATTAAAAATTGCTAAATTAAATCCCATAATAATATATACTCGGAACTATTACTCTCTAGGGTTAGCTATATCAGACTCACTGTTAACTTTTTAATATTCCTGTCCAGAATTAGAGTGTAGATCATTGCTAACGATTGCAAAATGCGCTGGGCACGAAGTTTCTGGGCTCTTTCATCATACTTAATGACGTTGATCTCTATTCAAAATATTATAACATATTTATCAAATATTACTGCATCAGTTCACTAAATTCATGTTACAACCTCCTTTAACATGGTCTCTGTAGACATTTCTTTGGCATCCTTCCTTCAATAGTACTCGTTAGTATGGAACACTTCTATTGACACAAAAACGCGGCATACTTAAGGTGCCGGTTATGTAATCAAGCCACAAGCTCTCTGTACGTGGCAGAATATATCATTTAGTAAGAGCAAAAACGAAGGTAGATTATAAGATATTGTCCATTTTTGTTAGAAACTCGGCATAATAGAGGTATTAGAGATCAACAACAGATTGTGCTTTATTGATAACACCAATTTTGTTCACCAGAAAGGGGAAAATAATTGATAAATTTGACAAAATAGTATTGCATTATAAAATTGGCGTATATGATTATTCACAGGTGGATTTTGTCTTAAGAAACGAAATAGTATAAATATAGTAAAAGAATGCTCCATATTGCAAGAATAATTGTAATAATATCTTTGGTGGCCAATTTGGTGGGCGGATTCCGTATTCCTAAGAGAGATTACGACCTGAAAAATTACTTTATAGTAGAGGTGGATACGTTGAACTCCAGTGAACCGTTATATAAATTTATTGACAAGTATGGGGACAGTTACAAGTACGAGCATCAGGTACGTGGACTAGATGACCATTTTGTATTTAGTATTGACAAGGAACATCCACATAATAGTTTTATTGGGAATTTCAACTCCAACAATGAAAATTTGATCAAGAGATCTGGAGGGTTTGAGGATGAGTTTGATGACTTGGTATCCAACCCGTATTTGAAGTCGATTCATATGCTTACACCTAAGAGGTTGAGAAAAAGAATGCCTGTGCCAATTACCGAAGAAGAATATAAGGTTTCGATGGAAAATCAAGCCAAGAGAGATGTAAATATTGTTGATTCAGCGCAGTTACCTATTAAGGAGGTAAGCGAGAAGTTGGGGATTAGTGATCCAATTTTTCAGAAGCAATGGCATTTAGTGAATACTTTTTATCCTGGACATGATGTCAATGTCACTGGATTGTGGTATGAAGGAAATACTGGTAAAGGTATTGTTACAGCTGTCGTGGATGATGGTTTAGACTACGAAAGTGAAGATTTGCATGATAACTTCAATTCTTTGGGATCGTGGGATTTTAATGATAACACAAATTTACCAAAACCTAGGTTATTTGATGACTACCATGGTACGAGATGTGCTGGTGAAATTGGTGCCGTTAAGAACGACGTTTGTGGTGTAGGAGTAGCGTATGATTCTCAAATCAGTGGGATTAGAATTTTATCGGGAACTATATCTGCAGAGGAAGAGGCATCTGCTATGATGTATGGACTTGACGTCAACGATATCTATTCCTGTTCTTGGGGTCCAACAGATGATGGTAAAACTCTTTCACAGCCAGATGCTATTGTCAAGAAGGCTATGATTAAAGGTATTCAGACAGGACGTAAGGATAAGGGTGCTGTCTATGTTTTTGCATCAGGTAATGGAGGCCGTTATGCTGATTCCTGTAATTTTGACGGGTATACTAACTCTATTTATTCCATTACTGTTGGTGCTATTGACTATAAAGGATTACATCCAATGTATGCAGAGGCCTGTTCTGCAGTCATGGTTGTTACATACTCGTCTGGTTCTGGTGAACATATCCATACTACCGATATAAAAGGGAAATGCTCGGCACTTCATGGTGGTACATCGGCTGCTGCACCTTTAGCGGCAGGTATATACTCTTTGGTATTGCATGCTAATCCTAACTTAACGTGGAGAGATGTTCAATATGTATCTGCCTTGAGTTCTGTTCCAATAAATGAGGATGATGGTAACTACCAAATAACTGCTTTGGGCCGTAAATATTCTCATAAATATGGATATGGAAAAATCGATGCATATGCGATGGCTCACTTTGCTGAAACTTGGAAAAATGTCAAACCTCAAGCATGGTACTACTCTGATCTTCAAAAAGTAGGTGGGACTATTAGTCCTGAAAAACAAAATAATGTGATCAAGAAGAAAATCAAAATCACTAAGGAGGACTTAAAAATCGTAAATTTAGAGAGAGTTGAGCACATAACAGTAACAGTCAATATTCAGGCCACAGAAAGAGGTAAGGTAGGTGTTAGATTAATTTCCCCACACAAGGTTACAAGTGATTTAGCTACATTCCGTCCTCAAGATCGCTCCGGTGCAGGTTTTAAAGATTGGACCTTTATGTCTGTTGCTCACTGGGGTGAGTCAGGTATTGGTGAATGGGCGATCGAAGTATTCTCTGACTACCCGATGGAAGATAACCGTATTACATTCCAAGATTGGCAATTGAGATTATTTGGTGAATCCATTGATCCAGAAAAGGCTGAAGTATACGACATCACTAAAGATTATAGCGCGGAAAGAAGAGAGAAACAAAAAGAGCAAGACAAAAAGCCTATTGGGGTTCAAGATCCCCAGTCGAGTGCTGTAGAATCACAAGCTGAATCTACAAAGGAAACCAAGACAAAGGCCAAAACAAAGGCTACAACTACAGGCAAACCCACTTCTGTCATTACATCCGCTAAGCCGGAAGGAAAAGTTGATGCAACCGAAAAACCTAAAACAACTACCCCAAATGCTTCCTCAAAGCCGGACCCCACAGAAACTAGCGAGCCCGAAGAGGAGGAGGATGGTAAAAGTAAACAATACACGGCTGACCACACTGGGCAATATTTCATGGCAATAGCAGTAATTGGGTTTATCATTGTAATAATATTCATGAGATATCACAAAACCCCAGGCAGCTCTCGCCGCAGAAGAAGAAGAGAAGAATACGAATTCGATATTATTCCCGGCGAAGATTATACTGACAGTGAGGATGATAACGACGACTCGTTGGATTTAGGACATAGAAATGATAGACGTCACAACTCCCGTAATAGCGACGAGACAAGAGACAGATTATTCGACGAATTCAATGCCGAAACATTACCAGATTACGATGATGGCATGTTTGCAATCGGTAATGAAGAAGACGATCATCCTGAAGACCCTAGAGCCGAGCACAATAGCAAATTTTCGACAAAGCCAGCCGCGGATTTTGCACCAAAAGACTCAAAAAGTGCAACCGAAGACATAGAAACCTCTACAAACAAGTCAAATGATCATGAGGATACAGACACTAGCCAGAACCCTACTTCTATATCAGAATCAAGAACGTCTGTTTAATCGTATACATTTATTTAGATATTTAATTTATCCCATTATCATTGAACGTGCAGCCCTGTACATAATCAGAATAATCTAATACTTTCTATTAGTTTTCATTCATGTATCTAATTATCAGATACCCGTATAAATATCATCATCAGCCATAGCTCGGTCTGTTGGAATCCCCGACGAGTACCACGTAGCTGTTATTTAGTGCAGTCTAATGCCAAGTGACGATGACACCATTCTGCGTATGTCCGTATCGGAAACACTACTAAATTCTAAATAGGTACTCTCTATATCAATATAATGCTACGTCGTAATCATTTGACGAGCATATGAAAGTGACAATGGTGCTTAAGGCGTTCTACGTAACGTCTTAAACGTCTTTATGGTACAATTTGGGTGAGGTGATGTAGTATTAATGTAGTACGTGCATGACTCAGATGATGAACATTGGTCCGGTCTCCCTTTTTCCGATATTTGACTCAATTAGTAATTGCTATAAATCAAGAATCGATCGTCAAAGTTTTTAATAACTATTACTAATTCGTTTCTTATTGACTCAATTGACTAAAGGTTTATATATTATAGTACATCAAGAAGTCTACAGATTGAAAACTTGTTGTTATTCTTTGATTGCACGAATTAAATCATAATATATTTTCAGGTTACTCTGACTCATTTTAAAAGGAGTATTAATAGATAAAAATAGTAATAATGTCAGTAGAACCATTTGGTAAACACGTTACCATTGTCGTCTTTGGGGCCTCTGGTGATTTAGCTAAGAAGAAGACGTTCCCAGCATTATTTGGATTATTCCGTGAAGGAGAATTGCCATCAACGATCAAGGTGATTGGGTATGCAAGATCAGAATTATCAGATGCTGACTTTAAGGAAAGAATATCAGCCAATTTCAAGGGCGTTAATGATAGTAACAAGCATAAGGTCGACGAATTCTTGAACTTGTGTTCTTATACTCAAGGTCAATACGATTCCGCAGAAGGTTTTAAAAAGTTGAATGAGGAGATGGAAAAGTATGAAAAAGATTCCGGTGTTGACAAACCTGAAAGATTGTTCTACTTGGCTTTACCTCCATCGGTATTCGTCACTGTTGCAAGTCATATAAAGGAAAATGCCTACACCAAAACTGGTGAGGTTAGATTAATTGTCGAAAAGCCGTTTGGTAATGACTTGGAATCTTCTAGGAAGTTGCAAAAGAGCTTGGCCCCATTGTTCACAGAAGAAGAATTGTATAGAATTGACCACTACTTAGGAAAGGAAATGGTTAAGAACTTGGTATTTTTAAGATTTAGTAATGAATTTCTTAACGCTTCATGGAACAAAAACCACATCAAGTCGATCCAGATATCTTTCAAGGAAGCTTTTGGTACTGAAGGTAGAGGTGGTTATTTCGATGATATTGGAATTGTTAGAGATGTCATGCAAAACCATTTGTTGCAAGTTTTGACTTTGTTAACTATGGAAAGACCAGTCTCTATTGACCCTGAAGCTATCAGAGATGAAAAGGTCAAGGTCTTGAAAGCATTTGGTGAACTCGAAACTGATGACATCTTATTGGGACAATATACTAAGTCCGAAGATGGAACCAAACCAGGTTACTTAGATGATGACACTGTTAAAGGTGACTCCAAGTGTGTTACATATGCTGCACTTGGTATGCAAATCCACAATGAAAGATGGGAAGGTGTTCCAATTGTTATGAGAGCTGGTAAGGCTTTGAAAGAATCTAAGGTTGAAATTAGAATTCAATTCAAGGAAGTGGCTAAGGGTATGTTCAATGACATTCAAAGAAATGAATTAGTTATGAGAATTCAACCAAATGAAGCCGTCTATATGAAAATCAATTCTAAGATCCCAGGTATTTCTGCTGTTCCTTCTGTTACCGACTTGGATTTAACATACTCATCTAGATACTCTAAGGAATTTTGGATCCCAGAGGCTTACGAATCATTAATTAGAGACTGTTACTTAGGTAACCATGCTAATTTCGTCAGAGACGATGAATTGGATCTTTCATGGAAGTTGTTCACTCCATTGTTACAGCACATCGAATCAAAGGATGGCCCAACACCTGAACCTTATCCTTATGGTTCTAACGGTCCAAAGAATTTGAGACCTTTCTTATCTGATCACGGTTATAACTTCTACGATGAAGGCACTTATGAATGGCCTTTAACCACCCCAAATGTTAAGGGTAAAATGTAATTTATATGGCCTGTATATGTAAGTCAAAATAAAATTCATCTAATGGTATTCTTGCGTATCTACTACTAGTCAATTCTACGATTTAATCTTTGGAAAATTTATGTATTAACTATTTAAGTAAATTTTCTCAAAATCATCATTTATCAGACATCCATGGAAGGTCTATAAGCGGTCACCGACATACGAAGATGGGTTCTAGTGTATGCTACCGAGGAAACTGCGAATGTTAATGGGAAATTTTCATCATATAAAATGATGATTATGGAAATTTTACTTTCAAAATCATAAATATTTAAGAGAATCCTTTCAAAATGTGCTTAAATAATTCATTTATTAACCAACTGAATCAAAAGTTAGTAAACATGTTGTTATAATTTCAAATTTTATGGAAACTAGGATGAATCAGAACTGTAAAATACTGGCAAGTATAAGTCCGAACAAACACCTCCTGCAACAGAGGATCAATATTGAACAAACGGTTTTCAACCCTGTCGTCATAGTCGAATCAGACTGGGAAAGAAGTAGACTTAGTTTCATCATCTTCATTAATTGGTATATTATTCCTTAATTTCCATAAAAATTTTAATTGCAACTTACACTTCGTATTCAACGGATCAATAAGTAGAAGATCTAAGCTCATATTAAGAAGATAATCTCCTGAATATTAAATGATTAAAATAGTTGTCATTGTCAATTCCTTTTACTAACCAAAAAACTTTTTTATCATATATAGTGGAAATATATTGTCCTTATATACTTGGGAAAAAAATTATTCGTTAGGGTTACCCGCTCGACATCGAATTTTTTAGGTCTCGATGGAACCCTCTATCAAAGGAATTTAGGTACAGATCTATACCATATTGAACACATATACGTCACTATGTTATATACTCTGCAATTTTTACCCCCTTAGTATTTCAGTATTCTAATGATACAAAAAAAATTTCCTAGAATAACGATTGAAAAGACTTTGAAGTCAATCCAATGTAATTGGAAAAAATAATTGGACGAGTCCGGAGTCGAACCGGAGACCTCTCCCATGCTAAGGGAGCGCGCTACCAACTACGCCACACGCCCTGTGTGAAATGAGAGAAATGGTCCCTAGCAGGATCGAACTGCTGATCTTGGCGTTATTAGCACCACGCCTTAACCAACTGGGCCAAGGGACCGATTTCTGAGATTCAATCTTTTGAGGTCAATATGAGATCTACGGCCAGCTTATTTTTGTGTCGAGATGAGTTTAGACATTTATATTTGAAAAAATCTCTTCTATACAAATGGATGCAATATTCATTTGGAGAAAGCTGTGGCATTAGTAATGAAAATCTTAGTAACTTCAGACGACACAGGAGCTGTTAAAGAAGTGGTATGCTCCAGAGGAACTGACACTTCGAAGCAGGATGCTAAGCAGCCAAAATCAATTAAGAACATATGTTCTGAACCTGGGGCATCGGTCAGAACAAGAGTGTTACACATGGTAAACTTCAAATCTACATTTTTGGTAGCTTCAAGATTGGGCGGCTCAGTTACCATCTATGACTTGAACCACGAGGAATATGAATTGGTGCACACGTATCAATTAGCCATTTCCAACGAAGACAAACCGATTTCGTTGATTGAGCTCGAAGAGTTCGATGTCGTTGTCGTAGCATTTGAATCGGGTAAAGTATTTGTCATTAACTTGAATAATGGTAAATTTGACTTAGATCCGATAGAGATACAATTACCTGGTAAAAAAGGGATCAGTGCATTTATAAATAACCCTCATGAGGCTGGGGTCTTCGCTTGTGGTGGTAAAGAGAATGATGCCAGAATTATTAGATTATTCGAAGGAGAAATCACTAAAGACGTATTCGAAGCCGAAAACAAGCAAGAATTCTTCCAGCCTGACGTTATATTTACCGCAAGAAATGTGAAAAATGACCATCTTGATTTAAGACCACCAATATGGATAAGTAGCATCCTTTTCTTCGAAGAAAAACCTAAAGATGGTTACAAGTTCTTAACTTCAACAAGATATGGTCAAGTACGTATTTATGACACAACCCATGGAAAAAGACCGATACAAGATTATAAAGTTTGTGAAAAACCAATAGTTACCTTGAACTTCGCTGATTCAGAAGAAGAAGTCATCGTATCTGACACGCATAATCTAGTCGCCAAATACTCCTTGGCACAAATCGATTCCAAAGCATTTAAAACACATTCTGCTTCTGCAGGAGAAATAACCAAGCCAGTTAGTAAGCTTTTAGGAAAATTCTCAGCTGGGGGTAATACTGGGGCCATCGTTGGTGTAAATATCTTTGACGATGAAATAATTTCAACTGGAGGATTGGATAGGTATCTTAGAACATATGATATTAGCAGCAGGGAGATACTTGCAAAGGTCTACCTTGGGGTGCAAATCTCAGATGTATTGATGTTGGATAGTGAAGATGAGGAAGAAGAAGAACCCGAGTCTGAAATGGGAGATAAACGTAAAAAGAATATTGAAAAAAGAAGGAGAAAAGCACTCGAAGCCGAAGAAAATGAAAGTGACGAAGAAGAGTTGTGGAACCAATTAGAAGAAAACAACAAAACTAAAATTGAAAAGAAGAAGAGAAGAATTTAATTACTGTATATTTACGTTATGTAGATTAATATTTAGTCATAGAAAGACTTAGTTTATTCTTGCATTTGTAGTGGCATTTTTGCCTAATGGCTCTTCTTGTACTTCCCTATTACTCAGTCTATTGCTACTACTAATAACACTCATACATTTCCACTCATTCAAATAATTGCATTTCCATAATCTAATCTTCCCGTCGTCGCCAGCCGAACTTAAAATTGTCCCAGTCAAATTCCAGTTAACTCGCCACACCTCCAGCTTATGATCATTCAATTTTGCTAGCGTCTCTATTTTCAATTCACCAGTTGCAGACTCTACAGCCTTGAATATCCTTACATACCCATCTTTACAGCCTGTAGCAATTAAGTGATAATTGCGACCCATTGATGGTGCCCAGCTTACCGACCTTATCAACCCATTATGTTCGGGCAAATCGCATAGTTTTATCACCTTGCTGTTCGAGTGGCTACCTATAGAGCTCTGGTCTGCATCGGATCCAAAGTCACCTAATACGTCCTCGTCATACAGCTGATTACTCGGCGCCGTGCCATATATAAAGCCTTGGTCCAAGGCCACAATTATAAACTTCTCCGTCTTGGTGAACTTAGCTGGACACCATTCGATACCAAAACTACTCTGTAAACTCTTCGCTGGTAACAGATCGCTTAGTATTGGTATTTCAGTTGTAAGTACCCAATTAGTCAAGTCAGATGGGTCTAACGATTCATAAATTCGAAATATACCGTCCAGTCCCACACACCCCAATTTCAACCCTAAGTGGTTAGGTGCAAATACCACATCGTAAATGGGTCCGTATGACTCGATTGCCAATGTAGCTAATTTTATCCATCTTCTACCAGACCCATGCAACTCCTCTGGTTGCTCTTGCCAAATCTTCACAGTTCGATCATACGAACACGATGCAAGTATCTTACTACTAGAAAATCCTGGGTGTGCCCACGAAAGCTTCACTATCAGAGAATCATGTGCTTTCCACAGGTCGTTTAGAACCCATGTCGAAGTGGATGAGTCCAAGTCGAACACTTTAATATGTTGATCTGATGAGCATGTTGCTATATGTTTACCATAAAAATCGTATTTAATGTCATGAATCAACTCCTCGTGCCCAGTTATAAATGGCTTCATATTTATCTTCTTCGATTACGATAATATCAGTAGGAATAAACTAATTGGTAATATCAATATCATAAAATTGATAATACCCAATTGTGCGCATTATACAGTATGGATTAAGTCAAACTTGTCAATTTTCAAGCCTTCTTCCGTTACTTGAATACAATCAATCAATAAGACTATTTGGTTTAGTCAATGCAGTAAGTAATAAGCTTCAGACATGTCTCTCGGTCGAATAATTAAGGTGTCATTATTGGTACTTTCTATCGCATGTATCGCTCCAAATAAACCATTACAAACGCTGTTTGCATTTGCTTGCATTGGGTACGTTATAACAGCATCGTTGATACCGAAGCTCATGGACAGCTTCATTAGAATAGGTCTCAAGGGTAAGGATCTTTCCAAAGCACCTCCTGTGAAGGAAATTGCTGAGTCTATGGGGGTTGTATGTGCTGTGACATACTTGTTCCTCATGTTTTGGTTGATTCCGTTTGTTTTCTTCAAATACTTGGTGAGTTTCACGTCAATGTCAGACGATGCAGATATGTCCAATAACTACAAGGACCAGTATCTGGCGCTTTCGAATAACCGTTTGTTTCCACATAACAAATTGGCCGAATACTTGAGTGCCGTATTGTGCTTACAAAGTACAACTCTCTTGGGGTTGTTTGATGACTTGTTTGATATCAGATGGCGCCACAAGTTCTTTCTTCCGGCAGTTGCATCGATGCCGTTGTTGATCGTCTACTATGTTGACTTCAGTGTGACGTCTATTGTTGTTCCGAGCTTTGTCACCACCAAATTGCCTGGAGGCGAGTTCTTGCTTGAATCGTTGAACACTCTAATTCAGACAGGCAATAATATTGTCACCTATGTTACTGGGTTATCTTTCCGTACGTTAGACAATAACTACGTATTGCCTACGGGATCCCCCAAATTACTTGATTTAGGGGTTTTCTACTATGTCTACATGTCAGCGATTTCGATCTTTTCGCCAAACTCAATCAATATTCTTGCTGGTATCAACGGCCTTGAAGTAGGGCAGTCCATTGTTCTTGCAGTCATTTTTCTTATTAATGATTTTTGCTATCTTTTCTCTCCTGATATATCGGCCGCAGCATATGACTCCCATTTATTTTCGGCCATTTTCCTCATTCCTTTTGTCGGTACATCTTTGGCATTGTTCCAATTCAATTGGTTTCCTGCAAGGGTATTTGTAGGGGATACTTATTGTTATTTCAGTGGCATGGTTTTTGCAATCGTTGGTATCTTGGGTCATTTTTCCAAAACGTTGTTGATATTCTTGTTACCGCAGATCATTAACTTCGTGTACTCTGCTCCCCAAATATTGGGAGTTGTTCCCTGCCCACGTCACAGAATGCCCCGATTCAACATCGACGACGGTCTCATGTACCCTAGCTTTGGAGAGTTGAAGTCGCTCTCAAAACTTCAGAATTGTTTTTTGTCAGTGCTAGAAACTTTCAAGCTCATAAAAGTAGAACGCACTACAAAGGTTACAAGGTTTTCCAACATGACAATCATCAACTTGTGTCTTGTATGGTTTGGTCCTTTGAGAGAGGATAAATTATGCATTTTGCTCATGATACTTCAGTTTTTAATTGGACTTCTCATGATTTTTGTTAGACACACCTTGGGCCCTTGGTTATTGGGCTTTGATAACTTAACCTGGGGCGTTAAATAGCAACCTGTATATCATTTCATGTATAGTTATAACAAAATAGTAATAGAATAGATTTTAGTCTAATCGGTCACGTGCTTTATGGCGGCTTTAACAGAAATCAAGATCCCTCCCGGTCTGTAACACCATCCTATTCACTTGTTCTTTGTTAAACACGTTCAATTGTATTCATAGATTAGTACAAAATGGCTGGTCCTCCACCCCCACCTCCACCTCCCCCTCCAGCGCTTGGAGGGTCGTCTAATTTACCTCCTGGTCCACCCTCAGCTATGCCCGCTGGCAGAGATGCTTTACTCGGTGATATTAGAAAAGGTGCAAGATTGAAGAAAGCAACAACCGTTGATAAATCAAAGCCCATTTTAGATTCTAAGTCGTCTGGATCCATTGGGGCACGAGCTCCTCCATCGTCTTCGTCAGGATCGCATGGTGCGCCAGCTCCTCCTCCTCCTAGTGGAGTTCCCCAGTTGGGAGACATTTTTGCAGGTGGTATGCCAAAATTGAAGTCTGTAAATAAGCATGATAATAGGTCAGGAATAGTACCTCCATCAGCACCCAAGATCCCGGTGCCTTCATCTAGGCCACAAGCTAGCAAGCCGCAAGCAGCTCCACCTATGCCATCGTCAAGACCTAGTAGACATACCGAACAAAAGCCATCGATACCTTCGGTACCATCAGTTTCAGCTCCGCCGGTACCTTCGACTCCTGCTCCACCACCATTATCCAATGTTCCAGGCCTTGGCTCGAAGTCTGGATTAAAAGTACCACCAAAAATGCCGCCAAACAGACCAAAAAAATCGTCACATTTGAAATCCGGCTCGGTGAATTCAATTAGTTCCTTTGAAGATGAAAATTCCTCAACACCGTCTTCAATTCCTACATCTCCACCACCACCACTTCCAGCATCGTCTGCTCCACCACCACCACCACTTCCAACATCTTCTGCTCCACCACCACCACCACTTCCAGCATCTTCTGCTCCTACACCTCCCCCAGTACCATCATCAGGTGCTCCTCCCCCGCCTCCGTTACCGAACTTTTCAGCTGCATTTCAAAAACCTTCAGCTTCAAGGACACTGTCCCTGGCTCCGACACCTCCCGCTAGTGGTGGAGCATTACCATTTTTGGCTGAAATTAATGCAAAGAGAGACGAATCGTACGTCGTTGATTCTACCCCATCATCTTCAAGTGCTATAAGAAATAGCGGACTTTCAAACATTTCAAAGTCGCTGCCAAATACTTCTGCTCCACCTAAACCCATATCGCATCCACCAGCACCGAAGGCACCACCTATTCCCAAAACTAATGCACCACCACCTGCTCCACCTGCTCCACCTGCTCCACCCGCTCCACCTGCAATTCCAAGCTTCTCTAGCTCGTCGAGTTCGAATTCGAAGCCTCCAGCTCCACCTCAAGGCTCTTTACCTTTCCTTGCTGACATTAATTCCAAAAGAGATGATAATAACATAATTGATGAGAGTCTGAACACATCTGTTCCTGCCCCAAAAGCGCAACCATCGTCGAATGTCCCAAACCCACTGTTGATCCCACCCACACCGCCATCTATTGCTCCGTCGCCTGTTTCTAACCCAAGCAGACCACCACCAACACCAAAGAACTTCCAACTGCCCACACCGCCTGTTTCTCTGGCGCCTCCATTACCACCATCCTCGGCTCCTAGTACACCTTCACTACCAAATTCAGTGCCTCCCTCATTACCTGCTTCTAACGCATATTCCAAGACGAAGAAAACTCCTCCGCCTCCTCCTCCTCCGGCAGGTAAAAGCTCCATACCAGTAGATCTGCAACAAAATGCTGGTGAGTCTCTAAGAAAAATATCTGCTCTGGCCTACACTATTAATACGTCACAAAATAGAAATGGCAAAGCTGGTAATTCATCTTCTAAAACTGTAATTGAAGACACTGGAAAAAGGTTCAAATTTATTAATGCATCTTCCATTCCACACCCAAGAAGATATGGAGAAAACGGTGATCATACTAAGTTATATCCTAGTGGTAGAGGTTCATCTGTTCCATTAGATTTAAGTTTATATTCATAATTAAGTTTTATGTCAAATATATAAGTTCTATTTACTCAGTCTCGTCTGGTGACCATATCTGAACTATGTTATCGTAGAACGAAGATGTGGCGATAAATTTACCTCCACTAGACCAATCACCACCGTAACACATACTCTCGTGATCCCTTTTGAAATATCTAGTAACTTCAAAAGTATCATTGCCAGGCTTTATTATTCTTGCTCCATCATACATGCAACAGGACATAACCCTATTATCATTTGGCAATGGACTTGGTATTAACCTCCAGACCCCTCCGCCTAAATTTCCTTCCTGTATCACTTTAGGAATATATCCCGGAATTAACAGAGGATTTCCTTTGTCTATAACACGTAAATCTAGGATACGTAAGCTATCATCATAGGACCCTGTCCATAAATGATTACTGTTGTTGGTGTTCCAATTTGGACCCGGTGAAAGAATTGAAACTACACCTGCACCGTGGTGGCGGTGTCCCGTATTCCAAATACTCTGATTAGTCCTCAAATCATGAGCAATCAATTTGGCATCATCACCACCTGTAAAAACAACTTGCGATAACTCACCAATCTCACCAAATGAACCGGTCCAACATTCAAGATCATGCACAGTATCTAATAGTTGCATAGAATAGTCTGAAATATTAACCAATGCTGCCTCTCCAGTTGTTGCAGTAGCTAACAATAAATTTTGGTCTATTGGAGAACAAAAAATCGACGTTATTAAAGTTTCTTCATCGAATAATTGATAATTTTTCAACTCAGATAATGTCCTATTTGCAGCATCAACTTTCCAAAATATTAAGTTACCGGTCGAATGAGCCGATATCAATATCGAATCATTCTTACTATGAAATTTTAAATCTAATACGGCACCGTCTACTTTATATTGTTTTGAAATAGTTAATTTATTATCGTCTTGCTCATCATATTCATATACATCGATTGATCCATGTCTTGTCCTATCTTCCTCTAACTTATAGGTTCCTAAGATAATAACTGAATTGTCAGACGGGCATATTCTAACGCAGCAAGGTGGTAATTCAGTTTTGACTAAACTTAATCGTTTAGAATTTTGTATAGACATTATGGATGAAATCAATTCTCCATAAAAAAAAATTATTTGATTTTAATTAATGCGATAAGTTCAATTTGAATACTCTATTCTTCATAAACTCTTCATTAAAATATGGGATTCTTTGCCAAGTGGAATAGCTTACCGGTAAGGGTAAGATATTATATCGGTGGGTCTACATTTGCCTTTGCTTTAATTGGTGACTACGTTACGGGAAGGGTTAATGATGAAGTTAAGCAAAGAGAGATTGCGCTGAACAAATTGCAAGAGGAAGTAAGTCTGTCTAAATAAGAGAAAGGGATGTTAATCGTTCGAATGTTGGACATTTATGGATTCTTTTGTGTTTTGGAGTGGAGAAATGGCTTCATTAGAAGTTAATGTAAATACGTGGGGTGGTGGTTTCGTAAAATGATTGAATAGAGTAATTTTATCATTTTGTTGGCTTTAATTTGATTGGTTTCGTTCACTTGTATTGTTCTAGAAATATCAGAACAGCATATCTGAAAACAAACTTTTGAACATATTATATTAATACTAGGCTACAATATTACAGTAAATGTGCATAGAAAATATAATTATCTTGTATTAAATATTATTATTATTAATTAGTTGTAGGATTCTAAAACATATAAAACGAACATAAAATCTACGTATCTAGTAGATGGAGGACATAAACAACTTTAATCTATTTGATTTTAAAGAATTTTTTTGTGGACATATTCCTTTCTAAGAGAAGAAATAAATTCCAAAAACTTTGCTGGGTTGGAATCAATACCTCTTGAATAAACAAATGAGGATGCCAAATGGGTAGCAAATAATGCTTTCAAGTAGGATTCTGGAACCCTAGCTAAGATATTATCAATACCAATTTCTTGTAATAATAAGCGAGGCAATGAATCGAGTAAAACCGCATTTCTGAAGTCTTGGTCATCGTTCCATAATTCCTTCGAGTTAGCTAACTCGTCACTCAATTTGTTGATGGAAACAGATAACTTGTCTGACAATTGTGTGAAAGGTAAGCCGGTTTCAGATTTCAATTTCCATAAGGCTTCAAATTCATTTTGAGCATTAGAAACAATAATACTTTGGGCCTCTTTAACATATTCTTGGTAGAACTTTGGAGTAACTCCGGTTTGTGAATCAATACACATGTTGGATAAGAATCCTTGATCATCGAAAGACAATGATGCTAACACTTCCAACGATGAGGAAGTAACACCACCCTTATTGGTAGAGGCGTCCTTAAAGATCACACATCCTGCTCTTTCTAAAGACAACTTTGCATCTTGAGTAACGAACAAGTTAGCACCCTCAACAAAGTAAGGCACAACAGACTTACCAGTCTTTTGGTCGATTAATTCGTGAACATTATTGCTATCAATAGCAGCTGGTCTACCACCGCATGGAACAAACAAGTCAACCTTGTCAGTGCCAAATGCTTCTTTAATCTTTAAATGGAAGGTATTTCTAAAGCTGACACCGTTAGGAACAGTAATTCCATTTGGTAATTTAATGTTGACATCATCAACCAAAACAATATAACCTGCTGGAGATAATTTAGACTTATCGTAATTACAGATCATTTTTCTTTCCTTGGCTAATCTGAGTAATTCTTGTTTATCAAGACCATTTGGATCTGCGATAACTCCAGAACCATCAACAAGACCAACATAGTTTTCATTTCTGGACAATAAAATTTCATTACTACCAAGATCACCATCTGGACCACCAGTTTGGAACTTTCTGATTTTGGCATCATCAATATTCAACTTTTCATAGATCTTATTTACGTAAGCTCTTACTGACAAACTGGTCATACCATATTCATCGTGAGGAATACCACCAAGCTTAGGGTTCTTACCGGTTAAGAAAGACTTCCACCATGGTGCACCTCTTGCTTTAGCATGTAAGGTAGCCCAGTCAACGTAGTGAGCGGTACCTTCATCAGGACCCAAGAATAAAATTTCCTGCTTGTTATATAAGTCAACATAGGAATCTTTAACACCAGGTATATGTTGCTTTAATAATAAATCGATTAACGAATCGATATACTTTTCGAAACAAGCTCTTGGTCTATCTTGAGCCACACCTGGATCCAAAAGAATAACCCCCTTAGAACCACCTTCAGGAATATCTTTATTCTTTCTTTGTTGAGTATTTGCTAAGTTATAGTTTTCATCGAACAAGTTTCTGGCATTAGTGTTGTAAGCATCAAGCGATCTCGATTTCACAATTCTGATACCACCTCTAGCTACATCTCTAAATCTGATGTGGAAACCTCTGAAGTCACTACCGACAATGAAGAACATACCGTATGGCTTCTCTGGATATTCAGTAGCTGGTAAGAACGTAGGGTTCAATCTAAATGAGATTGCAACCTTGGTAGAAGTGTAGAAATTTGTTTTCAAAATAGAGTTGTTGAAAACAAACAAAGCCTTCAACACCAAGATGTGGTGTTCGTTTTGGGAACACTCACGATTTAACAATTCTTCGAATTCTTCTTCGGTACCCACTGGAGTTATTTGAGATAATCTTTGATAAGACAAGGTCTTCTCCATGGAAGAACGAATGTAGTGGACATCAGCGAATTGACGGTACAATTTTCTGACAATATCACGCTTGGTGTCAAAAATTTCTTGGATGTAGTTCTGGGTGAAAGTTTCTGACCTTAAACGTTTCTTCAACGAATTCAAGACTTCGGCGTGGTTAGTCGACTTAGCAGGATCTAATAATGCAGTCAACTTGTTGTATTCTGGGCCCAATCTGTTCAAGAAATGTGTAACGAAAATAACCCCACATTGTGCATATATACTTTCTTGTAAAGATAACTCACCCGAGATAAATCTATCATGGAAGTAATTGTGAGGAATACAGTACAACAACGAGGCTTCCTTGATGACCTGGTAGATGGATAAGTCAACAGGCGTCTTGTTGTGCTTCGAAGTAAGGTACATCGAAACGATGGAAACACCGTTGGAAAATTGTTCAATGTACTTTCTGGTGGTTTGCAACTTGTAGTAGTTGACCAAATCACTCAAAGCCGAGTTGTATCTAGCAGAAGTCTTCTGTCTGAACCCAATGACCACTCTATATTCTTCCAGCTCTTCGATTGGGAAGTACTTGATCACGGGCCCGGTGTTAGAGATCACATTCTTGATGATCTCGGAGTAGAGCTCCTTGGTCTTGGCCGAAGCGATCTTCAAGAACGTCTTGTCACCGATCTTTTCCAAATCGGTCTCGTCTGTCGAGACCTCCGCATGGTGATAGTTGTTCTTGTAGATAAAGTAACATCTGACAAACTGGTTACTCAAGTCGGCATTCTTCTCAAAGACTCCCGATAAGATCGCATCCTGCTTGTAGTTCAATGGCGCACTGAAGTACTCACCTCTGTAACTGGTGCCCAAGTGGCTCGACGGATCTATGTACTTGTCATCGATCCTTTCCTCGAACCGGTTACGAGTGTAGTCGTTAGCGCCATACGTGTCAAAAAACACCGCATGGTCTTCCGCCTCCCTCTTGTAGTGAATCAAAGGCTGATCGCTGCTGTCAGTAGCAAACGCTTGCACCTTACACGAATACAACGAGTGGATGTGATTGGCGATTCCTTGCGCCGACTCGCGGGCAAAGAAAACATCGTCGATCCCCAAACTCTCGTAAAACCATCTAGCTTCCAGCTCGATCAACGACTCTGGGATAAATCCAGTGCTGTCTAACACATCCAAAACCTGTTCATATTGGTCTTTCTTACCAGAAAATGGACTATCGATGTATCCATGTTTTAAGCTCTGTACCGATGAATTGTTGGAGTTACTAGCATCCAAAGACAAACCTTGTATATTCAATTCCCCTGTCATGTTGTGTATGTTATAATTATATTCTATAACAATCCTATGTCAATTATATCTATAATTGAACCTGATAAAGAAAGAAAATGTATTAATAGGGAATATAAGTGACTTTATATATTCGCAGCTCTGGGGATTTGACTGCTAATGGGGGGTGATTTCCGAGGGCTCTCTGAGGGGGGATTTAGGCGGTTTTGGCCCTTTTGGCGGTGTGCCGTGTTGGAGTTACGACCGGAATTTTCCGACTGTCGTAAGTATGTGGCGGTGTGATGCTCCAATAGTTCGGAGGGCGATGTCCGGTCAACACCAATACTACCGGTCAACCTCGGCACCACTCCGATGTTCTCCGAACTAGGAGTATCTCGCCATAGTTTACCTTCGCACCACAGAGAATGGGTGGTAGACGCTACGTTATTGGGTGGAAAGACCGGTTGGTGGGATACAAGCGATGTAGAGATGTTTTAGCGGTATTACTATAAACGACAGAACGAAAAGAAAGGTTGACAATAACTACCATTCACAGAATAGGGCATTTGCATCGCCGTTGACCCCATACATGACCAAACAATATACGGGATGGGAGAAAAATATGTATACAGGGTGTTGGGCCAGAAGTAGCGAGCGAACAATAACGGAGATGGGGCATTTTTTTTGGAAGCAGTTGGCGTGGATGGCGCGGGCGGAAACATGTACCACTACGGGCTTTGAAATTGGTGTCCGATGGGCATTAATTTGGCACTTATTGGCATTTATATTTGGCATTTTCCGGGGTAATGAGGCATCGCGGGCGGACGGAGGGCAGAGAATTGGCATTAAGACGCTAAACGGGCTAGGTATAGGTTATGAGTGGCCGGAGAAGGAAGGTTTGAGAGGGTTTTGGATTTGGGGTTGATTTGGAGCTGACGTGGTGTCTAGTATGGGGGTGATTATAGTGGTTGTGTATGTGTATGGATGTTGAGGTGTATGGATGTACCGAAAATTGCTGCTTTCTACTGTATTTGCAATTATGCTTTTTTGATGGGGATGCTAGTGGTAACGGGATTGAGCAGTATGCTAACGAGATTGTGCGATATAGGATGAATGGGGGTACAGAGATAAATATTATAGTTGATAGAAGTTTGCGATGCATTAAATACATTACATTGTTTAGGTATATAACATGAAGGGTTAATAAATACATACAGATTCGACCTACCATCCGTGGTCGAAAAGCATTGAAACGGATTCACCATTGTGAATTCTTCTGATCGACTCGGCCAATATCCGCGAGATGTCCAACACCTCGAGCTTGTCGCCTAATACGCCTATGTTGTCATTTTGAGGGACAGAGTTAGTGACGATGAGCTTGTCCACCGCAGACTTATTAATTCTGTTGATGGCATCTCCACTGAAAATCCCATGTGTGACAAGTGCATACACGTATTTTGCCCCTTGGTCTTTCAATAACTTGGCGGCCCTCGTGATAGTGTAAGACGAATCCACCAAGTCATCCACCAACACACAGACACGGTCCTTGACATCACCCACCAACATGGTGGTGGCCACTAATGAATTTTGCACCGAATGCAAGCCGGTGTTCGTTGCATTGGTCGATGGAGGTGTGTTTGCGACCTTGGCCCTTCTCTCCTTATGAATTAACGCAAACGAACATCCAAGTGCATCTGCTATAGAAGTGGCTCTCTTGGCTCCTCCACTGTCTGGTGAAACGATAACACAATCCAGGTAGTTGGGTATGTAGTCTATAATATAGTGCTTTAACAATGGCTTTGAGTAGAGGTTATCCACGGGGATGTTAAAGAAACCTTGAAACTGGGGATCGTGTAAATCCATAGTAATGCAACGGTCAGCCCCAGCAGTGGTTAATAAATTGGCAATCAAAGTCCCGTTTTGCGCAATCCATTGCTTGTAACCACTCTCGGTCTTCCCGTATACATCCACACAGGGCAAGTTTGTAGCTGCTGAATTAGTCACAATTGATGTGGGTGTATATGAAGGAATCTTGGTATTAACCCTCGTAGGAACTGGTTGCTTGACATTATTCATTGTGGCTTTACTTAAGAGAGTTTCGGTTTGTTGCGAGCTGTTTGCTGATGAAGGTGTTGGTGATACCGGCCCTTCTGCTTCAGATTCGCCTCTTGATAAAGGTCTAGGTGTACCAGGTGCACTTTCGAACGTATATTTATCCTTCTTGGTACTCACCGATGGTGCCCCTGTAAGTGATGCTGCATGAGGAACATCAGGCTGTCTCGAGTATGGGAATAATGGTAACACTGCCGTCACCCTTTTGGCACTAGCCGTCTTACATGCAGCTATCATAATCAATAATTCAAGAAAATTGTCATTTACATGTCCACACCCCGATTGTATGATAAAAACATCTTTTTCTCTAACTGAGTCCTGGATTTCAATACTAGTCTCTCCATTGGAAAATTTTTTCGAATCAACAAAGGCTTGGTCAATAGTCAAGTTGCGACAAATCGAGCGGGTTAAATTTGGATGGGACGACCCTCCCAATACAAAAAGGTCTCTCATGTTATGCTATGTACTATTCTGAGATTAATATTCTTCAATTGTTTAGTATAATCTACTACTTATGTCTAAAAAGTTATCCTGATAAAATTTCGCTGAGAAAACGTGCATTCAGCAGAATTGCGAAAGCTCTAGTGATATATCAAACAGCATTATTCAATGATATAAACTCTAATAACGAATGTCATAAGAGCCCGATTGTGAAGTGTATTTGACCCACTTAACAGTTCTGTAATTAGACTTTTCTTGAACCCTTAAAAACTTGACAGTCAAGCCTGAGCACGAAAACATATCGATGGTGAACTCCAACTTGATCGGTGGTCTGGCCCAGTTGAGCAAATTCTTGATATCTGCATCGCTCGAATGAGGCAATTCGACTTCTGCAGTTAAATCATGCTCTTGATTGCCAAAAAATTTGTTAAATTTCCAAATTATATAGTTTGCCTCTGGGTGAAACTTCGATTTTCCCAGCGAATTGGTTGAATATGAATTGATAACACCCTTTGGGGTCGGTATCTTGATCTGCACGCCTGTTGCAGGAATTTTGGATGGGAATAAAGATTTAATTCTTAATTTGTACAGTACTCTCAGGTTTCCAAGCTGGTGGACCTGGGGATAGACCCCAAAGGGTAAATTGATGTTCAGCATGCAGTTGTATGACATCAACTGGAATTCGCCATCTGGCGGTATGAACTGTATAACTCTATCAGAATCAAACTTGTTCAATTCGACTGACTGGTGGAACTTGCAATCTTCCAATGTCACTGATCCACTATTGGGTATTGCGGACCGGTCGGCACTCATCGAATTCAACACCAAGCTGTCATCATTCAATCCAAACCTACATTCGGGCATTCCCGACAAATGCGTTTTCATTTGTATTTTCCCATCAACGTATGCTCTTAGCACTTCCGCTTGTGAATTCATTAAGACATTAATCTTCTCTTCAACGTTCAAAAAGATCTCATTTCTCCTGTATTTAATGTCAGGGTTTCTCCATGTAATATTCAGCGAGTTGAGTTTAACCGTCTTCCGCCTAGATAACCCTGAGTTCAACGACTTGGCCCCTGATAAAGCATTATTGGGCAATTTGAAAATCTTATCATTTGCTGATACCGAAGTCAAAAGATTCTGTAAATAGCTCAACTCTAAATTAGTTGGGTATCCAAACTCTACAACCTCGTCCAATAATTCATACACTAAGCTGAAATTATTCACAATCATGTCTTCTGTCAACACTTTCTCGCCTGGAGTTTCATCCAACATTACCTTCAATAACGACTCGAGCTTGTATAGGAACTCCAAAATTGCTGAACAATCCTGGTTCGATCTAGTCACGGCACATATCCATAACAACCCTGACTTTATATAAATAAACGATGTAGATCCCAATGTTAACACGGGTGAACGAACTTCCCTACCGCCATTTCCTCCGTTAGAATAATGTTGAGAATTCACTGACATCACTTGAATTCTAAATACATCAGATATATTTCTCTTCACTCCTTCATTATACAACTTAGACATAAGAACGTCCCCTTTAGGGTTATATATGAACAACGCTGTAATCATTATTATCAATTAGTATTACAATATAAAGAGTTAAAGAAAAGCTTGATAGATCATATTGCTACCAAATCCATTTTTTTCATTCAGTCGTGCCTCGCGTATCTAAAAGTTACCTAAATTAAATATATACAAAATCTACTACTGCATTCCCGCTAATTCACGGCTAGTTTTCTTGTTATGGCCACTCTTCCTGTTGTGGTTGGCTTTGCTTGCCTTATTCTTCTCATTTCTCGCAAATGACCGTTTAGCTTGGTCTTTTGACTTGGGTTTATTTGGATTATTCTCCAAATCACTAGACCCCGTATCTTGTCCTCCGCCATTGGTTCTTCTGATAGGTCTATTTGGATTACCTCCATAAAGATAGTCCTCTTCAAGAAGCTTAAACCTTCTAGGTGATTTTAATAACATTCTTAACCATCCTTCAATTTGTTCATCAGACCAATTTGTGGACTTTTTAATGTTTTGTCTATCGGAAGATTTTCTATCCTTCTTGTCAAATTTGTCAGCACCCTTCGTCTTAAATATTGAGAAGAGATACTTTTCTATGGCATCCACAGATGCGGGCATTGGACTACTAGAAACACTTCTTTCTGGCGTCTTTGAGGCTTCCCTATCAGTTCCTGATCCATCTTCTTCATCAAATATTTTCAATCTATTTTTGTTGCTCTTACTTTTGGCAGTCATGTTCTTCTCGTCGGCTGCATCTCCACTTGTCTTCTCCTGCTCTTCGTATGTATCATCAGGCTCATCTTCATCACTTTCATACATCAATCTCAATGCAGCAGTGAGTGTCTTGTTTTTCATGGTTTCAGTAGTTGGTTCGTTGTTTTGTGGTTGTCCCTTTTTGCCGTATATAACGCTGCCTTCTGAAAAATCTAAATTGGAAAATTTATCACCATCATATACTGATCTCTTTGCTATTGGCACATCTTGACTCTCCGTTTGTTTAAAGTCTGTCCTCTTAGACCTAGGTTTATTGTTGCTTGGTTTGTTATTGGCTTCGTATTCCTTAATACTGGAAATTAAGTCTGGATTTTCGAATAATATATTTGTAACCTGTTCTACATCGTCATTATTTTCCTTCAATATTGTGATTGCTTGTCCCCTTGTAAGTTGCGGTATTAAGTCACCTAATAGTTCGATGTGTTCTTCTTTGATAGGTACATCTTCCTTTATTGCTGAACAATCTTGGAATGAAATGTTTCTTAAGAATGTCAATCTCTCTTCCAATCCTGGTACTAACTCCTTGTACGCATCTGAAATAATAATCGTACTGAATAATGGGTATAAGACCAACGAATCGGTATTGTTGACACCTAAATCCATAGCCAATTTGGCCAATTTGGCTGTAGATAACGATATTAATGAAATAATCATTATTTCCTTGATCAGTTCAGCATGCACACTCTTTCCATTAACATATAATCTTTCCAACATCTCTATCCATTCAGCGTTTACAAAAGCCTCGGCAAATGCTAACGAACTTGTCAGCTTTTTATTAATATTTCTACTGTTATTTGACGAAGTTCCAGTAACTGTGTATGTCTTCAACTTAGTAGCCGAGCTTGCGTGCTGTCCTAATAAGAATGATAAGGTATTTAATTTTTGATCCTGGATTTTTCCATTACTAATTAAGCTTTCGAAATGCTTATGTACTTGACCAATACAACTAATATTACCAGATTTTTTATTATCATTGAACTTTGATTTGTATGTACCATCAACTAACCCACGAACAATCGTACTGTTATCCTTCACATATATGGTAATGAAATTCCAAATTGATTCACCTGGTAATGACAACTTTACAAAGCTATAATTTTTAATAAGCTGGAAAACGCATGTTCGTAATATGGCCGTATTAGTCTTGATATCAGGGTTGATGGCTCCCAAAGAGAAAATCTTCATTGTTTCTTCTGAGGTCTCGAAGAGAAATATTTTCAAAAACAATTGCAATTGTTGCTGAGACTTCACCGACAACTTTTGGGAATGACTGTCTGGATTTAATAAGTACTTAAATAATTGAATATATGCCTCCAATAAATGTACCCATATAACAGGATCCTTGTCTATAAGCGAAGATCTCAACTTAAAAGGTGGATAATGTGGTATGGGTATGTACGTTGAATCATCTTCTGTTGATGCCATTGAAATTAAGGTTGTTTCTGAAAAGTATAATGATCCAGTTCTATACTAAAGTCCATATTTAATACTCATATTAATGTATGGTTTACGCACGAAGTAATAAAGATTGCAAAATTTTCGTAATACATTCAAATACAATCTACAACGAATCTATATCAGCCTGAAACTAGTTATGAACTAAGGGATTCTATCCTTTCGTTCTCTATGTAGGAGTAGTTGAAGTATTTCTCAATAGAGAATTGGGATTAAACATGTACGGTGAAATATTCAATTTGAAAGCTAAACTTCTTCTTCTTCTTCTGATAGAATGGCACTACTAGTAGAGGAAACATCGTATATAATACAAACGTACCTCAAGATTAAGTGTCCTGATTTTTTACTATTTATTTATTAATTTTTATTAATATTGATTTTATTGGGTTTTTAAACAAATCACGAATTTTTACATATTATTTAAAATTGCAAAACTTTAAGATATAGCTATAGAAGTATACAAATAAGTTATTGAGACAGAAATATGCATGTTTTATATACCATTAGTTAACTTTTGGAAAAATAACTATTAGCTATGTAACTTATCAAATACAAATATGATGATATTTGCATTCGTTCGTTTTCAATTTAAATTGGGCATAGGACTCAATCTGGGCAACTTGAAACTTAAAATATTCAGGAAGAGAAAAAATATGCGATAACGTTATATAATGTATCTATTTGCTATATAAAATACAACTGTTGATCATACAGAATACATGCCAATCTATGTCTAGTATCAGAATAGTTGCCAGTGAGCACTTAGTCAACCAAGAAAATATAATTACAAGAAGTTAAAGCGCCGTGGCGCAGTGGAAGCGCGCAGGGCTCATAACCCTGATGTCCCCGGATCGAAACCGGGCGGCGCTAGCTTTGACTTTTTTTTTATATTTTATCTGGTCTTGCAATGGGTATTATTCTCGTAAATTAGCCTTCAAAGGTGCCCATCATTATGATAAGCTTTTTCTTCCTTGTAGAGCTTATTCCATCGATATGCCTTATTTATTATGGGTATCATATATAATCGTGTAAATGTATTATAAATGTATTACGAACAATATTCTCTAGTTCCAACTATTAGAAATCTATACATCTATGGTTGAAGCCTTTCATCAATCTCGATCTAGTATATCATAAGCTATGATCAGACGGTTTTTTTTTTTTAAATTTTTAATTCTCGTTTGACCTAACTGTAATTAATATTAATTTTTTCTCTACGATATGAATAAACAATCCTTAATCTATCAAAGACCCATAAATGTGAAAGCTATTGAAAATATGGCCGTTAGTATGTAAATTTGCACCCATAGATGGATTCCAAAAGAAGAAACATCCCACGTGCATTATTTCTAATATAAAAAATTATAAGGGTATAAAAGTTGACATAAATTTCACCTAACAATTAATCGTTTTAATATAGTTAAAAATATTCCACAATGGCTATACAAAAGGATGTTAACTTGAATGAACCATTAAATGATAAAATTCCCCCTACTTTGGGTAAGACATCATTGACACCAGAATTATCACAAGCCGCATTAATTTTACAAGGTGATTATTATAGTCAGTTGCAAGGTAAATGTAATAGATATGTTTTCTGGCATCCAATTTCTACTACATTTTTGGTAATTTCAACTTCGATTTTCACGTATTATAGATTATACGATTATATTTCAGTTTCAGAAAGTTTTGGTGAATTCTTTAGTTTCTTCATTAAGAGTCGTGATTTTCAATTCCAAGTGATGGGAATCTTTCCATGGCTTGTGTGTGTTTTTGGTATAGTGGGTATCGTTACCCATTTTGTTAGTGATGTATACAAGGATATTTCGGTAAAATTGCCCCAATTAAAGTACATTGAAAAGATCTTTGGATTTAACTTGAAGGAATACGCCAGGTTATCACAATCGACATTATTAAAACAAAAGCGTAAATTGACACCTAAAGAGGTAGTCTTTTTGAAAAATGGAGCAAATACTCATATAGTCATGTACCGTGATTCGCCAATTGCTATTATTACTTTGATACCTTTATTGGACGAATCATCTGAAACGGAGTTTGTCATTAAGATCACTGGGTTACACGTTAGAAAAGCGTTTGTCAAAGTTGACTTTGACGTCTTATTACTTGAATGGTCTTATGATAGAGCCCGTGATATTCTCAAGGAATATGGTCCAAATAAGGATGCGAAGATAACGTTATTAGCTGATGCTTTCTCCTTTGACAACCTGCTCATTAAGACCTTAGAAAACCAATCTTTTCAAAAAATTTCGTCATCGTTTACTCTTAATTCGTTTGAGGATGATTCTGAATCCAAAACAGGAATACTTTCTTACATAACTTCTACTGGTGCTTACAAGACTTTCGGTATTACAAAAGACACTTATCGCCTCACTTTACAGGATAAAACTGCTGATGGGAACTTAATTTGAATAAGACGAATAAAGTCTTTATTCTTTCAAAACCACTCATCTAAACGTATAATAATTTTTGATTTCTAATTGGCTTTATGTATTATTACGAAGTATTTTGATCCTATGTATATAGCAAACAAATAAAAATTAATCTAATAGACCAGTGACTTTCAGCTTTTTCTTTTGTGCTTGGACTCGGTAAACTATGTTTCCTATCCAAATTAAACAGCCTAACAATAATATATAAAATATTAATTTCAAAGAATAAAGAACTCCTTTCAATAGTCTTTTAAATAATGTAGCATCTTCATCTCCATACTTCTCTAACCGCAACTTACGTTCACGCTCCTTAATTTTTTTTTCAGAATTTTTTAATCTGCTTAATGATTTACGTCTTATTTTTGACTTTTTCTTTATCTTTCTATGCTTGCCACCTTCTTTAATCTCATCAACTGCTTGCTGGAACAGTTCTTCATTGTCACTTTGTTCTTGCATTAAGGTCTCTAATTCATCAACGGACTCAATAAATGAACCGTCAGGTTTGTATAACGCATACATCTTATTTTCAATAATATCCACGTTTTCAGAAAGATCACCAGTCTCAGCCGTGAATCCAAGATACTTAATTTGAGGCAATTTGATATCCGTTAGGGTGACACAGTTTTTCCAGTCTTCATGCTTATTATTGTAATTAAAATCTAAAGAAAAGTACCCATCCTTAATGTAAACGATACGTGCTTTGGTCAATTCATTAGCTGGGTTCATAAGTCCTGTAGCCGTACATCCAGCCAATCTTGTTTCATATCCATCTGTATCTTTGTTATAGGGGGTATTACCATCACCCAACATCAAATTAACGTATGGGAAGTGCCCTCTTTTGCCGTTTTTGTACGTGTCAACGAATATGCCCAATCCTTTGAAATAATTTTGTGCTCCAAAGACATCTCCGATATCTGACTTGCGATCGATTATCCACATTCCAAACCCATCACCAAACAAATTAGATGATTTACTGTGCACATGGAAAGTCAATTCCATTTCAAATGATTCCGCCTGGATTGGTAAGTTCGAAAACATACTACCAACTTGGTGTTGGTTATCCGATGTTAGTCTAATATACGCATCATTTTTAATAAGAGTATTACCGGCCAAGTACCAATTTTTTGGTTTAAATGTCGATTGGTCTATGTATGGAGCCTTTAAGCCATGAGTGGTTAGCTCAGTTTTCTTAATCATAACGGTGCTTTCATCCTTGTTCTGTAAAAGCGAATTCAATTCCTCTGGCGTAAAGCCTTCTGATGTTCCCCGTAAAAAGTACCATACTATCAAGAAAAAACACACTATACCAAGTTGAACAGGCCTAGATCTTTGAACAGTATCTATAATCGCCATACTCTTTTTCTCCTATCTGACAAGAGTTGTTGCTCTTAAAGAATGATGAAATCTAACAGTTGAATCGGCTTTCGAAAATTCGCATCTTGATCTTTTACGTGGTCAATACATCCAATGCCAGATTTTAACAGCTATTCATATTATAAGTATATATAAGTATAGAGTCATTATTAATTGCTCTTATTGTGTATGAAATGTTTAATTGAAAATTCCATTCATTGGTGATCTACAGAAAGTGAATATGACGTATTAATTATGGTGAAATTGTTACGTTTAACTATGATGGTGTTTCCAAGTTCAAAGAATGAATTAAATTATATAGGTTTATTTATTGTAAGCACTATAAACTATAGGAAATGTAAATGGTGACACGTTGACGAGCTTAATACTTAATTCGACTTTTTAACTAATTACAATAATGTAGAAACGTTCACTTGATCAGACTCCTTGAATACATTATTGAATATAACCATTCCGCCGTTCAGACCCACATCGTCCGCAAGTGACTTTCAACCAACGATACAAAAATATTAAGTCAGCGTAGTCCACCAATTTCACTTCAAATACGATGCCTGTTTTAAGTTTTTCTATTTACAACGACGAACATCAAAAGAACAATATTACAACAACGACCCCCCCAAAATAAAAATACTCCCACAGCCAAAAAACCTATTTCCCAAAGATAACGGTTCTCATAGCAGTCATAAACGTTTCCTTCTTTTCACCTTTTATCTCACTCAAAATCCTATTATAATATTCTGGATTACCTTTTGGTTTCAATAATTTGTCGTCCAACTTGTAGTAGTTTTTATATTTATCATTCACCAAGTCTCTTAAAGAGATATATTGCAATTTTAAGTCCTTTTCTGATATATCTTTAACCAGCTCACTTGAAAACCTCTCTATTTGAGTTTCTTTAAATGATGCATAATGCTTTATTCTATCTTTTGGTAAGGTCCTCAACAAAGACAAGATCTTTTCCGTAATTTCTGTATGTACTTTGCTTGCCATTTCTTATTTATATGATCTAATACACTATTTAGCCTGAGTTATAAGCTGTATCGTATAATGATTAAGTCCAAAGGATGAAAATTTTAATATTCCTGCACGTGTAAAATTTCCAGAAGGTCATAACTTATCAACACATTTAGTATCAAAAGAACATATAACAGTAAGATCGAAAGATAATATACTAGTAGTGATGAGCCCATCTAAAGCACCAACTCCAAGAGTTATATTTATTCGCCACGGCCAAACCGAATGGTCAAAATCTGGCCAATATACGTCCATTACTGATTTACCATTAACAGATTTCGGAGTCAAACAGATGCGGAATACTGGTAAACACTTAATTGGGCCTAGTCCATTCCAATTGATCAAACCGGAAAACTTGAAGAATGTCTTTACATCTCCAAGATTGCGTGCCAAGCAAACGGTTGAGTTGTTGCTCGAAGGGTTGAACGATATGGCAAAGGCCAAGTTGCTTACCACCGAGGAAGATAACTTAAGAGAGTGGGAATACGGTGATTACGAAGGATTATTGACGTCCCAGATTATTGAATTAAGAAACAAGAGAGGTTTGGATAAGGATTTACCTAAAGGTGAAGAATGGAACATTTGGAGGGACGGGTGTGAAAACGGTGAAACGCACGAGCAAGTTTCCGCAAGATTGGACAAGGTTATCACGAACATCAGAGCTATCCACGAAAAGGCGATTCAAGATAATGTTCCTTGCGATGTCATAGTTGTTGGACATGGTCATATCTTGAGATGTTTTGCTGCTAGATGGGTGGGTAAAGACATTAATGTCAATCCGCAAGTCGTGTTGGATGCTGGTGGAGTTGGAGTTTTGAGCTATCAACACCATAATATTCACGAGCCTGCTTTATGCTTAGCTGGAGCATTTGTTGTCCCAGTTGAAGAGGAAGGGTCTGATATATAAGTAGCTATTAGAATAAAACGTAATCTTTAGTTCGTAAATTTGGTATGTAACGTTACATTTAAGTCCCCCGTGGAGCCTTTTTTCACGCGGCATGTTTCGATGTTTCTTAGTATGGTCTATAGCTTCAGTCATTTTTTCTCTTTCATTCCTTAGACACTCATACTATAAGATACTATGACTATCGCAGATTCTATTCCTATATGGCTAGATTGTGATCCAGGTAATGACGATGCTTTTGCCATTTTGTTAGCCGCATTTCACCCAAAATTTAATTTGCTTGGTATATCTACGGTATATGGAAATGCCCCAAATTCAAGTACAACTCACAATGCATTAGCATTATTAGATGTTTTAGGGGCCGAGCAAGATCAAATAAAGGTTTACTCCGGGGAAAATAAACCATTAGTTAAGCCTGTTAAATTTGCACCAGAAATACATGGGCCAACCGGTATTGGTGGGGCCAAGTTACCTAAGACACCTAGAATTAAAGAGTCGACAGATCAGACATACTTGCAAGCCATGAGATCAGCTATTTTGGAGCACGCAGGAAAAATATGTGTCATTTGTACTGGGACTTTGACCAATATGGCTATTTTGATAGAAACCTACCCAGAAGTGAAATCTAAGATTAGGTTTGTGTCTATTATGGGTGGTGCGTTGAATAAGGGTAATGCTACTAAATACGCCGAGTTTAACGTTCATTGTGATCCACTCGCGGCTGCTAATGTCTTGAATGATGAAGAGCTAAGTGGCAAAACGATATTGACTGGATTGAATATTACACACAAGGCAATCGCTACTATGGAAGTCAGGAGGAACATATACGACGAAACAAATCCAAAAAAGGACTCTCATGTGAGAAAATTGTTCTACGATATTGCAATGTTCTATGCGGAATCATATCGTGTTCAACATAATATAACCCTTGGTCCACCAATTCATGATCCGTTAGCGGTTTTCCTTATTCTTGCATTAGTAAATAAGCAAGAAGACTTGGCAGATGACGTTGATTTCAAATATATCAAAAGAAAATTGAAGGTTATCCAGGAGGGTGAACGCGAGGGAGAGACGCAAATAGCTAATGGGGACCTCGATGAGCTGAAGGAGGAGGAAAATGGGGTTTATGTCGGCTTGAATGTTAACGTGGAATTATTCTGGAGTTACGTCTTAAAAGCACTTGATAATGCCGAGCATCATGTAGCTAACTACAACCAAAATTCTAGCATGTAAGCTTGTCCTTTAAATAATACACTACGTAATTAAAAAATTAATATACAATCTCATTGATCATATTGTTCCTTAGATCAAAGTCAATGGCAGTTTATTTCATTTCAGTTTCATCATTATAGATTGGAATGGCCCACGTTTGCTATCTGTGTTTGCCTTGCTTCATCATAATTGAAGTAGCATCTAATTAGTATTGTTTAGTATTGACAACAAAATCTTAATGACCAGATGGTCCTGCCTGAGGAGAAGTAGACGATGGCACATAGGGTTCAGCGCCACCTGAGCCAGTTTCTGTAGAAGCATCCTTTCGAATATTTTGACTTTCAATTAGTTTCAATTTTTCTGTAATTTTAACACCAATCAAATCGATAACATTATCTGCCCATATAACATCCAAGTGATCATATGCTGGAATCTCGTGAATATCTAAATTGACACCTTCCTTGTAAACGTTACGCTCATAATGTCTCATATGTGTAGCTAATCTTTTACCATCAACCAAATAATCCTCAAGTGCAGGGAAGACCACCATAGGCACAATGACACTTTTTTCTTCTAAACCAAACCACTGTTCTTTATAAGGAAAGTATGTCTTTGAATCATTTTCTTCTGCTGTCTTTCCTTTTACTTCATGAGTTGAATTGACGGGAGTGCAGCTAAAGTTTTCACCAGTTTTATACGATTCTTTAGATTGCAATTGGTTTGAGAACCCTTCTTCAACCCATTGGCTTAGCCACCAAGACATTAATTTAGAAGAAACACGAGAGACATTGAAGATGAAGTGAAAATGACGAACCTTATTGTTTGAATTCCATAATCCTCCACTCCATCCAAATAAGAACTTGAACATAACATATGAAACTGATCCGAAAAACCTTGTAGTACATAAATGATTACGAGTAATAGTCATAACCCTCAAGAAAGAACAGCATCCAAAAAACAATTTATAACCCAACTTACTTCTGTGATGCATAAATTTTATAAACGTTCTAGTGTAGAATAATGGACCCGGGAAAATAGCTGGAGCCAATTGGAAAAATATCTCAACCTTTTTATGATAGTCTGCTAAATTACCGTTTTTCAACATCAAGAATGTTTGAGTACATCCTTGCGAATGTCCAATAATTGACAATTTATCATGTTGAGGCTTATGGGCCAAAACATTGTCAATAATACAAGGTAAATCATAGTACGCCAATTCTCTTATATCCCAATCCCAATATTCCTCGCTATGCAATAAATCGCCTTCGTAGAACGCATGCTTAGCTTCAAACCATGATCTATTATTACCCAACCAAACATCATATCCAGAAGTCAAAACATGATAGGCCAATGAATGATATCCAGACGTCACATAAGACCCAGAGCAAGAGAGTAACCCATGTTGCAATAACACAGGCTTCCGGCTCTGTCTCTGGAGCTCGGTTTCGTTCGGGTCAACCAAACGGTGCAATGTTAAAATATATCCATCTTCGGTCGTAATTCTATATTCTTGCAAATCCAACTTCATCGCCAATGCATAGTATCTTAAATCCGACGTACGCTTCATACTCTTAATATCTGGATACGGCACCTTTTCATCTGGCAGCTTTTGGGACTTTTCTTTCCCTATAATTACATGGTACCAATAGTAAAAAACTGCCATGATAAGCAAGGTATGAACAAACCCAAACCCTAAAAGAGCGGAAGCAGCAACATAAAAGTAACGACCAAAGAAACCATGTCTGGCATGTTTTGCCGGTGGAGTGAGTTCTTCAAACATCTTCTGAGTCGTATAACAGTATCAATACGTATAAATATTCTTCTGTCAATGAATATATTTACTTTTTAAACGGTTTCGCGAGTCGAGGTTTTCCATATTTAGCGGCATGTGAATACACCACTAAGTCCTGTGAAATGTGCTACCTCCAATGAACGTCTAAATCTGTCTGAGCATATGAATAATAATGTATACCATATGTTCTGGAACCGCACAAATTACAATGGCCTTTACAATAAAGCGGGTTGCAGCCATATGGCAGAGCATGCCGAACCGAGCATCTTTAGCAGACTAATTTCTTCACTAACATATAATTTCCAGTGACGTATTATCCACATCAAGGGAGATAGTCGTTGACTAACAATAGAAATTAGCATTAATCAATACCATGTAGCCAAACATGTATTGAATATTGAATTGCATTTCCAATCAGAATTCAATAAGTATATAAGATCTCAGAGGTATCTCATACATTATTTCGTATGCCAGTTGCACATTTATACATTTTTTAGAAAAGATCATCAGGTCAAAATCCATAATATGGATCGGGATGTATATGGAGTATTTAAGCATTTTATATACCATATACTACTAACAATTACATGAGGATATGGTTAACCATATGAGTATATCGTGAACGTTACAATAAAATCTCAGAACTGTGCCCATGGCATATCGGTTCCAACCTTTCTCGTAACGTTTCGCGTTTACCCGCCTACAAACAGAGGGCCTTAGCGGCCTCTCACTAAATTAGCGGGTGGGAAATTCGGTGGTTCTCCCCATCCTAGGGGACTCTGTCCCTAAATTAATACTCTTGAGAGTGTCCTTAGCGTGAAAACGCCGGGCAATGCCATAAGAAAGCAGCAGAATTTATTCTGCATGGGAGGCATTGCGGATGGTTGGTCTTTTATTATGAGAAAAGGCTATTGAGTGCAATATGCGAACTTGATTTATTCAAATTAAGCACCCGATACCGATCATCGTTGTGAGTAAGGTTATCTTTTTTTGTTAGAAGCAGTCTGCATTGCAATATTTGACTTCTGTTAGTAGGAACAGATATCACTAGGTTTTTTTGATTGTTTAAAGGTGTTCGCGTGTTCGAGTCCGGCAAATAAATAAGGACCTTGAAAAAAATCCACAGATAAAACGAAATACAAATAATAAATATATATCTGGATATGATTATTGCAAGTATAAGACGAATATTCGCATCGTTTAGGACCGAAGAAGAGGAGAAGGCGTACTCAAGAAAGGCATTCTTCAATTTGTTAGGGTTCCTTGGGTCTTGTGTGATATTTTCATTCGTAGCTCAGAAGTTATCCCGTCAACCCAGAGAATTGAGCGAATTGATGAGAGCCATTCAAAATTAATTGCTACAAAAACTCGAGGTACTAAATTGATCAGAAAAGTTGATTTAACATATACATATATACAAGTACGTGAGGGAATAAGAATCGAGAGAAAAAAAAGATGTATAGCATATATATAAGAGTTTGTATTCATAAATGAAGCCAAATGCAATGAGATGGTGATTCATTTATGTGTCTAGAAATTCATAACCTGATTAGACTGGTGCCATTTTGAGTTAATGGATAAATAGTTAATATACAGAATTAATTTTTCAATAAGAGTTCTTTGGCCATTTCGTAGGCGGTCCACGAAATGGCAGTACTGGGAACGTTGAAAATGATTCTTGGTTTCAAACCTCTCGTGAATGCACTCATGCCACTTTCTTTGAATAATGCTCTAGTTGCAGATTTGAATCCTGTGACGTACTTCATGTTTTCGTTTCTGGAGATACCTTTAGTTTGTAATGCTGTTTTGATACAGTCCAAAGGATTTGTGATGGCAGCTGCAATCCCACCGGCGATACCACCAGAAACACAGTGTAAGTATGGGTTGTATACGTTATTTGGGTTCAATACTGATGATGAATATTCGTAAAATCCAAAGTTTAAGGCCGCAAATGGTATGTTGGTGAAAAGGGTAGTTGGATATGAAATGTAAAAGGCTGAAAACCCTTCCTTTTTATATATATCCGAAGCCACCTGTAACAATTTAACTGATGTGTTTTCTGTCTGTCTGAGTTGACTAGATGCCTGCATTCTTTGCTTCAAGACATCGAATGGGGTCATTAACGCATCGGATGCAGTGGTTGCAGCCGTTCCGGCACCACTGGCAATCATTGGATGGTTTTCATCTGTGACTATTTTATGCGAATGAGGCGAGTTGGTCAATCTATTCACCAACATCGTTTTGGTCGCTTCGAAGACTGAAAAGTAAATGGCATGAGCAGGTCCTGCTCCCAACACGACCGATGAAACCCCCCTCCAGAGTGAATAGATCCCCTCTGAAGAAGCTATCTTTGAAATAGAAGTTATAACACTCTTACTCAACTCATTTGTATTGGATGCCATTTGCATTCTGGTCTTCAACGAGTCAATAGGGAACATAACTGTATGTTCCATGATACCAGCAAATGCACCAGCTGCTAAATGTGCTGCTACAGAAGCATCATCTGGCAAAGCTTCGTACTCTATCTCAATAGAATCTGGTCCGGGTATTATTGGTAAATTTTGTTGCATTTTCTTTATTATGTCTCTTTAGTACTAGTTTCAATCAAAACGGTTAGCCTGTTGAAAATTCCAAATTCTTGACAAAAATCCCTAGTTTATACGCTCAAAACAAGAAGCAAATTTTGAAACAATCAATATATATCGGTGGAACCAATTAGTTGATACCACTATTATATATACTAAAATATATCAATCTGTGTTAAAAATTCACTAATTATACGGGAAGAAGTATTCTGGATTATCTGAACCATCATTAAAGCTCGGAATATCGTGCGAAATCGAAAAATGAGAAAAAAAATCTGGTGAAAATTTCACAAGGCCACAACAAGACTTTCTCTCGTAAGAGAAAGAGTCCTCTGTGCACGTCTTGGGATGATATATTACATATTTTAATAGTACTATAGATGAACGATGAGAACCCAGATTCAGTAATAGTACATTCAATAAAATCGAGCACCTATAAATGTGCTAAACTTCGATTCGGAATTCAGTCATTATCGCAAAACCGATACCGGAGAATTGCAAAAACCAAAATTATTTTGATTATAACGTCATCGTAATGATTTGTCTATATTTATTGTATACAATATATAATATGTAGATTAGTCATAACCGAGAGATCAGCCGGATGCTTTTTTAAGCAATGGGGTTTCATCGAATTGTAAGTTGTATTGTTCCGGAACGATGGTCTTTACTTTACCAGTGTACAAATGGTCGAAAACATTAGCGATCACAAATTCTTCCATATTCTGAATAGATTCGTAAGTATGTGTACCCATGTGTGGAAGACTAACTACATTAGGTAAGTCGAGTAATTCCTGGGAAACTTCTGGTTCAAATTCAAACACGTCGGAGCCAAAGGCACCCACTTTACCGGATTTCAAGCTTTGAAGCAATTCGGCTTCGTGGATAATGGCACCTCTAGCAGTGTTGACGATAACGACATCATCCTTCATTTGGCTGATAGTGTCGCCATTGATAGAATGCTTGGTTTTGGCATTTAATGGAATACTAATACAAATGACATCACTCTCACTCAATAATTGATCGAAAGTGACGTAAGTTGCACCCCCTTCCAATTCAGGAGATAATTGACTACGATTGTGATAGATGATTTTCTTGAATCCAAATGGCTTTAATCTGTCTCTAATTGCTCTTCCAATACCACCCATGCCGAAGATACCAACGGTTTGGCTCAGAGGTTCGTGTCCTAATGCTGCACCAGCGCATTTCCCCCCACTAGGCCATTTTCCTTGCACCGTTAAATCATGTCCTACCTGAAAGTTTCTTAAGGTAGACAAAATTAAAAAGACAGCGACATCAGCAGTTGGAGCTTCAACGGGAGTAGTGACATTTGATAATTGTATCTTTCTATTGGAAAATGGCTCGACATCTATTTGATCGTACCCTGCACCGCAATGACTTACGGCCTTAACACTTTCTGGCAAATGGCTTACTAATTCTTCGTCAAATCTACCTGTTTGATCAATACTAGCAAACGATCTAGTGATATTTGTTATGTCCAGGTATTTGGTTTTTAAATCTTTGAAAAATTCCTCTCTATTGGATGATTCACATTTAACCACTTCGACTACGTCAGATAACTCCTTCCACTTTTGGTGAGCAAAATCGATTTCACCTATTCTTAAAACTTTTGGCTTTATAGTTGTAGTAGTCATTCTTGCGATATTTAATGATTTTAATCCGGTAAGATTCTTTATCCTGTTGAAAAACATGTGTACAAAAGTTTGATATATTCATGTCTTTTATAAGAGAAATTTATCAGATAGTGGAGTGTGGGGGATTATAGGACCGAATGACTTGCGACCAAAAATACTACGCATACACGTGAACATAATACTTTCACGAAACGAAATTCGAGGTATGTAAATCCTCCACACCCCCACGGAACACCTCAACTCTTTAAGTCCGTAGTTGGGGGACATTAAGATCATAATATCAAAAAAAAGTCCCCACATCGTTATATATATTGCAATATCTAAATACTATCTAAGTTTGTATCTAAACGATAAGCTTGGATCCACGGAATTTGAAATCGCTAGACTTTGTAGTAACAGTGGCTTCTCTTTCTGGGAAATCTTTGAATGAATTAGCGTAAACTGCTACAGAATGGGCGATCAATTTAGTGTTGACAATCCAAGCTTCGTAGCTTGGGTTACTCAAATCATCACATAATTGATGGTAACACGGATCGAACCATTTGCCAATTTCACCACCGAACTTTTCTTTGCCATCAGGGGTTTTGATTCCCTCAGCTCCGGTAGCAATACCACCGGCAGGGATACCATGGTCGATGAATCCAACGTAATCAGATCTGCCATCGAATGGTACTAGGGTATGGTTTAATCCGTGACTAGTGTACCAATCGATATATAAGTCCTTCAAGTCACCAGATCCGTTAGGGTGGTCTTCGTTGTTGGCATCGTAGACTTGGTATTCATAGTTTGGTGATGCCATCATATCGTAATCCATGAATAATCTAATCTTGGAGTTTTGTTCAGGAGTCAAGGTGTTGGCATAGTGATAAGAACCTAATAAACCTTCCTCTTCGGCAGCCCACCACGCAAAGGTGACACCATTGTTAATCCTGAAGTTAGTTAAGTGTTTTGCAACCTCTAATAAAGAGATAGAACCGGAACCATCGTCGTTGATACCCGGGCCTGCAGAAACAGAGTCTGAGTGGCCACCTAAGGAAACAACGTTGTCATGATCACCGTAGGTACTTTCAGCGATAACATTTAAGGTAGTAATGTTTTTGACATATGCATCAACATATAAAGTCGTTTCAAAGACGTGTGTAGGGTCCTTAAGTAAGGCATCAATATAATCCTTAGCATCTTTTTCCGAAATAGAAACGGTAGCAACTTCATGGCCGGTTGGAGTCCCTAAAGTACCATGTAATGGGCCATCAGAATCATAGATAATAGCCCCTAAAGCACCAGATAAACCAGCATTGATAGACTTGTCACCAAACGCACAGTTACCTCTTTTGATTAAGGCGATGTTATCCTTCGTGAATTTTGGAAAGTTTTCTAACGAACAACCAAACTCTTCAACCAAGACTAAATTACCATGGACAGGCTTCTTGTCTGGGGTTGGAGGTGTCAAACCCAATGGCTCCAATGATCTTGGTTCGACCCCATCGATTAATAAAGAGAACGAATTGACTTTACCATCAATGGCATCAAATTTTTGTGTGCTAACTTTATAGTACCCATTCAATTTCTTCAATTCATTTATAATGTAATGAATTGTACCCCAATGTCCTGGAGAACCAATAACTCTGGTTGGGTTACCGTATTCGGAGACAGAATTGAGAGAAATGTTGTACAACTTTTCTGCTCTGTTTCTTAAACCCTTCTCATTTATTAACTCTTGCAACTTTTCGGTTTCAATAAGTGGCAAATCCTTATACTTACCTTCATCTAGAGTTTCTTCATTAATACTTGAAACAATTCCCTCTAACTCAGACAAGTAACCTAAGTTGGTATGCTCATTATCAATGGAATTAAAGATTGGTAAATTCAAAATCGATTGTGGGAAAATGTTGGTCAATGGTAATGCATTGATGGCCGTTACTAAAGCTAACGATGTAGTCAAGGAAAACTTCATGTTCACTGTTTGTTAGAGTAGAATATATAAAAAACTGGCCTGCGTGCTCTATTTATACTGGCTTCTCGAGAACTATCTGCGGCTTCCTGGCTCGGAGCCTCAGTTAGGAAAATATTTGATAACAAAATTTCCTTATATTATGGGCATACTAGGCCCACAGTAGATCAAATAAAACTTCTATATAATTAATTCTAATCTATTTATTCTTCTTTGCATTCTTTTTTACATATGTACGTTGGTTCTGACCGCCGAAACCAAAACCACCGAAGCCACCTGAACCACCTGAACCACCTTTCTGTTTCATGAATTGTTTCATGAAATCATTTTGGCCAAAATTGAACTGGTATTGTTGTCCGCCACCTCCACCGAAAGGACGGGAGCCTCCAAATGGTTGCTGTTGTTGTCTTTGACCACCTAATGGATCATTAGGATCGTCACCTCTATCATAACGTTCTCGTAACTCTTTATCAGCCAATACTTCGTAGGCTTGGTTGATATCTTGCATCTTGTTTTCGATCTGCTCTGGTGTCAAATCGTTACCCTTATACTTATCAGGGTGGAATTTTAATGTTTGAGTTCTGTATGCCTTTTTGATGGTTTTTTCATCTGCATCACGAGAAATATCGAGGATTTTGTAGTAGTCAGTAGATGGCTTACGATTTGGAGGAGCTCTTTGATGTTGTTGTTGCTGTCTTTGTTGCCATTGTCTCTGCTGTTGTTGTTGCTGTTGCCTTTGTCTTTGTTGTTGTTGTTGACGCTGTTGGTTGGTATACCTCTCTATAACTTCATAACGATCTCTAAACAATTTTGAGCGTCTGACGTTTACATTAAAGCGTTCCAAGAGACGTTTGGCTTCTTCGTTTTTCTTTTTGGCTAGTAATTGGTCGATTTCAGGTATGTACTTTGGCAAAAATGGACTTTCGGTGTCCTCAATTTTGGAGCAATACGATCCAGCCTTCTTGAAGTCATTTAATTGAATAAATGATTCACATAGAATTCTATCCAAATCGATTTTAAAGCTCAAGGTTTTAAATGCCCTATCATTCCCTGATTCAGTTTGCACGAAGGCAGACGCTTTAGATAACAAGTAATCATAATTATTCTTAATGCTAGAAGAAAGTTTCTTCTTTTCTATTTTCGAAACTTTGACTTCATCATGGAGAAGAAAATCGTTAACAAACTTGAAATCAACGTCCTTATTCAAATCTTCATTAACATTTTGATTATTCTGGTTATTATTATCATTCACCAAGTAGTAATGACCATTGTTAATAGAATATTCTTCTAAAACACCCAAGAACTTTTGAAATTTAACGTAGAACTTAGAAATCTGTCCGCAACCTTTGTAATCGTTATCAATCTTTAAACAATTCTTCACGAACAACCACGACTTTTCAAATTGGACTTCGGTAAATAACAAGTAGTTAGCCATAGACTCATACCACAGTAATGTACTCATTGGCTGAAGGCTTATTAATTTATTCAAATCACTTATAATCAGCTTAGATGGCAGCTGTTGGTTCTCTGTTACATCAAGTTTACTGTAAATCTCCACAATACACTTTAAGTGAAGTTGGTATGCATTAGGACTAGAAGGCGTGATGGGTATAACCGTATTTTCCAATTCCAGAGTACATTGTACAAAATCTTTTTTGTTGTACGCTTTCTCGGCGTTAGCAAATGCCTTTTTAACCAACTCGATCTTTTTGCCAACTTCCTGATCTTCTTTCGTTAAATACCCCGTCAAAGTACTGAAGTCACCTTTTTCCAATAGTATATCAATCAACTTAGTTCTCGCCGGTTTTAATACCGGGTCTAAATCCAAGCATTTCTTAAGATCTTGAATTGCCAAATTTTCTTTATGTAAATTGATTTCGATTAAAGCCTTTCTGAAATAAAGTTGGGGCAAATGGTCCTTCAAGTCTGATTGTTCAATAGTCAACTGGCTTTCTAAGTCTCTGACCATCGAATTATACTGCTCTAATACATTATTAGTAGGCCCTTCACCGGAAAATAATGAATGGGTAAGCTGTATTCGCTCAACCAATTTATTACTATCATTTGAACAAACGGCCAAACTGATACAATATAGAATTTGAATAAGAAATAACGTGCAGTAATGCATCCCTACCAAGTTTTTTAAATACTGCTGTCGGTAAAGTTTGTAGTTATACAGTTGGTTGCAAGATAATTAATTTGAAATCTTTAAAAAAAAAAAATCGCTTTTCGCTTTCGTGTTATCAAAATGAGGTTTTAAATTATATGAGCCATTTTGCCCTTACAAAGAATAACGATACTTCTTTAATTAGTACTGAATAGATACATCTATTTAAATAATTTAGCTAAAGAAACAGCACCTTCATCATTCTTGGACATAACCTTGGCAACGGCCAATTCGAAATCTTCTTGGGTTATGTGAATTCTTCTTTCTCTCAATGCATACATACCAGCCTCAGTACAGACACCTTTAACGTCAGCACCGGAGCAGCCATTCATTTTTTCAGCGATCTTTCTTAAATTTATACCTCTTGTCAAGTTCATGGATCTGGAGTGAATCTTTAAAATGTCAGTTCTGGCGGTGATGGTAGGGGCCGGGAATTCGATTTTTCTGTCGATTCTACCGGGTCTTAAAAGGGCAGGGTCCAAAATATCCAATCTATTGGTAGCCATGATGATCTTGATGTCCTTTGAGTTTTCGAACCCGTCCAATTGGTTCAATAATTCCAACATGGTTCTTTGGACTTCGGAATCACCCCCGGATGAACCTTCGACACGAGAAGACCCGATGGAATCGATTTCATCCATGAAGATAATGGATGGTGCATGTTCTCTGGCCATGATGAATAATTCACGAACCATACGTGACCCTTCACCGATGTATTTTTGGACCAATTCTGAACCAGAAACCCTAATGAACTTACATTCTGTGTGGTGGGCGACTGATCTGGCCAATAAGGTCTTACCGGTACCCGGTGGGCCATATAATATAACACCCTTAGGCTGGGCGATCCCCAAACTTTCGAATAATTCGGGGTGTTTGACTGGCAACTCGATGACTTCTTTGATTTCCTTGATCTGTTTATCTAAACCACCAACCATGTCGTATGTGGAGTCGGGAACTTTTTCCACCATCATCAACGACACCAACGGATCAACCTTGTTGGGTAAGATCTTGTGTAAATCGTACGAATCGGCCTTCAAACATACTCGTAACGAAGGCGTCAATTTCTTGATGTCGATGTCTTTGGAAATGTTCACAATGTATTTACCTTCGGGGTGAATTTTGACCAAAACTTTCTTTAATCCCATCACCTTAACGACTTCTCCGACGTATGATCCTGGTTCTTGTAATAATCTTAATTCATCTTTTAATTGTCTAACTTTATTATTCAACTTGTTACGTTGTGCTTCCAACCGTCTCAAGTTCTGAGTGGTGGTTTGGATTTTAATTTCGGCATCTTGGATCTGCTGTTCGAAGTATGGCTTTATACCTCCTTCGTGAACGTATGTCTTACCCATTGCTACTGTCATGGTGGTAGTGAATGATAAGGATTGTATGGTGATAGTAGCGGTATCATTTTGCCTTCAAAGGTGGCCAGAGCGTGCGCGGATCAAAAAGTTTATATATGGGAATTTTTCAGTCAATCTGCCAGGGTGTAGCTGGTGAACTGATGGTGAAGAGTTGATGGTAAGGGTTGACAATGAGGAATTGATGTAGGGGTTGACAATGAAGAGTAGTTTGAGAGTTTCCCGATATGAATGGTTGGAGTAGGGTGCATGGTACAGAACTAGATGCATTTATTTGCTGGATTCTCGAACAGAACTCTTCGACATGTCAATGGCATCTATAATCGTAGTATGCGATCAGAGACCGTCACCCACGAATAGATCGTCGAGTCTACACCATACCACCCATCCATCATGATCCATATCCTGGCATACATGTTATACCTGGCATATGCTGATAGACTATATCCATTGTCATTTCATGTCGTCTACGGCCATCACACCTACAAACAACCCTACAAACAACCCTCTCACCAACCCTCTCACCTAAAACAATACCTCAACTATCTACAACTATCTATACCTCAACAACCTTCGTAATTCACACCCATGCACCCATACTAAAAATTGCACTCCCCAAATCAACAATACACCCATACACCCACATTATCACACCCTCAAAATCGCACCGACTCCCACCACCATCCTCTACTCGACACCATGAACCTCCCCACAAAACTAGCTCTCTGGTCGCTCGTGGCCTCTGCTGCCGCGTACCAACAATACTGCAAGTGTCTGTGCAACGAAGTGTCCATAGTACAGCCCATAGACCGCTGTGGAAATTGCACCAAGCAATTCTGTCTCAGCCAGGACATCTGTGCCCAGCCGTCCAATCCTCCCAAAACCCTTCCAGATGGCACCCCTGGCACCCCCGACCCTCCGATCATTCTCATAAATTGCTTCCAGACCGAGTCCTTCAAGGACTCGCTCGTGGTCTACGGCTTTGTTCTCCTACTCGTCGGTTTACTAGTATATGGTCAACTCTTCAAATAGTTAGTATCTCAATATACACAGTGTCCGTGTAAAATTCATCTCTAAGTATCAACGCGCACTCACCAATTTTTTTTTTCACTCAGCAAAATTTTTTACGCCCTTCCAAAAAGTTAGTGAAATACTTCGATTTAGAGGGATTTTAATAAGCTTAGGATTATTTTTATAAAATAGATCATTATATATTGATCTAAATAATAGTAGTTCACATTTTAAAGCAGATATTCATTGATTGGGACTATATTAGGTTAATAGGAACCAGAAAGGATATCATCGTCTAATTATACCAAAAATTGACCAAATTGTTTTTTGAGGAATAAAAACAGGAAAGGGAATATTTAGGTTATACCAGGCGACAAGTAGAGATGAGTGATAAGAAACAAGAACCAGAAGCGTCGCCCAGCTTGAATAATGCCGCAGTGGCGGAGGGAAGCAGTGGATCAGACAGTCAGCAATCGACACCAGTAAATGATCCGGCGGGAGTGAACCAGGGGTCGAATCCAGGGGCCAGTGGGGGCTCAGGAGCTCAAGAAGGATATTACACGGGCAATGCGGGCTACGGAGGGTACGGTGGGAACACAGGCAACGCCGGTGGTGCCAACAAGCCGTACAAGCATTATAACAGACAGAATTACAATGGCAACAATAATGGCAATAGCATCAACAACAGTGGCAACAGACAGCACTATAACAACAGAAAGGGGTACAATCAGAAGATCAACCACAATAACCAGTACAATAACTATAACAGCTATCCACCAAATATGTATGCATACGGCTACTATCCATCGCCATACGGCTACGCTGCGGCCCCAATGGTTCCGGGCATGCCTCCAATGCAATCGTTCCAACAACCACCATACTCGCCATTGCCAGGTGGAAAGGTCAAGATCACTACCAAGGAGGGCAAGCAGATTGATTTAGAAGAAAAGAAGAAGTTGTCCAATGCAACCAACACGCCGATCTCGTCTCCTTTACAAGGAACAGCATCTCCTGTCACTTCGCACATATCTCCAGTGGTACCGGCTGCAACCTCGTATGCCTCCGTCGCTGCTGCTGAAGAGAAGAAGCCTAAGGAACCGGTATCAGCGTCCACTTCGGTCTCGCCTGCTACTTCGTCTGCTGCTAGTTCATCGGCCACCGCTTCGCCAACCACCGCTTCGCCAACCACTGCCTCGCCTCAACCTGCTGCCAGTACCGGTAAATTATCGGTCGCAGAGGAGTTCAAGAGAAAGATTTTGGAAAGAGCTGCTAAGGCGTCAACGGCACAAAAGAAGGAAGAGCCTAAGACTGAAGCTCCAAAGGCTACAACTCCAAATACTGAGGCTCCAAAGGTTGAACCTCCTAAGGAAGAAGCTCCAAAGGTTTCAACCCCAGTGGCAGAAACTCCTAAGGAAGAAGCTCCAGAGGTTACAACCCCAGTAGCTGAAGCTTCTAAGGAAGAAGCTCCAAAAGTGGAACAACCAGAGACAGAAGCACCAAAGGTGGAAGAGCCAACGGTAGAAGAACCAAAGGTGGAAGAACCAAAGGTTGACATTTCAAATATCGAAGAACCAAGTACTGCACAACAAGAGACTAAGACTGAAGAACCAAAGGAAGAATCAGCCCAAAAATCAGTTGATTCAATTACAGAAGAACCAAAGGAACCAGTAGAAGCAGTTGCTGGTGATTCAGTTCAAGCCAAAGACGACGAAGAATCGAAAGACGATATCAAGGACACTGAGGATGAATCTAAAGCTTTGGAAACCGAAGAAACTGAACCTAAGGATGAGGGACCAACCATTTCTCAATTCTTTGAAAAATTACACACCAGTTCAGATATTGATGACCCATTTGCCGTAACTTATCCAAGTCCATTTGTAGGTGTCGATTCCAAATGGAAATCAGAAACTAAGAAATACAGATATGATCCTCAATTCTTAATTCAATTCCGTGATGTATTACAATTCCCACTTGACAATGAATGGAAATCTAAATTAGAGAATTTAGGTATCGTATCGACTGTTAACAAGAGAGGTGCTGGATCGCAATCTTCAAGAGGCATGAATAAATTTGGCAACTCAATGTCAGGTAGATTTAATGGCCCAATGTCCGGAAGAGGTCAATTTAATGACGGAAGAACTAATTCAAGAAGTGGATCTAAGAGAAGAGGTGGAAGTGGTGGCCCAAGAGATAAATCTACAAGAAAGGGTAACCAATCTAAGAGAGGCGGTAGAGATAGAGATCACCATGATGACAAGCCAGCTGAAGACGTTAAACCATTAGAAAAATCAGCCAACAGATGGGTTCCAAGATCAAAGGCTAAGAAGACTGAAACTAAGCTTGCACCAGATGGATCAGAAATCTTGGAGAGTGAGGAAATTGAAAGAAAGGTTAATTCATTATTGAATAAATTAACCTTGGAGATGTTCGAACCAATTACTGATGACATCTTAAACTTGGCTAACCAATCTAAATGGGAAGATAATGCTAAGACCGTAAGAGAAATAATATCGTTAACATTCGCTAAGGCTTGTGATGAACCATATTGGTCCTCTATGTATGCTCAATTCTGTGCCAAGATGTGTACTCAAATGAGTGATGAAATTAAGGATGTGAATATTTGCCTTAAGAATGGTGAATTTGCTAAGGGTGGTGATTTAGCCAGAAGAATTTTATTGACTACCTGTCAAACAGAATATGAAAAGGGATGGACTGATAAGTTACCAACAAATGAAGATGGTACTCCATTAGAACCTGAAATGATGTCTGATGAATACTATGTTATGGCTTCTGCCAAGAGAAGAGGTCTTGGTTTGGTTAAATTCATTGGTCACTTATATATCTTGAACATGTTGAATGACCAAGTCATTTTACTCTGTTTGAGAGATCAATCAAGTAATACTAAGGATCCATCGGAAGATAGTTTAGAAAACTTGACCCAATTGGTCAATACTGTTGGTGCTAGATTAGAAACCACTGACAAAAATAGAGCTGTTTTGAATTTTGTTTTCGATAATATTCAAACCATCTTAGATAATTGTAAACTTTCTTCGAGAATCAAATTTATGTTGATGGATTTACAAGATTTAAGATCTGCCAAATGGAAATCTGCTAAAGAAGAAGCAGGCCCTAAGACTATCCAAGAGATTCATAATGATGCAGAGATCAAGAAGTTAGAAGACGAAAAAGCAGCTGCTGAAAGAAGGAGAAAGAATAAGTCCAATGACTCCAGATCTAATTCTTCTAGAGGTGGCTCATCCTGGGGTAACCAATCAAAGAAATCTGAATCAAGAGCTCCAACTAAAGACTCGCGTGGATTTACCTCAGTACAATCTTCAAGATCGCAATCCAATAGACCAAACAACGCTTCAGAACAAGCAGCCAGTCATTTATCTCCTAGAGAGAACTCGAAGAGAACCGAATCAATTCAATCAAATGCTAATATTTTTGCTGCTTTAGGAGAAGGAGATGATGAAGAAAATAATGATGATGACCATGCGCACCATCATGAAGCTGAACATGAAGACAAAAGTGTTAACGTGAACGAAGATTCAACTCCGGTTGATCAAACTGAAAGCACTGAGTAATTTATTAGTTTCATTTTATAATTCGGCATCATGCTTCGTATTTTACTGGAGTAGAAGTTTAATCTGTAATATAGCATTTTCATAAAAAATTTTTATATACTATATTAATTATTTCCTGTTCTCTATTATCATTAGTCAATATAGGTTAAGGAATATATTGTTCTAAATCAATATCGCATTTATATATTATTCGATAAAATCTGATTGCTTAAGATGCAAGTGATTGTGAATCTCCTACTTTTTTTCTGTTTCTATAAAATGAAAAGTACCTCTTATGAACTTCACCATCCGTTGTAGACAATTCATTTTCACAATTCTCATTATTAGTATGTGGTTCGAATGAGCTATCTTGTCTTATGTTGTTACCTGGAAGCGTCTTGTCGTTCGTTATATCAAGGAATTTTGTTATTGGTTTTATATTTGTAGAAACTGAGTAAGCATTCTCGTCATCTTTGTATGTGATATCCATATGGCTCCAGTACTGGCGATGTATTTCACTATATTTCAAATATCCTCTGGTATCATATTTGTCATCAGAATCATCGGGTTTCTTTATTCTTGTTCCAGTTATTTTACATAGTAAACGAAAAAGAAAAATATTACCGAATATTATAATTTCGATTATGCTGAGTTGTATATTCATAACATCATCAAAGGACTTTTTAACTCTATCTCTAACACCGAATAGGACTATGACGTTAAGAATTAGACATCTGGCAACAGAATTAATTAACGAGCCCGCGATGATGAATATGTACTTGATAATCGAAGAAAATGCATTTTGAATAGTTTCACCTGTAGGTTCGTCGTCAAACGCCAAATCAGACTTCTTCTCTTCGCCTTTCTTTGTTACTATCAGGTCTTGGTCTGACATTGTTTAGTACTCTTATTGAGCTAAAGAAATATATAATTAAAAACGATTGCAAAAACCACAAACAAAACTTGCGACTATATTTTCTATTATTCCAGCTGTGTCTCAGGGTTCTTGATTAGCGATAGCTTAGTTTCATTGGCATCACTATCATCAGAATTTGAATCTTGTTGATTTCTCCGAACAGGGGAACAATCACGTACTTCTAATCCACCCACATTCGATTCAAGTAGAGAACTTGCAGTGATATCGATCACTGTCGAATTTAAAATTTCTAAACTCCCATCATCTGTATCATCAATATCGTGTGGTATTTGCATGCACAACTCTTTGTTCGCATCCCTGAAAGTATCTAACCTTTCTATTTCAAAAATTGGTTTCGGTGCCCTATTCGGTATTTCGTCAGCTGGTTTCAATAATTCTTCAACGAGCTTTGAATCGTATACCACTGCTACTCCATCGTCATTAAGAGTACCAATATGATTTCCATTCTTCTTATTATGCTTTTGAAATTCCAGGTAGCAGTAACTTTTTATGTATTTCAATTCCAGGATGAAACTACGGGATTCGGAAAGGTTTAATTTTTCAGCTCTGGTGAGTCGTACAACACAATTTGATAACGTAGTCAACATATCCGCATTAGAATTTTTAAATGATTTCAACAGCGCCATTGTTTTGCCCATATCTGAGTTATCAGATTTCAAGTATATGGCGGTGAATAAAATTAATTGCTTTCCAATAAAAAATGGCGTCTCTCCTCTATTCAAAAGCAATATCAACGAATAAATCGAAGATAAAACGAAGTACTTGGTCAATGTTACCTTTCCCATATCTATTGGTTTTATACCGTCCTCTTTATCAAAATATAGTGGGCCAGCCTCTACATCGCTATCATCAGATACTTCCATTTGAGCGATATACGATTTTTCCAAATCGTTATAACTCAGTGCATCATGTTGACTACTCCTGAACTCTTCATTGTAGTCACTAGAATCGTCCAGATTTAATAACTCTTCGTCGGCCTTCACAAATTTTCCCAGCAGTTTAGCAGGAATAGTAATCTTCATTACCAATGAATTTCTCTCTGATTTATAAATCACTGCTCTAACCTTATTCTTTGCATCCAAATAAGAATTATCTCTATTGTTATCCAAATGCTTAAGCTGCTCCGTATTATGATTTTCTCTATCCATTTTATTCAACATCCATGAACCAGATACAGATTTGGGAGAAGAGGAAGTACTTTTAGCAAGCTCATTTATTTCTAACCTTGAATTATCGTAATTATTTTCTGTAGGGCTTGATTCTATAGTTCTATACTTCTTAATATGTCTCATCGAATCGTATAAATTAAGGAACAAGCTTAAATTTTTGGTATCTTGAAGACCGGAAAGATTTATCTTGAGGCTTTCAATAGCTTTTTTCAAAGAAATGAAGTTTAATACAAACGATTCATGTTTTTCAGCTTCGTATGCAAGATCGTCTATATTATAATGCGTGCTTACCAATTCAACTAAATTAACAGCGGCTCTTGTATCACCATTGGATCGTCTTATTAGCAAATTCAAACATTCATCATCATAAAAAAGAGACCTTAAATTGCGCAATATCCTTCTTCTGATATTTTCATATAGTATGGCTTTATGTATCACGATATCAATTTCATAGGATTCTAAGGCCTTCAATTGAAATATTTGACAACGGGAAATAATAGCTCTACGGATACGTGTCTCAGGCTTTAATGTTGTTGCCCCAATAAAAGTGAATACTCCCAGTTCGATAAACGGTAATAAGAAATCTTGCTGAGTTTTAGTAAATCGATGAATCTCGTCAATAAATACAACAACGCGGAGGTATTCCATGTCTTTCTTGGACCTTTTCCGATTCTCCTTCTCAATTGTTATCAGTAACTCTTTTAAATCACTTACAGTAGCATCTGTTGCAGAAAACTCAACGAATACATAACCAGTCTCCTGAGCTAGAATTGAGGCAATAGATGTTTTACCGACACCTGGAGGGCCATGTAATATCATGGACGGTAAATATCCTAATCGGATAAAGTTTTTGATCGTCCCATTATGATTATTAATTAAATGCGTTTGACCAATAACTTCGTTCAAGCTCTTTGGTCTGATAACTTCAAATAGCGGGATGTTATCGAATATTTTTGAATCTAATCTCCTTCTTTCCGTTTCTTCGTCTGACAGATTGTCCGCTTGAGTCTCAATATTTTCCTCCTCTTCATTTACTTCATTATAATCTTCTTGTTCTTCTTTCTCTTTAATCTTTTTTGTTATAGTATCACTATGGCTATCCCCATTATTGTCATGAGATATTTTAGTGAAGTTCAGATTGCCATTTGCATCATGAAATAGGCATGGCTTATCATTAGAGTATTCTTCTTGTATTTCCATTAGACTATCATCATTATGATCATTACGATTTTCCGTCGATATGTTTGCATATGATTGTTTTTCAGACGTGATTAATGGATTTATTAAATTATTCTCATCCGTGATCTTCCCATGTAGATCTACGTTCATTTTTATATTGCCATCAGACTCAGTGGAGAGATTTTCGTTATTACTCGTTTCTTTAAAATCTTTCATATCTGTCATATAGGTACTAAGTCTAGCATCATCTAGAATCTATGCAAGACTAGCTTATGCTGTAGATTGTCAAGATAAAAAAGCAGTACTAAATATTTTTCAAAATCATTCTCACGCGAAATAAATGTATCTTATCAAGTATAGTATAGTATAGTATTATACATTATTATATATATCATAACCAATAGAGTTAAGTTTTATATGAGAATATCTAGTTCCTTATTAGATGAATTTAAAAATACGAAAGTCCTCTTCCGATACGTTAATATGATTCGTAGAGAATACCGAGACCAGCTACGTTGATTCAGGTTACAGTCCAAACTTCAAGTATTCATATTTGGAGATGGTGATGCGCCATTCTTAGTAGGATCACTAGTATTCATCTTATTTTGGGGTTGTATGTTCTGAGGCTGCTGGTTGTTATTGGTGGTCATAAAAAGTTCTAGTGCCTTCATTGGTGAAGCAACATTATTTGCTGCCGAGAATCCCATTAATGCTCTAAGATTTGACATCACATCTCCAACTTGCAATACTCTAAATGCATCTTCATGTAACCCGCAAGTGTCAGATAATGATATAGCGCTTGAAGATTGGTGCAAATAGTTGAAGAATTCCTGTTGACTTTTACCATGCTCCTTTTTGTCATTCTCTGATTGAGATTGGGAAAAATTCGTCCACTGCTTTTCTAAAGTTTCAAAGCCGATTGAGCTTTGAATATTAAAACATTGACAGTCAATCCATTCAATACGAAATTCTCTATTCATCAACATTTTAAACGTACCTGTAACGTTAGAAACGGAACCGTCTACGTAATTATATTGTATAGACAATCGAGATATAATGAAAATTGAACTATTGTTCATTACCTGAAACTTTAAACCTGGTAAGGTAATGGATAATTTAGAAACTTGACCCGATAATATTTGAGCTAAAAAAAACCTTGGTGCAGTCAATGTATTTAATTCAAATTGGCGAGGTACTCTATTTTGCTCTGGGTCCAAAGTGAACTTATCATTAGATGGTTTGTTATTGGTATTAGTATATTTGGAGGAAGGTGGTGTAGTAGTTAATCTCATAGTACAAGTAGGAACACAATAAAGTTGTATAACCTTCTGCCAGAAGCCTAATTTGGACAAGTTATCATATGATTCATTACTTATTTGATCAATTAGATTCAAAATACGAATCACTCCAGCATTACCCAAATTTCGTTTAAAAATTTTTGCATTCAATTCATTCTGCATTTGTTCTTGCTCTTGATTTCTGAAGAACTGTGGACTATTTGAAATTGGCTGTTTTTGCATCGGGGAGTGTAATTGACCTCCTGGTATTTGACCCTGAATTGGCATGTTTTGTTTCTGCTGAGGCATTCCTGGACGTGGTTGGCTTTGCGGAGTTGGCTGTTGTTGCTGCGGTACTATTGGCGTGACATTATTGGGAATCGGTCCGCCATTTATTTTCTGACCTGGTTGTACCGGTTGTACTGGTTGTTGAGGATATTGGGGTGGAAATTGTCCTTGCAAAGGAGGTTGTGGCTGATTGCCCATCTGAGGAGTATGTCCTTGAGATGTGCCGGCCGAGTTGTTAGATGTTCCTGGGATAGGGGCAGAATTGGGCCCCGATACTACTCCATTTGGGCTGAATTGTCCCATTTTCGCCATAGGTGCTTGTCCTGTCACTGGATTCCCCTGTTGAATAGTAGCTGCTCGCTGCATCCCAGGTCTTTGAGAAACACCTTGTTGTGCTGCTGGTTGTTGCTGCTGTATCTGAGGCTGCTGCATTAACGGATTACCATAGTTCTGATTCTGCATCATTGCTGCCATTGCCTGATTATTGTTGTTATTATTATTCATGCCAGCCATATTCATGTTCATCCCTGGCATGTTCATTACATTCATATTCAGATTTCCGTTCATGCTACCCCATATGCTTTGTTTATGCTATGTATCTGACTTAATCGGATTCTAATTCGGTATATTATATGGGTAATATTTAAATGTATTCTGCGTTGAAAAAATTGAACTTTCTTCTCTCAAATTCTTATCAATCGCTTCTATTTGGACCTGTTCCAACAATATCCAGCGCTTTTTCTGTCTAATTTTTACCAGCCTCGATAGAATTATCTTCTCTGTTAAATTACCGACACTCAAAGTACGTTCTAAATCAAAAGCGATGACGTTACTGCTTCTTTTCTATATCTTGAACACTGAAGAAGGGCCCTGACTTTAATTTTCAGCGAAGTTTGTTATTGTCTACACGTGATTCGGGGTCCGATATACAATAAGCCTATCTATATATATATACACTAATTAGGAGCTGGGAAACGTAAGACTGAGTTCCCGTCAAGGGTGGTAGTGTTAGAGACCCAGGTGGTTAGGGCCGGGTGGTCCAAGATTGGTCGTCTTGGCTTTAATGCCAGTTTGAATATATCCGCACTGCCTTCTTTATCATCTACTTCCCTAGTTTTGTTGGCTCTTCTCTTCAATAACTTATTCAAAGTATCCCTCTTTTCTTCTTCTAAAACCTTCATCTTGTAATCCTGTCTTCTTCTAGCGCTTTCAGCTTTTTTAAGGGCGATCTGTTGTTCTGTTTCGGTCTTCTTTGGCCTGGCCTTCTTTGAATTATTCATATTATCGTCCAACTCAAGGAACTCCTTTTTGGTGTCGACCTCCTCTTCCATGTACCGGGATCTTTGTCTTTCTGTCATCTTGGATAAGTCAGGGTTGGCACGCGGATTGTACTCCACTTCTTCGTCTGTTAGTATCAAATCCTCGTCGAGATCTTGCGGTTGTGCTTCAGGCTCAGGTCCACGGCGATTTTTCCTGGCTGATCTTTTAGGCGTATCTTCGTATTCGTCCTCGTATTCGTCTTCGTCTTCTTCATCGTAAAGCGTCAATTGACGTTTTCTGGTTTCTCTTGTTGTTGCTGGAACAGGATCGTGCTTCAACCTGCTAGATGTTCTGGCACCAACCTTTGCAGGGGAAACCAGCTTAGGAATTTCCTCTTCTTCTTCCTCCCTTAATTCTAAGTCATCGTCAATCTCATCGAGATCTTCTAATTTGTAATTATCTTCTTCATCACTAATACTTGGTATATCTTCTTCCTCCTCCTCCTCTTCTTCCTCTTCTTCTTCATCTAGGTCTTCCAAATCGCCCTCGTCCTCCTCTTCCTCCTCCTCCTCCTCTTCTTCACCTTCATCGTCTGCTGGAACCTTAGTGACATCCTCAGCAGCTTCATCTAAATCACTTGATTCTTGTTCTTGTTCTTGTTCTTGTTCTTGTTCTTCAGCTTCCTCATCCTCTTCTTCTTCTTCTTCTTCATTTTCTTCGTCATCCCCACCTTGCTTATCGTCGCCGTCGTTATCGTCACTCAACACTGATGATAAGTCTGAGTCCTGGTCTTTGGCATAGTTAAGATTATTATATTGCTCACCAGCTTCCTCATCTTGATCTAAAGCTATTGCTGATGAATCAGCTTCAGAATATCTTTCATCATCTTCACTATCGTTTATGACGGGGGGCATGTCTCTATTTTTACAATTAGGGGTCGATAATATGGCCTACTTCATTAAATCTACGTTTTCCTAGATATCTTCGATATTGGGCATCAGCTTACACAAAATCAGATTGATATTATTGCCCTACATGAATTATTACTATTACTCTTCTTCTTGATCTTAAGCTATATAGATATCTTATTGTAAATACAAGGTCGTTGGTTCATGATGCCATCAAAAGGTTCAATTCTGCAAAAACTTAGCACAGGAGTTCTAATCTAACAGAAACAGTGAAGTGAAAATTTCCAATCAACAGAGGAAAGCCCTTAGATTTGACCGCTCATAAATAAACCCTTCATGCTTCTTATTTCATTCTTGGTATCCACCGCCAAGTTTCTCTTTCTAGGTGCAGATCCACTTGACGAATCGGTATTATTGGGCGTTGCGGTGAATAACTCATTGGAGTTGAAATACGTCAAATCTGCCTTATTCTGAAGGTCTTTCAATGCAAAATTGACTGTTTTGTAGCTTGGTATCTCCTCTGAACGATAAGCTTCACAATTCTTCAATATTTCCGATAATCTCGTTAATCTGGTGGTTAATCTGTCTTGGAATAACTTATCCTTCTTATTCAATTCTTCTTCTTCTTCACTTATACTCTTGTAGCTAGTGGAATCCAAATATGAGTCTGTTGTTTGGCAAATCGCATCGGCATATAACTTTCCACTCCCATCATTCTTGTTTATGGCCACTATGGGTATGTGACTAACCCTACCAATCAAGTTCAAATAACAATCTCGAAGTTTACCACGAAATTGTTCAAGTAAGTCATAACGACGACTAGCTGTAGTCTGTAACAACGGTTTAAGGACAAATAGCCCTATTATATACGCCAATGTCAACGTAATGGCTGAACCGTGCGTCAATCTAATCAAGTATGCGAATAATTTGGACTTACGGCCACTATATTGGTGTGGCGATAAGGTATACGTGCTTGGATCATACGCCGACTCTGGTATGGTGAGTATTGGGACTCTTGACATGGTATATCGTTTGTTATATGTATTCCAGCCTCTATCCCTAACAGCTACAAGGTGTATGAACTTGATATCTTTTAGTGGAGTAGCCTCGGCTTCATCTGTATTTGTCTATATACAGGGATGATATACCAATACTTAACCTGGTCTACTGTTTAGAGGTGCTAGATAACGTTACATTATTGAAGTAAAGGGTATATATATGGTTCTTTTATGTTGGGATATTGTTCCATCCTGTTCAATACTTCAAATTTGCAAACGGAGCTATTTAAAACGAAGCATTTTAGGTGTATCAGTAGATTGCAAAATTTAGATCTGTGCTGGTGGGCGAAAGATTTATAGGACCCGCAATTAATGGGTCAATTAATGGGTCATATACAGCCCAATATGCATCATATAAAACAAACTACAAAATAAGCTGGCAGTACCCTATTTAGCTCTTGGTGAATGATTTTACCAATAAATACGCATGACTCATAGTAAGGATATAGGATATGAATATCTCGCTACTCTGCTCGAAATTTTAAAATCTCGAGTACAGAAGGAACCTGATCACACACTAGTTGGTTATATTTAAGGGAATTTTTTTTTTACTAAGTGTATGAAAAGCGGATAAATAGGTGATGCAAGATATTCGGGAACATAATCTGAAATACGTCGTTAAATGTGAGCATGCTGATGTAGAAGATATTTCTAGCGTAGCTCAAATTCTTAAAGATCGAACAACGAGCGATAGTACTTCGATTAGCATAGTGTATTTATTTGAATATAGAAAAGACCGTGAGAATTTGGGAAAAAAGTACACTTCCTACGATCATTTGTTTGGTATTGTTCTATGTGATCACGATATATTGAGAAGAGGCCCATTTGACGATGTCATCAACGAAATGGTTGATTGTTATAAAGGTTCGGACTTCGAGTATGGTTGTGAGTTTGATATGCGAGGATTAGTCGTTAGAGTTAAAGGTTGGTTGTATTATTATTATGATGACAGAGAAATGCTGGAGGTGTTTGATACTTTGAAGAATGAACTAAAATATGAGCAAGCGCTTTCTCCACATAGTCGGACAATGGTCGAATATGTTGTGCAGAGGTTTTTTAATCATCTAGAAAAGAAAAAATCTTTGCATGGAGAGATAAATATACTATATAAGCATTTGGATATACATGAAAAATTTCAATTAATAGACACCACGGAAGAATTTAATGTGAAAAAGGTGTTGACTGAAGAACTGAACCGAAAAATAGAGGAAGAAATAATAGAAATTAATGACAACAAAGAGATGGGGGAAGAAGAGTTGGAAGTTGAATAAGAAGGTGAAGTGTTGAAACAGTTGTGGGAATGCGGTTACAATATTTTAGTCTTTTATGGGCTCAGAATACCGAGGACTATGATGAAGTCTCTAGGGTGCTATAGCGAGGTTTTCTTTTCAACTGTTGTCGACAAGTGGCTTGTGGAAGAACTGGACGTATGCAAGGGATGCTTATTATCAGACGAATATACGAACAAGCTATGTTCCTATCATGGGGCAAAGAGTAAAACTGGCGGGTGCGAGCTAACTCAACTTCTAAAAGCCAATATAATGTTGCTTTTATTCTCAAATAAAGATGCACATTCTAAGATCCACGAAGAGCTTCTGCTGCCAAATATTAGTGATATTATAATGAAAAAATACTCAGGCTTGTTGACTATAGGAACAGAGAATATTATGTGAAGGTATTCAGAAAATTAATGGATGGCAGCTTGACAAAACAGGAGATCTTTCCTTGGAATATTGGAGCAGAGGTTAAGATTCAGCAGTATTTAGAACACGGTAATATTTCTCCAGAAAATCTTGTATATAAACCAACAGGAGGTAGCAACGGAATCGATAAGGCAGCTTTAATGACGATGGTGAGAGAATGTGAGTTGCGATTCAGCCAGTCAAACGGATGTTATATCAAAGGACATTGTTACCGATGCTGGGGAAGGTTAAATCATAATAAAAGAGACCCCAAGTGTCGCAAAAGAAGGATCGCCAAAATATTGATTCATTCGTATTATGAGAGACTGCTGTTGCAGATGTATTTTTTGGAAAGGGGATTGACATTCCGATTACCTACGGTTTGCCACGTTGTAGATTTAATGGTATACTGTTCACGAGAAAGCGCCCCCCTTATTCATAGATTATGTTTTGTGGCTATTGTCTCGATATGAAAGAATGGTAATTGCAAAATTGTATAGTAAATTCAATAGAGCTAAAAAGAATAAATATGTTTACGTTACGTATTCTACAAGATATTAATGAAAGCTAATATACCCTGCAACCGGGTGATAATTGTTTTTAAATGACTTGCTATTTACAATATATACATGCGTTCTCATTAATCATTAAGTGTTGTGAATTAATCTATGATGTCCCCTACGTTTTCAACGTACGGTTTCCTTTTAAATGCCTTAGTTTTGCCCTTCCTGTTATAATACCCGTGGCTGTTATTGCTATCGAAGTTGACCTTACCATCAGTGCTGAACGTATTTCTCAAATTCTTGCCCTTTCTTCCTCCAGATCTCGGCACATTTATCCCTCCCATGGTCACACTCTTCCCGTATGTAAGACGCTTCCTGGCGAGTTCAATATCGTTCATCATCTCTTTCTTGTGGACAAGGCTCTCGTCTTTACGCTTTTCGCCCCGAAGACGAATGCGTTCCTCCTCCGAATCGCTGGGTACCCACGTTGATTTCAATATCCTTCTGATCGCCTCCGGCGATATCTTGAAATGGTTCGCGAGCTCGATCGTCTTCATATGCGGCATCTTGTCTTTGATATTCCGTATGTCCTGGATCTGCTGGCGTGACAACCGATGCGTGGGATTCCACTCACCGTACCTATTCCGTATGGCCTCATCTCTCTTGGTCCACTCAGGCAATTTCTGCTGGGCTTCCTTTTCCCTCTGCTGTATCTTGGTCTTAAATATCTCTTCCGATTTATCTTTCTTGGTGGAATACGCCTGTATTCTTGCTATTCCACCCATAAATCCCCCGCATCCCGGCACAAGCTTCCTCGATGGAATAAGTACCCTAAACATCACCTTCTATATCCTTGTTTGTCGATCTCTATTCACTATTTACGGCTGTACAAACTGAAAAATTTCTACTAACAAAAAAAATTTAATCAGAAAAATTTGAAAGTGCGCCACACAAAACATATATGATGATTAGAAAGAAGATAACATAACAAAGACGATAATTAATATTAATATTGAATTCATTTTTGTCATATAACACTAGGATATAATAAGTTTGAAGTCCAGGAATTAAATGAACTTTTTAAAAAAATTCTTAGGATCAGCTCCTACAGACGAAGTTGCCCTGATTCCATCGGGGAGGTTATTTCTTGCAAGATCACCGCAGTCACCCAAGGGAGAGTTAGAATGCTTATATAATGATGCTTTTGCGTCGATTAGACAGACAACTACTCCATTTTATTACCAGTTATGCATAACAAGAGTATATCAAGAGGGAGAGCTAGATGCACATGGTTCAAGTGGATTTGATGATTCAGATGACTCCGATGAGGACGATCACGATACGCCCCATTCAATTAGCGATTCTAACGCAGGCGGCCACTCGAAAGATGAATGGAGCTTCCCTATTCTGGAGGAATTGAAAATCCACACTTACGACAAGGCGGATGGGAGTAAGACGTTGGCATGGAAGGATTTGAATGGGGATTTGGGCGATAGATTTGAATTCACCGTGGACAGTGATATCAAGTTGACCGAGTTCGATTCGTTTATGTTTGCATTGTACAAGTGTTTATTTGAACTGAAGTATCATAAGAGTTCTCTCAGTATTACTAATATGAGTCAATTACAGGAATTCATTTACAATCCTAAATCCGAATTGTTGACATTTGATGACCTCAGAGGTGATTTTCTGAATTATGAGGACGACGAGGCGTCAGAAGATGTCGATACGGGGGACGATTATCGATCGGTGTCATCGACGGACGAATTTCATGATGCTGAATCCCGTACGACCCCCAGCGCGACGATCAAATCTAGCGGAAAGGCTGAAAGGTCGCCTGTTAAATCGAATGTCGCTGGTGTCCCTTCTATATTTTCGTCAGATAAAGAAGCCTTGAATACGGGGAATGTGCTCTATGAATGCTCGAACTTTGATTTGCATTTATTCGATTCTGATGCGGGGGTTTTCAATCTTCAAGTGAAGAAGCCAGAGTTGAACCTCAAGATAATTGAGTTGGAAAATTGGACCTATTCCTTGCGTTTATTGAGTAGTCATAAGTCGAAACCAATTAATTTTGAATGTATTCTCAGTGCAGATATGAACCCGACCTTCAATTTTGAGTATTTATCATTCATATTCAATCATTTTATTCAAAAATCGGAGACCCAAACATTAGCGTATTCTTGGTTATTAAAGTTTTCTCATTTCAATGAATTACAAGAGTTTCAAGTTAGCTTCATGAAGGCCATGTGGGAATCCTTAAATAAGATCAAATGGAACAAAAGCCGTCCTTCAGAACAGGATTATGTCCTCGATGCGTTCTCCAATCTCGCGATCGACGATGAAGATCTTACAGAAAATGATAAAAAGGAGATTAATGAAATGAGTGATGACGATATGCTAATTGATAATGATTATAGTGATGACGAAGATGCGATCAGCAAATTAGTTAACAGAAGTATACGTGGCGAAACGACGAAGCCTCGTCATAAATACGTAGATGATGATGATGATGAATATGGTGATTACGATGAAGAGAAGCAATTGGATGCCTTCAAACGTGAACAAGATAAAAATTCAAATTTATCAGTCGGGTACGCTAATGATAGATCATACGTAGTAAGGGGTGATAAATTAGGAGTTTTCAATAATAATAATAACAATTTGAATTACCAAACTACCATTTCCAATCTAAAAACTTTGGATGGTAAAAGGTTTACTCCAGAACAAGTAATGTTGCACATGCAAGATCAACATATGGTCATGTCTAATAAGGACATGGATGATAAACGACTCTATAAAATGGATTTAAGCAGAGGAAAAATTGTTGATGAATGGGAAGTGGACGATATAATACCTATTGAATCGTACGGTCCAAACAGCAAATTCTCTCAGTTAACCAATGAACAGACATTAACTGGTATGTCAAGGAATAAGTTGTTCAAGGTAGATCCAAGATTACCAACAACCAAACTAGTTCAAGGAGATGACAACCTTAGAACACCTAATTATAATTTCCTGGCGCTTTCTACCACTGAACAAGGATTCCTTGCAGTCGGTTCAGCAAAGGGTGACATTAGATTGTTCGATAGATTGGGTACAAATGCGAAAAGTTTGTTGCCATCTTTGGGTGAAGCTATCATAGGAATCGATGTTTCAAATGATGGAAGATGGATTTTGGCTACTTGTAAAACTTATTTATTATTGGTTGATGCTAAAGTTGGAGCTAACCAGCGAAACGAAGGAAGCCTCGGATACGTTAAATCCTTTGACAAGGACAAGAAGCCTAAACCAAGAAGATTAACGATCAAACCCGAGCATGTTGCATATATGTCCATGAAAACAGAGGGCAAACCATTACAATTCACTAAAGCATATTTTAATACCGGTATTGATTCGAAGGAAACTACAATTGTTACATCCACTGGTCCATATATTATATCATGGTCATTAAAGAAGGTCTTGAGTAACAACTCGAGTAAGGAAGATCAACCATACTTGATCAAAAGATATGACCAGAATGTTATCGCCGATAATTTCAAATTTGGTTCCAACTCAGATGTTATCATTGCTTTACAAGACGATGTGTCAATGGCAAATAAGAAGAACTTTCGTAAGGCCAACAAGAGTTCCTTATTCTCCAGAGATAACGTTGTCAATAATTATTAGTATATATATACATAGTTAATAAATACTTATGTGCATTAATCGTCATTAAATAGCTTCCGACAGAGATATGACCATTGTGGGAATCCATATTCCTCTTGTCCTCGTCTTGTCCTTTTCCTGTTTTACGTAGTCTTATTCAGTATTCATTACCCTTCTTTGTACAAGATTCTTCATCAAACTAGCATATTATTATTGCTGTTCGATTATGGTACAGCCAGGCCATCTTAGATGTTAGCTCAAGTGTCTCGTTCTTAACGTTTTCCAAAGCCAAATGATCTCTTGAATTCATCAAACCAAATTATTCTAAATGCATTAAACTTGTGAGCTCTCGTGGGTACATAGTCTCCTGCTTCCATCGTCTTATGAACCTCCTCGTGCATTGGAATCCTATTAATCTTAGCATGAACCCGACGAACATAATGATGGAATCTCGGTGATTCCATTAAAGCCCTATATAACCATTCTTCGAGTGATCTTGGTGGTGGTTTCATACTAGGTACTAAATAGGCAAGTTACTAATTGAAAAATTAGACACGATAAATTTATCGCACCTTTTTTTATTACCACGTAATTACTTCTTCTACTACTTGTTCAAGATAACAGTTCTAGTACGATAATAATATAGAATATAAAGGCAAAGATGATTACAGATGATCAATTGAATACGATTGTATTAACATTTGGTATTGCTTCGGTGATTTTGATATTGATTTATCACACTATTTCAACGAACGTCAAGAATTTGGAAAACTAATGATATTAGTGAATCAACAACATCCATTGACACAATACACCATTTTATCCCCCTGGCCATTAACATGACATTTACAATAAGCAAATGTATGCTGTTTCGTCCCTATACCACCATCTTACAAAGTCACTGAACATATCAGCTACACCCATTTTACATCAACACAACCCAATACTCCAATTTCCACTCCACCATTGCACAATTCAATTAAACATCAATATCTGCTCAATTAGACTCAGCGTATTGTCCATCTATCACTCACATACCACATGTGCTACGACCATTCTACGAATGAGAAACCTTTCAATGTCTGTGGATGAACGGACGGACCAATTTATTTCAAATTTGAGCAATGTATGATCATGAGCCAGTATTCCGTTAGGAGTTCTGATCATCTACAATCTACATTCATTCTTATATAATTCTATAGATAATGTAAAATAGTAAATTATATTTAGTCGTGTACTAAACGTTGATATGGAAGATCAAAAGTACGTAGAACCAATATAGAACTATAGGTAAAGCAGAGTCAAGCATGGAATCGGTGAAAAAGTGTTCTAGGTGTCGAGGAAAACGGCTAGACGAGACAGAGTTTGAATTATTCAAGTACTCAACTTGTAGTAAGTGTCGGAATAAACGAAAAATCGTTAAACAATTTCCAGCCTTGGATCAACAGTCGGTCGAATTCCACACAAATACATTCCACAAGTTCAACAACTACCTAGAAATCTTGAAGACAAACAAAAATACCGACTTGTCTAACGTCAAGTTCATGGAGAGTGTAAATGACGACGAATTCCCCATTTACACTATAATGGATATAAATCAACAGACCAACCCCAATGAGTTCTACTCCGACATATCAAAAAAGCTAATAAAACGCTATATTGACCCCATAAGCTTGGTCACGGGCTACAAGTTCCCCATCAGGGACTACCACAAGGGCGGAATTAAGACCAAAAAAGTGTCGTTGATGTTCATTTGTTGCCAGGATAAGACCAAACAACGCAAATCCCGCAGTAAACAGCACAAGCGAGTCAGCAACAAATTGAAAATCTACAACTGCTTCTCCAAAGTAAATCTCAACTACGACCTATTGATCGGAGGCATAACTATTACATACACTCATAAATGTCATGCGAACAACACTGTAGACTACGACGACCATTCGGATCACTCCAATCTCAGAAGCGAACTACACACACAAATACGAAGTGACCCAGCCACCCACCCCAACGACGATGACTTGAAGGACCCTCGCGAACTAGACCACTTCAACGACTCAATCCAGTCGATAGCTGCTGCAGCAGTCGAAAATAAGTTCATCAACATCGACGACCGCTTAATCAATCACTAATTCCCGATTAAGCCGGTTTTCGCTCGTGCGTCTTGTTCATCGATAACCAATATGGTCGTTCTCCTGCTACGCCCACTATCGCGTATCTATGCAATCACATAGCCAGGACTATTGTGGTGTTGATAACATCTATCTTTCGGTGATAACACTGTTCGCCCGGATATCGGACTCTGTTACGTACGTTCCATCATCACGCATGAATTGCATCAAACGATGTTGATATCGGCTTTCTTATCCGATGACTAACGTCCACCACAATCCACTGTTAATGCTCGGGTGTCTCAGAACCACATTTGATCCGTTTATCCACAACCTGGCCATTACGGGCCATACGACTTTTTACCTATCGTATTAATCCGTATCTCCCCCCCTTTACTTATCATCCGATTACATATCATGCCACCAGGCATCTGCTGACATTTGGTGGTCATACCAGCAACTTTAGTCCTACACCTAGTCCTGTAGGTTGAACCTTATTGTTTACGCATATGCTTGACCGTTTATATGCTACACTTGCCAATTTGTATACAAAACGGTCACAATGCACAACCGGAATTTTAATCGTGGATTATGGCTTGTAACCAGCAGGTCCTTCAACTATTTTACTTGATGCAATGTACGTAAACTTGAATTATAAAGTGGCCCATTGTTCATAGCATTGTGGGCTCGCGCAATTATTTTATAGCCGTTAGTATATAGTTTATCGGAACCCCACTAAATAATCATATATAATAGATATTAAAGAATTATTTTACTAAAAACTATTACAAGGAGCAAAGCATACCGCAAAGATGTCAAACTATAGGATATTCCCTATATGTGAACCAGACATAAATATAACAAATAGGAATAAGGAAATACCTTGCAAATATATATTATTTGGTGAAGAGAAGATCCAAAATGTGCCTAACCTAGAGGACATAATTAATGATAGAAATGTAGGTCCATTTAATAAGGGAAACTTGGTTCAATATTTATCAAACAGTCATTGTCTTGAAAATTATGAATTTATTGTATTCATGAATAAATTTTTGGCCGAAACAAGGAGTGTGGAGAAAAAGAATACATGGCAGTATATCTTGATGACGTTTTTACTAGAGGATGCACTCAAGGAGATTAATTTACCGTGTGATATAAGAAATGGGCTTTTGGAATGCGAGGAAGAGTATCCGAGAGAGGATTTGGCGATGAAAGCCAAGATGATAATCTACGACCTTCTCTGTGATTCCTACCACGAGTTTGTCAAGTTGATGAAGCTACAGATACATGCTGACTGTTGTACGCATAAGATTCAGGGTTGTAGCCAGGAAGCGGGTGAGCTAGAAAGCTACAGACCTAAAGGACACAGTTTTGCGTTCGAGCTGTTTTCCCCATTGTCATCTCTGCGTACGGTAGACTTTGACGACAGCGATGTAAACGAAATCACTCACACCAATAGCATGGGTGCATCTAGACACAATAGTACCGGCTCCAGAGGGTCGTCCATCGGGTCGTTGGTTGATTCACTCAAGAATAATGATCTAGTCAATTGGAGAAAAACGGTCAAGAAGCTAAAGATCAGACGGTTTCTGAATGAGATATAACTACAGCCGAAGGCTCCGGTGCGAGCTTCAAGGCACTACAATGCATTACGAATATGATTTATGATAGATATAGAGTAATAGATAACCTTATTCCAAAATGTCTCAGTAGGATAGATATAGTCACACGGCCTCAGCCCTCGTATTCCGCTAAGGTTTACTGGCTATCTGTAATCCTCAGCCACGCATATTAGAAAATCTTATCTAACGTCCGTTATCGTGACTCTCGATGAGCAGCTTCTCCACATTTGTTCTACTATCAAACCTATGTATGCCTAGAATCCATGGTCCGCTTATTAATGGTGGCTTTCAAGTGACCCTACAGCCTCCGTTCTTGATCTTGATCTACCGTTTTACTGGCCAGCTCCCTTCATGATTACCCCTTAATCCCGACTTATTAATGCACTCGTTTTCTACACGGTCTTATGTTCTTAGTATCTGAGTTTCCTTACTGGTCTACTTTGAGCCAATTTTGAGTGGGTTAGTTGGAGAATCTCGAACGTTTTTGCACCAAATGATCTCCCAGTACCTTAATACTCCGATATATCGGTCTTATTTCTTTCATGCATTATAACAATACCCATAAAACCTATGCAGTAACACTTTTTTGGCCCATGTGAGGATGTTCTAGAGGAACCCCTCCTGGTGTTGTACACTGCAGGGTTCTAGTAGAGTATATTTTGACATGAATTCGTATAAAACAGTAATTACTGTATCATGAACGACCGTTTACGGACTCTCCGCTATCTGCTCACAATCTGTAAACAATGTGGGGACACCCCTATTAATATTTTTTTAAAGAGGATAGCTGTAACCATAACCTGACATTAACGAGCCACCGAAAAGTGTGGTTAGACTTACCGTTTCAGTCACATGAGGCTTGTGGGATAAAATTAGGTTTCTCGTGTTAAGGAGCAGTCTTCAATGAATGATCTAACATTCGGATTAATGGCCATGCAGATAACAGCATGAGACAGAAATAGATTACTATAGAGGATAGCTTATCTAATCGGTAAAGGTTGGAGTGATAAGCTTGCTTTTTATGTTGGTGACGAGAAAACCTTACACCAGGTGTTAGAATTGTTGGAACTGAGATTCCATGCATGGAAGACGAGGGGATAGCATGTGAGTAATACAAGTATTAAGTTCAGGTAATTAATTTTATGAGTAAAAGTGATTTCAAAACGGCTCTTACAGATTATAAGGCTAAAAGTATGTTCGTCTGCGATGGAATGGGCACAATAATAAGCTCTAAATTTCAGATTTCAAGAGAGGGAGTGCAAATGAACAGAAATTTCACGGTGATTTCTTAGAATTAAGATTCACAAGCTTAATTTGTTATATATTTATAAACAATGAAAAAACAAATAAGAGTAAGGTTATTGGTAGTCTATAATGTTTTTCGAAGATAATCTTTGAACTAAGCTTTCTATATATCCATGTATTAACAATAGAATATGAGAGTACTCGTGATTCAAAGGTTTCTTAATGTTGGCGTTCGAGGACAATCTGCTGTGGGAGAAGCCTGTATTAATATCTGACCTTTCAATAGAAGGTGATACTTAATAAACTAGAAAATGAGCGGTTAATCTAGGCGTATTTTTGTTATTACACTGGTCCTTGCAATATTCAAGTGGATAATCTGATACTGTATAACGCTAGACTAATGCGTATAGCTGCGAAATTTTTACCAAAGTTGTCGTCATAATGCAGATCGTCGACTTAAAAAACGTAGAAATCTAATTTTACAAAAATAGTACGGTGGTATTCTGGATATACTGAAAGCATTTCAAGTTAGTAAACACATTTTTTCTATTGCACCCAATCAAGTGAAATTTAGTTGCATAAATTATTTCCAACTGCATGACATGAGAAACAAATGACACTGCAATTCTCATGCAATGTCCTAGATCCCTTGGCCAATAATAATGTAGTCACTTAGAAGTTATTAATAGCAATAAAATTTGAGCTTAAACTTAAAAAGTTTTTCTGAAATAATAGATTGTTTAGATCTACTATTACTTTTTCTATAATCAATTCACAATGAAATTTAAGATCAATTGGCTCATATTTTTCTACCTTTCGTTATGCTTTTGTTCCAAATCTCAAGTCAATGATCGCTATACAAGGAGAACACCTGGTGAGGTGAATATTGATTTTTATAATAACATAATTGAGAAAGATATGAGAAAAGGGTTTCACTCCGATCTCAGTCTTAACTTCACGCTTGAAGATTGTAAGGCAATGAAATATTGTCCTGCAACCATGGAATACGGTGAAGAATTCACTAAAAATTTATTAACTTTGGACATGTTCGAAGTCCTTACTTTTACATTGAATAAGAATGAAGATGAATTAAGACAGCCTATTAACGATACTTCTTACTGGTATGAATACTCTCATAACAAGTTCAATGGTAAGGCCATTGGAAAATATGTTTCACCACAACATTTTCATTATGCAGATAAAACTAAATTAATCATCACGGTCCCTATTTATCTCGTATGTTCTATTATTGCTGCTGTTGTATATATTTATAAGAGAAAGTTGCTTGTCAAGATGAATTTTAAATTCTCGAATATTTCTAGGATTCTATTCAAATATTTATCTGTCAAATTGGTATTTGGTACTGTCTATCTAATGTACTTAGTAGTGTTTGTTGATTTTAGAACGCAGCCCTTGGGTCATTTTAAAATCTTAGTAACATTCACTATATTCAAGTACATATTAAGTCTTACAACCTTCCTTTTGGTGGTGCTTTTGGCTTTTGGGTATTGTACTTCGTTCTTCACATTTACCAATAGAAAACCTATTTTATGGAAGGTATGTGGGATCACCTTATTAAATGGCATCCAAAGTTTTCCAAAGCTTTTCTATGAACTACAAGATATCAAAAACTCCGTGCCTTTTTTCCGTGCTTATAAAAGCAGGTTACCCATTCCTGTCACAATTGGGTTTATAGCTCTATACATTGTGATCTTATTTGCTCTCACATACATTGCATATGATACATATAAGCATTCCCATAAGAGGGATGCGAGGTTTTTGCTTTCGTTTCAAATAATATTGGCAGCTTATGTCTTATCTCCATTTATAGTTGTTCCTAGTGGACGATCGACGATACCACTCTTTATAAAAAACAAGTATTTGCTAAATGAGGGAGCCCCAGAACATTATTCGCAAAGTATTCATGTTCCTGATGTTATTGAATTGTTTGCTATTGGAGCTTTGATTTATATCTGGAGAGATTTGAAATACGTTGAAAATGATGGTGATGTTTACGATAAGCTTGACAATGGTGAATATGAATTAGAAGAGAGTCATTAGTATAAGTATAAATCGGCGGACTAAATCTCATTTTTACTTTAATGGCTTCATTTTTCTACAGGGAATACTAGTTATATAAGCATTTACCATTGGACTAAGATATAAACTTTATAAATATACTGAGTTTTATACTCGTACACGATACATGTTGTGAATGTAACTCTTCAAATAGTATTGTTCGAATGCGAAGTTGGAAACCATGGATTTTAAAACTTCGACACTTACATACATATATTCTTTCTCAAACCTACTGATAGAAACACATGAAGGATTATGTATTTAATTGGCTGAAACGTTTCCTTATTACTATCCTGAAAGGATATTCTTGATACCTGAAAACATTCGACTGAAATATGTACGTGCTGCGAAATTTGCGCAAGAGCTGTCATAATGCAGATCGTGAACTTACGTCATTTAGATAATAACAACATGTTGGTACTCTGGTTATATTTAGTCACATTTAAACTTTTTAGAATAATTTACTATATGCGGGCCATCATTATTGAAGGCGCCATTTATTTTTCTTTAAGAGATAAGGACAACCATAATTCTTGCTCGTGAATCATAATTTCCATATCCGTATACATATTGTACATGCACTATGAATTAATTACGTGGATTATAATTCAACTGCATGACATGAGAAACAAAATGATACTCTCATGCAGTGTCCTAGATCCCTTGGCCAATAATAATGTAGTCACTTAGAAGTTATTAATAGCAATAAAATTTGAGCTTAAACTTAAAAAGTTTTTCTGAAATAATAGATTGTTTAGATCTACTATTACTTTTTCTATAATCAATTCACGATGAAATTTAAGATCAATTGGCTCATATTTTTCTACCTTTCGTTAGGTTTTTGTTCCAAATCTAAAATCAATGATCGCTATACAATGAGAACGCCTGGCGAGGTATTTGTTGGTTTTTATAATAACATATTCGAGGAAGATACGTCAAAAGGATTTCTGTCCAATGTCCATCTTAACTTTACACTAGAAGATTGTAAGGCAATGAAAGTTTGTCCTTCCAACATGGAATACGGTGAAGAATTCACTAAGAATTTATTAACCTTGGACATGTTCGAGGTCCTTACTTTTACGTTGAACAAGAACGAAGATGAGTTAAGACAACCTATTAATGATACTTCTTACTGGTATGAATACTCTCGTAACGAGTTTAGAGGTAAGGCAATTGGAAAGAATGTTAGGCCAAAAGACTTCCATCGTGCAGATAAGTATAAGTTGATTATTACGGTTCCTATTTATCTCGTATGTTCTATCATTACTGTTGCTGTATATCTTTATAAGAGAAAGTTGCTTGTCAAGATGAATTTTAAATTCTCGAACATTTCTAGGATTCTATTCAAATATTTATCTGTGAAATTGGTATTTGGTACTACTTAGTCTTGTTTGATGATTTAGGAATGCAGCGCTTGGGGAATTTTAAAATCCTAGTAACATTAACTATATTCAAGTACATATTAAGTCTTACAAGCTTCCTTTTAGTGGTGCTTTTGGCTTTTGGTTATTGTACTTCGTTCTTCACATTTACCAATAGAAGACCCATATTATGGAAGGTATTTGGCGTTACCTTATTATATGGCATCCAAAGTTTTCCAAAGCTTTTCTATGAACTACAAGATATCAAGAACACCGAGACATTTTTCTATACTAGTTTTAGAAGCAGGCTACCAGTTCCTGTGGCAGTTGCCTTTATAATATTGTACATTGCAATCCTATTCGCCACCGCATATATTGCATATGGTACATACAAGCATGCTCATACGAGAGATGCAAGATTTTTGCTCTCGTTTCAAATAATTTTGGCAGCTTACGTCTTATCTCCACTTATAGTTGTTCCTTACGGACGTTCAGCGATACCTAATTTTATAAAAAACAAATACTTGCTAAATGATAGAGGGGCAGAGGAATCTTATTCAGAAGGAGTTCATATTCCGGATGTTATTGAATTGTTTGCTATAGGAGCTTTGATTTATACTTGGAGAGATTTGAAGTACGTAGAAAATGATAGTGATGCCTATGATAAGCTTGACAATGGTGAATATGAATTAGAAGAAAGTCACTAGTATATATCATGAAAATAAGCCTATTTTTTTTGTTGAATGATTTCTTGTATCTATGAACTATTCATTACCCAAAAAATGCCGTTTTACATGAGTATCTAAACTCGTAGGGTAATATATGCTCTGATGTACTTTGCGATGGATTTTGCGAATATACTGCAGCTAAAAAATATAGTCATTACTGGAAGTATGCAACCACTTCTTCCTACTTAGTGTTTATCTCATAACTCAGTATATAAATAATATAAACCTAGCTCTTTTGTATCCTGGTAGGCATAGTGTGCTTAAATCTTTTTGTTTGAATTTTTTCAATTTTTAAAAGCATTATTCAGGAATTCAGGATACTTCACAAAATTTACGAATTTGCAGAAATTTATGAAAAATTGCGAACTATTGATGGATTTTTCAAATCAATCATATTGACTTGATCACATTGGCTTATTCTTCTAATAAAGATGACTTATTTACACTAGCTTACAATTTCTTCTAATAACGATCATACATTTATACCCGATAAATAAGAATTAAATACAGAAGTGTGCAAGATTTTATTTTAACCGTACAATTAATATAAGTTTCATCTATTCTATTGTCTTGCTCTTTCCTTCAACATTCTTAACTCATATTCCGATTTTTGACTTCCTTTTTCTATGATAAGATTTTTTAATAATTTGTTCTCCATTTCAAGCTGTTGTGTTTTGGATTCGAACGATTTAATCATCTCGTTCAAGTTTTGTATCTTGTCTTCCATTTGCTTTTCTTTCATCTTCTTTTTGATTCGGAACCTTGCACTAGCTGCGGTGTTTCGCCTACGTTTGTCCAACTCGGACTCATTACCGTTTTCATCAAGGTTGCTCGCCACACTATCTGCCGCATCGTTCGTACCATTATAATCATTACCATCGTCAATACCACCGTCGATACCACCGTCAATACCACCGTCAATACCACCATCAATGCTAGCCGCAATGCTAGGAGAGCGAGTGGAGTGTCTGGTCGGCTGTGTAGGAGGCATGTTCTGTTGGTGTTGGGCCACCAAGGCTGATAAAAGCTCGATCTGATTTTGTGAGAGCCCTGCAGATTCTAGGGACGACTTTGCACCCGGCGGAACAGGCCACTTAGGCAAACTGGATACGTTCACGTTCGGATGTGAAGGTTCATCAAAGCCGTTGTGAGGTTCGTGGAAGTCTTCATTTCTATTATTGGCACTGGTTCCCGGTATATGGTTCACCATAAGATTATGATCCAAGTCGTGATTCAAGTTGTTAATAGGCGCATTAGACGCAATAGGGCCATTATGATTACCGGGATCATTGAGGTTACGGTTGGAGAAGTCGCCATTACCATTATTTCCATGGCTGTTGCCCGAATATGGCGAGCTGGGCTTCTTGTCCTCGTCAGGAAATATAAACGAATCATCCGCAAATGCAGCCAAGTCGAGTGATAACTGGCCATCAATGTCCAAGTTGGGCGTAGGCTCTCCCGTGCTACCCGAGTTGGTATGCATAAAGTTGTCGATGTAAACCAACTGCTCCAAAAGTGACGAAGACGTAGCGTTGTTGTCTGGAAGCGAGTTGGCCGTGTTGGTCGGATCGTCTTGGGGCAAATTTAAGTCTCTCGAGTTATTCATGGTTCCATTTGGTACTATATCATGCGCTGGTTTTTGTTATTAGTATATGTGTCAGTAAGTCAACCCAATGTCTCTTAATATGACATCTTTAGTGGCATCTGACCATATATATCTGGATTAGTTATCCACAGATTCATAAAATGGGTGCTAGATTACGAAAATCCACGTGACTTCTGAACATAACCACGATGGGCTAGTATCAGACTAGCGGATAATTGTCCGATAGCAACATTATCGAAGCATGCCACATGCCACAGATCGCTAGGGCTGTCGACAGTACGACTTGACATGTATTTTTTTATCGCTGTTTGACATCTATTTGGTTCATACATCTTGTTTTGCTACATCTGTGGTGTTTTCGCAATGCTTTTTCTCGATGCTCGTTATACTGGCGGCTCACTCTACTCTACTCTACTGACCCTACGGCTGTGCTTGGTGATAAATCCGTTTATTCGCCTGAATCCATATACTATACACCCGTACTTGCGTACCCTGTAACCATATATCTATAACCTAATCATAACATATCATACACCATAATAAATGCAATTTACGTTGCGGTCGATCTCGCTACCTTTGCGGTGTCGCCCCGTGTGCGTGTGAAACCATTTCCATTTCTCGTACCAGCTACCAGAGCCTACTACGAATTTATTTCTTCGCCTTCAACTTGATAGCTAAAGGAGATTGGTTGGCAGCCTTCAATCTGTATTCAGCAAAAGTTCTGAAAGAGTTACCGTAGGTAGGTTTCCATTTGAGACCTAAATTACGGGAGTTCTTAGCAGCATTGAATGCACTGCCGGCGACAGATTCTTTTTGGAATGCGATTCTGGAAACGGTGCTGAAGCTTCTAGCTGAGATCATAATAACTAATTTGGGTATCTATAGACAAAAAAACAGAAGTGAAGAATCAATGGGGATGGGTGAAATTTATAAGGTGCAAATGAAAAAAAAAATTTGTCATACAAAAGGCGCAAATGGGCCACACCAACCGAGCATCAATACGAATTGCATGATTTTGTACAAGCAGCAACGTATTAATGGCGTTAGCGGTGATATGCACTCGCGCTATCTAGGAAATCGCACGAATCGCAGTGAGAGTTGGTCTTTATCGCAGACGCATGTGAGGGCGGCCCACGAAGACCGAGCAATTTTGCGGGAGGGCAACCATTGCGGGACAGCGGGTCTGTAAACCCGCTGAAGGTATCGACGTTGATGAATAATCGCTGTGGGTCGGTGATACGACGACACAAGGTTAAATAGGAAGGAACACCACGAGGAGTAGTCGGACGTAAGTGCATGGAGGAGTTGTAGAGTCGGGGATGGGTGGAAGAGAAGGAATAGCTGGTGCAGGATGTGACCGGTGTAGGGATTGACAGTGACTTAATATGGTGGACGTAGGAGATTAATGTGCGCTACAGAAGTAGGGAGGTAGGTGCAGGGATGGGACCAAAGTTCTTGACTGGAGTTATCGGATTATCCCCCACCAAGAACCCCATCTAAACCGCCCTCAAAGTTTATCCGTTTGTACTGGCCGCCCCGATGTGCTTTTTGCTGTTGTGTTGTGCTTTTGGTTCTGTTATCTTCTTCTGATATTCTGTCATTCCAGCACCCTAATTTCGCATTCGATATTCAACATAAGTGTAGGATACATTTCTCAAGTCCCCGGGTCTTGCTCTGACTACTCTTTCTCTGACTCGGCCTTCCCTTCACCCATATTTCGTTGGAAAAATCCCGTCATCAACACCCCCAACGACCACCAGCCAATTCGCTCCAACCCGCCCTCTATATACTCACTGACGTTCGCATCCGCGGACATTATACCCCGAACATTTTATTGACGTAATTGCTTGACTCATCTGATCCGAGGATAATCTGGGCGCTATCGGCGTCGGACTTCTCGCACTCCGAAATGACTCGTCGGCATAATGATCGTCCCCCCGGGCCTCTGCTACTTCATCTCCCCCTTACCAAACACCTCAGACGACTTAGTGCCTTGCCTGGTCGCCTAACGGGATAATATAACGGTTCCCAAGTACCGCAATCTCTCCCATTATGTACATTTATCCTTTTATCCACCCCCGGACGGCCTCCTCCACCGTTGCTGGCGAGGAATGTCTTCGGAGTAATCGTCACCGCGCCAAGCGCTCACAACGCGGAACGTCGTCTTTGTCTCCCTGGAAATATCACGATCCAATCAAATGAAAACTTTCAATCAACCCTGGAGTAACAACTACAAAAGTGACTCAATTGACGCCGAAAAAAAATACGGAAGTCTCGTATTGTTTTTCATATATAAGGGAGCAATTTATTCACATTTTTTTAGTGGTAGCAGAAAAAGGGCTATTGGTATTATTGGTAAATTATTGTCGTAAAGCTAAACATCTAATATGAGTGACGGTAATGAACATAAGATCAACCAGATGAGAAGGGCATCGACGGTGATGGGTCCTATGAACAAGATCTTAGTTGCTAACAGAGGTGAAATCCCTATCAGAATTTTCCGTACTGCTCACGAATTGTCGATGCAGACGGTGGCTATCTTTTCACACGAAGATAGATTGTCGATGCACAGATTGAAGGCGGACGAGTCGTACGTTATTGGCAAAAAGGGCCAATTTTCGCCTGTGCAAGCATATTTGCAGATCGACGAGATTATCAACATAGCTAAGGAGCACGGCGTTAACATGATCCACCCGGGATACGGGTTTCTCTCGGAGAACTCTGAGTTTGCCAGAAAAGTCGAGGAAGCTGGTATCTCATGGATTGGACCTACCCACAAGACTATTGATGCAGTCGGAGACAAGGTCAGTGCCAGGACATTGGCGATCCAGAACGGCGTGCCAGTGGTCCCGGGAACGCCAGGACCAATTGCTGATGTTGAAGAGGCGGTCAAGTTTGTCGAAAAGCATGGTTTGCCAGTTATCATCAAAGCTGCCTTTGGTGGTGGTGGTAGAGGTATGAGAGTGGTCAGAGAGGGTGATTCAGTGGGCGAAGCCTTCGAAAGAGCGGTTTCCGAAGCCAAAACCTCCTTTGGTAACGGTACCTGTTTCATCGAAAGATTCTTGGACAAACCTAAGCACATCGAAGTCCAATTGTTGGCCGATAACTACGGTAACGTCATCCATCTTTTCGAAAGAGACTGTTCTGTCCAAAGAAGACATCAAAAGGTTGTCGAAGTAGCTCCTGCCAAGACGTTGACCAAGCTGGTTAGAGACGCCATTTTGACCGACGCCGTCAAGTTGGCTAGACTGGCTAACTACCGTAACGCTGGTACTGCTGAATTCTTGGTTGATGAACAAGACAGACATTATTTTATTGAAATTAACCCCAGAATCCAAGTCGAACACACAATCACCGAAGAAATCACCGGTGTTGATATCGTGGCTGCCCAAATCCAAATTGCTGCTGGTGCATCCTTGAAGCAATTGGGCTTATTACAAGATAAAATCACGACTAGAGGGTTTGCTATTCAATGTAGAATCACCACCGAAGACCCTTCGAAGAACTTTCAACCTGATACTGGTAAAATCGAGGTTTATAGATCCGCTGGTGGTAATGGGGTCAGATTAGATGGTGGTAATGGTTTTGCTGGTTCAATTATTTCTCCTCATTACGATTCCATGTTAGTCAAGTGTTCGTGTTCCGGTTCCACCTATGAAATCGTCAGAAGAAAGATGTTGAGAGCTTTGATTGAATTCAGAATCAGAGGCGTGAAGACTAACATTCCGTTCTTATTGGCTATGTTAACTAATGAAACGTTTATCAGCGGTGATTGTTGGACTACTTTTATTGATGATACTCCATCCTTATTCCAAATGATCCGTTCCCAGAACAGAGCCACTAAGATATTAAGTTACTTAGGTGACTTGATCGTTAATGGTTCTTCTATCAAGGGTCAAATTGGTGAACCTAAATTGAACACCGAAGCTTTAATTCCAGATTTGCATGATCCTAAGACCGGTATTAAGATCGAGATTCATAATGAAGTTGCTCCAAGAGGCTGGAGACAAGTGTTATTAGAACAAGGTCCGGAAAAATTCGCCCAAAAGGTTCGTGAATTCAACGGTACCTTGCTTATGGATACTACCTGGAGAGATGCCCATCAATCTTTATTGGCCACAAGAGTCAGAACTATCGATTTGTTAAACATTGCCCCTACGACTGCTGTTGCATTGAACGGTTGCTTTGCTTTAGAATGTTGGGGTGGTGCCACTTTTGATGTCTGTATGAGATTCTTATATGAAGATCCATGGAGCAGATTAAGACAGTTGCGTAAGTTGGTGCCAAACATTCCATTCCAAATGTTGTTAAGAGGTGCTAACGGTGTAGCTTACTCTTCATTACCAGATAACGCCATTGACCAATTCGTTCTTCAAGCAAAGGAAAATGGTGTTGATATTTTCAGAGTTTTCGATGCATTAAACGACTTAGAACAATTAAAGGTTGGTATTGACGCTGTTAAGAAGGCTGGTGGTGTTATTGAAGCCACTGTTTGTTACTCTGGTGACATGTTAAAGCCTGGTAAGAAATATAATTTAGAATACTACTTAGGTGTCGTCGATGATATTGTCAAGTTGGGTACACATTTCTTAGGTATCAAGGATATGGCTGGTACTTTAAAACCTAAGGCAGCAAAAATCTTGATTGGTGCAATTAGAGAAAGATATCCTAAGTTACCAATTCATGTCCACACTCATGATTCTGCTGGTACAGGTGTTGCCAGTATGACCGAAGCTGCAAAGGCCGGTGCCGATGTTGTTGACGCCGCATCCAACTCTATGTCTGGTATGACTTCTCAACCTTCAATCAATGCTATCTTAGCTTCGTTTGAAGGTGAAGTTGAAAGTGGTTTACAGGCCTCATTGGTTAGAGAGTTAGATAACTACTGGGCGCAAATGAGATTATTATACTCATGTTTCGAAGCTGACTTGAAGGGTCCAGATCCTGAAGTTTACCAACACGAAATCCCAGGTGGCCAATTAACTAACTTGTTGTTCCAAGCCCAACAATTAGGTTTAGGTAGCAAGTGGATGTTGACAAAGGAAGCTTATAAGACTGCCAATAAGTTATTAGGTGATATCGTTAAGGTCACCCCAACTTCTAAGGTCGTTGGTGACTTGGCACAATTTATGGTTTCTAATAACTTAAGCGAAGAAGATGTTACTAAGTTAGCAAGTGAGCTAGATTTCCCAAGTTCTGTCTTAGACTTCATGGAAGGTTTAATGGGTACTCCATACGGTGGATTCCCAGAACCTTTGAGAACTAACATCTTGGGTACCAAGAGAGTCAAATTGAATAACAGACCTGGTCTCAATTTACCTCCTATCGACTTTGCTGCTGTCAAGGAAGAGCTTGTTTCCAGATATGGTTCCAATATCAATGAATGTGATATTGCTTCATATGTCATGTATCCAAAGGTCTATGAAGATTTCAGAGAATTATCAGAAAAGTATGGTGACTTATCTGTATTACCAACTCGTTTCTTCTTGAAGGCATGTAATATTAATGAAGAAATTGTCGTTGATATTGAAAAGGGTAAGACTTTAATTATTAAGTTATTAGCTATTGGTGAAATTTCTCAACAAACAGGTACCAGAGAAGTCTTCTTTGAATTGAATGGTGAAATGAGATCGGTCACTGTTGACGATAAGACTGTTTCTATTGAAACTAAGACCAGACCTAAGGCCACTAGCCCTAACGAAGTTGGTGCTCCAATGGCTGGTGTGGTTGTTGAAATCAGATCAAAGGTTGGTAATGAAGTTAAGAAGGGTGATCCAATTGCTGTCTTATCTGCCATGAAGATGGAAATGGTTATTAGTTCTCCAGTTCTGGGTAAGATTGGTGAAATTCTCATAAAGGAAGGTGATTCCGTTGATGCTAACGATTTGATTGCAAGTGTTGTTAAATAATTTAATTAAATTAGACTTAGCCTTACTTTACGTGTATTCCTATTTATTTATTTAATTCTGTGATGTTTAATAGTTGCGTTTCTGTTAATTTATATTTTGACTAACTGGAACATATTGTATCAACCGTATCTTTGCGTAGATCTCACAGCTTTGAGCTGGGATTTCAGATTGAAACTCTGGTAAAGGATGTCATATATCCTATAACATGTAACGCTGGACGTTATTTTTCAATTCATATGTCGCATAAGAACTGTTGAATTAGCTATATATGCACGGTATTGTTGGCTTTCTGTTTATGTAAGTTTGAAGCAAATATAACATACTACTTGTATACTCTTGAAACACCTCTCCTCTTAGGTGCACTTCGTAAACCCAATTCTTTATGTCTTCTGTTTATTACTTCACGCCTCCTATTTTCATCTAGTTTTTCCTTTTGCTCTTTTAGCGCAATTCGTTTGGATAATTCGCTATTTTCGTTTATCAACTCATTCAAATCGTTAATCAATTCCTGTTCTTCATTTAATTTAATCTCAATTTCTGAGTCGTCAATTTCTGTGGAGCCATTCCAATGGGGATTCTGTAATATTTCGTTAGTGAAATTGGTCTGTGACAATATGCGTATCCATTGATTTAGTAATTTATCCGTATTTTCGGTTGATTCTTGAGTTTTCATAATATTTGTTTGGGTGCTTCTAATGGTTTCAATCATTGTGGCAACACTTTCATTTATAGCAGTTAGTTGCTGCAACTCCTTCTCCAACGCAATCTGACGTTTTGAAGACGACATTATATTGTAGGTGACTTCGGTAAATAAATAAATATAAAATATTCTGTTTATATTTTGATAATCGATATTGCGATTTTCTATCGTGAAAAAGTCGAAATGATAATTCTTTAACGATCTTTTTTTTGAAATAGAGACCAACGGTAATCAAAATGGAAGAATCTTTGCCAAAAAGATGGGAGATAGAGTTGGAATTTGTCCAATCGTTAGCGAACATTCAATATTTGAATCATTTGGCACAGAATAACTATTTAAGTAATCCCGAGTTTCTAAACTATATCGAATACCTTAATTATTGGAAAGAACCCGAATACTCGAAATACTTGGTATATCCAAACTGCTTACACATATTGACACTATTACAGAACGAAGAATTTAGAAAGAATATCTTGATTCCAGATTTTATGAACACCGTGATGAATGATATGGTTAAGAGATGGCAGGACCAAGATAGCGTTTTCGGCGTGACGCCCCAATCGCAGCTAGAAGGACTTAATGCTTCCAATGGCGACGATACAAATCAGCCAAGTGTAGAAGTTAATGGGCTGGGAAGCAACTAGAGCTCAAAATTTTACAGTCGTCCAAGTACACCCACATTTGCAGGACACGAAATATTCTATAGAAATCCATTGGAGCAGACAATCACAAGCTACATCATTTCGATCCTACTGCTTCAGTTCACAATATCTTACAGGCTACACTCAAGAACTCCGTGCTTTACGACTTACAGTTTAACCAGCTTCGATATACAAATCTGACAACAATGGCTACAATTCTACAATAATACCATAGACGACTAATAGGAATTGATGCTGTGTGTCAAAATTGACACGCTCCAAGGTAAGAATCTACTCCCAATGTAAGAAGCCTGGCCCACCTTCTTCAGCATGCTGTATTTGGCAAATTTATGCATAACTTGGTTTTGAAAGTTTAGAATTTCAAAGAAATCAAAACCAGCAGTTACCAGACATGATAATTACCGTCCAATATATCTATCAGACTGTCTATATCTTGTATAATGTATTATATTATTGATATACTCTTGCTAGACTGTAGACTAAAGTTACACAAACTCATCCTTGATATGAGATTTATTGAATATTATATTCCTTATAATTGCCATCATACTAGACTTAAAATTAGAGATAGAATAGTCATGTCATTATCGCAGACGCCAAACCATGAGATTTATGACAGACATCTTCAACAATTAGGGAAGTTAGGAGATTCCATATCGAGGAAAATAAGATTATCAACTGGTGAGTTGATATTTCTAGTTTCGTTTATCGCTAATTTCTTCTTGGGAAAATTGATTCATTTAACTGCAGAACATGAAGAAGTGTATAACTACTATAACAACAAACGTAATGTGTTTAATCAGGTGTTTGTTAAAAGAGGATGGGGTTGGACTACATTGATTATAGTGGTGTTTTATTCGTTTTTAATGTACGGTAATAGCCATGCTAGGATCCGTACCAAGCAACAGAGAATTAGTGTATTAAAGAAGGCTATATTCAACTACGTTGTTGCTACGTTGTGGTGGGTTCTTTTCACTCAGTGGTGCTTTGGTTTGCCACTCATGGACAAAGTGTTTGTTTGGACAGGTGGCAAATGTACTGGAATAGCACAGGAGAAATTGGCACTCCATATTCCATCATATGGGACCTCGAGCATATTCACCGAGATAGAATCGGATTTGAGCTACGAATCGAAGGCCATAACGTCCTATATGTGCAGAAAATTAAAGGGTAGTTGGGAAGGCGGCCATGATCCTTCGGGTCACGTCTTCTTACTTATCCACTCTTCGTTGTATTTGTTTTTGGAGGCATTACCGTTCTGGATTTCGTGGGCTACGTTAAAGCATCACTTGTGCCAGTTTGTTAAAAGTTGGAGACTGACTTCTGGCAGCAAACCAAAATTGCTCTTTGGCCTTTTTGCACAAGATCCCCACACTATTATCATTCCATTGATCTCCTTGTGGTGGTTCATGCTTTTCATGACGAACATCTACTTCCACTCGATCGGAGAAAAACTTGTGGGGTTGGTTTTTGGGTATGTCGGTCTTGCAGTGGTGTATTACGTTCCTAGATGGCTCTAAATCTGGAACCCATCATCCAATAGATTTCGATTTATATATCCCCAGATTTTGGGTGCAAATTTCACCTCAGAATCTAGTATCCATTCGTGCTGATGTCGTAATACATTTCCCTATATTCGACACCTACTGCATCCATTCCGTCTCAATACTCTTATTATGAATACTCGGCAATTTCCAGTTCCAGTCTTTCGACACAATGTGCGTCATTTACACATGCGACCGTTTGCCTGCAATAGCTCGTCCACGAATAATGGCATCGCCGTACGGATCTAATGACTTTCAAGTGTTACTCTAATTGCGTCAGACACCATCTCAAAGCGAAAAACTGCCTTTACACAAACACTCAAGACCTAATATCCTACACCAGCATGTACATGTCTTTTGCATCATTGATATATTTATCCATAAATACGTAATACAATACAGTCTTTATATTATCCTAATCCAGAAATCGTATTGAAGAAACACGAAATTGTACTAACACCATTAGGCTCGCCGTACGTCTCTTGTTGACGTTATTACGAATTACACGATCTCTTCCCGATTGTTACGCATGCCAATCATCTACATTCGTATATTGTTAGTAGCACCTTCGTCAAAAACGCGATAGTAACACGATTTTGTAAATACAAAACACCATTCTCAAAGCGCGTTTTGTTTTGTCCCTTACGTACTAGATGTAACAATTTTTCTACTCTTGTATAGCGAACACACTAATTATAGAAATGGCATATACACCTTCAGGAGTCCATGGATAGTAGGAGAAAACAGAATTGAAGAATTAGAGAAAAAAAAAAAACTACATTAGTTTTATCCTTTCTGTTCGACTTTAGTGAAAGATATCATTCATAAGAGAAATTAACATCAATTAGTCTAGCATTCCTTGTGTAAACAGTCTAGAAGTGATATATCTAGAAGCATTCTTGTTTAAAAAAAAATACGTTGGGTTAGAAAATAATAAATAAGGGACTAACAACGGAAAGAAATTGGATAACATCGTGTTAAGACTATAGGTACAAGAAATAAGGGAAGAATGAATACGCTATACTTGTTAGTATTCTTCTGTCTAGATTTGATAAGAATATCGTACGGGTCGGTGTATATTGGATTTCCATTAAATGAACAATTGCCTAACGTTGCCCGAGTGAACGAGGCATACTTGTTTACCATGGCCAACACTACTTATAAGGCCGACGGAGAGGTGAGCTATAGTGCTTCAAACTTGCCAGATTGGATGTCTTTTGACGGTGGGTCGAGGACGTTCACAGGTACACCTTCAAAGAAAGATGCTGGTGAATTCAATATTACATTGACGGGTACAGACTCTGATGACGGTTCTACGTTGTCTAATCAGTATTCTATGATCGTCTCTGAAGACGAAGGAATACATTTATCGTCAGACGACGTGATGTTCACTGAAATCGCCAAATATGGCTATACAAATGGGAACGATGGACTTGTGGTTAACGAAGGAGACAAATTCGATATTAAGTTTGATTCGGATATTTTCAAATCTTCATCAAATTCTAGTAGACCAATTGTGGCATACTACGGGAGATCTTCTGATAGAAGTTCCTTACCTAACTGGATTGACTTCAATTCAGACGATCTTTCCTTCTCAGGAACTGTTCCTTATGTTGCCTCAGAAAATGCCCCATCTTTTAAGTACGGATTTTCTTTCATCGCATCTGATTACTATGGATTTGCAGGTGCTGAAGGTATTTTCAGATTAGTTGTCGGAGGCCACCAATTGAGTACCTCATTAAACGAAACAATTAAACTTAACGGTACATTGGAAAGTGAAATTGAAGTAGATGTGCCCATCTTATCAGACGTCTACTTAGATGGGGAAGCCATTTCCACCGCAAACATTTCCAATGTGTATGCTGAGGATTTACCTGATTATGTAACCTTCAATGAAGATAACTTCACATTAACTGGTATCTTCCCAGACAAGTCAACATTCGATAACTTTACCATTATAGTTGAAGATAAGTACGGGAATTCAGTTGATTTGCCATACCTGATTGATGCAATCGGGTCCGTTTTCACAGTCAAAGATTTAAAAGACGTCAACGCAACGAAAGGGGAATATTTCAGTTACGAACTTTTAAAGTCTTTGTTCACTGATTATAATAATACAAAGATTTCAGTTGATTATGATGCAGACTGGTTAACTTATCATAAAGATAACAGAACCCTTTCCGGCAAAGCTCCAAATAATTTGGATAAGGTAAAGGTTAAAGTTGCTGCTTCTTCTGACTATGATAGCGAAACCAAGAGTTTCAATATTGATGGTATTTCAAAGAAGAAAAGTTCGTCAAGCTCGTCAAGATCTTCCAGTAGTAGGGCTTCAAGTTCTGCAACTTCTGAATCAACTACCAGTTCATCAGGAGCAGTAGCACATAATAAATCTAGTGGTGTTGATCATAAGGCTCTAGCCATTGGTCTTGGAGTAGGAATTCCATTGTTTTTGATTGCACTTGCAGCACTTATCCTTCTCTTCTGCTGTCTTAAGAGAAGAAAGAATAAGAAGGAGGACGATTTTGATCAAGAAAAGGCAACAACAGGAGCTGCTACAGGAGCTGCAGCAGGAGTTGCAGCAGGAAGTGGATCACCTGAATTAACTGGTCCTGGATTTGGTACCACCGTTGACTTAGATGATCGGGACGAAAATGCCAAACAATTAGCAGCCCTTAATGTTTTGAAATTGGATGAAAAAGACAAATTAGCATCTGATGCCCACAGTACTTCCTCATCGGTTACTCACGTTGAGTCAGAATACAGTGATGATTCTAGGTACTTCGATGCATCTGAAAAGCCACTTAAGTCTTGGAGAGCTAATGATAAATCAGATATTGCAAAGGGAGGAATGATAGGAGCTGCAGGTGCAGGTACAGGTGCAGTTGCAGGACTGGCCCTCTTATCCAAGGATAATAATGTCAGACAATCAGATGCTTCTATGAGTACAGTTAACACAGAGCAATTATTCTCAGTTAGATTGGTTGATGATAATTCCTACAGGAACTCTAATCGGTCATCATATGGTTCAGGACAATTTTTAAGTAATGGTTCATTAAATGCATTATTAAGAAGAGAAGAATCTGGTAATATTCAAAAATTGGATAGTGACGGAAACATTGTTGGAACCGCCAATGGTTTACTGAGAGGTGTATCAGCACATTCCAGAACTCCCTCTAGTGATTTAGACATTTTGGTTGAAGAAAACTCGAAGGACCACTCAAACGATACAAATGATACACACACCGATGCAACCATTATACGTACGAATGATATCTTGGGCGACGATACTGCCAGTTTAAATTCGCGTTTTCAAGAATCAAGAAATACTTCAGGTCCTACTAGCTACCAGCAATTGGTGAATCAAAACAACGAGCATGGTGATTTCGCAGATGAATTCAAAGCAACAAGAAATCCAAACAGCGAAATAAAATGGGTGCAATCCACGAGTACCGATAATTTAATTTCCCCAGCATCAGACACTTTCTTAGCTAATGATGCAAATGCAAATACTCCAAAGATGGGATATGATTTGCAAAGTTCCCCAATTAGGGGTTCTAACTTATCGGCCATTTCATTAGGGAGAAGTAGTTCTGAAAATCCAAGAATTTCAAATGCTTCATTAAGTACCAAAGCAAAATTGGTTGATTTTACAAGAAAATCTAGCATGAGAGAATCTGCGCATGAGCCTAATATCGACTTAGAGGGTGAAACTGCACAAATTCATTATGACGATGATAGTGTTTAGGTTTATTTCCTGACTGGTTCATGTTAATATGGACTGATATTTCGAATAGTTATCTATTTGTTGCATTTGACTTAGGGAGAAAAAGTTTCTGGGCTTAATTTGATTTTAATGTTTGCATTTATTATGCTTTTATTCTTATAATGATATTTTAATTTGATTTTTATGGGTGTTTGGTTATACTATTACTCTATTTTTAATTTATGAACTCACATTTGTGAGTCTGATTTGTACTACTAGTAATTTTTATATAATATATAATTGATATAATAATTTAAATTTAAAGAATATGTATTAGGATAAAATAGAAACTAGGGTTAGCTACTTGAGTGTAATTAAAGTTTAGGCTTTGCACTTGTATCTGGTAAAGTGTCAACAAAATTAGCAGTATCTTGAGCTCTTCTTCTACCTTCGACGTATTCCATCATTTCGGAATATGTTTGAGGCATAATTGAGCAGTAGTCAACTTCCTCGTCCTTAGAGTCCTTTGGAAGGAAGAAGGAGTAGATAAAAGTGCCTGATTCTTTAGCTTCGGTACTTTCTAAATGCTTGATAGTAGTGTCGACTCTAACTTGTATCAATGTACCACATTCTGATAAGAAGGCTTCAGGATTGGATGATAATTTATTAGTTGCAGGTAACGAGAACCCGAAAGGAGTATCGTTGTATGGAACACCCTTTTCGTGAATGTGTTCGGTGTAAGAAACAGTAGCGGTCATAGACAAAACAGAGCCGACTGGCACAGGGGCTTTGAAAGTGGTGGAATCTAACGACACAAATCTTGGAGCGGCCTTTGCAAAGGCAGCAGATGCACAATAAGCCAATTCAAAAGACTGCCTTAATAAGTAACCACCAAAGATCATATACGAGTGTCTGTTTCTGTATTGTGGTTGCATGTATAAAGTAGACGACACACTAGTGTCCTTCATGAATGAAAAGTTTCTTGGGGTGTCCTTCTTAGCTTCCAAAGACTTCGAGGACTTCCACATTTCGTGGATTAATTTGCTTTCTTCATCCGTTGGTTCAATCACCTTCAGGGTCTTAGCGGCCAACTTCTTTTTGGCATTACGGGATTCTGCTCTACGGTAGTCGAGCCACTCCTTTTCAACCACTGGAAGTAACCTATTAATGGCAAACGACTTGTGGGTAATAGGGTTTCTTGCAACAAAAGTGAAATTGGCACTCAAAAACACATTTTCAATTGGCAAGGTTTCCTCTGTGATCGACTCTGGGATCGGGCCCTCGAACGCATACCCCTTGACGGAAATCTCCATCGACGACCTCCCAGTCCACGTAACGGCACCAGCAAGCACGAAATTATAGTTCTGGATCTCATCCACCTTCTTCACCATGTAGATACGATCCACCGATGCTGTGACATTCACAGGCTCGGCCGGCGAACAGTGTCTGTAGGCGATTCTCCCAGCCAACGCATCCAAGTCCTGGAACAACTGTCCTGCTCTCAATCTCCCAGAAGCATTCATGTAAGAGTCACACAACCACTTATCGTCCTTGAATGGAAGCGTCAAATACGAAAACGATTCACTTCTGGTTTTTTCACCCACTTCGGTGGTCTTAGGGTTGATATACGAATAACTGTCCAACGTCTTTCCAGCTGCCTTTTGCTTTTCTCTTTCCCGCAAGGCATCCATCCAGGTGGCCTTATTTGGGAGCTTTTGTATATCATTTTGGTCTGCTAAAACCGTAGCTGCTGCATCTGCTGCTTGCGATGCATCGTTCGATCCTGCTGAGTCTGGTCTGTGGAAGTTGGTGGCCTTATATCTGCATGCCATCGGACGGCCTAACACCATACGTGAAACGGCCTTGTTACTATGACCTTGTCTTATCAACGTCTTGAGCATCTTTCTATGATTCTGTAGCGATTCTGCCTAATTTCTTCCTTGAACCAATCAATATAGGGCCATTTGCTATCTTATATAGTTCCATCGCGACCTTCATCAAGAGTTCCGACCAGTCGGACCAGTCCGACTGCTTCTTTAAGCAGCTATCCACGTGAAATGCTCATACTACATATCTCATTTACGAGCTATTTACCGAATCATCCCATCCCAAACGTCTTTCGTACCACCCATCAAGGCTCAATTGACCCTCCAAACGGCTGAATCCCCTCAATGCCCCTCCTATCGGACGGGGCCGACGCCGGAGCTCTACTGAAATGTCGACCACAATTCCTTATCTGTTGGCTAAAAATGCCATCTTGATGGGCTTCGCTCGCTTCGTGGGCTGCCGGATACGCCCATCAATCGTAATGTTGACCCCGACAGTCCACGACAAACCCGGCCACAACCGTGCGACGTGGCCGGTCCCACCGGGTTCGTCCCTTCCTTTCGCCTTCCCCTCCTCGACTATTTGGACCCAGGGCCCAGATCTGCTGTCAGCCGTCGGCAACCTGCAAAACATTCGTGTAACCCGCAAATCGGACAAATATGCCGTAACCCGCAAAAACCATCGCAAATCCAACCCAACCCGCAAACACGGAGTTGAATATCCGAAAATACGTGTCCGAGGCCAAAAAGTTGATACGGTCTTCATCTGTCCGTTTGGTGGAATCTTTCCCATCAACGGTTCATCTTAAAGTAGTTTATATTGGGATTAATTCGGTTAGGAAACACTTCTAAGATTGAATAGGCATAGGCTTGGAATAATGGTTGCTTCTAAAATATCAAACGTCGCAAAGACAGCCAGTTTGGCTGCTCAAGCATTGAAGACTTCGGGTAGCGCTAATGGCAGAACATTGGCTCAAGCAGGTCAATACCACGCATTAAGAATGTCAGGACAACGTCCAGCATCGTCATCTTCAGGACCACAAACTATGACTGTTAGAGACGCATTGAACTCGGCCATGGCAGAAGAATTGGACCGTGACGACGATGTGTTCTTGATGGGAGAAGAAGTGGCCCAGTATAATGGTGCTTATAAGATTTCGAGAGGATTATTGGACAGATTTGGTGAAAGAAGAGTGATCGATACACCAATTACAGAAATGGGATTCACTGGGTTGGCCGTTGGGTCAGCATTGGCCGGATTGAAGCCAATTTGTGAGTTCATGACTTTCAACTTTGCCATGCAATCGATTGATCAAATCATCAACTCGGCCGCTAAGACATACTACATGTCTGGAGGTAAACAACCATGTAACATCACTTTCCGTGGTCCTAACGGGGCTGCTGCTGGTGTCGGTGCCCAACACTCGCAATGTTACGCTGCTTGGTACGGGTCGATCCCAGGGTTGAAGGTTTTGTCGCCATACTCGGCCGAAGATTACAAGGGTTTGTTCAAGGCTGCTATCAGAGACCCAAATCCGGTTGTTTTCCTTGAAAACGAAATGTCGTACGGTGAATCGTTCGAGATGTCCGAAGAAGCCTTGTCATCCGACTTTGTCTTACCAATCGGTAAGGCCAAGATTGAAAGGGAAGGTACCGACATTACCTTAGTTTCTCACACCAGAAACGTCATGCACTGTTTGCAAGCCGCTGAGAAGTTGGAAAGCGAATACGGTGTTAAGGCTGAAGTTATCAACTTAAGATCCATTAAACCTTTGGACACTGATTCCATCATCCAATCCGTCAAGAAGACCAACCACTTGGTCACTTGTGAAGCCGGTTTCCCTGCGTTTGGTGTTGGTTCCGAAATCTGTGCCCAAATCATGGAATCTGAAGCCTTCGACTACTTGGATGCTCCTGTTGAAAGAGTCACCGGTTGTGAAGTCCCAACTCCATACGCTAAAGAATTAGAAGACTTTGCTTTCCCAGATGTTGAAATCGTCATGAGAGCCTCTAGAAAAGTTTTAGGTTTATAGATTTTTAAAACTCACCTCATCATATAAAAAAAAAATAATTGTTCTTCCATTTCATTAATAAAGCTAGGAAGATTTCCATATTTCCCAATGATATGTATCATAAATTAATATAATGTTTCACTTACTCTTCTGTAATTCTAGTTTAGATGGCCTACCGTGGTTCGAAAACCACTAAGGAATTTCTCAACCATATTTCGCGTATTGAAATATATCAAAAACATAAAGTTACAGCTGTACATAAATCGAAGACTACGCTAGTAATTATTAATGTCAGAAGGCCACCAAGTTCATAAACGAATTGGGTCGACTGAACCCAATTTCGCTGAAAATCAAATTAACAATCCTCGTGCTGGCTTTGAGGTGGAAAACGATGGTTTATTGCCCATAACTCACCAAGAATTGAAAGACTCGTCCTTAAAACCCAAAACCACCAAAAATGGTTCTCGAAGCTTGAATAAGATCGATAGACCTGCATTTATAGTCCTAGTTATATTGTATTTGCTTCAGGGAATACCCGTCGGTTTAGCATTTGGATCTATACCCTTTATATTGAAATCCAAGTTATCGTACTCACAGGTTGGTATATTTTCATTGGCCGCATATCCGTACTCGTTGAAACTATTATGGTCACCTATAGTTGACGCCCTATACAGCCCAACTATTGGGAGGAGAAGATCCTGGATCATTCCCATCCAAACAATATCTGGAATCACATTGATCTATCTTGGTCTGAAAATTGACTATCTTGTATTAGATCCTGAAACTCACTTGAAAACGATTACTATGTGCTTCTTCTTATTAGTGTTCTTTTGTGCGACACAAGATATAGCTGTCGATGGGTGGGCATTGACATGCTTATCTCCTGAATGCTTGTCGTATGCATCAACTGCCCAGACAATTGGAATCAATACCGGATACTTCTCGTCATTTACGATATTCCTCGCGTTGAGCTCTCCAGATTTTGCCAACAAGTACCTAAGAACTGTTCCTATTAATGAAGGGTTGTTTTCGTTAGGCGTGTACTTGAATTTCTGGGGCTGGATGTATTTGATTGTTACTGGAGCGTTATTTCTAATTCCAGAGGATCCTCCACATTTGGCTAAACTGAATATGGCCAAACTTTCTAATGAAAAAGCAAAAGCTGAATCTATTTATAACAAGAACTCGAAGGTGTCTAGTAACTGGGCCTCGTTGAAACATGTTTATAATTCGATGTATCAGGTATTGAAATTACCGAACGTTCAGACATTTGTTGTAATCTTATTAATTGCCAAATTCGGATTCCAGGCTAGCGAATCCGCAACCAACTTAAAGTTGTTAGAAAAAGGATTATCTAAGGAAGATTTGTCTATTACCGTCTTAATTGATTTTCCCTTTGAAATGGTATTTGGTTACTATGCTGGACGCTGGTCTAACGGTAAAACGCCATTAAAACCTTGGTTATTCGGATTCGCAGGTCGGTTATTTGGGGCATTCTTAGCACAAATGATCGTTTACTTTTTTCCAGAGAATGGTCAAGTATCATCAAGATATTTCATTTTAATTATTTTGCAGCATTTAATTTCTTCATTTATGTCTACTATTCAATTTGTTTCATTATGTGCATTTCATACTAAAATTGCCGATCCTGCCATAGGAGGTACCTATATGACTACTTTGAACACCTTGTCTAACTACGGTGGTACGTGGCCAAAATTGATTGTTCTATATTTGATTGATAAACTTACTATAGCCAAATGTCAACCAACAACTCAAGTATCTACAGCTATTGCCGAGAACTTGGATTTTTATATTACTTCAGAAGCTCTCAAGGAAACATGTAAGAATGGTGGCGGAAAGGTAGTACTTTTAAGAGACGGATTTTACTATACTAATTTTTTCTGCATCGTTTGTGGTATTTTCATATTATTCTGGGTCAAGAAGAAGGTAACCTATTTGCAAAGTTTACCTAATAGTGCATGGAGGGTAAATAAAGTATTGTAGATATATTATTGACTCATGTTTTATAAGACATGATTATATAGAATTACATAGAATAGAACTAAAAGAAGATATTAACATTTTTAATCATTTGAATAATTTTATTGCATGTTGTTCGATGAAATACTTGCATGCTCTGGTCGATTGTAAAAATTGTCACTTAAGAAGTCACTTGGCAGAAATGGGGTTTTGGAATCATGAGATAACTTCTTAGATATAGAAGAATAATTGCTCACGATCGATGGTATTAAGGAAGTATTTAGAATTGGTGTATTGTATTGAACATTATTACCATTTCCATTAGATATAATTGAGTTTAGTGCAGACATCGATGCAGACTTGACAGCGTTAACGGAACCATTTCTCGATGTCGAATTTGCAACACCATTTGGTATAGTTTGCGAAGACAATTGATTTTGCCTCTCTAAAATTGAGCGAGAAATATAATGTGATGGCGGCGTAGTCAACGTGTAATTGATAGCATTATTCAATAAAGATGTCGTCTCATTTTGGATAGATAATTCTCGGGGAGTTTTTCTCGAATCGTTGCTAAAAAAAGTATTTCTTGCTTCATCTCGGTCTTCATTAGGGTCGGTAATAAAGAGATTATTAGTATACCAAGCGGGGGTTTGGAAATGCAAAGATGATTCGTCATGATAAATGAGTCTCTTTTTCTGCTTCCCTTTCCCAGTTCTGGGATGACGATAACCTGGATTATTCATCTCGTTAATATTGTCATCATCATATTGCATAAATATCAGATTATTGGCCAGGAAACTGGAATTCAATGAGTTTGTTGAAATATTCGAATCATCATAATACAAACATTGAGCTAATAAAATGGTATCAAAAAAAAAAGTTAATAAGCTGCTAATCACATACGGCATATTCGTTGATATCATAGCGTTAAATGCATCAGTATCTTTCTCAAAGAGAATACATGAATTAGAAACAATTGATATTGTATACAATAAGTTTCCAATCATTGCTAATAGAATTGTGTATAGTGAAAGACCATTAGTAGACTTCGCCTTATAATTTTGTATAATCTGCGGTGGACGAGAGCATACGTAGAATAATGAGCACATCCAAGCCGGTATTGAGTTTTCTTTGAGAGAAATAATCTTACCTAGGCTTGATGACAAGGCAACCCAAATGGCCGATACAATTTCATTAACTTTTTTATGAGCGAGTGAATTCGATGGCATTTCCAAGTCGTTATCAAAAGCAACTGGCGAGGCACTTGATTGTTGAATCAATGCGCTAGTGCTTAATGAAGTCTTCAAAACTGTATCCACAGATCGTCCATTTCTAGATGTATGTAAGTTCCGCAGTCTGCTATAACCCTCCTCCTCACATTGCTCAAATCTATTAGCTCGTCCAATTAATTTAGACTCATATATATCTGGGTGTATTTCGAGGCTTGTGTTCTTTTGTAGCTCGTTGGAGACTTTTAACAGACGCGGATAAACGTTTGTATAGTACCAGTATTGCATACCCAAAACCGACCCTATACAACAATGATATGCCCCTATACATACCTGAAAGGGAGTTCCATTCAACACACTTGCCACAAAATTAGATATGTCCCCGCTTATCCAGAATATGACTAATAATAATGAAAGACCTTGAACAGACCGGTTCATATGATTTTCAATAAGTTGAGGGATTTGAACCAATAACCAGACAACAAAAGACGCAATCCCCGAAACCTGCGATATAGTAACTAATATAACTTTATCATCATCGTAGCTTGTGTTATTAGGCGTTTTCGTGTAGACAGATGTCAAAAGTAGCATCAGTTCAATCAATTCTGAATGTTCTTTAACTAAAGCATAATTTGATAAGCCCATATTTACACTTTTGCAGTTAATACCTCCATAACTTAAATAAACCCCAGCTGTATTTTCTAGATAATTATCGAAGAACCAATTGTTTTGAACTGAAAACAATACTAGGTGAATGGTATTGTGATTAGAAAAGATAATGAGAATTGATAGCGAGAGCGTCGAAAATTTTCAGAACGTCAGATAAGTGGAATTTTACAAATACATCAATTCTCTACAACCATTACGAATTTTAAGTTGTTGATTCCGTATGGATATACCTAATAGCTGAAAGTATTTATGTCATCAAAAACAGAAATTTGTAAGTTATGTAAATAGGTATGTGCTGGATTTCATTATCTTGAACTGCGTAAGTTACATAGATTTGCAACTACTTTGAGACATATTATCCACTAGATAGTATATTAATAGACAACTGATATATGATACAATGTGATATCATAACTCCTAGCTACACACTAAAAGCTTTTGAATGTAAGTTTCTGGTTACACACTTCGCTAACCAAGCTGACCATTGCTGAGAACATTATCACTCTTTTTTTCAATATTTTTCTGTTGAATGAAATTAAGCAAGCCTATGAGCTATTGTTAAAATTAATGGGACCGAAGGTTGGTCTTATTGCAATTTAATACAACACTGAAGCATTTTGCAATCGAAAATACACTTACTATGCCATCCGGCATATAACCTTATAGATAGAAGTGATGATGATTCTTCAGTTGATGAGCCGTATATATATAAGCTTTCTATGCAATCAGTGGATATCCGATGATAGAAGTGCTAGCCAACGATAGACTTGGTAAAAAAATCAAGGTCAAATGTATGCCTACTGATACAATTGGCGATTTAAAGAAAATAATATCATTACAAATAGGTACATCGTACGAGAAAATCGTATTGAAGAAAGGATATCAGGTTTACAAAGATCATATCACTTTGGATGATTATGAAGTACACAATGGGTTTAACTTTGAATTGTACTATAGTTGATAAATAATTTGCAAATAGAATATGATTGTGAATAATGGTTTGTGTTGATGTAAGTACTAAATACAAAATGAAATAAAACTGATGAAATGTAGACATAATTATGCATATTAAATACAAGGGAGATGGTTCGTTAGATGATGAGGTCATAAAAAATACTCTACATGTTGTTGGGTTCGAGATCTTCCGTTATAAAAGTCACCGAATGAATCGTTACCATTAATCCAATCTCCATTTATACCTTTCCCACTAATTGTATCCTCGTCATTTTCAGGAGATGCGTCGAAGACATTGAAGAACTGACCCGGCAACACACCGTTGATTACTCCCAAGCCTTTATTGTAGGGATCCTCCTCCTCGTTGTTGCTGTTGTTCTTAGACAGGTAATTTGAATGGAGTACTTCTAGCACACTAGCCTTATTTCCACACCTGTAACAGTAATTCGGAGCTGACCATACGGTCAAGCATTTCCCCTTCCAGTAGCTTACGTAGCCTTCGTTACATAATTGATGAGCCCGAACCAACTGAACCAAGTCATTATCATTGCAGAATTTTTCTATAACATCGAACCCGAAAAGGTATCCTGCTCCTCTTGGTGATAATTTGAAATCCATTATTTCAGGATCTGGATCCGACCAGACCAAATCTGCCATTATTCCATCGTGGGGTATCTCTTTAAATCTATCGATGGCTCTAACCTGATCTAATTGTTGACAACTTGGTGACAAGCCTCCATGGGTGGTGAAAATTTTTCCATCTATCGTTGCTCCTAGTGGTAAATAATCAAACAAATCTGTAATATACAGCCAAACATCTACGGATCCACCGTATTTATTTAAAACTTCCGAATAGAAACCATAATTTGTGGTAATTGTCCTCGATTCATGATTTCCCCGTATTAATGAGATCCTATCTGGGTATCGGAGTTTCAACACTATTAATAATAAGATTGTCTCTACTGAATAATAACCTCGATCCACATAATCTCCAAGAAATAAATAGTTCGTGTTCGGCGGTGATCCACCGATTTGAAAAATCTCCAATAAATCATGATATTGTCCATGTATGTCGCCTACTATAGTTATTGGCGATTGTAGTTCCATTATATTGGGTACTGACAATAATTGTATCTTCAATGTATGGCATAATTGCTGGATGCTTTCTGGCGGTAATAATTTTGGTGGTTTATGTTCAAATAATTGTACTAAGCAATAATCTAGATCAGTTGTGGGCATTGAAAACGATTCTGTCATCATTCATTAGTCGCTTATAATACTCTTCTATTGGCTACTGAATCGTTTATTCATCTACCCTAAGTCAAGGTATTGAGTTGTTGAAGTTGAGCTATTATTTGTTTCAATACTACTGAATTAAAAAATTTATTTACTGTTATCAGATTATACGCGGAAAACTGAAAGTTTTACCTAAATATTCTTTCTATACTATTAATGTACTATACAATCCAATTGGCATGGTGATTATGACTGTGAGAAGGAAGACTTAGGATCCTTAGATAATTCATCGATACATTTGTCTAAAACATCTAAACCTTCTTCAATTGCTTCGTTAGGAATGTTTAATGCTGGAACAATTCTTAAGACATTCATACCAGCACTAATAACCAATAAACCATTTTCTCTACATTTGGCGACAACATCACCAACATCCAAGTTACCCTTTAATTGTAAACCTAATAACAAACCTTTACCTTTAACTTCTCCGATGTGGTCAGGATGTTTGTTAGCAATCTTTGATAACCCTTTAGTGAATTTTTCAGATTTCTCTTCCACCTCTAACAAGAACTCTTTATCACTCACTTGATCAACGACGTAAGATCCAATTTTTGATCCAAGTGGGTTACCACCGTAAGTAGTCCCATGGTCGCCGACCTTCAAAACCTTTTCAATTTTGTCAGAAACCATGACTGCACCGATTGGGAAACCGTTTCCTAAGGCCTTGGCCATCGTCAAAATATCGGGATGGGCTTCCTCTGGCAAATTACAATGAGCCCATAATTTTCCAGAACGGCCTAAACCACACTGGATCTCATCATAAATTAATACAACCTCATTGTCGACACATAATTTCTTCAATGAAACCAAAAATTCAGCGTCAATCGCATTGACACCACCTTCACCTTGAATTGGTTCGATAATAACAGCACATGTCTTTTCCTTGCTAATGAGTTTTTCGACGCTACTGATATCATTAGGTTCCGCAATCTTTACGCCTGGAACTAAAGGAGCGAAAGGCTTTTGGTACTTTTCATTAGGTGTGACTGATAACGCACCCATAGTTCTTCCATGGAAAGAATTCTTAAAAGTAATCATTTCATATTTATCATCGCTAAAGCTCTTACCGTACTTTCTAGCAAATTTCAAAGCTGCTTCGTTCGCTTCTGTACCAGAATTACATAAGAACACTCTCTGAGCTTCTTTCATACCACCAGAATTGATGGTATTGGTAACTAATTTATTAGCCAATTCACCAGCATATAAGTTATGGTAAAGGTTAGAACAATGCATCAATGTGGCAGCCTGATCTGAGATGATTTCGGTAATTTTACTATGAGAATGGCCCAAACAAGTAACAGCAATACCGGCAGAGAAATCAAGATATTGTCTGTTTTCTAAATCATACAAGTACGATCCCTTTCCATGAGTCATAACAACATTAGGACGAGCATATGTTGTCACTGTGAACGGTTTAGTTATAGTGTTAATGTATTGTCCCGTGTGTGAGTCTTCTGGTGCATCTGGAATTGATTTTTTGTTCAATAAACTTGACGTAGTAGAAAATTGATTAGCGACACGGGAAATTAGCCCAGGAATTCTTTTACCACCATCTTTACGTAACGATCTTGGAATATTTCTAAGCATTATTACTCAACGATTTGTTTTATTAGCTCTTTCGAATATAATATACTGATATACATATATATATATATAAATTTCATCAAAAGATTTTACATCGCGGTTGACTCATAAAAAACCTCAAAATTACTTGATCGGGAAATTCGTATTAAAATATGTATTATGCTTGTAGGACTGCTCTGCAGACTAATATCTATTGATATCAATGGTCACCTCTATCTTATTGGTTCTAACACTATGATCTTCTCTCTCAACAGAGTTCTGAATAATTCTATTGATTTCAAACCTCAATTTTGATTCATCATCAGGATTACCACCTTTCATAGTTATTTTCAAGCCAATAACGTACAACTCATAGTTAAACTTCGATATGAATAACTTCTCAATATTATACGAGTTTTTGTAGCAGTCGAGACTTAAAATTTTATCAATAATCGATGCTTTCAAAACATGGTAATCATAGTCGGAGTAAGGATATGATAACAACAATACACCGCCCAATATTTTCACTAATCTCCATCCACCGTAACATAACAAAAGAGCGATAACCAAGGTAGTAGCTTCATCTATGTCTATGTTAATCTGTGAAGTAATGTTGGATGGGAGCAATGGGACCGTCATTAAACAAATAGAATACGTTAAAGTTAAGAAGTGAGTTGGATTCTTGGCCATAATGTTGGCAAACTTTTGTAAGTTCTCTAAACTTAAAGGTCTAGCTTCCGATTCAATTTTCTTCATTTCTCTATCCAAAAGGCCACCTTTCAACTTACGGTTTGACGCAACTAAAGTGGCCTTTTCATCAGATGACGATATCATTTCACTTATTCTATCATAAGCCAAGATATACCTAGAAGTTATTAAGGTCACAATTACTGTGATGACTAGGACTAATTCATATACAAACCAATTAGCCAGATGTCCATGCTCTCCATGGATATGATGTGACAGGTGTTGTTCACCGTCATGCTCAACTGAGGTATCCTTTACTACCATAGATATAACGAATTCCTCTAAAGAGTGGCTAATCAAATCACAGCCCACCATGATTAAAGATGCACTCAATGCAAAACCAACTAAAACTTCTAGACGTCCTAATCCAAATGGGTATGCTATTGACGAATTATTCCAAACTTCAAAGTTAGACATAATATCTACAAACACAATAACCAAAGTGCCTAACGAATCATAAAAAATCAAATGAGCCAAAGTTGATAAAGATGGTAGTTTGAACTTAAAACCTACTAAAAATACCACCAATGATAAAGCTAAATGACAAAATGACCATAATAATTTAGATTTTTGGCTAGAATTAATGGATGCAAGTGATTCCTTGAAGGTAGGAATAGGATACAGATCAGCAATAGTTAGCAATTCATTGTTAGTGTTCACTGCTGGTGGGGGCTCCTGAAACAAATTCATAGAAACAGAAGAATGCTTGTACTTATGTCCTTTTCTGTGCGCAGGTTTTACCTGTAACGTTTGTGAAGCATTATTCATAAGCTCTTGTGGTTGAAAGTTAAAAGGCTGGTAACTCTTAGTAGGGGATGATGAACGGCGAACAGGTGACTTTGATCTATATGAACGTGTCGACCTTGTAGGTGACATAGACCTTGTAGGTGAAGAAGACCTTGAAGAAGACAGAGGAACGACTGGAGGTACAATTGTAGGCGGAGGTAAGTAATTATTCTTCGTGGTAGCGAGGTGAATGGAATTTCTAGCTCGAGGAGTGTTCGATGCAGATTGTACTGGGCTGCCATCCTCTGAAATTGGGTAATGGTTCGAGTCCATCATAAATATGGCTGACTTCGGTCTTGCCCTGCCAGAATTGGAGTTTGATCTTATGTGGGATGAAGCTGACGCTTGTAAAATAGGTGAGTTGGTCAACGATGAATTTGAATATCTCCTTTCGTTAACATTGGGTCCATTAGTTGTCGGACTTAAGCATGTACTTGGCCCACCACTAGGACCAAATGGATTGAGCACTGAATTATTGGAATCTGGTAATGAATCTGATGAAAAGTTAGCACTAGCTAAAAACTTCAAATCTGGTGGCTTGTTCATCTCTGTAACATTATCCTCCTTTGCTAGATCCACTCTCTTTGTAGAATCAGAGTATAATTTAGGTGACTCCATTAGTCTTGGATTGGAATCTATACTTGAAATTTCATCATCATCATCTTCTTCTTCTTCCAATCGATTATATGAAATTGAGTTTCGATCCATATTAAATCTATGGTCTTATATATAAGATATTTAAGCTTTAAACTAAAGAATGTTCGAAAAAAGTTCACTCAGTTGTTACTATTGATAATGATAATCTACGTGTAAGTTCGAGTAAACATATGTGCGGTGCGAACAATGAAATTTCAATTATCAGGCACAAAATCTTCTATTCACTATATACACTGTAAAGGTTATGGAGGATTTTCTTTTGTGGTAAATGCATCAAAAAGCAGTAGATTAATACAACCATTATTTAGTTCGATACCGGTATCTTCTAATAATTCGTAGCTTTCTATTTTAAACCTCTTTTTAGAAACAGTCTGCTGAGTCTCATTCAATATATCGAATGCACTACTAAGAGCTTCACGTCTAGAAGGGAGCAATATCAACTTACTGTCATTTAAGGCATAAATATCACCTCCTTTTTGTAATTCAGATTCTTCTAACATTAGCGCACAAAGTATTTTTGAATCATCAGTATACTTTTTTAAAGGGTATGAAATGTTAGGTTCCGAAATATTGAAAACAGACGACAAATTTGGAATTGTAGATATATTCAGCACCCCAAAATACTTCGAGTTACTGTTCCCCACCTCTGTACCATCAGGATTGGACCTTGATAAATAATCATTGGATGGACTATGCTGCTGATGGCTGGTATCGGTAGTCATGTCATCAGCCAAGTTACTGTCTGGGTTAAGAATCATCGACAGAGTAATTGAACTCTTCATTAGTAATAACAAGTCATATAACAAAATCCTCAACTTCTCATTGTTGAAACATAAAAATTTTGATTCAAGCAATGCAATTAAGTTTTTTATGAAGTGAAGGTCTTGTCCGTCTTGCTCAATAATCATTGAAGTCAACGAAAGCTTATGAATAATTAAAATCCTCAAGAAAATTGAAATTGTATTATATGCGTCCCGTCTGCTATCACCAATTATATCGGCGTTTGCCAATTGCAATACTTTTAGTAAAAACTTTGATAAATTATGAAATACTTCTTTAGAAGTCGTTACGGTGTTTAGAGAAGAAACTGAAAACTTTTTGAAGTAATCCTTCAATATTGATAATAGGTTAGTCCTTCCATCACTGCTCATTAAACACACACTATTTTCAGTGAATTTATCATCAGATACAATAAATTCAGTGTTGCATAAAAAGTTATGCTCGAAGATAGATAAAATATTCAACTTATGCTCCCATGAAAGATAATTGAATAGTTCCCCAAAGTATGAATTATAAGAAACAAAATGAAACTTAAGATTATTTAAGAGCATATCAAGTATGTATCTTAATTTTTCTATCGACTTATCCTTATTTGAGTCACGTAGTTCATTCATAATGATTATTTTGATTAATACTTGACAGACCGGCAAATTGAACTCGTCAATTATCGAAGCTAATCTTGGTAAATCACTGCTGCTTCCAATAGGTTCCTCCGATATATATATTAGTAAATTGAGGAATGAAATAATATCTGAGTTAGAGGCCACTTTTGAAAGACCATCCATAAAAAACTTAGTATTCGATATACTAAATTGTCTAAAGAAGCTTAAAACCTTACTATTGTATGCTTTTAGAGCGTAGGAATTGAAAAATGTTTCTTTCTCGTTGGAAAAGCTATCTAATAATGTGATAAATACATCATTAGAGTGACGTTTAACATATAAATACCGGATGCATCTTAAAACTAAAGCCTGATCATTGAATAGATTTTTATTATCACTTTCGGGATTTCCGAAAAGTAATTCATATTTAAGAGCATCCATTTGTTCATGCGATAGCTCTCTGGGCAATATAGATCTTAAAGTCAGAAATAATTCATGAGGTTGATACACTTCAAAGCACATGAGCTTTTTGAATAGCGTAATTAGCTTTTCGATACCCGGCTTAGTTCTAACCAAATTTATTATGAAATGTTTCATAATATCAAAGAAAATACCTCTGGTTGTCATATCTAAGGATCTTTTAGAATTTATCAATAATCTCATACATAAGTTCTCGTGCAATTCAGTAAACTCTCCAATATTCTTAAAATAATACTCCATTATAATTATAACTGATTCTTCAGTGTTCGAAATTTCATTAAATGCCTCGTTACTGACATTTAGTTCAAGTGTACTAATGAAGTCCGTAATATCAGTATTATTCAAAAGTTTAATAGGGGCCTCTAATAACAAATCTAAATCGTTTCTGAAGACGGTAGCCGTGTAACTGTCATTATTCTTTTGTGGTGTGTTGCTATTTGCATGAATTCTCATTGGAGAATCGACAGTTTCTTTCGCAAAAAGTAATTGATTAAAGTTTTTATGTTTTAATGCATTATCATTGTTACCATCTGAACTCTTACCATAAGTGGGCTCATTTTTCTCCACCGCATTATCTATGAAATACCAAACATCACTGAAGTTATAGTAATCATTGTCTCTTGTCAGCAAATCCTTATAATTAAGGATAATTAATTTGAAAAGTTCGTATCCCGTAGTGGTAGATTCATAGCTTTTTCCAGCTATAAATTTAACCAACTTGAAATGTCTGATAATCAATTTGCTAATTAAATATAACGAATCCATGTAACAAATGATCACTTTACCTTCATTCCTTAAGATAAATTTTATTAAAACTTTGAAAAATACCGTTAGATTATCACACAACGCATAAAAATTATAAAGACTAGTTATAATGTTGGGGTTAATATGTATCAACTTTGGAGATTTTGTTATAGATGTTTTAAGATAATTTGTAAGCCAATTCACCAATAAAAATTTTAATCCAACTTTCAAGTTTTTAATGTAAGTCAACTTTTCATCGCAATAACCATCGAACGAATTCAGCATTAGTCTATCGACTAATTCTTCTTTCAAAATTAGTTTACCCTTTTCAAACTTTTCTTCAAAATTAAACCCATTTGGAGTCCATTTCCTCAAGATACTGTCGCATTGCTTGTTATTTAAGACTGGAAGATTCTGCAAAATCGCTAAATGTGTTTCAACCAGCGAGTTGTTTTCATTATGAGACTGGGCTCCATCTGCACTCGGTGATACATAGAATAAACCTGATGCTATCAATTTTCTTAGGTAGCTTGAAATAGTAATAACCTTCAACTGATATAACTCATTAATCAAAACATATAAATTATAATCGATAATATCCACATCAGTACAATGAGCTAAATTGTAAATTATTTCAAGTATTTCATTCTCAAATTCAGCTTTTATACTATTGACATTTTTAACACTAATATTTTGAAGAACCTTCCGTTTCAAGAAGTTGCAAATTATTAAAATACCTTCACTAGAAGACATTTGTTCCCGGTATATAGTGATTGCCCAATAGATAACCACTTTTAAGTTGACTCTCCAATCGTTAAAATTATCAGGAGAAGAAGATATTGAACTAGGTATTAACATCTCAGCAAGTGTATCATTTAGTTTAAGTCTATCTAGTTGATCGATAATATTCAACGTATCATCACTATTTCTATTAATGAAATAATTATCATTCTCAACAGTATTCGGAATTTTCTTTCCAGTAATCAGATTATAATTGTTTTTTGTATCTTGCAGAAGCGATTGTTGAAGACTATTACTTCTTCTTCGATCTTTCGCTAAATTCCTAGCTGTGTTAACATCGACAAAATTGGAAGATTGTACATCTTTCATGCTTAGCATTAAACTTTCGTTTCTGTACTTAATTAATTTGAGTTGTTTTCGAATTTCAGTTTGTTCTTCGGAATCATAACTGTTAGCAACATCACTCAAAAGTATCTTATAAAGAGTTTCGTTCACTAAAATCCAGTAATTAGGAATAATGAATACATTTGTATTATGTTTGAATAAATAATTAACAGTGTCAGAAATGCTGCTTAGTAACTTTAGCTTTAAGGTCAGCGATAATGCTGCTGTATGATTTTGTTTATGTGAATAGTTGCTAGATTTCGTATTGTAAGTTGGGATCCTCTCAATAAAATAATAGTTGAGCAATAAAAGCTCGCTTAGTTCTTTCGATAAATAATCCAATTCTAAAATATCTTTCCAAAACATTTTTACCAACGTGATTGAAATCAACCTTTGTCCGTAATTCAAGTCTATGTCAACAAGCCATTTATCAAGAGATGACTCTTCGCCTTCAGATCTTGAAAATGCAAGAAGCTCAGATACATGTGACTGATCCAAAGGCAATCCTTCTTTTAAGAACTTCAAAATAGATGTGAGAAAAAAACTCTTGTCTAACAAACATTCTATGTATAGCGCTTGAACATAATTTAATAGATAATTCAACTTCGTCAAATACACTTGCTTTTTCTCTTGTATTGTTATGTTGCACATATCCTTTGAAAACTTATAGAAATAGTCAACCAATTGATGAGTCCATTCTTGTAGCCACTGAGTTTCAAAAGTTTCAGAAGTAGTATTTTCAACCGGATGAGGATTGTTAGGAAGTCTTGATTGATATTTCTTTTTCAATACCAATAACTCACTGTATAGAACACATTTCGTGAGCCATAATGCTCGTGAAGTAGGAATGTTCTTGCTACATAAAATATCAACTAGCATCTTATTTTTAATCCCATGAGGCAATTTATTTGATATGTTCAGTAATGGTTCATCCGGATTAGCTAGATCCCGAAGCCACGCCTCTTTCTTCAGAGCTGTCAAGGTAACTCTTGGTGGTATTTTGAATTTATTTGAGTTATACTTTATCTTATTAATCACCTCATTTCTTGTTCTATAAGAGTTGACTAAATGTTGCGATAACTCTTTAAGAACTTTGTCGCAATTACTGCTGGATGAAAATAATGATGCTTGAATCAAATTCCTAGCAGAATAGTATTCATTGGCAACCAGGGGACCTTCAAAGTATCCCTTATTAAGGTATGCTTCATTATTTAGTTTTTCAACTTCTACTTCAGATTTACCTTTAGGCAAGTGTGTTGTATCTTTCCATGGTTTAAAGTCAGGATAAGTCAATTCATCTGTGGAACTATTAGATGTGTATCTGTTTTGTTCTGAAATGGATTCTGAAGAGTTGCTTAGTTCATTTAAGGGATAAAGTGGTATTGCAGGCTTATCCATTACATACTTCATAGCCAATAGCTCATCTTTGGTACTATTAGAAACAGAAGTCCTGTTATGTGAGGATAATAAACTATTCCTATTCTTTGTTTTCGACATTCCGATTCAATAGCTTCTTAGCCTTTCATTTGTAACAAATTTCAATAATTGTCTAGAAAATCTCTACACTTATCAATCGATAATAGGTCAACCTCTTTTTTTGCGGTGAAATACATATTGATCATGTGCGCATACTACAGAATTCAATAGTCTATGAAATAAGTCATTTTATTATATACTGTATCTGATACTTTAATATAAAATTGTCGAAATGTAAAGAAGAGATGACTTACCAATCATCGTCATCTTCTTCATCTTCTTCATCACTGTCACCAGTGGCACCCTTTCTCTTTTTCAATGCATCTGCTAAGGAGCCAGCCAAGTTAGTCTCTTCACTTTTCTTAGCTTTTAAAGCATCAGCTAAGCCGTTACTCAAGCCAGCGCCATTCGGGGCTTGTGCTTGTTGCTGGCTTTGTTGTGCTTGAGATGCTGAGTTTAATTGTGGTGGAGGAGGTGGAGGAGACTTAGCATTTCCTGCTGGTGAGTTTGCAGGAGGATCACATTCTACGACATACGCGGCAGGTACCCAACCTTCTTTAGTTTCATCCAAGGTCTTTGCTAGCCACCAACCATTATCTTCTTTACGAGTAATAAAGACAATAGTTTCTTTTGAAATTGGCAACTCCGAAGCACTTCCAGTACCTTGGAAATCATATGCTGCCTTGTAAGTTGGGAACTTTGGTTTTGGGGGTGGTGATGCTGCAGCGGGTGGTGGAGGTGGTGCAACATTTTTCTTTGCTGGTGGTGCTGGGGCAGTCTTCCTGGCTGGTCTTGATGGGGCCAGGGGCTTTTGTGTTGGCGCTTGCTGGCCATAAGAACCAGGAGCGGAAGGTGGTACCTTTCTTTGTGTTGTATTTTGCGCTTGTGGTGCTGTATGATGAAACGCCGCTTGGGCTGCTTGAGCTGCTTGTTCGGGATGTGCGTGTGGTTGAGTGTCTGGTGGAGCATGTCTTTGGGTCTGTGGTTGAGTGTCTGGTGGAGCATATCTCTGGGCCTGTGGTTTGGGTTGAGATTGTACCGGAGGAACCACTCGTTGCTGTGTTTGTTGAACTGGTGGCTGAATGTACGAAGGTCTGCTACTTTGTGGGGCCTTTGATACTGCTGGGGGTTGGTATGACGATGTAGATCTCATATTACTGCCTCTGTTATAATATTTGCTATAATCAACTTTACCTGCTGCTCCTCTAGGTCTTTTTGGATTTTGACTATTTCCAGGTAAACCTTGTCTGACCGTAACAGTACCTGACTTGTAGGAATCTCCATTTACTGGAGCTGTATTTCCTACTATAAATTTAATCGTATGAAACTTTCCTGGTTTCTTTTGATATTCAATTGTTTGTCCAATCTTAATATTCAAACCAGGGTTGCATTTCTTCAAGTGGGTAACAAGTTCAGTTTTGAAATCTAAGTTGATAAAAATATCAGGAGTTGTTGGAGTAGGCGAGTGCAAAGAGACAGCCACCCAATTGTCCTGATAAATAGATAATCCAACGTAATTTATTCCACTTACTGGGATTGTAAACTCCTTTTGTACCTGTAATCTGTTCTGGACTAAAGTTTGAGCTATAACATATAAACTGTTCTTAGTCAATATGAAAATCCTTGATAGTCTCTTAGATGATCTTCCAAATTTTGATAATAAGATATCACCTTTAGCAGAAAAAATGACACTATCTGAAATACCTGCTTGACTCATAATAAATCTACCAAAACCAGAACTATACTTACAACCCAAATAATCACCCATAAATGCACGAGACCCTAACATGGACATTCTACGACGTTCTTTCCTACCATGTAATAACCCATTCCCATAGTCACGCAATTGTTCAAATTGATTACCGTGAGTTTTATTTTTCCAGGCACTTTGAATCAATCTTGCTGCGTCATCTTTTCTTTTTATATAGCGTCTCCAAGCTCTTTGGATTCTAGCCGCCATATTATGCCAGTATTTATCTCTCATATCTTCTAAAGCGAATAATGTCTCAGGCGTTTTTATGAAAACCTTTGTAGTACCCATTTGATATTCCGAATCGGGAATATGACAGGATCTTAAGATTTCATGAACAGCTGTTACATCATCACCTTGCCAAATATAATCTCCAGCATAACCTGTTTTAGGAGACAACAAATAAAATCTTTGGACAAATTTATCGAAAGTCGTACGATACGCAAAACCTGCTCTTCTAATTCGAACATTTTCTTTCAAACCCAAGTATTTAATTTGATGCAATACTTGGTTATTATCGTATTCCTTAGGTCTCTTTGTTTGGTTTGGTTTGATTGTTCTGATATAAGATGGTTGGCATTGCGATAATGTGTCAACTAACAAGTTCGCACTTTTCTTGATCTTATCTGACGCTGTTTCTGGTCTTTTCTTGGAGTCCGTTAATGCCGCAAGTAGATCAGGTGGAAACAAAACTTGACTAACGAAACTATTTGAGGATGTGGACAATACTTCCACCAAATCACGTAACATCGAATCTTTGTTCTTATCTGTCATACCAGCTACGTCATATGTCACGTCACCAGCATAATGCTTGATAATGAATTTACCTCTACGGTCCTCGAAATGTGCATTATTGGCTCCCACCATGCTCAATCTTTGTGCAAAGACCTGATCTGCCGCATCTGAATCTGCATGAGCAGTCTTAACAGAATCATTCAAAGCAGCAAACAAACCTGGTTGAGGTCTCAAAGCTTCAATTAAATCACAAACAACTTTATTGTTGAAATAATCTATTGGTGTCCATTTAATTTGTTCTTGAACATATTCATCTTGTTCTGCCTTCAAAGTTAATTGGATAAAAGTCTGCTGTAATTTTTCATTCACATAGTTGATACAAATTTGTTCGAAGGAATTATGCTCAAAGATTTCAAAACCATAAATATCTAAAATACCAATTGATTTTTTTTCTTGAACTGCCCCTGAACCTTGTAAAGATAAATTCACTCTTTCCACAATCCAATCAAAAAGATTATTATAAATGCCCTTTGCCAATGCATCACGTACGGATGTAGCTTGGACGATGTTTAAGGGAACATGATATGTAGATCCTCTTCTCATACCATGTGACGTTTGCATTACTCTTTGAATGAGGGATGTCTTTAACGTTTCAGCATCAACATCTAATAAATAGGCTATAAACGCAGTCACACTTTCATCTCTAACTGCAGCATTTCCGTTGTCATCCTCCACAAACGAAACATTACCGACCCATAAGATCAGTGCTAACATTCTGAAAATATTATCTTGCTCATCCTGTGATAATCCGATGACTTGCATAGCCCTCAAGGTATCCTGAAGATCCTTTGAATCATCTACACCGTCAACATTTATACATTTGGCTGCAGATGTATAGACATAAGTTTCAGGCCCCTGAATTCCAAATGACTGTTGATATTGTGGGGGGCAATGCTTGGTGAATTGATAGAAAATGTGAAAATTACGTTCATTTGTTATCTGAGAGACAACTCTTTGCTTTTCTAAAAGATAGTTGGTAATGTGCGCTGAAACTGGCTGGTAGTTAGATGGATTAAAGTAGATCTCGAGGTATTTACCATGTCTAGATGAGTTATTATTTCTCAATGTCTTAGCACACCCAAATGACTCCAATAAAGGATTAGTAGCCAACACCATATCTTTGATTTTAGAGATGCCTCCGTCTCCTCCCGCACTGACCTGATCGTCAACCGAAACGTTCGCAATATATTGCATGATCTGTTTGGCTGCTTCAGTCTTACCGGCACCAGATTCACCAGATATAATAACACATTGGTTATCGCCATAAGATTTCAAATTATAGTACATTGATTCCGCAATGGCGAAAACATGCGGTGGAACCTCTAATCTGTTTTTGCCCTTATATTTATTTAAATGTTCCGGAGTATAAATACCTAAATCTTCAAACGGATTTACAGAAATTAAAACATGTCCAATATATGTATATATGGTACTGTTCATGAAACGCTTGTATAAGTTATCATTGATTGCGTCGTCAGCAATTTTGGAAAGTAATGTCAAATCTGAAACCCCGACTTCCTTCTTCTTATGAAGATCAAACTCGGCCTTTTTAATACCGCTCTTAGAGGGTTGTTGCAGTTGTTTATTCTTAGTACGAACACCTCTTTTCACAATCGCCATTTTGTTCTTTACGCCTGATTTATCAAGAAGCTACTGAAAGAAGAAGTTCAATGATCCCTTTAGCTGTTCGAATCAATAGAAAGCGTTTCGTCGGATGCTCGCTTTTGGTCATTTGATTACATAACAAAATGGCTCTGCTGCAAAATGGCATTTAGTTAGGCTATAACTCTACTTCTAATCTCTATTTATTATGATAATATACAACGATCAATGAGACCATAATCTGATCATCTTATCTTTTCCACCACTGGCAACTCTTTTACCATCCATACTCCAGTCGACAGCATAAACCTCGTCAGCATGACCTGGTAAATCTACACTTAACTTTCTAGTTCTAATATCCCAAACCTTTAAGGTGGTATCCTTGGAACAAGTAACTAAAAGTCTATTATCAGCGGACCATGCACTTTGGTATACAGGTGCAACATGTCCTCTTAATGTTCCGATAAAGGTTCCTTTGATACCGTCCCAAATCTTGATTGAGTTATCGAAAGAACAGGAAACGATATAACGGCCATCGGGCGAAAAGGAAACGTGGTTGACAAGCTTTTGGTGTCCCGTCATACGGCAGATAGGCTTGGACGACTTCAATGGCTCCCAGAGGTACATAGTGAAGTCATCACTGGCAGTAACTATTCTTTCACTCACGACACCATTCAATTTTGCAACTTTTTCGTATTGTTCCAAAGCCTTCATACGCATTTCTTCTGGTGTTAAATTCTTTGTTTTCGATTTTGTCGACGTGTGGTCAAACGCCCCTTTACGTATAACGTAATCTGTAGAAGTCGACAAGTGGTTGACCCAATGAGCATGACTCTTTAACGTTTGAATACATTTTCCGCCGGCCAGGATATCCCAGACTTTAATAGTTTTGTCGTGAGAACCACTGTATACAATATTAGAACCAGTCCATTTAACACATGAAACGGCGTTTGTGTGTCCACTCATGGTTAATAAGCAAACTCTTCTAGTAGTGTCCCAGACCTTCACTGTGCCATCTTTCGACCCAGATGCTAATCTTGGCTTACTTCCGGGTTGGACTAAATGCAAAGGTTCCCATGCTAAACTCGAGATCCATTTGGTATGACTGGATAAGGCACTTCCAAGTGGTTTTCCCAGATCCGCATCCCATAATCGCACAGTACTATCCATCGAACCTGTTGCAATCATAGAACCACATGGAGAGTATGAAACACACAATACCCAGTTAGAATGTCCCGACAATGTATGCATTGGAGTTTGAGTATTACAATCCCAAATTCTGGCGGTGGAATCCCCAGCACCAGAACACATACGTCCTGAATCGTTTGGAGCAAACAGGCAACATAAGATAGTAGACCCATGCCCTGCAATTGCTGCATTCGATCTCGTTATTGCTTTGACTTTAAAAACAGCTCTGGGCGTATACACTAACGTCATAAAATCTTCGGTGGTCTTGATCTGTGGTTTCAAAACCGAAGAATATAAATTGTCCTTAATGTCAACCAAGTTTCCTTCCTTATCATCTTCGTTACTTTTATTCAATAATGCAAACGTATATGGGACAGGATCGTCTGTCTCACTATGAAGCTGGTTCAATAACTGTTCCAATTGCTTTTCTGTTATTCCTCCTGGAACTCTTATTGAGCCTCCAATAGATTCTCCAGTATCTGAGGCCTGGAATTTTATTAATACATTAGGCACATCTTCGGGAACTATATCAACTTCACGGACCTTCTGTGCTTCTTTCTTCTGTTTTTTAGAAGGTGGAGGGATTACTGTGGCCATAGTCTATCTTTATATTTTATCGTTGTCAAGTGTTATATGAATATTTCAGTATGTACTAATAAAATTTATCTCTACCTAAAAAAATATGTGCGATGAGCAGAATTTTATATACAGAATATTTATACGCTAGTAAGCTAATTAGTAGCTTCATCAACTATATTTACTAGTAATGAACCCATAATCTCATCATCAGATGCATCTATTTCCAGCTCGAGATCTTCTCTATTCTTAGCTTCTGGAAATTCATGCTGATTTTCTTGAACTAATTGCGAAAGCTGGCTTTTGCTTATATTCTGTGAATCAGTGGAAGGTAAGAACGTGTTAATCTGACTCTCTGTTAGGTTTGGCGACGAAGGAAGAAACCTTTCCTTCTCTATTCTTGAATCGTGTAAATGACTTGAGATTCCGTTTGTACCAGTAGCCTCCGGATGTGGGGTGTTTGGACTATGTACAATGGATGGTTGCAATGGAGGCATGGGCTCGGGGGTACCATCTGTTGGTATCAGAGTAGACCCAGACAAATCTATGATCTTAATATTACGTGTTTCTGGAGCTCCGTTGATCTCATCTTCCTCTTCAAAATCATCGTAATAGCCATTATCATAATCAAAATACACTGGACCATTTTCAGATCCCATCTGATGTAGATTAATCGTTTTTACTGCAAAGACCATTTTTAATTGGGACGAGCTGATTAGTCTTTTTTGCATCTCATCTTGTTGCAAAGTATGGTTGTCTTTGAAATGTGGTGTTTTATGGTACCAATCCTTATAGAAAATTAGTCTCGAGGTGATAAAGCTATCTAGCGAAGAATTAGTAGAGCTCGAAGTCTTCCTCGACATAGACGCAGATGCAGAATTTGTAGGAGTGTAATTACCGCCTAGAGAGGCAGAGAGAACAAGACGCCCACTCCCATAGCTCAGAGATGGTCTTGCTTGTGACAATGGTGTACTTGAAGATGCTGAAGACGGTACTTGACTATCATACCCAGACCCATTTGTCAAAAATGGCTTCGGACGATAGTTTTGATATTTGGAGCTTAGGTATCCAAGTAAAATGCATATCAGGCTGTTCTTATATGTATACTGTGATATCATATTGGTTAAGGTGCTCGCATGCGACTGGTACTTCAAAGCCGGATTTTCTCTTAGCAATGCTGATTGTGCCGGTATTTCAGGCAACTTAGGCTGGTACCCTTCCGCCTTACTCTTTTCCCGGCTATTTATTAAGATCGAGTTAGTTAACACCTGGAACTTTAGGAGCGCTTCTTCATACGCCGCTGATAACTCCAATTTATATAGCTCGAGGAGTTCATGGAAGTTATTTATTACAACGATAGTCGATTCTTTTGGCCCGTCCAACTTATCTGACATCAAAAGTGCAAATAATTTCGCAAACGTATCCGCCGTATACGATATTAGCTTATTATCTAGCCATTCGTCCTGGAATTTTTCGTTCTTCACTACACTATGCCAAGGGAACGGATGCAAAGTATCAATAATAATGGCTCGATTTTCACTGCTATGACTTAAATGAGATACTATGAGCGATCCAACAACAAATGAAACACCAGTGCAATTGGGCACGCTTTCAAAATCATAAATACCATTACTTATAGTCTTCATCAATAACGAATCTAACGATGGTATAGACGTCGATAAATGGTTGAAAGTCGGCTTTTGCAGCATCATATCAAACAACGAAACCATATTGACCTACCGATATTCTTCATTAGTTATGTACACCTCTGGACTGCCGTATAACACGTCCTACCACTAGGCGTTTGATCTATATTCATATTAGATATCAAGTATTCGATACTACTGCATAAACTTCGATACACAAAATTTAAAAATATTCTCACTTGCTTTAGAAATAGTTCACCAGACCATTGAATTATTTAGTCTCTACATCAACATCTATCGTTGAAATATCATCATTGGAATAATCACAAGATGGTAAATTCATCTAATGGCTCCAATCCTCTTTCGGCGAGTTCAACGGACCTGAATTCAGCACAACAACAATATACAAATGTCAACAATCCTGTTTCTAATGCTAATCATAGTCACCGTCATACAGCGGGTCCAAAGGGTAGAAGACCATCATTGCTAAGAAATGATTCATCTAGTAATTCTGTTTATACGCCGAGTAATACAGCTGGCGATGGGTCTACGCCGATGCACTCATCGCACCTTAAATGGGGCTCAAGTGGTACTGGAAATAATAATGCCTCGAGTACAGCGATAAATGACTCGCATAATAGCACCAATGCCAACTCAACGTCGTTACTAACTCCTAGTTCCAATAAGAGGCAGACAAGTCATAATAATTCCGGTAATAATACATTGAGTTCTACTGGTGGTAGGGCCCGCTCGCGTTCGATAACCCAGACTCTTTCACACAATTTACAAAATAATAATAAGCAGTATTTATCACAAGAAAAGGCGTATTTAAAGAAGATGAAAAACCAGTTTGTGGATGACTACTATACCAAGGGAATCACGGGCGCGGAAATGAAAGAAGTCAACAATAATGATGAGGATGAGGATGAAGACGAGGACGAAACCAATCCAAATGGCCACAGTGACTTGTTGGCTGACATGGACGATGATAAATACCAAATTGACTACAATTTAGCATTTACTTTATTGAAGAACGGCAAAAATGCCATCAATATCAATCCGAACAGAAATATCACTCAATTAAATGCGGATAGTGCTGATGATCCTGCAGTAATAGAAAGACTTGAATGGCAATCGATGTTAACTTCTGTGCTTACAGGTGATGTGGTGAGATCCGAAAAGACCAAAATTATCAACAATAATAGTCCCGAAAATGAACAAAGTTCATTCTTACATGCAACATATAAAGAGAACTTATGGTTCGGTATTCACGCTAAACTTTTTAATAGAACAGAAGATGATCAAAGAAAAATTATTGAATATCGTCGTACCCTTGCTGATGCATTATTTGATGAAGTTCTAAATTTTGAGGTAAATCATGATGACCCAGAGAGCAATCCACCTAGAAATCAAGTAGCTTATATTCTTGATAAATATGATAAATGCTGCGACTTATGGAGAACCCTGGAAGACATGAAGAATGAGAAGCCAGTATGTAGAACTGCTGAATTCCAAGATCGGATTGATGCTTTAACTGCTTGGTTATCTATCACAGATGCAATGCAAAGAGAAAGTGATTCATTAAAAGTATGGATCGGTAATGATGAAATGGACATCACAAAAAGTCGAAGTGAGAGCGGTAGTGCACCATCTTCTGAAGCAACAACGCCAACAAATACAAAAAAGATATTCAATGAAGATAACAAATCTTTGGCTGAAAGGCTCATGAAAGAAAAAGACGTTTATTCTATTTTCCAAAAGCGTATATTTTTTCCATTAGCCCCCTGGATGATTAAGTCAAAGGACACTTACTTGAGATTGGGACATATTTTTGAGACGCTTAAATTACCTGATTATATTCATGACTTGATTCAGTTATGTCTTATACCGATGAAGTTGATTAAAGAAATTATAAATGTGAGATTAGTTTACGCCAAAAAATTGGAAAATCCTACATTAATGATGATTGATCAAATGATAGATGATTTCAAATCTTACATCACTATAGCTTTGGAAGTAAAACTGGGTATTGTTGAATATTGTAGACCAGATGTTGGTCAGATATGGGTGTTGAGTGATTTATTTGATTCTGAAAATCAGGAGTTTGATAAGGTAGTTTTAAAATGTGTCAAATATTTCTTTGCATTATTAAATAAAAAATTATTAGATAGTTCAAGATCACCCACTAATTTCAGAACTTTCAAAGAACCAGAAGAATTAGAGGAAACCTGGAACTATCTTAAATGGTTAGGTAACCTTATTGATGGGGGTAGTGTCGTTGTTGCTGAACACATAACCGTATTAACACTGAAATTAATTCATAGACTATTAGCCTATTTCAATAATCAAATAGGAACTCCTCCTGCTAAGTCTGCGGGTTCTTCTGATCTAATCAGATGGTACAGTTCAACTACAGAAAACTTTGGGCAATTACGTCGTAAATTGGCAAGATTTACTGGTGAAATTTCTAGAGACTTTACGAATTCCTTAGTTTTTGATCTTTCATCAACACCCAGCAATAGAACTAAAAATATACTCGAAGTTTTGAAGTCGACTAATCATTTCTTGGTATATACTGGTACAATAGAGACACAGGGTACATACTTTTTTGCAAGTGCGGAATTAATGGGTAATGAACAAGAAATATTAAGAATAATAAATGGTTCTTACATTGGATCGGATCCAAATGAAGCTAATCTGGACTTTTCTGATTTGTTGAAAATGCTTCAATTACATGAAGATGGGGAAACTGACCAACACCCAGACCTGGTGGATCATTTGATTCCAAACGAATCGAGTGATTTCGGGTATGTCTTGGCATTATGTCCACCTAAGCCAATCGTCTGGGAAGGACACATTGTTACTATTCATCTAGAAAATGTTCCAATTACCGACATTAAGGTGGGGCAAATACTCATGATAACAAAATTGCCTTATGGCAGCTTGCATATGGTTAAAGAAAAGTTTTTGGACACAGTAAACGATTTCATATTAGTGGGTGGTATGATGAAACAAGTTGAGCAAAGATGTTCCTTGGCAAAAGTACATCATGAGTTAACTAAGATCAACAGAGTCTTCTTTAAAATGTCATTGTCAGTTTTGGATTCTGTAAAGAAAGTAAGAGCAAATTGTAAAGAATTGGCAGCTGAAAGTAGTTGTCAAGAGTTGATCAATAGTTATTTTATCTATGCGAGAGACTTCGGTAAGAATTCCGTTAAAAACCTTGATTCTTCAAGAAAATCTACGGTTATTATGAAGCTTATCCAACTCTCTATTGAATGGGTTAGTTTTGTTTGTGATGATTGTATACCGACTGATAGGAGGACTTTTAGATCGTGTGTTTTGGCTTTGGAATTTGCCATGGATATGACTAGAGGCTTTAACGTTTTGGTTTTGAATGATGAGCAATTCTATAAGCTAAAATTGAAGGTTGCTCGCTGTATGTCGTTGCTTATTTCTCATTTCGATATCATGGGTGCAAGATCCAGTGAAGCTGAGAAGAAGAAATTATTGAAATGGTCTTCTCAAAGACATAGGATTGAAAATTCAGCTGATGATGCATGTATTATTCAAGCATACAGGGAAGATGTCATGAGAGAAATTGAAGAAATTGAGAATTATAGAAAAGACTTGCAAGAACAGTTACTGTCGATTGGTAGAGTCTTAGATGTTACCGATCTGGAATACCAATTTGTTACTCTATTAGCATCTTCCTTTTCTAGCGTTTCTATTAGATGGCAAAAAGGTAGATTTATCGGTGGAGGGACTTTTGGACATGTTTATGCGGCAGTCAATTTGGATACAGGCGGTGTTATGGCAGTTAAGGAAATAAGATTCCACGATAGTCAATCCGTTAAAAATATTGTACCTTCAATTAAAGATGAGATGACCATTTTGGAAATGTTGAACCATCCTAATGTCGTTCAATATTTTGGTGTTGAAGTTCATCGCCATAAAGTTTACATTTTTATGGAATTCTGTGAAGGTGGTTCCCTTGCGGGATTGTTAACACATGGACGTATAGAAGATGAAATGGTGATACAAGTTTATACTTTACAAATGTTAGAAGGTTTGGCATATTTACATCAATCGGGTGTCGCTCGTCGTGATATCAAACCAGAAAATATTTTACTTGACCATAATGGGGTTATCAAGTTCGTTGATTTTGGTGCTGCAAAGGTGATTGCAACAAGTGGAAGAACTCTTGGTGGTGGTAGTGGTGGTGCAAATCAAGGCCGCAGCATGAATGGAACCAACTTAAACTCAATGACTGGTACCCCTATGTATATGTCCCCAGAAGTAATAACCGGTGCATCGGGTTCTGGAAATGGTGTTGTTGATATTTGGTCGTTGGGTTGTTGTGTATTAGAAATGGCTACTGGTCGCAGACCTTGGACCAATCTCGACAATGAGTGGGCCATAATGTATCATATCGCAGCAGGTCATAAGCCACAGTTACCTTCTGCAGACCAATTAAGCGAACCAGGAAGGAAGTTCATATCAAGATGTCTAGAACATGATCCTAGTAATAGACCAGGCGCTGTCGAGTTGTTGAATGATCCTTGGATTGTTGCAATTCGTCAAGCAGCATTTGTTTCTTCTGATAGTGTTAGTACACCATCTTCAGAAGTTGGTTCTGATATGTGATTGTTTGACCGGGAATATTTAATTCTTCTATTTATAATGTACAATAGTGTAATCCTACAATAATCTGTAATATGTTACAAGTAAATTTATTTACATATGTTAATCTAAAGAGATACGAAATGAAGTTATGATATATACAATAAGTGCAGTTAATTAATTCCAATTATACGGTTTTTATATTTTCAGTGAAAATTTGTTTAATATCTTCAACCACGTCACCCTTCACATTAACATAACCGGCCACTTTGTTCACCATGACATTTTCGGGTTTTAATTCTGGATGTGCTTGTAATAAATCATTCTTAAATTGTTCAATATCGCCCCTTATTCTCTTGATTTCTGTGGTCACCTTAGTATTTTGAACCTTTTTATATACTGGCCAATGTCCATATTTGGTTTTGCAAATAGAATAATTATTGATTCCAAAGCCATTATTTGGCAAGTCTACGGCTTTAATAGATGCTAAAGGAGGGAACTGATATGGCTTGACAGTAGCCTTTGGTAATGGTGGTCTAACAGACTTTAATGAAATTCTTGAAGGTTTCATGTTATATAAACCGTTGTGTAATATTTAATAGCAAAATCAGTTGGCTGACCTTAACTATCGATAATTAGTACTGCTTCCATAATGAAAAATATTTCAAATATTTTCTCGGTTTTTACACGCATCAACAAATGTCGTTCAACTTAAATGCGACATTCATATATTTCATATATAGACTATTTAAACATGGACCTCACTCTTGATAGAGGGTACATTAGCTATAGAGTCAGCTTTTTTATGTAGTTTCATGTGCCTTGTATAATTAGTCTTCTTATCAAATTGCTCACCACAAATTTCACAGTTGAAAGCTTTCAAATGTATTTTCATATGCTTTGTCAAATTCGAGCTCTCGCTAAATCTCTTGCCACACCCCGGCCATTTGCACATTAGTGGCTTTTCACCCGTATGTATTCTATTATGGATCGATAAACTTGAACCAGTCGCGAAGTTTTTGCCGCAAATAGAGCATGTGAATGGTTTCTCGCCAGAATGAATTCTCAAATGTTGCTTCAACATTGAGTCAACTGCAAAGGTAGATCCACAAATGTCGCACTTGCATGGTTTGAAATTCGTATGAATATGGATATGTCTTAGAAGCTTTTGTCGTTGACGGAATCCTTTACCATTGTGACGGTCACAGCCTACCCAATTACAAGCATAGTTCGATTTACCCAGCCCAATATGGTCGTCGACCAAATGAGTATGCAAGTCACCGGTAGAAATATGCGTTCTATTGCATGGGATTGGTTCTCCCGTAATGCTATCGACTCCAACTTGCCATTTGCAAGTAAAATATGGGTCTATTGTCTCGCTGCAGCAAGATCTATTCTTTTTCTGAGGAGAAAACTTAATCGAAGTTATATTGATATCATTTACAGGACTTGGATTTGACTGCGATAAAATTGGATTATTTGGTGACGATATGTTTGATTTGTCCGTAGTACTAGGAGTTAGCATATTAATATTATCATCAAACAAATTTTCGTTTCTTTTGTGACAATTCAAGTGGTCTATTAATGAATTCAAATCCGTATTCATATAATTACATTCATTCCATTCACATTGATATGGTTTAAAGTCTGATGATTTTGATATACTTTCATTCATATTATACTCCTGACCAATATGCTGGTCAATCACATGTCTCATAATTGTTCCATCGCTGATCGTCTTGAAGCAATTATCCCATTGGCATGAATACGTTGGAAATGTAGAGTCTGCAACTGTCGGTTGGTCAGTCTCACCTGCTTCCGCATCCCCCAACATGGACAATTTATTATTGGCCTCTTGTCCATTATCTTTGGATAAGTCAAGCAAATGTTTAAAATTGTTAAACTGGATGAAAAAATCAAAGTCCGATGTTGGCTTCTCATCAGGTGTCTTATTTGATATGTTCTCCTCGGTATTATCAAGGTTCGGTATTGATGCATGAAAGCATGACTGATGTATGTGATGGTGATCAGTTGCTAAACCGCTCTGATCATTAGCAGCGGTGAATTCATCATGAATTTCCGGTGTAGGATGACATACATGAGGAAAGTGTACTTGAAAGTACTTATTACCAGATTTCTTGTCCTGCGGTAATTTTTGTCTTTTCAAACTGGGTTCTGCGGTATCAGCATTTATCTCTAAACTATCGTGAGCCTTACTGATCAAATTTTCAAATATTGGCTTCTTGGACATCTGTAAACCACATAAATTATTCTCATGGTTATATAATTCACTTTCTGATGTGTTACAACAATCAAAAGACGAGTTATTGGGTAAGTCGGGTTCTATGCAAGCAGGATTATTACAAATACTGTAGGCCTTCGAGTCTGATGAATCCTCCAAACAACTAGGATCCTCACAACACTTCACCTCATCTCTATGACAGCCATCCTTGTTGTCAAAGGCATCATCTTGATTACCACTATGTTCAAGGGTTTCTGTTACGCAATCGTTCGTACATGCAATTTTCTCTTCCTCCTTGGTCCCATCACATTGTAAATAAAAGCAGTCATCTAATTCATCACAGAATATATCTTTACATAGCGAGAAATCGTCGAACTCATTACATGTTTCTAAACCATCCTCTAAGTGTTTCGACCCATCATCTACAGTTTCTATTTCCTGGACACTCTGATTATGATTATCGTGATCATGGTTGTGAATATGTCCATGGATATGCGTGTGATCCTTATGTCTATGAATGTGTCCGTGAAGATACCCATGCGTCCATACTTTACCCTCCTCGAACAATTTTTCATAAAAATTAGATGGAATCGAATTTGAATAGCTACCACCATGAGCTTCGGAGTTGGATGGTACGGCTTGTTTTCCGTTTGATGCTCTCATATCTGTCTCTGAACGTATGCTATTTGTGAGCAACTTTTCGTTAATATCACCCGTTGAGTTGGGCATTCCGAAACTCTCCATCTGTCAATATTTTCAAAAATCTATCTGTATAAATGTTAAGAACTGGTTAACTTTATGTCGAATAGATCAAGTGCTGGGTGCTTTGATAAAATTTAAGTCAAGATAGTGAAAAACTCTCGATTATTATTCCATATAACTGACTAGTAGCTTCGACTCTAACTTCTTCTTCGTCTTTGTCTTACTAAATTATATCCATTCATTAGGAACCATAAAAAAAGGTTGCAATGACCCTGGTAGTTATGATTTAATAGGCATATCGCATATCAGGTGAATAGCGAGATTTTTTGGTCTGAGGTGCAGGTTGACTATCTTGACATCTCTACACCACCCTGCTTCTACCTGAAATTGTACCTTTCTACTTGGCTTCGAACGCACTATTGTATAAGAGAGAAACATGGTCCTTAACGAGTCTGAGTCTGTAGTTTGTTATAGATACTTTTAGGGCTACAAGTGGCTTATATGGGGAGAATTATATGGGGAGAATTATAAGGGGAAAATAGCTATGTAGTTATTAGTGAATTTAGAGAGATTCAGAACAAGTACCCAATTAATGAAAAATAGAATTTTCTATTTTGGATCGAATACATTGATTAGACTGGGTAAATGAATTCTTATGAATGAATAATCTACTAAATACAAGCGGGTACTACGGATTGCAAATATTGGTTTCCTAATCGTTTAACTCCAAGCCAAATATTTTGGAGTTATGGAGAAGCGAATTATTAGTGCGTGTTGTTATTGTTTGAATACTAAACCATATACTATTGTCTACATATCTACATGTAACAGACGTGTTTCTGTTTCTGATTCTATACGCCATTGGATATCAACAGGGCGCACGTTGTTTGTAGGATGAAAATAGATAATTGATGAATACAATCGACGCAGGGAGGGTATTCTTTCCCAGGTGGACGCATTCTCAACTCAAACTCATCAGCATCTCCTCTATCGCCAATACCAGATAAAAGATAATGTACATGTACGTCAAATTAGATTACAAGAACCAAAACAAGCTAGTTCCGGGATGACCAAGAATGTCAGGCAAACAAAGGAAAAACCATCGTGGCTCTGAATTCTAGTCATACTTTTGATATATATACTAATGCTACTCCAATAGCATGTAAAACATATCAATTCATGCGTGAAGGAACAGGATCTTCTGATATCTCATGCCTTTGTCCCCACTAAGTTTCCCTAACATATTATCTAGCGTAAATTCTCTAAACCCATAATCTTTCACTATGTGCCACAATGCGCGAGAAATGAAAAAAAGACCGAATATCCTCGAACGCAGCACAATTACTCGATTTAGACAAAACATAAACAATACTATTGCAGCAATTGAAGAGTCATAATATTTCCTATAAGTTGACTCCTAATAGCATGTTTCGAGCTTAGGCATACAGACGTTACCATTATGTAAATTCGTGTTATCTCAGCTCAACAGCTTCAATTGGATGCTTTCTCGAGATAGCCATCTTGTAGATATTACGTGTAGTCTTTTCGTAGAAAGCAAGGTGGAAAGGTTTATGGACTCTCTATTGTTGATCAAACCAGATTCAAAGCCAAGTCGGGTTCGCAGTGCACACTTCCTGAATGATCTCAGTTGTATTTACTGCCATCTTTTATCGGAAATACAGTACCCGGGGCACGTATTGTTAAGCATTTTATGTATTACTTGCAGGCTGTATGCAAGTTAATTATTTACTAACTAAGTAATTTTAACCAGTTACCCAAAAAAGATGTATCAGTGTAAACTGTTATTTCCCTGGCTTCACTTAACTTCTATATATCTTATTCATTTACTTCTTCTTCTTCTTCTTCTTCTCCTTAAACCGAATATAACGTAATCCAGTGGTCAAAGATTGTTAATATGGCTCTCAGTCACATACTATCGCGGCGAGGTGGTCCTAGTAACTCCATAAAAGAGGAAACAAACAAGCCCTTAAAAAAATCCCCCAGCTATTTTGGAAGGTTGGCTTCATTCAGTCTTCTGCGTAAGAAATCAAATATGTCAATAAGAAAGCAGCCTATAACGATAAGAAGAATATATACTGAAGATGAAATGGAAAATTTTGAACTCAAAAACAGCGGTAAAGCAGTTGGTGGTGATGAATATGGTATTGATGAAATACTCTCACCATATAGTGATGATGTTAGCGAGATTTGCACTTATATAGAGAGAACATCAGAGATGTCAAGTGAACAAAGAGAAAAAAAATTACGCTACGAAGAAAGCATTGAATGTTCAACTGTCGAATTGGAAAACATCACTGAACATGCTTTAGATACAAAGCAGAGATCGAAGGATAGTACCAAGGAAAATGAAACACCTAGTGCTGGCTCAAGTATTTTTGAGAAAGCTAATTCCCTAATGTTTGAAGACGACGCCATATCCCATAGTACTTCAAAGCATTCATTTATACTGTCAAAACAAAATGACACAGAAAACTACAATGCCTTGGATTTCGTGAAGAATGACCAGTATATTGATACTGGATCAATAAATGATGCTAACATTGAAGTGTTTAAAACTCCAGCAAATAAGTTGAATGTAAAACTCGTCTCCAGGTCTCCTATTTTCCGTGGGTCATCTTCTTCAACATATAAACCGGCATCTCCGATAAGACCTATTCTTGACTTGAAAGTTGTTCCAAATAATCCTCCAGATGATTTAAATTTCGATAAAATTAATCTAGCACCTAGTAATGACAAGGATACTCGTATACATCATGAAAGCATGTACCTTGCGAAAGGCAACTTTGAAGTTGATAGTCATGATATATATAAAAATGAAATGGCAATGTTGGTTCAGGAACACAAGCTAATTATCAGCAAACATGAAAGAGAAATCAACTATCTAAAGGATTTGTTACAACAAGAAAGGAACATAAACAAGTTACTAACTGGTAAACAAATGAAACCCAATCTGAAGATTGCATCTTCACAAATAAAGAAAATGAGGCATAAATTTATTCCAATTGATATATCAGTTGGATCTGAACCAGGCATTCCTTATAATAATAGCGAATCAAATAAACCTCGGGATTGTCCAATTATAACTAAAGAAGAACATTCATCTCCATTTTTATCTACAATGGGTTATAAGACACCAACGAATAACTTTGTAAGAGATAGAACTTTTCCAATAGCTCCCACAATAAATCATTCTACTCCGGAAGGCATCTTTTGTACCGGTTTGGATAGGGAAGCTTTGAAAAATACAAAGAAGAAGCAAAGAAAGGATGCGTATTATGCTTTGACCCATAATACTTTGAATGACGATAAAGCAGAAATAGACTTCGCTCACTTGAAGAAAGTTTTTGGATCTAGTAAATCAGCAATGAAAGCACACAATTCTATTACGTCTTTCGATTCTCATTTAACCACTCCAGATTTTTCAAATTCTTCTCTGATGATACATGCCTGAAGCTGATTTCATCAAGAAATTAATTAACTAATTAACAACTTATAGATTCTTTAATTCGTTTTATCCCCTTTTCCTTTAAGTTGATGGTTTTCGCATAATGTATATTATTGAATACTTAATTTAATCACAAGCTAATCACGAAATGGAAAATTTTATATAAATAACATTAATTATAATTCTTCAAACAAATTACTTTTCAACCTTTTTAAAATATTTCGCATCATTTTCAAATTTCTGGTTTTTTATATATTAAATGAATAGAAATAATTCACTAATTTTAGAATCACCTTTGAATTACTGAACTTAGGAAGCAGTTTAATGGAATATCTCATGCTTGCGTAGTCCCTAAAAATATATATATATATATTATGAATATACGTATATACTGGTCATATACGATCAATGTTACCTAATCTATAGAATACAACAACAATAAAATATCAATAAATTGGAACTAGGATGATGAAATGAACCCAGGAAGATGATTATTTATCCTAATATATAAGCTGAGAACAATCAAATATTAAAAAAACTTATAATGTTGGCACTAAATATATAAAATCAGCTTTGCAATTCTTTGATTTCATTTTCATCTGCAACCAATCCCATAACAACCAAATACATATTCAAATTGTTCAATAAGTTTTGCTTCTTATATAAGTTTGCTAAGTCAGAATTATCAATAGCTTTTGCTCTATTCATGACACCGAAAATCTCGTCTCTAACTTCATCAACAATTATTCTTTGGTGACTCAACTTTCCACCTAACGATAAGGTAGCTAAGAATTGCCAGACATAATTCTCTCTTGATGAACCATCGTCGACATCTTCTGGGTGTGGTGGGAAAATTGCAGCTATACGAGATTCTAACGAAGTGAATAACTCATCGTAACAAGATGACCATTCCGACAAATCAGTTGCTGATATGACGCCTTCACCTCTTATCAATTCTGCACGAGACAATAAGGTTGTTAAAATTGATAACCCGATCTTAGTAGTGGACACAAATGAAACATTATTATGTTCAATCAAGATGACTAACAAACCAATAATTTCATTGAATTTGAAATCCTGTGCTGCATTCATCAAAACCTTAGAAAACGTTAATGAATATGCTTCCACTAATTTTAAAATTGAATCTGAGACTTTCTTATCAGGATAGGTTGTATAGGAACCAAGCTTGATAACAGACAAGTTTTCCAAATTCGACATTATCAATGTAACTATGGTCAAGATCTGCTCTCTAGATAAGAACTTAAATAATCTTGGCAAGATTTTTAAAGTTTTATTATGATTCAAACATTGTATAAAAGGATTGACTTCTAATTCATCATCACCAGATGAAGAAGGTTGATCTAATATATGTAATGATTCCCATAAGTCAGTTGTGTCAACATCACTAGTCAATCTTGATTCACTTTCAACATTCATAAGCTTCGAAATAATATTTTCTAATATACTCATAATATCCTTCTTAGAATATTTCTTGATAGGTTTAGATGGTGCTGAAATGGATGGAGATCTTGCTTTCTTAGAAGCTGGAGTAACCTTATCAGCAGATGTTACATCTGAGTCAGCTATAGTAGATTCAGATCCTTCCTTCTTTCCTTCTGCCTCCTTCTTTTCAATTTCTCTTTGGGCAGCCTTGCTGAAAATTTCTAACTGTTGTCTTGGCTTCTTACCATTACCAAAAGATATCTTACCTAAAGCACCTTCTCTTGCATATTGAGTAAGCTTAGGTCTTTCCTTGGCAACAGTGACAGCTTTCTGAACTTGTTGTTGCATTCTTTGCAATGCTACATCAGCTCTCTTATAACGGCCTCCCAATCTGTGGCCACTTTGTTCCAAATAAGCTTGGGCGATTGAATTATGTTGTTGAGTGTTTTGTTGCATAGGATTGCTATTGACCTTTGGATGGACAACTTTGAAAACCTGGGCATAAAAATCTTCATTATAAGGATCTTCAGTAACAATTTGAGATAACTGGAAACGAGTTACAAAGTCTTTATCCTTAGGGTTCATAATACCTGAGTACTTCATAATACGAGCGACTTTATCATGTCTTTTAGCTAATTTGGCTTGTTGTTCTGGGGTCAAGTCAGATTGCTGAGCTTGTTGTTGAGCCTGTTGTTGAATTGGGGATTGGGAGAACTGTTGTTGTTGCTGTTGTTGTTGTTGTTGTTGGTGGTGGTGGTGTTGTTGTTGTTGGTGATGATGTTGTTGTTGGCGCTGCTGAATATTAGCAAATTGTTGTTGTTGTTGTTGTTGAGGCTGTTGGTGTGGTTGGTGTGGTTGCTGTTGCCCTTGAGCTGGATAGGTTTCACCCCCTTTTGAACCCAAAACTGGGAAATGCGAGAGATCGACCTTCGAAACTCTACGTTGCTCAATTGGTGGGGGAGGAACCTGTTGGGATTGTAATCCTTGCTTTGGAACAGCCTGCTGAGGTGGTTGAGGTTGAGGTTGGAGAGGTTGTGCCTGAGGATGAGGTGGGATTTGTTGACCAGAAGGTTGAATTGGCTGCGGAGGTAATTGTTGAGAACCTAAAGGTGCACCTTGAAATTGTCCGTATTGACCTGGTGGTGGCATAAATCCTCCGGGAGGCAACATGTAACCACCAAATTGATTTGGAGGCATCATCCCTGGTACCACAAATTGAGGTTGTGGTGGGAGTTGCTGAGATTGATCAATAGAGGTCAATTGAGCTTCAATTTCTTCTAAAGATAAAATCTTCTTTTCTGGAGCTCCTTGTAATTGTCCTTCAGATGGCTGTTGAGCGTTTTGTTGACCCTGTGGAGCATTGGATGTGCCCCATAAATCTTGCATGAACTCATCATCATTGGAATGGGAAACTGCATCAGCATAACTAATCCCTGGTCTTTGAGGCTGCGGAACCGCAGCTGGATTATTATTCCCTGCTCCGGCAAAATTGAAATCTTTTCTTACTTCTTCACCACCGAATGTTTCGTTATTGAAAGCGTCGTCGCCTTCTTCTAACTCATCTCCTAATCCATCATATGTATCCTGGAAATCATAACTTTCTGTCACATTATCCCTCGACTGAGCATGTGGAGGCACACTAGGATCAAATCCAAAGAATGACATGTTTATATTGCTTGTGTTGGATGAAATTAATGTCTATTGCTTTAAATTAGATGAATTTTGTCGACCGATTGAACGAGAAAAAAAAAAAGACGAACCGCACGTGACTTCATATACAAGCATTATATTATCAATCTATATACTATTTACATGTTTATTTGAAGGCTTGCAAAGCACTGGATAGCTTCAACTTCATCTCTTCCCATTCTCCTTCTGGATCGCTCAAAACAGTGATCGCTCCACCGGCTCCAATTCTCCAGATAGTTTTGTCTTTTTGGTTCTCTTTGTCATCTACATAATGATAGACAGAGCGAATAACCACAGACCAATCGGAATCATCAGTTACAGACCAATAACCAGACACTCCACTGTAAATACCTCTTCTACCACCGGAATTACTGTTCGGTTGTAAAGTTTCGATGGCTTGCAATAATTCGACGGATCTCTTTTTTGGTGCGCCAGTCATGGAGCCGGGTGGTAATGAATGGTGCAAAATATCTATACCATGGTATTCATTTTGTTTCAACACACCTTGAATAACACTTACCAATTGGTAAACAGTCTTGTATTCTTCGACTGCCATTAACTGGGAGACAGTTACGTTGTCAATGAATTGATGCAAATCATGTCTGATCAAATCCACAATCATTAGGTTTTCGCCCATCTCTTTTGGGGTCTTCAAGATTTCGCTGGCCATTTTCAAATCCACCTCAGGGGTTCTCTTGACGGTTCCCTTAATGGGTCTTAGTTCAATCATCTTATTCTTTTGTTCATCGTCTTTCCATGACAAAAATCTCTCTGGAGAAGACGAAACAAGGACAATATCTTCGAATTGCATGAAACACGAGAAAGGAGACGGGTTTTTACGTAAAGTCAACACCTTATAGATATCCCATGGCTTAATATAGGACGGCAATGTTATTTTCAGTTGTGTAGTAAGGCACAACTCATACGAATTTCCTGAGTGAAGATATTCTTGACATAATTCAAATTGCTTTTTGTATATTTCGTGAGATGGAAAATCAAAGTCAATTTCAGTTTTGTCCAAGTCTTTGCATAAGTTTTTGACACTTTCCGATACTTTATTGATATCTAATCGTAATTTTCCCACCTTGTGCACATTCTCGAGTTCTTCAGATAATTGGTCACACCAATTACTATCATCGGCTTTCAGGTTGATTGACCCAATAAACCACTCATTATTAATATGATCATATAACATGAATCTTTCAATAAAGATTAACTTGACATCTGGAGTTGGTGAATTACAAAGCAGTTCTAGCTTTTCGATTCCTATATGCTGTCCTTCTTCATAAGATATAAGGCCAATAAATCCTCCAAAGAACGGAGCTTCTCTAGAGGGTATATCCTTGAGAGACTCATTAATAACAGTTCTAGGTATATATGAGGTTTTCATTCTATCACCAATTAGATTCCACACCTTTTCTGACGTTTCCAAGTGCAAGGTCTCATTAAACGAAGATTTATATTTTTGTATAGTTACTTCTTGAATTGCATCAACAGAATGCGTTATAATTTCTGACTGTCCTTCTATGGGGATCCCAATTATTGACCACTCACCAGGGACTGAAGCGGAGTTTAAAAGGAAAAAATTAGACTCTTTCTCATGCAAATATTCGCAAATATCAACAGGGGTGACCATATCTTGCGATGGAATGGCGATTTTCTTGAAGTGAATACTTGGAATTTCATTTCCAGTATATAATAGTTTATCACCTTTTAATAACAGTGTCTCATGTAATGCACGCTTATTTATTAATTCATTAAGAAGACCCTTTTGTTTATCACCCTCTCTAGTAATCGAAACATTTGGCCTCAGAACTGCATTATAATTTGTTGCAATTCGGTCAAAGTCGATAATCAACTCATTACCTTTTGAAGAACAAATGGATTCTGGATGATATTGGACACCATAAAAAGGCAAACTTTTGTGCTTGGCAGCCATTAATACCATGGAGTGACCGTTATCTTCCTCATTTTGTTCATAACAATAGGCTAACGGTATTATATCATCGCTAAGAGAATCAATATCAACGTATAATGAATGATACCTTACACTAGGAAATGCGGCCTTTGGATCATTGTTCCCATCTGCACTTGGATATAAGTCATTACCGCTGCTATGGGCTATAGGATGAACATCATATATTTGACCATGCCTAACTTTTTCAAGTTTTTTAACCTCATTACCAAATTCGAAGCATAAGCATTGAAACCCCAAACAGATTCCCAATACCGGAATAGCCTTTTCTGGTTCTCTTTCGCCGAAATAATGTAATATCCACCTTACAATACCAACATCTTCAATATTTGATGGATGTCCTGGACCTGGCCCTATAACGATATAATCAAACATCGGTATATATACTTCCATGAAGAATTCATATTCATTTGGTTTGAATGTGTCATTGTGAATTGTTATTACTTCCTTACCGGTGTTATCAATAATCAACTGCGAAAGGTTATTTGTGAACGAATCATATGAATCAATAAGGAGTATCATGGGACTGCAGTCTTCTAGAACTAAATGTTTAGAAGGATACTAATAATATCTGTAGAAGTAGTTGATTTTATATCGAAAAATACTTTTCTTGCACACTGGGAAAAAATAATTCGCTTCACTCTACAAGGACGTTATAATTATAAATATTATTACAGACTAATTACATATCGAGGAGAATACATATCAATCATCATCCTCATCGTCGTCATCCTCATCGTCGTCATCCTCGTCGTCGTCATCCTCGTCGTCGTCATCCTCGTCGCTTTCTTCGTCACTTGAAATATCTTGGCCCAAAGCTTTCAACTGTTTTTTGTACTTCTTATTATGCTCGTCAATATCTGACATGAGTAGCATTAAGTCATCTAGCTCTGACCTTGGTACCATGGTCGAGGATTGTTCCTTCAACTTCTTTTTTAACGCTTCTACCTCTTCCTTGAGCTTTTTCTCGCTTTCTAAAAAGTTAGCCTTTTGAGAGTCAAAGTCTATATTGTCTTTCTCTTTATTTTTCTGGCTAGATTTCAATGATTCTAGTTCTTTGTTTAATGAATCCTCATTTGCCTTTGAAATTTCTAGATCTTGCTTCAATCTTGTCTCATTTTCCTTCAATGCATTTAAATCTTCTTTCAACGTTGATATATTCTCCTTCGAACTATTCAAGTCTTTTTTCAATTCTTTTTCATTATTTTTCAAAGCTTGGGTAGACTCTAAGTCTTTGGTGAGTTTTTTGATTTCATCATCCTTCGTTGTTTTAGTTGATAGTAACTCTTGATTGAGGCTTTCAATTTTACTTTTTAAATCCATTGCTGCTGTCAGGTCATCTTGTAAGGAATCAAGCTTAGACTTTAGTTCTTTCATTTTCTCACCATGAATATTTCCTTCTGCATCGAATTTCTTCTTTAATTGTTCATGTTCCTTTTCTAGCTGCTCAAATTTCTCTTTATATTCTTTCAAATCAGCCGACAGTTTTGAATGCTCTTTCAACTCGGCAGATAATTTTTCTATTACAGATTTTTCAGAATCCAATTCTTTTTTCATGGCATCAAGTTTATTTTCAAGTTCGTTAATCGTAGAAGAAAGTGTTGTAGATTTCTCCTCTAATTCTTTCTTTGATCTCGATTTTTCTTCAATATCATCCTTTAAAGTCTGAAGTTCGTTTTCCAATTGCTTTGTCATTTCTGACGCTGCCTTATCGGAAGATTTTAAAGCTGACAATTCTTGAGATATCGATTTTTTCTGTTCGTCAAGCGCAGCATAACTAGATTCGGATTCTTTAAGCTTGTTAGTCCAAGTCTCTTCTGTATTGGAATTTACACTCTTTAATTCCTCAATCTTTTGGTTAAGAGTGTCCAATTCCTCCTTAGTTTTATCCCCAAACTTCTGAGCAGCTTCTAGATCATTTTCAAGTTGTTTAGTCTTGGATTTTATATCGTCCGATTCCTTCTTATAAGATTCAGTCACATTATTAATAGACTTTATTTCTTCTACTTTGGAAGCCAAATCCTTTTCTAAAGTAGAAAACTCTAGATTTTTCAGTTGAAAATTATCACTTACAACATCCTTCTCTTTCTTAAGCTTCTCAATTTCATCTTCGAGCTGTTTTCCTGTAGCCTTCAAGGTTTCAGATTCCTTTTTCAATTCTGCCTCTCTCTCAGAAAGCTTTGAAGTGGAAAGTTTCCTTTCATTCTCTAATTTAACATTTAATGACTCAATTTCTTTTGTGAGTTTAGTAGTAGATTCATTTGAGTCGTTTTTATGGATTTCAAATTCATTATTTATATATTTGAGGCTTTCATCTGCAAGTTTCTTTTCTTTCGACATTGCATTTAACTTCGATTCGTGAGCAGTTTTCGCAATACCAAGGGCCTTTTCTAACTCTTTTATTTTATCACCATATTCTTTAATAACTGTTTCCGAATTTTCACTCAACATGTTTCGTTCTTTCTCCACTTCTTGAACTTTTTTATCTAAGTCAACTTTAAGACTCGAAATACTCACTTCATGGTCAGATATTAGATCCTTGAGAATTTTGGTTTCATTAGTAAATTTTGAATTCAGAGTCGATAAATCCTTTTCAGTCGATTTTAATTTGGTTTCCAAATTCTCATTCTTCGTTTGCATTTCTTTGGAACTATTAGAAGCATAAGCTATATCATTTTCTAATTCTTTAATTCGGGTTTCCAAAGACTCTTTCTTCTCTTTCAAATCCTTAACAAGTATCTTTTCATTATCCAAGGATTTAGCAAGATCTTTGAGTTTGGATTCTTGATTTTCAATTTGATCTTTCTTCTCACTTAACTCTTTAGTTTTAATACTCAACTTTTCGTTAATAATCGTATGTTCGTCTTTAAATTTAGTAATATCTGATTTTAGTTCGGATACCTCCGTTTCTAATTTGCTATTATCATCCAATATTTGTTTTAGCTTAGCTAATTCTTTCTCAGCAATCGCCTTTTCCTCTTGCACCAGGTCTAGCCTCTTTTCAGCTTTTTGTTTTTCAGCTTCAAGATTTGTCAAATTTTGGTTTAATTCGGCTTTTTCTTTCTCAAATTCTTCTCTAGATTTGTTGGATTCTTGCTCTGCGTTGTTTATGGAAGCCTCTAACTCACCTTTAACCTTTTCTAAAGCTGAAATTTGATCAGCCAGGTTAGAGGATGATTCCAAATGTTCCTTTATTTGTTTCTCAGTTTCTAAACATCTAGAATTTGCGGCCTCTAAATCTTGTGAAAGCTTAGAATGACCAGAATCTAACTCTGATACTTTCTTCGAGTGTGTTTCTTTTAATGAAGCTATGCTGATATCTTTATTTTTTAGTTTTTCTATAGCATCATTATACTCGCCTGTTTTAGCATCTAATGACTTTTCTAACTCTTCCCTTACTTTAGAATGTTTTGTCTTAAAATTCAGTAATTCCTCTTCAACGGATTTCTGTTTCGCCTCAGCATTTTCTTTCGAATTGTCTATATCCTCTAAGTCTTTCTTAAGTTTTTCGTTTTCACATTTCAATGATTCAAGCAGTTTGTCATATTCAATTTTTAAATTACTATATCTTTTGGATTCCTGTGACAACTTTTCTTTCAATTCTTCAAATTCATTAGAAATTGTTGAATGATTACTATCCAAAGAGTCTTTAGCTGACTTTAAATCATTGATGCTTGAATTTAGTTTGCCAACTTCAGCCGACGATTTTACCTTAAAAGACTCAAACTCTTCATTAATTTTTTCCTTCTCTTCTTTCAATAAAGTAAATTCCAGCTGCAATGAATTAAATTCATCATTTTTGCTTTTTATTTCAATTTTGTATTTCTCGATCTCCTTATCTGACGAAGTTTTAGCGTATTTCATCTCTTGAAATGCAGATGCAGCAGATCTTAATTTATCCATCAAATGTTCATTAGTTGCTTCTACATCATCGAGTTTCTCCTTCATTTCTCGAGACTTTTTATCACTGTGTTCATTATAGGATACTGATTCAGAAATTTTTTTATTTAAATCCTCGACTTTTTCTTTGAACAAGTCATTAGCTTTCTGTAGTTTTTCAATTCTCGCTTCAAACGTTTTGGTAATGTTAGCAATCTCTAACTTCAAAGAGTCAACTTTCTTTTCATGAGACTTTATATTACTGTCAGATTCCTTCTTCTGTTTGCTAAGATGAAACAATTCTCTGCTCATCTTGTTTATACCATCCTCGGCCTTTTGTCTAGCCTGTTCAGAATTTTCTAATTTCTGTTCTAAGCTTTTAACTAAATCATCACTGACCCCGAATTTTTTTAAGGCTTCTTGTAACTCTTTGAAGTATTTACCAGAAGAAGTTTCAAACTCTTTCTTTGATTTCTCTGTTGCTTGTAAACTTTTAGTGGTATTGCTGTACTTTTCGCTGACGGACGAATGCTTGTTTTTTAATTCTTTTAATTCATTACAAGCTTTATCTAATTGTACTTTCACATCTTCGCAATCTCTATTCAATTTATTAATCTCTTCATGAAGTTTCATTTCCATTTCGGAAGCTTTGACTTTCTCCTCTTCTAATTGAGTTTTAAGTAGACTATGTTTTGTATCTAACTCTTCGTAAAGCTCGAACGATATATGCCCCTGGGGTTCAGCATGCGGGTCATGAAATAATGCCCTCTTCAATCGAGGGAAATTTTCTTTGATCAAATTTACATAAATAGCTCCAAAGTAAACATCAGGCAAACCGGTCTGATCTTTAGTATTACTTAAAGGTGATTCATCGTCGAAACTTTTGAAAAGCTCATTATCTTTAAATTGTCTTACCTTCAAAGAATAGTTATCTCTGCCCATTGCCTTAACTAAAAGAGAATGTAACTCAAGTCTAGGTATAGGGGATTCTTTCGATGAGAATTCATATACTACACCTAATAGGATTGTAGCCATACCATGAACCAACACAGTCAGCTCTGAGGAATTATTAGATAAGAATGCCAATATAGACTTAATAATTGACGAGTCATCTAAAAATTCATTTACGGCATTGAAATCTTCATACAACCAAACAGTTAATAACATTAAATAACCAATTGAGATACGCGGGTCCATATTATCTAAAGTTGTTATTAATAAACCTGATATGGCCTGAATCGAACTCATGACTTCTTCACCAGCACTTTCGTCACCAGTATAAACCTTCTGCGCCGCTATTTTGTTTTCTTCATATTCCTCAAAGAGATAGATCAAAATAACGGAAGCAAACCATAATCTGTATGGGTTTAGTTTAATATCAGCATCATAATCCATTAAGGTTGCAAATATATTTCCAAAGGGAGTAGGAATGGTATTTTCATCTTGCGACTTCTCATCAATTACTAAATCCACTTCATTATTAGAAGATCCATTGTTAACGACGATGTCTTGTGTATCATCATCTATTTTGTCTTCTTTATTGTCACCCAAATTTGAGAAATAATCAGGGTCCGCGTAGGCCTTTATTTGATCCGTTAAGAAAGCTGACTTTGAATCCTTATTTTCTTTAAAGTATGCATGCAAGCACAATGCTGCACCCATTCTTATGTCAAATACGTGAACTGAATTAATGAATAATGTCCAGTTGAGTAATGCGATAGTGACAGGTATCGGCTTATCGTACGACTTTAGTTGAGTTGGCATAGACGGATCAATATACGGCACATCAATTTGTGAAAATTGTAACTGAATATCCGGATTACTGCTTATTAAGTCTGCCGTTGTGAGTAACGCAATTGATCTCACTGCATTAGCCGTCACTGGCGAGAAAACTAATTTCAAAACAATAAACGAAACACCAGACTGAAAGAGTTTCTCTTGGTTAACTTGTAGTGATTCATTGTCTTCCGAGACTAATGTTCTACATATTTCCAAAGCGATAACCATGTTCTGTAGTCTCTGTTCCGTCCATACCATAGGTGGTGCAACTATCGGCATACCGTTTTCATCCGTCATATCGCTATCTACAGCATCTTCAACAGGCTCTCCCAATAACTTAGCTAAACGTGGGATACATTGGGTTTCTAGGAAAAATTTCTGATTAGATGCATTATATTGCAATAAATTGGTAATTAACGTTAGGCAATCTTGTACAAGAATAGAGCCTCTTATTCCTCCTTCTTCATCGATAATATCAAAAAGACTATCAAAGGTATTTTCAAATGCAACTAGCTTTTGGATATTAAAATTACGATTAGCGATTGCCATTAAAAGCAAAATGGCTTCATTTCTAACAGGATCATGCGAATCATTTAAGAGAGAAACCAAAGTAGAAACGGCAGTTGGTATATTCAATAAGCAATCTTTAGTTTTTTCCCCTCTTGTTGATACTAATGCTTCTAGCAACTGCAAGGTGTATAGCCTAATGTGGAAGTTGTCATTCTCCAGTAATATCTCAAGTAATAATGAAATGCACTCTTCGTCTTGGGTAAGTTCGTCAGCGATCCACAAAGAAAATTGATCAATGGACCCATCATTCATCAATATTGGAGATGGATATTTTCCATTCTGGAGTCTTGATTGTTGTGAAATCCATCCTCGAGTTAAATCATCGTCTCCTTCACCTCTGATAAATAGAATAAGTAACGTTTCCAAAATCGCTTTAATAATAACAGGATTCGAGGAGTCCTTCTTCAACGTTGTAATCAATGCCCTTAAACCATATTCCACAACAGATTCTCTATATTGTCTACTGAAACTTTTTAATCCCAATACAGCTGATCTTCTATCTGAGGACAAGGTGGCATGCTGTAGTCTATTACAAAGAGTAGGAATTGCTTCCTCTACCAGCTGAACCTGGTTTTGCTGGGATAATATACTATTTAGGTAATCCATTTCCCTTTCAATTGGGTAGACTATCGATCCTACTCGTTAATTAATATAGCAGAATTATTCTTTATGTAACTCGAAACTGAAAAATTTGGGTTCGCGTAGCCTCATAGAATTAATACGAGTATTTTTATTTACATAACAATAACTTCTATAGAAATTAACCTGAATCTTTATCAAGACCCAATTAAATCTATATACAATTAGTGTTTTAAATGGAAACACAATATCGAGTTGAGTATTTCGTATTACTCCGATTAATATGAATAATAACGCTTGGGAAGATGCATATGGCGATGAAACTACTGGTCCATCGACAGTAGTCTTTTTTCCAGATATGTCAGAATTTGAAAAACAAGATCAAAATGAAGAGGAGAATAATTCAAATGAAGGAATTGCTTCCGATTGGGCTCTTAAAAAGATTGGAACTTTGCAAGCACGCTTGGAAGCGATACAAAACGCCAAAGATTCAAAACGATTCTCTGGATCAAATTTCTACCTGAAGTTTTCATCAAGTGTTATTTTCAACTTGGCGAATGAAGTATTTGGCTACAATGGATGGTCGTCTGAGATTATTAGTTCCCATTTGGTGCACGAGCAACTTAACGAAGAAAATAACGAATATTCGGTCAAGTATAATGTTGTCGCTCGTATAATTTTGAAAGATGGCACTTACAACGACGAATTGGGTACGGGGGAGGCTTCAAACATGCCACACAAAAATATGTGCTATAACAAAGGTAAGAAACAAGCAATCACCGATGGGTTAAAAAACTCTATTTTAGGGTTGCGGGACCTACTTCTTGAGAACGAATTAAAGAATTTCGAAAGAGTTGAACAAGGTAAGACGTAATTATTATGCTTCTTTATTAAACTAGCTATATATCGCCTATAGGGACTAAAAGTCTAAAATATTCTTCTTTGGGAAATCAGTTATTGTTGGAACTGGAATTTCAGGTATTAAGTATACTTCACCGTTATCATCAATTCTTTCTCGATCTCTTTCACTCATGTTATGAATTTCATTAATATTTTCTCTTAAGAAATCAAGGAGTTCTATCCAGTTTTTTTGAAGTTGATATGCTTGTTCCTTCATGCTCCTTCTAATTAATCCCTCAATCAATCTAATAGCATCAGGTTGCGTTTGATCCAATCTTTCTAATAAACGACCAACAGACCTAATAAGATATTCTTCTTCATAAATAGTACCTTTCCTACCTTTAGCTTTCTTTCTTTCTTCTCTCTTACGGTTTTTAGAGGTTCTTCTAGATGCACCGGTTTTGGCCGTACCAGATGTTTTACCAGTATATCTAGTAAAGAAAGATGGAGTGGTTGAAGTTTCTGATGCTGCCACAGAAACATTATCAGGAGTATCTAAATCGTCATTTGGCGCTCCATAGAATGAATATGGGTCTTCTTGCTTCTTGGTTCTTAATTCCCTCAATCTTCTTAATTGAGAAGTCATTTGGCCTTTACAATCAGCCAATAATTCAGCAATCGTTCCAAACCCTTCATTCAATTGAATATCGACAATAGAGGGAATCAAATCTTCCTTCTTTTCTTTCGCTGCTAACAAAATTGCATCCTCATAGAAATAATTTTTACAATATAATTTAATTGCTTCTTCAATATTTCCCAAGAAATAAAATTCAATTTCGGCAGCAGCAGCGTATTTATGTTCTTCCGTCAAAGAAGAGACCAATTGTTCAGCAGAGGAAATCAATTTTGACGAGTATTCAGCTTTTTGAACTATGGTTAATGCTTCTTTCCATTTCTTGCCAAGTATGTAGTTCTCAAGTGCATTTTCAAAATCACTCAAGTACTCGTAAGTTAATGCAGACTCGTTGAAGTTTTGTTGGTCATGTAAATAATCCGCATATAAGCTTAAAATATCATTTGTTCTTGCATTATCATACTTGTAAATAAGCAAAGCCTTTTTATATAATTCGTGATCCACAACATATTCATCAAATTCATAGTGAGATTCTTCACCAATCTCAAATAACCAGTCTAATGCCTTTTCATAGTTCTTAAGGTAATCGTCGATCAAGAATTGTTTTCTTAATTGTGGCTGTGTATGCAATTTTTGTAAAAATGGTAAGTATTCTTTTGGATCCTTCTGAGATTGTTGAGCAATAGCTAAGGTCAATTTAACGTCATATAATCCTAATGCAGTATCATATAATTTATTGACATCCTGCAAGAAGCACAAATGCACTACTGCCTGCTCAGTTTGTTCGACACTCTTAAAGCCACCCACTAATTGTAATGCATCTGATAAATTAGGAGGATTTTCACAAGCATATGCAGTAATAATTGTTTGTAAATATTTTTCAAAATATTCAGGCTTCAATAATATAGACAATATCTTTTCACAGATTCTATTTACCTTGGAATCTTTAGGGTCCTTCTTCTGTAACTTATTCCCATTCATTTTGTTACCATCATTCTGCACAGGAGTAGGTTGCGATTGTAATTGTAATGACTTCAACCCAGTAGTGATATTCTCTGATTCGCTAATGGTATCTTTGTATTTGGTTAACGTAACATCTTCTTCATGTAAACAAGAAACAAACAAATCCAAATGCTCAACTTTCTTTATTTGATTAATAAATGCTTCAACATTAGCAAAAAATAGTTCAGGATCGTAATCATGCAAAATATCCAAATCAATTCTGTGGGTACGACATGCCAAAAATGCCTCCTTGTAATTCTTCTGTTTGATGAATTTACGAACTCCTGATAACACCATAATTCTAGGGCAAATAGTTTCTAAATTCCCTCTAGGTGCTTCCAATACAACAGAGTATTTTGATGGCATAGCATTTACTAAAATTGATCCCCTCTCAATTTGTCTCACTCTTTCATCAATTGAGGATTCATTATTGTCATTAGCCTTTTGGAAAATATCATACTCAAAATTACCAGTGGCTGATTTCAAGTGAATAAAGCATAATTGTGATTGAGCAGTAGTGAAAAGAAGATGTGACTCTGTCGTTTTTAATGAAGTCACTGCAGTTGCGATCTGCTTTGAATCAGCGAATAATTTACCATTTGTTGAAATACCGAAAGCTGTTACGACGGGTTCATTATCTTCCATTTCTTCGTTGGAAGATGTCACAACTAATTCAAAATCACGACATAATTGTGGAAATCTACTGACCTCCTTGATGTCTTGATAAGAATTCAATTGGTGAACAGCACCATCGATAGTCTGCAAAGCTACCGCATCAAAGTCAGCTTGTGATTTTAATAACACAACCTTTGGTGAAAAATCTATTGAGTCATTAAATACAGGCGAGGAAATATCATCACGAATATCAAACTCAATAACCTTTGAATAATTTCCATTATCAACAACTACAACGATCGTAGAATCGGCAACAAAAGCTAATTGCTTTGCGAATTCTCCTGGACAGATAAACTGAGTTGAATCAATTTTGCTAACAATCTTTGGATGTTTTCCCAGTTTCATTGTATCAATTGGTATGTGGGCAATATAAATATCATTTTTGCTAGTTAAGATAGCATAGATTTCATTAGATTTACTGGTTGCCAAATCGGTGATATTATCTTCAAGTTCCAATTCTCTAAAACTAATTGGTGGTGGAACGTTTGCCACTGACAATGGGGTAATCTTCGCAATGTTACCGTCGGCAACTAAAGTCATACCAATGTCATTACCTAACTGAGTAGGACCAGTGGTTATCTTATAGGCCAAATCAATGACTAGTATACCACGTTTCAGCGTTCCAATCATTAAATGTAATGGCTTTTCAGGGTGGAACTTTATAAATGAAACTTCATTTGAGGAATCATCTTCAGTTACGTAGATTTCCTGTTTCAAATACCAATGATAGTTCTTGGTTGTCCATAATTGAACCCTATCAATTAATTGGAATGCTAAGACTTCACTATTAGAAGACCATTCAAGCCCTTGAATGGATTCTTCGAATGGGTTTAATCTGGTGTTGAACTCACCATGTCTCAAACCATTTTTCTCATAGAAAACCAAGTCTAATGCTTCATCACCGTCTTCATCGGTATGTCTTTGAGTTGATGCAATTAAAGAGCCTTGAGGCTTCCAAGATAAATTGTGCTCCAATCCATCCACAGCTTCAGAGACACTCTCTAATTCACCTTCTCTACTGAAAACTCTGATGACTCTTCTATCATACAATTCTTGGGTATCTTCGACTAAAACTGGTTCAACTGTCGTAATCGCAAAGTACTCACAATCGCCTCTCCAACTTATAGTCACAGATCTATTATCAAATTCCGACACGGTGCCTTTTTCTAATTGTGCTACTGTAGGGTCTCTTAAAGGAGAGTCTTCTTTTAGATCCAAACCTGCGTGTTTCAATGCGTCCTTTTCTCTTTCTAAGGCCTTTGCACCTTTACCTTTGAATTGTGTCTCTTTCTTACCCCATCCAACAGAAACATGCTTGGAGTCGGTAATTTTTATATCATCTGGATTTAATTGTTTTTCATTAAGTGGCTCGAATAATCTAGACAACAAAAGCAAGTTATTTTCTCTCGTCAAAATGGCCAAAGTTTCTTCATCTGGAGACCATGAAGATGCCAATAAACCTGAATCAATCGATCCTACGATTTCAACCATCGTGGTATCTGGGTCTGGCTGTGCTGGGTCATATGTACCAGTAACAATATCTCCATTTTCCATTACAAATATTAACTGGCAGGTATCAACAAAATGATTGAATGATAGCAACTTACCTCCTTCGGTGGGAAATGATGCTAATACCAATAGTTCTCCATTTTTCATGAATTGTTGTACTTCAATGATTCCTGATTCTATTGACGATAAAGCAAACGTCACACTATTAGAAACCACATCAAAAACTGAATCAATAAGCTCCAAATCTGGATACGTTTTTGATTCAGGAGAAACGTGTCCTTTGTTCAAGACGATCAAATTTCTCATACTCAATCAATATTTACAATTTAGACTGCTTTCCGTAAATGTATTGGGTTCTTGTTGCATTTATGGACCTCTTGATGCTCATCGTACGAAAAAAATTGTACTTATATTAATACTGCATACAAGAGAATTACTACCAACGGGGTTTTTGCAATATTAGGCATTTATACGGAATGGTTCAAGCTGTTGCTTGGGAACTACTGATCTACAGGATGTATTAACCCATAGAATGATTATTTACTTCGTTGGCTGGTGCTAGTGTATAGTTCTGGGTATGCATAGGAAAAAGAATATGCGAAACTTCATTTTGAAAATATCTAATCTTCTAGAAGCCCACCAGATTAAAACACCAGATGACTAGCTTGTACTGTCCACTTCGATAGTACTAAAATCCGTAGGTATCAACGTTGTCTAGAACTTAAGATATCTTAGTTGCAACTCAGAAGGATCAGGATTGGTCACAAAAATGCCTAACAAAGAAATCGTGGATTTACCAAAAACAGTAGCTGCTCAATCCTCAAGGAAACATATATGACTTTCTCCTTAGTAGAGGTAGTATGGAATAAAGGCCACTTTAATCTAAAATAGTTAATATTGCAATCAATATGACAGAGAAAGAAGAGGCGGTTTTCCGTATGTTAATATTTGAGTATATAGATGGGATAGAGATGATTGAATAGCATTACTAACGATGGTTTTTAGGTTCTGCCGAAATGTCTTTGGTTCAATTATATGTTCCAACAGAAGTTTCGAGGGCTATTGTTTATGAAATTGGTCAATTGAACATGATTCAGTTTAGAGACTTGAATTCGAAGGTGAACGAATTCCAAAGATCGTTTGTCAAGGAATTGAGAAGATTGGATGAAATTGAAAGACAATACAACTTTTTCAAGAAGGAATTAGACCAAAGAAACATTTCCGTCAAGACATACCCATATCTGGGTGAAATGCAAACTATTGTGCCACAGAGTGAGATTGACACCCATGTTGAGAATGGTAAGTTGTTGGAAGATCGTGTTTCTCAGTTGATCGATTCCACGGAGTCGTTATATCAGAAGCATAAAGATTTAAAGCAATTGAAGTACAGTATCCAAAGTGTTGACAATTTCTTTGGAGCGAATAGCGGTCCGCAGCAAGATTCAGGGGATGATGCATTGTTAGCTCAACTCGAATCCGGTGGCATTTCTGACTTGCGTGATCCAACATTTATTTCTGGTGTCATCAAGAGGGATAAAGTTTTTACGTTGCAACAAATTTTATGGAGAGTTTTAAGAGGTAACTTGTATTATCATTCAGAAGAATTAGCGGAACCAATCTATGACGTTGAGAGCAATTCCAACGTTGATAAGAACACATTTATTATTTTTTCTCACGGGTCTCTTGTTTATGAACGTATTAAAAAGATCTGTGAGTCATTGGATGCTGATTTGTACAAGGTTGATTCTACAAATGAATTGAGAACCGAGCAATCGAGAGAGGTTGAGTCGAAATTGACAGATATCTCGACGGTTTTGTCCCAGACTGAAAATGCTTTGAATTCCGAATTAATCGCTATCTCAAAAGACTTAGCTAAGTGGTGGGAAATCGTAGCAAGGGAAAAAGCAGTATATCAAATTATGAACAAATGTAATTATGATGATTCCAGAAAAGCGTTGATTGCTGAAGGCTGGATTCCAAGTGACGAAGTACAAACTTTAACTTCAAGCATTAAGTCTTCAGCAGCTTCTCAATCTATCCCAACCATCATTAATGTTTTAGAGACTTCAAGAACACCTCCAACTTATCACAGAACCAACAAATTTACAGATGCATTTCAAAATATTTGTGACGCCTATGGTATTGCAACATACCGTGAAGTTAACCCAGGTTTGCCAACTATTATTACTTTCCCATTTATGTTCGCTATTATGTTTGGTGATTTAGGCCATGGAATCATTTTGACGTTAGCGGCATGTGCGTTAGTGTACAATGAAAAGAAAATAAGTGCAATGAAAAGAGACGAAATTTTTGACATGGCATTTACAGGCCGTTACATATTGTTATTAATGGGTCTTTTTTCGATGTACACTGGATTCTTGTATAATGATATCTTTTCCAAATCCATGACTCTCTTCAATTCGGGTTGGGAATGGCCAGAAAAATTTGAAATCGGTCAATCTGTTGAAGCTAAAAGTACTGGAACATACATCATGGGCTTAGATCCAACATGGCACGGAGCTGAAAATAACTTATTGTTTACCAATTCCTATAAAATGAAGTTATCTATTTTAATGGGTTATTTACATATGTCATATTCATACTGTTTCTCATTAACCAACTACGTCCACTTTAAAAGTATGATTGACATCATAGGAAATTTTATTCCTGGTTTGTTATTTATGCAAGGTATTTTTGGTTACTTATCATTATGTATCGTTTACAAATGGTCAATTGATTGGTTTGCGATTGAGAAACAACCGCCAGGTTTATTGAACATGTTAATTTCAATGTTTTTATCTCCAGGCACAGTCGATGAGCCTTTGTACGGAGGTCAATCTACTGTTCAAGTGTTCCTCTTATTGGTTGCATTATTTTGTGTTCCATGGTTATTGTTAGTAAAGCCATTATATTATAAGAGAAAATTCGCTCAAGAAGCTCATCAATATCAACAATTACCTAATGATGATAACGAAGAACACGAAGCCGAAAATAACCAAGATGATGAAGAAGAACACGAGGCACACACATTTGGTGATATAATGATTCATCAAGTTATTCATACTATCGAATTTTGCTTGAATTGTGTTTCTCATACTGCGTCATATTTGAGATTATGGGCATTATCCTTAGCACATGCTCAATTATCCACTGTCTTATGGACTATGACCATTGAAGGTGCGTTCGGTAAGACTGGAATTTTTGGAGTCATCATGACAGTTGCAATGTTTGCCATGTGGTTTGTTTTAACTGTCGTTATCTTAGTTATTATGGAGGGTACTTCGGCGATGTTGCACTCCTTAAGATTGCATTGGGTTGAGTCCATGTCTAAGTTCTTTGAAGGTGAAGGTAGTTTATACGAACCTTTTGGCTTTAGCAACTTGTTAGAAGGTGTTTTTTAAGCTACAAAAATTTGAAACCTTTGACTATGTGATTGGTATCAATTATTACAGACATTATTTATAAAGCCTAAATTCACAGTTGTTTATTTCATTATTTAATTCGTTATATATAAATCTGTTATACATTATTTAAATCGTAATATATGCAGGATTTAAAATCATCTCTCATCGCTAGATTTGAAAAATTATTGTTTCTTCTAAAGTAATACTAGTGTTGTAAATCAACTAGGAGATATGTCATTACCGCTAGATGTTATACTCGAAGACTTGGAGTCAAGTCCAAAGTCAATAATCCCTATACTTGCAACTTTGCATCGTGATAAGGCATTTTTGAATGATATTTCTAAGACAGATTTAAAACATTTAGTATCACGTTCATTAAACTTATCAAAATCTCATATAGCATATAATAAGTGGTGTGGAATTAATTTGATCAAGGTATTGAGTAACAACTATAATATTTTGGCCAATGAAGGTGTGAATTTCATGAGTCAATTAATAAAAATCTTAGAAAATTACAATCAATCCATCGATCCAAAAATTTTGAGCTCGACTGTTGAATGCTTAAACAATCTATGCAATCAAATTAGAGGAAAACCAACTCTTACGAGGGAAGTATTAACACCTAAGTTACCTACAATTATCACTTTGTTCATGGAAAAGGTTGCTTACCAACCGTCTTTAATTCTTAGGTCTTTGAATTCATTAATCAGAAAGCATCCTACTACATTCAGACCATATGGTAATAAATTACGCAACAGGCTTATAGAATTGTTAAGTTCTGAATCTTACAGCGCATTTCCTCAAGAGTTGAAGCAAATAATATGTGAAACTTTGGCGACTTTGCCGATCATTGAAAAAACTGAACCTGAAGCAAAATGGCAAGGTGATATAGTAGACATTGTGAAGGAATTATCACAAGTCTTACTTATTTATGATGAGTTCTTGAGTTTAAATGACGATTCTGATTTAATGGAATTATTCAAGAAAATTCCTCGGACTAGAGAAAGCGAAGAACTGGAGCTGAGTTTTAAGTTTGCTTCTTTAGAAATAGATATAAACAAGCCAGATACCATTTTCCAAATTTCAGACAGGGTTGAACTTTTATTGAGTATTATGAAGGCTTATTTACTATCTGAGACTCAATTTAGTGTGAGAGTTCCAGTCGGATTGGTACTCATAATTAACGAAATCATTTGCTCTATCAGCACCAAATTCGTTCCATTCAGAAAAGATATTCGTGACGAGAAAGTGAAGAAATTAATTAAGTCTACCACTTTACTAAACCAGTTTAATTCCATTAAACTTTTAAGTGAATTGCCAATAAAATACCAAGGATCATTAGTTCCACATTTGAATAACATATTAGCATTCTTGGAGATATTAATTCCTTTCTCGAATAAGAAAATTGATTATCAGGAAGTGTTATCAAATGAAATATTCATGTGCAGATTGCTCGAATGTACCGGAAATTTCATATCACTAGTTTCAAGCTTGAGCGATGCATCACTCTTGATAAGATTTATCGACGTTGCCCTTTGCTTGGTTGAAGAAAGAGCACTTAATACTTCACCTGTATCCGATGGCAAGAAACAAAACCAACAGGCAAATGGTAATAAGAAGAAGAATAAAAAGAAGAACAAGGAATCTGTACCATTATCCGATTTGTTATCACATCAACATTTGTTCAATGAAACAATTCCATTGTCAACTCTTAATGCCACCCGCAGATTTTTAAATATGGTTATAACTAGGGTTAACTTACCACCAACTCAACATTATAGGGTTTTCCGTTACATGATTATTGAAGCTACCGTTGCTAAGTCTTATAATAAGGACCAAAACATTTCCCAAGAATTAAAACAGCTATTAATAAACTCTGTCTTGTATCCTGGCTTCGAGAAGAATTCGATGCTTCCAATTATTACTAGTTTATTAGGTGACGATCCACTCTTGAGTGTTTTTAATAATCCAAGATTTCCACCTTTACCGACCTATATCAAGAAGTCAGGTCTGGTGATTGAAGATGATGAAGAAGAAGAGGAGAGTGAAAATGAGGATGAAGAAATGGAAGAAAACGAGAATGATGGATCATTAAATGTAGATGAAGAATCACAGTTAGAATCATCAGCAAAACGTCGTAAAATTGACATATCGGAGTCTAGCGCTGGTGGGGGAAGCGATCAGCCAGAAACAGTACTCCCAGGCATAGTGCTTGAAGATACTAAGACCAAGGAAAAGATATTTACTAATGTGAATCCAGATCTGGTAATTCAATTCGCTGAAACATCTGAAATCGTTGAAGATGTTGTACCAGAACCCGAGGCTACTAGAACGGAAGTAGTTACAAAAAGCTCCGTAGGCACTATTCCAACTCCAGAAAATCCAGTTGCGACTTCAGTTTCAGTTTCAGTGGATAAGAACGAACACGATGAATCGGATTTTGAAATTCCAGATATTGACGTTGGAGACGATTCTGATGATGAGTAAATAGAATTGTAGATCATAATGCAAAATATTTAAGTAATAGTTTCGCGCTGTAAATTTGATAAACAAAAATAGATCTAATATGGTTCTTTAAACAATCAATAAGATATAAATGTCATTAAATGCTAGTAGGATTAAACTACTTCTAACGGAGGACTTGTCGCCTCATAAAATTTCGTTATTAATTCTTATTGTATTGTATTGTACCGATTTGATACAAGAAAATAGATTGCAAGCGGTACTAACTACAATAGTTCGATTTTTAGAGAATGATTTAATATACAATGAAAAGAAAGAGATGGTAATACTTCCCGAATTACGTGACTTGTGTTTTAGTTTAAAACACTCCATTATTTCTGATCCTAATTATGTGTCTACTGAAAGTAAATTAGCCGCCGAAGAGGATGCTAATGAAATACAAAAAATGTTGTTGCAGGCGTTGTGGAACATAAACTCTGTTGAAAGCTTGGATTCACATATAAAAAGAGCATATTGCATACTTCTGGGATCATCTGCTGTAACAGTTGAAGAACCGGAATCAAATCAAGATATAAAGAAGCTTATATCACCGAGATCATTGCTTGGTTCATTTATAAAAAAGATTATAACAACATTTAGATTATTGCATTTTGATGAAGAGTTTCTTTTGTATGAAGCATTTGTTGATTATAGAGAGCCTTCCAGAACATTATATATATCATATGGAGGTAACATACAGCATTATAATGATAAACCCGAAAATATGATTGATTCTAATAGCAAACAATTAGAGAAACAAACATTTGCGTTAGAGAAGTCAGGACTCAAAGGGAATACGATAAACGAAAGTAATGAAAATGATGAAATTCTCTTTAATACGCTTAAAACTCAATTAAATGAAAGCTTAGGTATAAGCTTACCAACTCCCTCACAGTCGTCTCAAAGCATTAACTTGAAACTACTACCAGTCCCGAAGCATGATATACAGGTTTTATTAGATAAACAGATAAGTTTATTGGAAATATATGGTACCGAAACTCCTAAACTATTGCGTGATGTGATGAAGTTAATGACATCTCCTAATTCTAATACATGTCTGATCCAGAATACTACTTTTAATAATTTGCCATCTTATTACTATATTAATTATTTAGAGAGTTTGCATGAACTTGATTATCAAGGGGCATTCCAGTCGTTACACCAATATTTCGATTACATGGTTTCCAATAATTCGAAATATTTCTATCACTTCGCCTTGATTTCTCGGGCATCTTTACATCAGTTTTTTGGTGAAGATGAAAAAGCACTAGATGCAATTCAGGAGGCTATATCTGTTGCAAGAGAAAATAAGGATAATTCAACCTTGACATATATTTTATCGTGGCTCTTTAATTTTATGAAGAATAAACCTGAGTTATGGAATACTCAAACCTTTTATCATAATAACAATGAACAGCATTTGTTGGACTTTTTAGTTAGCAAAACCCAAACAGTTTCACTTCTGCTATATGCCATGAGTTATCATTTTGAAACGTTACATATAATGAACAATGGTGGGCCATTGAACAAGTATCTTGAGAGCTTGTTAAAGGCCACTTATATTTCTATTAATGACGAACTACCTTCATTTATAAAATCTGCTGAGATGACTGCAACTGTTTGGAGTAGAATCGGTAATCCGCATTTATGCAATGTGTATACAGATATTGCTCTTGACTATGCCAAAGAAACAGGGAACTTAACTGACGATTTATCAATTGAAATAAGAAAATCATTTTTAGACTATTATAATGGTGACACGGAAATAGCATATTCGAAGTTAGAAGCTTTGAAAAATAAAACAGAGAACGATCAATCACTTTATAAAATATTGCAATTACGGACCTTAATAATGCTAGTAAAGATAGCACTTAGAAAAGGTCGATTCAAATTTGCACAAAAAATTATGGAAACTTTGTCTAATAATGAAATTCAAGAAATTGAACTACAAGCTGAAATAATATATCTAAATGCTGAAGTAGAAACTGCACTTGGTAATTATTCGAGAGCTTTGACTTATATTTCTAGTAATTTGTCGCGTATCGAGTCACAACATTCTAAGACTCAAACTAATTTGCATACTATAATAAGGCTTAATTTACTTAAATGCCATATATTCAATAAGTCTGGAGCGCATTCGAGAGCTATATCCCTAGTGATTCAGCAAATCCAACAAGGGAAACAAACAGGATTCAAGACCTTAGTCGTTGAAGGTCTAATCATATTAGTTTCGATTTTGAATAATATGGAATGTTACGAAGATGCTTTTCAAATTTTAAGTGCTATAATGCCAGAAATACTTATGGTTGAGAACAAAGAATATACTTCTGCAGCTTATTTTGAATTTGCTAAAACATGCTTTAAACTAAGTTCTCAAGACCAATTAGCTTCACTTAAATTAAAAGTAAACGAAAAGCAATTACTCAATAGATTTTTGAAATTTTTAAATACGAGTATTAGCGGATTCCGTCAATCTTTGAATTTAGAGATGTTGAAGGAATGCTTCAAATTGGAAAAAGATATGGCTGATATGAAACAATTAGATGAGCTCCAGGAACATTCGGCAAAATCGTTAGAGAAATTACATAGAAGAGCATTAGAAGAAGCTGATTATGGATTTGTTTTAAACAACAATAAAATAGGAAATTAAGTATTTATGATATAGTTTTGATATTTATTACTAATGAATGATTAATTAAATGAAATTCGACAAAGCTTTATACCAAGTTCCATCAACCAGAAAATTCACTCGATGATAAGGACAGAAGTAGATATACAGAGAACAATAAAATGTATGGATATATATATAGAGAACGAGTTGAAAAATCAAGCGATAATTAGGCTATGCTCATTTTATAAGGCAATTACAGTGAATTGTAGGTAAAGGCTTCACAAGAAATTCACTCGTCTTAGGTTATTGCAGTCACTTAGTTCTCCTTTGAAGATTTGTCTTTGGCATCCATAGTAGCCAAAATCAAAGCTGCTGCTCTTAATTGGATAACGTTTGCAAACTGTTTGAAAAACCAAATAGGGGCACTTAAGAATACTAGAACCGTACCTAACCAAAAGAAATCAAAGTAATGCAAGTAGATGGCCACGTAAAATAACTCATTAACAAGACAAACAACAAACAAAACGGTTCTATTTGTATAATACAATGACAATATCTTCGATTGGGACTCATCAACATTCTTATGGGATGCAGAACCACTTGACATCATTGCATACATATGGATATAATGAGAGGCCAAATCCAAAGAGACTAGCAATTGCCAAAGTAAACAAAAATCAGGATAAATGACACATAAGAAACATGTTAATGATGTAGTGGCACATCTGTCTGTGACCATATCTAATACTGTCCCATACCTTGTACCTTGATTATATTTTCTAGCTGCGTAGCCATCGAATGCATCTAAGAATCCTGAAATTCCATATAAAATCAAAGTACTTATGGGACGATTCTTCATACAAATAAATGACAAAACTGCTGTCAACACACGAAAATAGCCAATCAAATTAGGTATGTAAAGCATAACATCTTGAACTGTTACGTTACCTTTAGTTGGCTTTATTATTGCTGAGGTTTGCGGTGTTACCGACATAATTTTTGATTAGTCTCTAATAATATTGGCGAATGCTTCCTGAGAAATGTTGATTGTGATGCAATAAACTTCCTATTCGAATACTTGAACTTGAAGCTAAAGTACTAATTGAAAACTGAAAAAAAAAAGCTGTATATGGAACTTCAATTGAATTTTCGGCGAGCAGTTCTGATATAAAAATTCTGAATCGGATTTTTTTTAGCTGCTCTTTATGGGGAAAGCGCAAGGTAATGATTAACGGCTATATATAACAGAATATGTGATACCATTAGATATCATGACAATAGTAATGTGTTTCATGTCGTATTCATGGTCATCTTGTTAATCGCAGTCGGATAGCACCGGATGTAGTGATTTCATATGATTTCGATGTAGAACCTCTAACCTCTTGATTTTACTGTAACCTTGCATTGTTAACAAATGACTTTAAAAACGATAGAATGTCAACATATATACTGTAACTTGACCTGGTTCAGTTGTTTTTGAATTAAACACATATTCGATTTTAGTATCTCCCATAATTAGCCATATTCAGGTACTAATAGGGTCTACTACAGTTGAAAAATACCATTGATCCTTCAGAAGAGTATCGACAAGAGAAAGGTCAATGCCAACAGCAGAAGATGTATGTAAGTACACACTTATTGTTGTTTAAAGCTATTGACTATGTGAATACAATGAGACTCGATAAACTCAAAAAATCAGCTTTCATCTTTTTGCTTGATTCTACAGACAATGTGAGATGTAAGCCATCGGTAAGATATTATATTAGCCAAGCAATAGGGAAAGTTCCTACGAAGTTTGTATGGAAAACGGACAAGGAAAATCCGTTGAACTACCTACAAGGTTCCGGTTATTATTTGAAATGTAATACAGACTACACTGAAACTGATGTAAAAACCTAATGCATCAAATACCCTGGAGGCTGCGTTGTTAGCTACTACGTATGGGTACCACAATAGCCAAATTGAACTAGAACTTTGTCTAAATTCTAGTAAAAATAGCTATCAAAGCATAGATAAGCATCGCTTCGAACCGGGAATGTTCCGCAAATATTACTAAGCATCATCTATAGATTAACAGAGCAATCATGGATATCTACCAGGTAATATAAGAAACCAAATCGACCAGAAATAAACTGTTATATAGGAATTGATAATAAACAATGTCTTCTGGAGCAATATTAGTAACAGGAGGAACAGGATTTGTAGGAACTTATTGTGTAATCCAGCTGCTTGAACAAGGATATGGTGTCCATACATCCGTTAGAGACTTGAAGAAGGAGGCCAAATTACGTGAAGTAATCAAAGCAAATAGTAATCTTGATGATGAAACCATTAATAAAAAATTGAAAGTGTTTGAAGCCGATGTTACCAGAGATGAGGGATGGGCAGAAGCATTCCAGGGTGTTGATCATGTACTCCATGTTGCGTCGCCCTTTCCGCTCACTGAACCGGAAGATCCAAATGACTTGATAATCCCAGCCAAAGAAGGTACATTGCGTATATTGAGGTTTGCTACTTCGTTCCCGTCCGTTAACCGTGTTGTGCTTACATCGTCTTTCGCAGCCGTGGGTTATGGACATGCTGAACGTTCCAAACCATTCGACGAAAACGATTTTACGAATCTTGACGGAACTAATGTAACGTACGTTAAGTCAAAGACAGTTGCTGAAATAGAAGCGTGGAAGTTTGTTAAGAGTGATGCCAATACTCACGCGCAAAGTCCAATTGCATTAACCGTTTTGAATCCAGCCTACATTTTTGGGCCTCCTTTGAAGAAGAGTCCTGATAATTCGTCATCTTTGAAAATAATTGACCTGTTACTCAATGGTGCATTTGCTGATGGATGCAAGAACATGTATTTAAGTGCCATTGATGTGAGGGACGTGGCTAATATTCATGTTCAGGCTTTGCAGACACCAGAGTCAGAAGGGAATAGGTTTATCTTGAATACCGGGGAAAACGTTTCACTTTTAGAGGTGGCTAATATTCTAGCTGAAAACTTGCCAGCTGAATATACGAAAAATCTACCAACCAAGGAATTAGAAGGGACTAAAGATACTAAGAAGCCATCGACTAATGAGAAAGCCAAGAGAGTATTTAATTGGGAACCAATTCCCTTCAAAGACGCACTTTTAGCATCTGCAAAGGGATTACTAAATATATAGGACTATATGGATTGTGTATGATAATAGATCGACCGTAATTCTTCAAAACCATTATTAAAGCAGTAGTAGCCATATAGTGATCTAGCCATCTACATAATTGTCGATGATTATTAGTACACTACCTTCGAATACAATATGGTATTATATTGAACTACTAAAAAGTGTTGTAAAGAATTTTCCACCTAATGCAAATGGGTATAAGAGATTGCAAAACTCTTGTCTAACGAGAAAACCAGAAGGGGTTTAATTGGAAACATTTAAAGCAGGTACTACTTGAGATACCCAATGGTCTACTATAATGACCATGTATATTAGCTTTATATGCTATGATAAAAGTTCATCAAGTTGTATGCCTTTTGCACTCTGTATCTGTAAGCGAATATTTTCATGCGCTTAGAATTAGCATCTAATTTTTCATTGATATTGTTTACAAATAAATCTGCAAACTTACTTTACTTTAATAGAACTCTTTCAAGCAACAATGGTTTCTATATCTACACTCCTACATGGAGGATTCTTATTGGTTGGCCAAAGTGCATATCAAGATGTTGCAAATCCTCAACAGGCATCAGTCGAACAGTATAATATAGTCCGATTTCTAGGTGGTGCTGGACCCTACATTCAAAACCCAGGCCACGGTATTTCAACAGATATACCAGATCAATGCACAATTGAACAAGTGCAATTGATTCTGAGGCATGGCGAGCGGTTTCCCAGCTCTAACGCAGGAAAGCAATATGAGCACATTATGCAGAAATTCGAAGATTACAATGGCACATTCAAAGGACAGTTATCATTCTTGAACGACTATACTTATTTCGTATCAAATCTGGATATGTATGATCTCGAAGTCAGTCCTTCGAATTCACGTAGTCCCTACGCTGGAACCACAAATGCCTTGAAGCATGGTGCGGCTTTTAGAGCTAGATACAACTCTTTATACAACGACTCAAATACTATTCCTGTTTTCACCACGAGTAATACTAGAGTATACGATACGTCCCAAAGTTTTATTAGAGGCTTTATGGGCCAAGAGTATGACGGGAGAAAAGTTGACACTGTCATTTTATCTGAAGGTAGTGAAATGGGTGCAAATAGCTTGACTCCTGCAAGTGCGTGCAGTGCGTGGGATTCAGAGGAGAATAAAAGTATTTTGAGCCAGTATTCCAATGAGTATCTTCATAATGCATTAAAAAGGCTTTTAAAACTTAACCCAGGGTTGAATTTGACTACTGATGATGTTTATAACATGTTTGGTTGGTGTGCATATGAAATCAACGTGAAAGGTGAATCACCGTTCTGCGATTTATTTACTAACGAAGAATTCATTAAATATGAATACTCAGTCGATCTCTCAGATTATTATTCAGATGGTCCAGGTAATTCGGTCATAAAACCAATCGGATCGGTACTCCTAAATGCATCCTTACAATTGTTAAAAGACGAAACTCTGCCAAACAAAATTTTTATGTCGTTTACTCACGATACTGATATAACCAATTATATATGCGGTGGATTGGGCTTATTCGAGCCAGATCATCCTTTGTCTGCTGATCATATACCATTCGTTAATCCATACGTTCGTTCTCATATTGTCCCACAAGGAGCACGGGTTTATACAGAAAAACTTAAATGCTCGAACCGAAGTTATGTCAGGTATATTGTTAATGATTCAGTTATTCCAATCAATAATTGTACTTCTGGCCCAGGATTCTCATGCGGCATGACCGAATTCGAAGAAATAGTGAAAAACAGGTTGGATGGGGTTGATTACGCCAAACTGTGTAAAATTGGTAATGCAACCAGTGATTTAACATTTTACTGGGATTATACTAAAGTTAAATACGATGCACCTCTTAAGAAGGCGTCTTATTAGTTTATAATCAAAGTACGTTAAAATTAATCCATATTAGTTTAGGTATATTTAGTTTCATATCACCATTCTAAGTCACTTAATAGGTGTAAATGCTTTTGGTCTAGTTGTACTTTTTCTTTTGTTACCCTAATCTTATTATAATACACCAGACAGCTATTATTAACGCATTCATTCATACAGTTTCTAATAGTTCGAGAGCCCAAACTCTCATAATTCATATTCACGCATAATTCACACGTCTTATCTGCTACTAATTCTTTAAATTCTCCGAACTTAGAGGACATCGAAAGATTTGCGATTAATTCCAATTCATTATTTAGACATTGACCACAAATATATTTAGATCTAGAATATTCTTTTAATTTCGACCCACAGCATGCACATGAATTTAATTTTATAAACTTTGCGAACTGAAAAATATTGTTCTTCGTTTCAAATAGTTCATGGTTGAATTTAGGCAATTCTTTATACCAACCTTTGATATCTACTCCAATCAAATTAAAAACACGTTCTAATGGAGGAATCAAAACCCTCGTAATATAATATTCATTATCCAAGCTTAGAGGTTTCAGTGTATTGTATGATTTAATAAAATCCTCTGGCGATATACATCTATCTTTTACTCGGATTTTCGAAGAGTCTTGGAACACAACATATGGCACCCTTTCACGATATTGCGGCTCATTTCTGGGGTCTTTATTCACATTCCTATTAGCTACAATAGCACCAGGCGGTAAATGAGCCTCATTTTTGTAAGTTCCAAACCGTACCTCCTTTGCAAAGCAAAAATCCTTTATGGAAACTTTGTTGATTAAAATCTTGTAAAATTGCTCCATTGTATACTTCTTGATTAACGATAAATTTTTAGTGTCAAATAAGATCCTAATTGTCTTCTCGACCATTTTTTGTTGAGCGGGTATACCATCTCTTCTAATTGTTTCTATTCCTTTTGCATCAAATTTTGGTTCTTGTTGATCTTCATACTCATAACTATAACCAACATACCTTTTCTTCGCTAGCAAAACACAAGGATGATAAACCTTTTCGAACTTTAGCTTTATAGGATCCGGAAATTTATCAGTTATAAAGCTTGCAAGCTCGTTGCCAATTTTGAAAGCATCTTGTTTAGTCTTACCCGGTAAATAAACGAACAAAGAATCAGTATCACCATATACTACTTTCGCTCCATAATTTGTCAGTTCAATAAGATTCACTGATTGACTTAGAATCTCTCTTCCAGTTGAGACAATAGCATCCGCAATATCAGAATTTGGCATTCTTCCACTAAAAGTTGCAGAAGTATACCCATATGTAACGTTTGCAATTAATTTTAAAGCCAATTGACGTGAATTATATAACTTTATTAGCTCTGGATCATCTTTGAATAGTTTCATTACAGATTTAACATTGATTCTAGCATTCAAAATTTCCTCAAGCATTTTAGCTAACATAGACTTTCGAATAGATGACTTAACAAATACGTAACCATTAGGTGAAATATTTAAACCATCGTTTTTGGCAAATAAATCAACTAATCCAGGTGGTAATTTTAGGTTCTTCAAGTAGCCAATAATGTTCTTCCTTGGGCTAAAACCATGTAGTTTACCCAAAATAGTAGAGTAACAATAATTGTAAGCAATCATAATCGATGGATATAAAGATTGAAAGTCTAAAACGATTAAAGGAGACTTGTAAAAATTTGAGTCCGGCTCCATAATCAAAGGAATACATTCTAAAGGTCTCATTTCATGAACCTGCTGCTTGGAGACTGAATTTAACAATATGTTCTCTGCCTTTGTTAATCTACATAAAATTGATTCAACTTTAAATTGGGACCCCCTATAAAAATTAGAATTGAAGTCAATTCCAATTAACCGGGATTGCTCAACATTTCTTGTTATCAACTCTTGAATATCAATTATTTTCATTATTAATTGAACCCTTCTCAAATAGTACTTGAAAACAGATAACAATTCCAGAAAATCATTCCCATAGTACCATTGACTTAATTGAAAATTCAGGTATCTTGGTAACGTTTGGTGAAGCAAGTGATATGACATGTTCTCCAAAGAATAATTTGTAAGACTTAATTCAGATCTCAATAATCTCCAAACGTTTAATATATGGCGTCCATTAATTTTAAACGCAGATGTATGAGTATATCCCCATCTATCACCAAACTTACCATTGCTTTTAAACTTACAACGACTGAATTCAAACAATAAATTTATGTCGTAAGCATTTCGAAACCGTTCTATGACATATCCCCACGATAATGCGTTTATCTCATATCCAGATAATATATCTGGGTCGAAGCATTCAACAAGCCGAATTAGTTGATTAATCATCGACTTTTCATCAGAAAATATTGCAACTGCAGGCTTTTCGACAAGGAAACTTGAAACTTTCTCTAATTGCTTAGCAAAATCCTCTCTCTGAGAGCCTGGTTCATGATAAATCAAAATACCGACTTTATTATTATTTTTGTCGAACATATGATTTGAATCACTAAAAGTATAAAAAATCACGCTAATAGGATCCACGTCTGGGTTAGGTAATAGATCATTATGAGTATTAACATGTATTTCTAAATGGAAATTAGTTAATGAGTTGAAGGAATTTGGCCTACGAGAAATCTTTTCCGATCTATATGAAAATTTGTAGTCATTAGTTTGAGTAATCGGAGGTTCGATCTGAGATCGGAATTTAGATCGCTTGTATTTCATTTTAGCTTCCTCCACAGCGACCCATTTCTGAATTTCAACCTTAGAAGGTGGTTCAGCAACATATCTCCAGGAACAGATGTTTCTCGCACATGCTCTAATTTTTGATGAACTTGAATCACTTAGAGTTTGCTGAATCATCAGGGACATAGGTAATGAACTAGAACCGGCTTTCACTTTAAACGCTTCAAGCGTGTTATAATTAATAAGGGGAATACTAATTTTCTTATTAGCGAATATCATAGGCCTAGAAGGCATATCGGATTCTTTGTCATAGTACGGATCAGTGTAATTTACCTTCAATAGATGTTGGTCATCGAAAGTTTTCATTATACGATTACGGTCTAATGCTTGTGGTTTCAGGACTTCATAAAAATGCCTACCATGAGACGAATGCATTAGGTCAGGGAGCTTGTTGGTTTGCTTGGGATTAGTTATTTTGTTAAAGAGATGGTGAGGTGAACTAGGCACTTGTAAAATTGAATCGCCTTCTTCCAACGTTTGAGAAAGCGACGTTCTCCTCCTCTTCCTTTGACTTACTTCAAACATTATTTCGTGGTCAGATTTATTAGGCTGACTCCAAGCACGCTCATGTTCTGCAGGGTCAATATCATTTTTCTCGACTCTATCATCAGGATTAACATGTTCAGAATCCGTGAAATCATCACTATCGAACTCTAAATCTAACGAAGGTTTAGAATCCGGTACAATATCATCTTCACGTATTACAGCACTTTCTTCACGCGTAGCGATATCTTTGAGTATCACTGCATCTTCAAATAAGAACGAATAAACGTTCCACTTAATTAGATCGTCATTGAAATTCAATAATGAAATGCCACCAGACGAACTGGAGATTTTCTCAATATCTATTAACTCAAATGCTGTTGGAAATTTAGAAAGCTTATCAGACTCAATGAATTTCTTGAAATATGCATCCAATTTATTGGTAGGGCTTGGTTTAGTAAGAGAAATTACATAGTTCATCAAATCATTTAAATCAGATTGATTTTCCCAAAAGGTTCCACCCAAGCCTAAATTATTCTGCGAAAACTGCGATTCAGTCATTTTTGAGCCTCTTGATTCACATTGATATTTCAAATCCTTGTAGATATGATTTAATGAAGATAAATATATTTCATTGTTCGGTATCCCAGAATTAAAACTACGATTTTCAACGAACTCATGGTGCAAATGTCGCTGTTTTATATAACTTCTGTTGTGAATGCTCTCTGTCTTGATATCAAATTCTAACAAAGACCTGCCAATTCGAGCAAATTTCAGTCCTTCGAGTATATTGTTATGGTTGATGAACAGCTTCAAATACGATTTGAGGTGAGTGGTGTCTATATCGGTATTATCGTTTAAAATGGGGTATCTGAAATAAGTGTTGTCGATTTCTAACCACCCACACCCAAACAAATTGAAATCAGCTAAAAACTGAAGCAAATACGGAATATGTGCCTCGTATACATTTACCGCATACGACTTTTTCGTACCCTTGTCAAAACTAGAGCTGAATTCGCAAATATTGATGTTCTTGTCATGGAAAAGCGTGGTAAGCCTGGTCTTGTACAACGGAGAAAGCAACGAGATCTTGTAGAAGAGCTTGTATCCAACTTGATATCCGTAAATTGGAGAACCTTTACATATTGCCACCTTAGCAATGAACTTTCTTTCCCCCCCACCCGAATCCACATCCACGTCTATCGTCTCTTCTTCTTCTTCTTCTTCTTCACCCTTCTTTCGACGAAATGATTGCTGTAAGCTATTTTCAAGGTATTCCACCAACTGGTTTATATAGTTTTCCGACCTCAACAATGCCTCATTCTCAAAGCAGTCAACGTACAAATACGGGTAGTAATTGTGAACATGAACTAACACATTGTACGAGAGGAATTTGACCGGCTTATTTGAACCGCTATGCTTCGTATGATCATTATCACTTCTTTCATCGCCATCATCTATACCCACAGACAACGACCCAAAAATCCTTATGATTGGTACCTGAACAACATCATTATATAATTGATCTAGCTTCAGTGTATGTGTTTGATATGTATCGTAATCGTTGATCTGGACGTGTAATCTAGCATCGCTCATGTAGGGTCCAATAGCGTCTATTAACCGTTACAACAAACAAAAAATGCTTCTGGCGATCCACTACACTTAGTACGGGGGTATTGAGTTCCTATTACCAGAGGCTTATTATACGAATATACGCCTTTTCTAACAAGACTCAGGATTGAAAAATTAGTGCCCTGGCGAAATCATATATCCGAGCATGAAGGGTGTATATAAAAATAGAAGTCATCATACCGCATTGATTCTGACATCCAGCACAAATAACAGCTAGCCCCCACGGCACTTCATAGTATAGCTGCCTAATTTGGTCGTAGTCTTTATCGCAATACCCCTTTCACTACTGTTTGCCTCACCACAGCGCATCGATTTCAACGCATGAGGTATACTACAGCGACTACAACACCTACAATCGGTCCCGGTACCTATTATCTATCCCGTTCCGCGTTTTTTTAAGGGCATATTTATATTTCAACTGCTTAATTCGTCCCCAAACTAATAGGGCCTTGCATACTTTGTACGGAATTAATCTGATAAATTATCCGATTTATCAACAAAAATAAAGCCCCTAATTGACCTTCTCGTAACTAATTCTATTTCTAGGTTTCGCTTGCACCGTATATAGTAATCTTTTGTTCTTTTCTGTCAATCAAGAATCATGGACTAATTGAGCAATAAAATACTCATCAGAGGCGGACGCCCACGGCATATATCCTTATTAAGTATTTCTTCCACACCCAACCCAACTGATTCTACTGGCTTATCCAGTCTACCCTTACTGAAACGCCTCAATTATCTTTTTCTTTACACAGTGCGTTACATGCATGGTAACAATAAGACTTTCGCAGCCGCTCATCAACCCATTGGGCGAACAATCCCGTAATCTCTACCACGAAACCGGAATGTCGCAATATCGAAAGTATCTCTCTAGGTATTCTTCGTCATGTCGCCAATGTCGCGCTCCTATTATTCACCAAGTCTTATTAATCATCCTTATACTCAACTAGCGAATGATTGCTCCTAGAGGCGTCTTGTGACCGGCATATCATACACCCTGGAATATACCCTGGTATCCGAGGAGTCCCAAACGGTCCACGTCGAGGGCGAGAATTCGTTATATTAACTATATCGTATTCCGTTCCATACCCCTGTAGTTATCGTTAATATGTAGTCCCAATCGATTCCCGTTCATTTTTGTAAGCGGAAAGAGCTCCCCAAATGTGCTATACGCGATGCGTCGTAATGGCACTTCGCGGCTTCATCTTTTATAGTTGGGAGAACTTGCTGGTGTCGATCGCAGTGGTTTCGTAGTTGGGAGACGCCTCTAAATACTTTAGGGTTTATGTTACTAAACTCCACATACGCCTACAACAAAATTACGGATACTAGATTTGTTATCCAACCGATTGGTTTATTCACAATAGGTGTTTCGATGTTCCTACTATAACAAATGTGTGGATAGAAACGCAGGGGTTACTGATGTTCAGCCTGTATTGAAGCTCCCAAATGCGCTTTTTCGGATTGCATGGGACAGTGACAATAGCATGGGCCCATATTGCAATTGCTACAGGAACTAGCTACTTCGAACGTTCGTTGATGTACGTTTACATATATCGCTGTAAGCTGCTTGTAGGTCTTTTCTCCATCAAGTATCCGTATATTTGCTTTCATTTGGGTTCATAGTTTTCTGTTAGTAATTAAAAATAAATTCTCCAATACTCACAGAAAATAATTTTCTGAAACAAAGTCTCTTGAAAATACATAGTATTATTAGTAAAATTACAAGCTTGTTAACGTGGGAATAGATTTATAGATATTTCAAGAGTATTATTATAACAAAGGAAAAGTTGATTATTCGGAAAACAAATCAGGCGTTGACACCATTTTAGTGTAACCAAGAAACGAATAAGAAAATTTCGACGACAAACAAAGAACCGTCGGGTTTAACACAGCAGAATACTTCGAATTTTTTAGCAAAACACCCATTCACAAATAGCAGAAGGTGTCTAGTCAGTGTTGGTTATTTGGCGAAACGCAAATAAGCAAAAGGATATACATTATAGAGACAGACGTCGAGGTGCTATTGTAACATATCTACATTTAGTACTAGCAATTTTGAGTGATTCTGCCATCATTACGTCGGTTAAAGTTGAGATAACGAACAGAATAGCGACACACGTCAATGAGTGATGCAAATGATACGTCGGGCAACTTGAGTCCAGGTTTTGAAAACCTAAATATCCGAACGCCTAAGGCGGTCAATACTGAGAGCACTCAGTCGCCACAGAGGGTATCACATTCACAGATAAATGGTGATATTCAGGCCAGGATATTGGCGTTCCAACAAAAGAGAACAAAGCCAGTGAATGGCGGTCATGGTGCGTTGAATCCAATTTCAAAATCTACGAGCCATTTGAGTGAAGCGCCAGACAAACCATTACCACCATTACCACCTTTACCCACATTGCCAACTATGCTGTTACAACAAAGATCTTACTCTCTGGGAGATACTAGCGATCCAGGCTTGATTCCTTCTCCGATGGAAACAGAAAATATTCAGAATACGAACCATAGTGTAAACCGAAGTATGGGCCAATCTATGAGTCAAGTTATGGGTCAAGGCATTTCTAGAACGTCGAGTTTAAAGAAACAAGAACCACAACAGCTACCATTTGAGTTACTGAAGAAGCCGTCTTTATCCCAAAGAAGAGGAATGAAGCTTAATTTAAGTGAAATGAGTAGTCCCACTAGTGCTAGCTCTCCGGATGACACGAGCCCTATAGGTGATGGTAAAGAGAGCCTGGTGTTTCTGAACGCACCAAAGGGAAGTGTCCTTGATAACAATGCCATGAACACTACTGGCGACTTAACAAGAAGAGTATCAGAAAGAAAAAATAAACCTAACTTCAAATTGAATTTGGCTAATACAGGAGGTCCTGGAGTTAGTGGCATGAATCCACAATCCACTTCAAATTCAAATTCAAATTCGACTATCTCATCATTGAATTCTTCTGGATCATCGTCTACCATGGCCACTAACAATGAAACAAATCAATCCAAGAAGCCTCAGTTGCAAGGATTATTTGCAAATTATTCGAAATACGTTGATATAAAATCTGGCTCGTTAAATTTTGCTGGTAAGGCCTCGTTACATTCAAAGGGGATTGATTTCCTGTCAGGATTGCTGTTCCGGATCTCGTTAGAGGAATTGGAATTCTTAGAAGAACTAGGACATGGTAATTATGGTGTTGTTCTGAAGGTTTTGCATAAGCCAACGGGTGTACTAATGGCCATGAAAGAAGTTAGATTAGAATTGGATGAAACAAAATTCACTCAAATCTTAATGGAATTGGAAATCTTACATAAATGTGACTCGCCATATATTGTTGATTTCTATGGAGCTTTCTTTGTTGAAGGAGCTGTTTATATGTGTATGGAGTATATGGATGGAGGTTCGTTGGATAAGATATATGGAAAGGATGATGGTGTCAATGATGAAGCATGTCTTGCATATATAACCGAATGCGTTATCAGAGGATTGAAGGAATTGAAGGATGAGCATAATATTATTCACAGAGACGTGAAACCTACGAACATTTTGGTCAATTCTCTAGGAAAAGTAAAGTTATGTGATTTTGGAGTTAGTGGTAATTTAGTTGCGTCGTTAGCGAAAACTAATATTGGTTGTCAGTCCTATATGGCCCCGGAAAGAATTAAGTCGTTAAGTCCAACCGACAATACCTATTCTGTTCAGTCCGATATTTGGTCTTTAGGATTAAGTATTTTGGAAATCGCAGCAGGTCATTATCCTTATCCATCTGAAACTTATGGTAACATATTTTCCCAATTAAGTGCCATCGTTGACGGTGACCCTCCAAGATTGGATCCTAAAGCATTCTCTAAAGACGCTCAATTGTTTATCAAGAGTTGTTTAAATAAAAACCCCGATTTGAGACCTTCATATGCTACGTTGTTAAAGCATCCGTGGTTGGTGAATCATAGAGATATTGATCCTCATATGGATAAATTTGTAACAAAGAAGTTGGAAGAACTCGAAGAGCAAAAGAACAAAAAGAACTTAAGCAGATCCAATAGTGTTAATTCCTCAACTACCACTGCCAAACCTCCAAAAGAGAGTGTCCGCTCTCTATTGAAAGGAAAGGTTCAAGCTCCTGCGTTGCATAGAGGCGGGCTAATGAATTCCAATAGAAACAGCGTTAATCGATAATTGTGATTTAATGATGTTCAATAGAATTTATTATCGAAACATATTTGTATTATATTTTCCACTATGTTAATTTATTAACTATTAGTAAAAACAAGAACACAAACAAAGATTTTATATTGTAATTACATCTGCTATCCTTGAAGAATTGGGTTTACATTCAAAGGTTCTTATATCTTTGACGAACTTAAAGAGGTTTCTGCTTCATTTCTTATAACTTTGTAGTTATGTATTGTTATACACCTTTATTAATTGTGTTATGTATGTATAAATTATACTATATCGAAATACACTATCGAGACATCCCTAATTAGTAGTTTGTAGAATTGTTAGCCTACTAATGAAGTGTATCTCGTAGCCATAGGTATTCTCTATATTATACAGACATGTCGCGCGACATTTTTATTCTGAATGAAATCGAGTTAACCCTTGATCAATAAAGGATACTTTAGAACAGAAATAACATCTTCAAAGACAATTATAATGTTACAAATAGAACATAATAACTTATTGATTCAAAATACTTTGACGGATAGAATATTTCCTAGTCCGGATGCTCCTTTGAAATCTTTAGATAGAATTGTTTCCGATTTTGATTTTACTACGTACCATATTTCGACATTACCAGATAATAGAGAATTGATCCTTATTTCTGTATACTTAAAGTGCTGGAGTGATTTGGTTAATTATGGGGTCGAAGCCTACTTGGGAAACAAGTATTCCAAATACGAAGGACCTTTGACCACTTTACCGAGCAAAGATATCGAGTCTAATTATAATTACTCAATGGTTTTAGATTTGAGTCAATTAAGTAGTAAAGACGATGAATTTAAGAATCAATTGATTGAAGATTTATCATTTTTGAAAAGACATTGCATGGCTGCCCCATTCGAACAAGCCTTTAGCAGATATGACGAGTTAAGTGAAACATACGCTAGCAGTAACACGTATGCCGAGGAGATTCAAAGTGAATTAAAGAATGAACAGGTGTTAACTATTAATTATCGTGGTTCAGATGAGAGCATTTACATCAAGCCTTCCTTCGACAGAGTTACCGTAATTTTCTCTACTATTTTCAAAGATGAAACAGATAAAATCTTCGGTAAAGTTTTCCTCCAAGAATTCGTCGATGCAAGAAAAAGATCAGTTCAAAATGCCCCACAAGTATTATATTCCCACAAGGTACCTCCGTTGGATATTCAACGTGTGGTTAAGAATTATGACGATGATAACAAGGGTTACGTTACATTTGTTTTATTTCCTAGACATTTAATTAAAGGGGACAGAAGAGATAATTGTATTTCTCATATTCAGTTCTTCAGAAACTACTTTCATTATCATATTAAATGTTCTAAAGCGTACATGCATTCGAGAATGAGATTTAGAGTTAAAGAATTCTTGAAGGTCTTAAACAGAGCTAAGCCAGAAAATATCGACGATGACGGTAAAGCGATTGAAAACAGAAAGACAGCCAGTGGTAGAAGATTCGACTCAACCAGGGTTTGAGCCTTGAAGATAACATACTAGACTTTTATGTATAATCAGTAACGATTTGTTCACACTTGTTTTGTGCAACAGAAACCAATAAATTTACCGAATTTAGTTTATTAAATATTTACAGACTTATCAAAATATATACTTTGTACAGCACCTTTATTACCTAACTATCCTTGGGCTTCTTAACACCGTATTTTGATCTCGACGTAGTTCTGTTAGCCACACCTGCTAAATCAAATGCTCCTCTCACCAAACGATATTTCACACCTGGCAAATCTTGCACTCTTCCTCCTCTCACTAACACAACATGATGCTCTTGTAAATTATGTCCTTCTCCTGGAATTAAACACGAAATAACGTTACCGTTTGATAATCTTACACGACAACACTTTCTTTGTGCTGAATTTGGTTTCTTTGGCTTCACAATCATAACACGCAAAACAACCCCTTTTTTAAATGGGTTTGTATCCAAATGTGGTGCTTTGGAAACGTATGGCTTGACAGGTTTTCCATGTCTACCACTCTTTATTTGGTTTAACGTGGCATATCTTTTTTGTTGGTTCAAAAGACTGAACTGGTTATTTATAGGAATATTACTTCTGATAGACGCCAAATAAGACGTAACAGGTGCTACTCTGCTGAAGGTGGATACAGACTTGATTGGAGTCTTGTAAATATTTACCAATGATCTAATCATTCCGTTATTTGGTGCCGTTTGTCTACTCTAATGTCGATAGTGTGCTGATTTAAGTCCCGGCATTGAAAAATTAATCGCAGAATAAAAAGGTCGTGCGCTTTTGTTAGCGATGTTCAAAACTTCAACAACCACTTAAAACTGATTAATTTTACTAAACAGACTATTAAACACTACAAATCAAACACATTAGATACATTATGTTTAGATCTACTTTATTCAGAAGCCTTAGAACACCATTAGTTAGACAGCCAATTGCACCTGCAGCAATTTCCATAACAAAACCATCATTTGTTCGTTTCTACGCTGGGTTCCCAGCTTTATCTAGAGATCTTGCCAAAGAGAGAATCGTGGAATTATTAGAAGGATACGATAAGGTCGATAGCGCTAAGGAAATCACTGAAGAAAGTGCGTTTGTACAAGACTTGGGTTTGGACTCGTTAGACGTTGTCGAAGTGGTCATGGAAGTGGAACACGAATTTAACATCCAAATCCCAGATCACGAAGCCGACACATTAAAGACTGTTGGTCAGACCGTCGACTATATCCTCGCCCAGCCTGATGCTTGTTAAGAGCCCACGAGTCTAAGAGTACAGTCGTGCCGGAAATCTTCTTAGTACACATGCATTGTTTTTTATTCTTATTTTTACCATCGTGATTTCTTGCTTCAATAGTACATATATCTGGTTGAATGTGGTTCATAATTGAAATGATAGAGACCTTTCGACGAAGCTACTATTGCTTTAACTGCCTACGTTAATTAAGGTATATTTCATCATCATTTGTGATGGCTATATATTCATATTTTATAGTCAAAAATTTAAATTATTGTATACCACTAGCTACTGTAGACGAATCTCTGGCCATAGAAGCTTTAGATATCTTGGGCTATCTGCTCTGTGAACGATTCGTTCTTTGGTAGGTAGGCATCGTATACTTCATTCTATAAAACAAATCACGTGCTATTTTTCAGCCAATCGAATTCCAATTAAATTAATCCACTACAATTGATATAATAAAACATTCTGCTCCAACTAACTACAGTTATCTTTAATAAATATTGAAAAATGGTTTCTGTAAGTATTATTGATTATTAGAAGGACTTAAGCATTTGGGAGATGATTCGTTTCGAAGCGTATTAAGATGAAATTTACTAACGTGAAAAATTAAGTACATTAGAGCTCCAGCTTACAAGACAGTTAAAACCTTTGCTGGTTTAAACTTGCCACTTATTAAGCAATACACACCTAACTTGATCCTTTGGGGAGGTGCTGCTGCTGCAGGTGTTGCCACTTTCACAGAAGGTATCCCATTATTCAAGGATACTTTCTACTCTAAAATTCCATACTTTGGTCAACACTGGATTTACAATCCAGATCCAGAAGAAGTTCCTGTCTAATTATGCATACTTAGTTATATGGAATTATGTGCTATATTATTTATTTACATAGTTGGATTTCATTGAAATAATAAACACTAGAGTAATATTTACATTCATGTAAGTGTATTAGGGTATATAAGAAAGTGATTGACCGTCAAGTTCTCTTTTAACGAATTCATTCTCTATTAAGTACTCAAGATTGGACTTAAGGTCTGCTATGGTACATGGCCCGTTTTTTTCTACTAATGGTAGGGTTTGGGTCAATAAATCTAGATACGAGATTCGTTTGGCACTTTTCATCACCCGAACTAAGGCGCTTCTAAATTCAACACTTCTATTTCTTTCAAGCGCCTTTGTTGCGTCGCTATCAAACAAGCCAGTTGATATTTCTCTATCTTTTGAAAGAGTAATTTTTATTTTTGTTGCTTTATCCGTAAATTTTGAATTGAATGAGTACGTTGCATTATCCTTAAGTAATATTCTGTATTTATCAGACGATAATGACCCTAGTACCTTTTTCAATAACTTATCACTTATATTCGAAAGTGCAAATATTTCGTCGTAAGTATAGCTGTTCTTGTCATTGAATAATAAAATGACAATTGCCTGTAACAAATTTACGTCTAATTCCTTTTCGCCATTATCAAAGTTCGCTTTGATGGTTAATTGATGCAAAGGATAATGACTCCAATCAAGAGTACGGTTTTTTAATTTTTCGTCCGAATTGTGATACAACGCAGTAAAACTATCAAGTATGGTTGTAAGCTGAGGCAGTAGAATAATATCTGAGTCCAATTTAGGCATTTCAGGCCAATGCTTTTGTTCTAAGACTAAAGCAGTAAAATCAACAGTGCTGTCATCCAAAGTCATCAGAGAATATTTTTCTTTTGACAACTCTAGATCTTTAAACATTATTTGCAAACCAACAGTTTCTTCTCCTTCACCAATAAGCTTCAAGAATGATTCTACTAACTTCCTTTCTAAACTATAACTCGGGGATTTTCCTAAAAGTAATCTCTTCGACAACTCCTTCTTGTAATGAGAAATGAAGTCATTTTTATTATTTAGAGCCTTAAAGATAATCAATACATGTTGTTGAAATTCATTGAAGGATAAATTTATACTTTCATCCTTGTTCGATTTTTTATTAATATTCTTGAAGAATGAATCACAATACTTACATAACTGGAATATTATTAAAGTATTAATCTTCTTCTCATTGAACGATTTCGTAAAGGACTTTCTGACTTCAAATTCAAATAATTCATTCTTGTTAAATTTGTCACCAGCAATGCTTTTGTATTTCAAATTGGATTCAACTAATAATGGAATTATCTTTTTCAGGTTTGACTTATTACTATCGATTATCTCCTTAATTGAGTGTATTATATGCTGACCCCATTCATAAACAAAAATTGACATTGCATCTAGTTGATATTCGTCTAAGGATCTCCCACAATAATCATATATGATTTCAAACTGCTTCAAATTTTTATCATGTACCATGAAGGGTATACAGCTCCTAATCATTGTATTGAAATTTTGAAAAATTAGAATCCACTTGAGTTTCAGTAAAAATTCTATCAAAAACTCTCTCTCGTAACCACAATCCTTAAAAAAGGTCATTTCCCTTGATATCTTTGTTAAAGCTATATGTATGTATGTTTCAGGCTTTTCAATCCACAAGTCTTTTAATGAATTATAATGCGATATTATCAGATTTATAAGATCGGTATGTAGCCTTATTTGGTGATTGAAATTCAATTTCACTAATACCGTTGATAGATGTTTAGCAAGTTTTAAATCTCTGATATCTTCAAATTCGCCAACCTTTTTTAACAATTGTATATGCTTGCGAAGAGTGATATCAGCTAATCTATTAGTGCCTTCATTATTATCCGCTAGGAGCCCCTCAACAAACAACGTCATCCCGAGTTCTAAGATCATTTTTCTTGAAGGATGTTGCATTAAATAACACCGATCCAAATAAAGAAACAACTTACTCAACAACTGAAGCTTATGTTTCCATTTTTCATATATTTCCAAGTATTTCGTTATTGATTCACTTAATGTTAACAGATTATCCTCTAAGATCCTTGTAATATCAGGCTTTATATGATAATGGAAATGGTCTTCCAATTTTAATTTCAAATGATCTGCCAATATTGATTGCTCAATATGCTTGAATCTGCACAAGGATTCAACACCTCTGTAGTATATATCGAAGCTGTATTCGAGCTTTGATTCTTGTAAAATCAAGTCTATGACCTGATGTACTAGTATCTTAACCTTTTCTTTTTGAGCTGACAAATGTGATTTGTTAACCTGTTTTATATTCGGCTTCTTTCGTTTATTATCATTTCGAAGACTAGACTCATGTCTCGAGTGGTTATTAGATAAATGAGATGAAGTCGGGGTTTTAGAAATTGAAGAGTTTGCACCACCAAAATCTAATACTTCTGACCTAGTCTCTTCGGTCATAATATGTCTTATACTTGTAATGTTCTATTCGCTCGGGTATTAAGTTGTATAATAGTTAATGGTATAATCTTTTTATTTTGTTATCGCGATTTAGAAGAATTAGAAAATTGTATGCTAAATAAATTATATTAAAACATAACTAATCAAAATGACAGAAAATGCAGATGGTAATTCATCTAATACCCCAAGTATAACAGAAATAAATGATCCAAAGCAGCTTACAGCGGTTTATAAGAAGAACGGGTCGTTCGATCAACGTAGAAAGCTATTATTAGAGGATTTTAAAAAGTCAGAAACTCATTCGAATTTGCTATTGAAATTGAAATTAATGGTCGAAAATAAGATAAAAAATGACCCCTCAATACTAATGAAGAATAAGGGTAAAATGGGAGCATTGATACAGGGTGGTATTATAAATGATCATATGCAACAAAAAACAGTAAATTCCAAAAACGATAATAGCTTATTGAGTATAGTGGATAAAGATATTCAAGAGAAAATAATAGACTCGCCAGAATTCCATAAAGAATTAAAGGATGAATTAAAGAATACAAAAAGAATACTATTAGGTATAAGTGATGAAGAATATGCAAAACAACTAGAAGAAGAAAAACGCCAAAAAGAATTAGAATTGGAGGAAATAAAGAGACAGGATGCAGAAAAAGAATTAGCATACAAAAACAACTTCAAAGTTAAGAACCTTAACACAAGTCATAAAGTCACGAAACCACCTAGGTTTAACTTCTCAACGAATAGGAACAATGACAGGCATGTAAGAGATAATTACCAGAGTCCTGGTAATGATATTTCCAGTAATGCTAACAAGAATACTGGTAATAATAGTGCTGGTGAGGATAACAAACAGAAGCAAAATGTTCCTTACTTAATGTATTAGTATATAAAATTAGGAATATATTTAATCACAAACAAGACAAAAACAATAATATTTCAAAATATTATAAATACAAACTAACAGTGATAGAAATGCATTAATCATCGGTATCAAAAATTTCATTAGCAATAAGCATCAACTCTTCAATAACTTTACTTTTATAACTTAAATCTTGAGGGCTCATTGAATTATCATTCAACAATGCCGGTCCCCATATTATGGCTAAACTCTTGGTTGTCATTCTATTTGGAGCTTCATCAGCTGCAACTTTATTTAAATGGAATATCAAAGCTCTTAATGTAAAATAAGCACCATCAGGTAAATTGAAAACTAAATGATGTAATTTTTTGGCGATATAGGTTTCATCCAAGGATTTGACCGTTTCAATAAACGACTGATAATATTCTTTAGTCAATAATGGCTCTGGCAAACTAGTAAAATAACACTTTAATAATGATGCAATGCAATATATGTCAGCATCCAATACATTATTTGGATCGATATTATTACCTATCAACAAATAATTAGTAAATTTTTGATCAATAGAATCTTTCAAATTTTGGACTGTAGTAACATTACCACTCTTTCTATATATCCCCTCGATGTCCATGCCGTAATTCTCGATTACTTCAATACATTTTTTGACTACCAATGGAACATTATCAATGCCTGCAAATTGAATTACATTTTCGATTGAAGCACCAAATGTTGGTTGTGTTGCTTGATTTAATTGTGAACTTAATGATCTTGGACCATTCAAATCAGGAGTGTTAGGACTGCTTGCTGGGTCCAATGAACTGTATGTTTGGTTGCCTGGCTCATTATCGGCGTGCTCATGTGAATCAGAATTAAGCTTAGATGCTTGTGCGTTTTTATTTGATGGTGCTGAAAAGGATGAATTGGTAGTATTATTGGACATATTAGCATTGTTTATCGCTTTGGTATTGTTTGTTATGCTCTCGCCACGGTTGCTGCTAGAATTATTAAAACCAGGAGCAACATTTGTATTATTGGTACTACTGCTGTTATTCAAGAAGGGCTTGCTAGGCTTCTGGGTTTTGGCTATCGACGGATGCACTCTGTATTCAACTGGGACAAGTGACTTATTTGATGGCAGCTTTTCATACTTGATCAAATAATTATATAAGTCTTTTTCGTTATCGATAGAAGATGCCAATGCTTTCATAGAAGTTTTCGACGAACCTTCTTGTCTCAAAGGTGAAATTAGAACACCTGAATTCATAATCAAATTCTCATTCCATGTTGCATACTTTTGCAATTGAACATTCATAGCAATATCCATTTCCAAAATTAAGTTCTTTAACTTCTTCGAACTGGCTGGTCTATGCATCATCAAAATTTCATCCTTTAACTTTTTACAAGTTGTAACTCTCAGCTTATAATCTTGATCAGAAGCATCCACTTTTCTTTGTAAATCGTCTTCCTGTTGCTCTGCTGATTTGTTCTTCAATGAAAAAGACTTCTTATTTGGATCAGATGCTTTCAACTTTTCCAAATCATCGCAGAGATGAAAGTATTTTTGTTTTGCCTTTTCAGCTGTCATTATGGCGTCCAGACATTCCTTTTCTTTTCTCTTACTTTCTTCCTTTATAGTCTTTCTTGATCTCGAAACTGTGCCAACTAACGATGTCAATTCATCATACATAACATTCAACGCCTTAACATATGAACTACCCACGTTAAATAATTTCTCGTCAAATTCAATAATTGAGTCCAATTTATTACTGAAAGAGTCATTTTTTAATTTAGCTGAACTCTTCATAGTAGTTCTTGTATGAGAGGCAAATTTCTTTAATTGATTGTAATGTTCATCTTCGATTAATGCCTTCTTTTTAACAAACTTGGAGAATTCCTCTCCTGTAGTTATACTTTGTTTGAGTCTATTTAACAATACGTCTAAGCTTCCATCGCTATTGAGAAAATTCTGTATTCTATCTTGATCTAACAATGTAGATGATTCAGCATTTGTACTCATCTTTTAATGTCAATATTTTAACTTAGAGAACAGCTGTTTTACTTGAGAAACCTATTTATGGATTGATTTGACAACGAACCGAGCGCGATCTAAGCATTTAAGATTCAGACGTGAATGATTGTTAATGATTTTCAATTTGTAGCCAAATATGAAGAGTTAAGGTTACAGACTATTACTTGGGAATAATTTATATTTATTTATCGAAGAATTATACTAAATATAATAACACTCGGCATTATGTAGATTAGTCGAGTGAGTTGTTAAATGAACCATAGTAGTTATCAACAAATGATAAGTAGACAAGTATGACATATATAGGTGACGTAATATACTTGTACTAAACACAGTAAGCACAAGCAGTCGTAGGCACGATGGTGATCAGCCTTAGCTAAAAATTGTACTACCTCTTTTCTCGTCGTCACCGCCAAAGGCAGTAACACCATGTTCCACATTAGCCACCGAGAATTCTAAATCGTCTACCGTTATCATATCCCAGAACTTATAGATCATCATAACAGTAAAGATGTTACAAGCACTTCCAAAAAACAACCCGTCGATGTAATGGGAAGCACCACGACAAATATCGTCACTGAATTCATAAGTCAACACTTGGCCGGCAACAAAGAAGAATACCCCCAACAAGATGGCACCCAAGGGCCAGTATGAATCGAGAGCAAAAACAACAAGTACTATCTGAGATATCACATAAAATGCCAATATAATAGCATTAATAAGGTACGTGATCACAAACATGGCCATCGTCTTTCTGCTGTCTAATGCACTATCCCAGCTCTTGAAAGTAACCAAAGCCACGATAAAGTTAACTACGAACCAGCAGAAACAGATCACTCTTAACGACCACATCGATTTTCTCGATCCATCCTCCCAAAACTGGAAACATAAGAGTCCATTATACAAAATACAGATACACGATGCACTGGCTAATCCTAGCTGAACGGCCACAAAATACGCATAACTGCCGGACGATGGTGGCGATACACCACAATCAACAACTAACGAGCTGACAATCAAACAAATAATAAGATAAAAAAAGAAAAGCATCTCGGTTCTACCAATAGCTGTGTACTTTGCTCTAACATTAAATATAATAATCAACAAGATTATCAATCCACCAAAATGAACAAATGCATTTCCTATTTGGAACACCATAGTGTTAGCCAACTCTACCGATCTAGCATAGCAATCTGGAACTATACCTCTAGTAAAATATGACGTCTCATTGACTGATCCCACCACGGAACACAAGGGTAAGGAAGTAATATTACATATGGTATCAAAATTTCCAAATGCCATCTCGTTCTATAAAACTCTAGAAAGCCCTGTAAATTCTTTGATATTCTATGATGTCGATTTAAAAAAGTAAAAAACGTATACTAAATCAGAATTTTTTTAACAACAAACGAGGCGATATTTTTAGATTAGGTACAATTTTTCATTTACGCAATCGAGCCATAAATTAAATATATTGGAACTAGACTACAAGATTTAGTATCAAAACAAATTGATTATATATGAAATAGAACGTAAGCACATAAAAGTTGTATAAATAAATAGATGATAGACGACAGACTAATATATAACCCTGAAAACCTACGAATTGAAATAGGAAGATACTATGTACATGAGACCACTAATATTGATATGGTGGTGGTGGTGGTACCTCGAAAACATTATGCTGCGGCGAGCTGCAATTTTGTCTAAGGCTAGCTTTATCAAAATCCAACTTCTTCCATTGGTCGATGTTCTTCGAATCAACGGATTTGTTATTGATAGACTTGATATCAATGTAATTGTTAGATTTTTTATTCATTAATCTGTCTTCGTCGTTTTCGATATGGGAGGTGGAGATCTGTTGGTTGCTGGTAAAGTTGAAGTAGTTATTACCCAATCCTACACCACGTAACAAGGAAGAGTTAGGGTGGTGAGGAGAGTTCGTATTTGAGTTGCCGTTGGCGTGGAAATGTGAATGCGAGAGAATAGGCTTTGAAGTGTCGATACTGATATCCCTTGTACATCTCATTGGTTTGGGTTGCTTTAAATCAATCAAATTCGCATGTTCTAACGAGACGGGACTTTCAAAAGTAGAATGTTCGATCGTGGAATGTTCCATTGAATCATCTATCAAAGTAGACACTTCGCTGTATTCTGGGGTTTGGTCCAAAGGATTAGCACTGCTTGCCTTCTTAGATTTCTTTCCACCTAGTTTGATGACCCTCCTGTTAGGCTTTGACCCATTGTTATTACTATTCAATTTATTATAATAGCTGCTGGTTTGAATGCTGGAGATTTCGGTCAAAATATTTTCGAGGTTGTTATTATTATTGATTAGCAAATCGATTGGAATGCAGTTATTATTTTGAGAGGGAGCGATGTTGTTGTTGACGTTAACATCGGGCAAATTAAGATTTAAATTCAAAGTGCTGACCAAGTTTGGCAAATGCTTGTTAAACTTTTCCAAGTGTGATCTTTGTACAATATTCTTTAACTTTGGAATACTCAAGTTTAAGGTTTCTCTTGAATTGAAAAGGTTCATGTTCTTTCGTAAGTTGGTGCTGGAATAATTGAATTCCGAATTGACATCGTTAATGGATATTTTCTCTAAGTCTTCTGTATCGAGATTGTTCATCTTGCTCTTCAATTTAGATTGCAAGTCACTGAAATTGGATTCGTTCAACGAAGTATACTTCAATGACAATTCATGGATCAACGTTGGCAATGTTTCCCTAAATAGATCTCCGATCTGGTCTTCAATCTGGCTTTGCAAAAAATTTGCCAACACCTGCACGGTGTCGAAAGTTGATGATACTTTGATCGAATCCAACGGATCATTTCTGAACACAAGAGTTAGTCCCTTGGTCTGACTAAACACAATTATCCCAATCCCCGATATCTTGATGTCGCTGAGTTTCAAATCTAACGGTAATGCAAATGGATCGTTACAGAGAAGAAAATCCGGCGTCACGAAATTGTTCATTTCATCAAACTGATTCACCTCTCTGTCCAATGAGTTCGAGCTGTATATCTTGAGTGGGTTGGCCTGAACCTTCGTATGCAACGTCAAATGGAAATCACCTTCGTAGTTTATCTTAAAAATCCCCCTAAACCTGTCTTTATCCAATTCTCCAATCTCCAAAATCTCAAAACTGGGCCCCACCTTTCCAAAATTTAAATCTTTAATCTGAATGCCCGACGCAAGGATGTTCGGTCTCTTCCCCGAATTCAATGCATCCGTCAATAACTCTTTCGTCCATGAACTTAATGACTCTGTCTCTAGCGAGTTCCAGTTCACATTAAATGACATTTTGAATTATAATGTGTGTAATTTTACTGAAAACCCTGACGTTTAAATTTTTTTTTTTTGCGATGTACAAACACAGAATATTCTAGACCCTATGATTTATACGTTATTTCAGATATCCTATTGTAATACTATCCTTAGTGTTCCACTATTTTTTGTATCTAATGCTATTCGCTTTGTAAATTTAAACCGGTTAATTTCACTAATAAAGAACTATAATAAACATTCCATTAGTCATGGAGAAGGAGTAGTTTTAAAACGCAAAAATCGTGTGATATGTAAAACTTACACAAAATCGATTTTTATTCTTCCTATACTACCCGGTGTTGTGTAATATTTGCTTATTGACCCGATTGGTACCGCCGGGAGATAATTATGGTGATTTATTATATAAGCATCGGACAAATATTGAAAATTGGGACATATTATGTAAGCTTATGATTAGAACTTTCTACTTAGTATAGACGAAGAAACCAACTACTCATCTCATTGGCAATAGACACAACGAGACGAATAGAATTGCATTGTTGATGGATAAAACGAGTTTCTACGACTTCAAACCGTTAGATGTATACGGCGAGGTGTATGATTTCAGTCAATTGAAGGGGAAGGTGGTGGTGATTGTAAATGTAGCGAGTCTTTGTGGATTTACACTGCAGTACAAAGATCTTGAATATTTGTATAAAACGTATAAGGAGAGGGGATTTGTTGTGCTTGGATTCCCATGCAATCAATTTGGGAGTCAAGAACCGTATACCGAACGAGAGATTTTGCAGATATGCGAAAAGAAGTTTGGAGTTACGTTTCCTATAATGGACAAGATTGAGGTTAACGGAGAGTGTGAAGATCCGCTTTATGGATATTTGAAGAACGAGCAACGGACGTCTCTCGGGTTCAAAGGGATTAAGTGGAATTTTGAGAAATTTTTGATTAGTAGAAGTGGTAGAGTAGTCAAACGTTACGACTCGACAGTAGCCCCGCTAAACTTCGAGAAAGCTATTGTAGAGCTACTAGAGTAATTCACTAAAGTTGATGTGGATCACTATATAATGTATATAACATGTAATATATGAATAACGATTATGAAATCATTTTTTGGCTTTCTTCTTCTTGGTATCTTTGTCTGGTGTCTCTTCCTTCTTTCTCTTGTTGTTCACAGCATTAGGGTGAATTTCTTTTAATACGCATGCCAAAAGAGTAGTACATCTTCTTGAGAGTTCTGCGGCATTTCTTGACTGAAAAAAAAAATCGAACTGAAATAATGGAGAATCCCTTATGGCATCTCTGATTCTTTCGTATATGTCAGGTCTGTCGAGTCCAAATCTGTACAATTGTACCAACAAGAATCTGTCTTCTTCTTCTGAAAACGTTCTCTTGTTTGTGGAAGCTGGAGGGAACTTCAATACTAATTCTTGTAGTGGGTACTTGTACTGAGCTAATTTCCTGCGCAACGATTCTTTTTGCAACCTATTCTTGATGATTTTTTCTTCCCCCATTTCGATTTGGTTGATGTATCTTTCGTAGCCTTCAATTTCTTCATACGAAGTCCAAAACTTCTTGGCATATTCCCTCACATCTTCATCAGTCTTGTCTTCGAACTCAGTAGCAATTAACAGGACTGAGTTACGGCCATATTTCGAACAAACTTGAATAAAGTGAGTGAACTCCCTTCTATTCCAATTACCATATCCTTGAGTTAATAATTCCTCCTTTAACTCCTTCTCTTCATCAGTCAAAGGTCTCGAATTTTCAATCTCTTCCTGTTCCAATTTCTGTTCTAACTGTCTTTCTTTTAAAGTCTTAGGGTTACCAGCCTTCAACGGAACTTGGTATCTTATTTGTTTTTTATAGTAATTTTTTTCTAGTTCATTTAATTCGAATAGTTTAGTAGGATAAAATTGATGATCAAATATGTTGAGTTGTTTTGGTGGTTTTGGTCCTGACTTAACATGAGACCTTCCTCCCGTATTCAAAACATCCTTATAATACATATCGATGGAATAATTTTCTTTACGTTCTCTCTTACCAGGGTTGATCCATCCATGACCTATATCGCCGATGGTAGAAGTTTCCTTCTTCTTGAAATTTTCTCCATTCCATTCATATACTGATTCATCGTTCGAAAAATTTTGTAACGCACTCAAATCTAATTTTTCATACTTTTTATTCAACTCTTTTGTCTTGCTTTCTGAAGAAGCCAAAATCGAGTCGATATCAACGTCATCTGCATTTTCACCATTTGAAGCAGAATCTTTACTAAATATTTCTGCCGCACCATGTTGAATCATGGTTAATAATTCATCCTTTGATGTAGCCTTATTACTTTGTTGACCGATATTTCCTGCATTTCTACCTTGTTGAATAACTAATTGATCGAGTCTTAACTTTTGAGTAGCTCTTTCTAAGACCTTTTCTTCGATTGCATTTTCGGAGACAAACCTGAAAACTCGAACTTGTTTCGTTTGGCCAATTCTGTGAGCTCTATCCATAGCTTGTAAATCAGCTTGTGGATTCCAATCTGAATCGAACAATATCACAATATCCGCAGTAGTTAAGTTGATACCTAAACCACCAGCCCTTGTGGTTAATAAGAATACAAATTTGGAGGAGCCTGGTTCATTATATTCATCGATCGCATTAACTCTATCAGCATGGTCAGTTTGACCATCGATACGGCAGTATTCATAATCTCTGAACATACAATAATCTTCCATTATATCCAACATTCTGCTCATTTGCGAAAAAATCAAAACTCTTGATCCTTCTTGTTTGAACTTTTTTAATAATTTATCTAATATAATCATTTTCTGAGAATTGTAGACTAAATGCTCGTCTGTAGTAAATGGAGGACCAGGTTCTGCCCCTTCAAATAAATACGGATGATTACAACATTTTCTTAATTGCATTACAATGTTTAGTAATCTAGTCTTCGATTCCTTCTTATTAGCACCATTAACTGCATCAATGTCCTTCTCTAAAATCTTCTGGTACCATTTTCTTTGCATATCAGACATCGAAACATAAAGATTGACTTCTTGTTTAGGTAATAAGGACTTTTCAACATCAGATTTAATACGACGTAATAAAAATGGCTGCAAGACTTTATGTAACTGCAATATTACGTCTTCTTCTTTACCATTTCCATGTTCGTCTTTGTTATCATTTTGGAACCATTGATCAAATGTCTCTGAATCCCCAAAAACATCTGGAAGAATAAAGTTCAACAAAGCCCATAATTCGTGTAAGTTATTCTGTAACGGCGTACCAGTTATCAATAATCTATTCCTAGAATGAAACATTCTTATAATTTGGGACAACAAAGATTCTTCATTTTTAATTCTGTGGGCTTCATCAATTATAATATACTCCCAAGCAAATTTCCTGAACGACGCCTTTTCTCTTATAACAATTTCATATGATGAAACCACAACGTCAAAATCACAAGCGAGTAATCTTTTTTGGATTAATTCATGTCTGGAATCTTTATCACCTTGCAAAACCAAAACCCTAACATCAGGTGTCCATCTTGCAAATTCCCTTGCCCAGTTATCTAAAGTAGACTTAGGAACTATGATAATATGTGGTCCATTGATATTCCGCATATATCTTAAGTATCCCAAAAATGAAATGGTTTGTAAAGTTTTACCCAATCCCATCTCATCCGCCAAGATACCAGATAAGTTGTTTTCGTATAGCGAAATCAACCAGTTCAAACCCTGAATCTGATATGGCCTCAACTTCCCATGAATATATCCTGGGCTTTCAGTGAATTCAGTAATCGCTGGGGTCTCAACTTCGTCATTTAATAATTCTTCATCTTCTTCCTTCTCAGTCTTACGTCTCCTATTGTTAGCTTCTGTATGCTTATGGTTCACCTCATTATTGTCAATACTGGCCAAAACTCTTTGAAAGTTTGGATCTCTATCAGCCTTAGCATTGATGAAGTGCTGAAATAAGTCTGTCAATCCAAGCAAGTATTTGAACCTCTTAGCAGTTTCATCAACATCAAAATGCTCCTTGTCTGACCGAATCAAATACTTAGCCTTATTAGACGCTATATTAGTGGTGGTTCCATCCAACTCTGTTGGTTTAAGGATTTCATTCAAGTCCAATGATGGAGTCTAAAACATGTTAGTTCTGATCATAAATAAATTTTCATTTCAAAAATGAACATCGTACATACGGTAACAGTTTCTGGAGTTGGTGATTCGTCCATTTCAATACCTTGGGTCAAATTCCCTGTTGTGTCACTCATGTCTCCTGGATGATTTGAGTGTAGCAAAGAAGTTGTGTAGGTTTCCTTTCGTCTTGGTGTTGAGTTAAAGGACAATGTTTATTCAAAGGTCGAATTGACTCAATTCCGAGACTTCTATACCGGTTATAAATTTCAATCTACTTTGCAATTGTATAAAAGAGTGAAACTGTCTACCCTATTAATAACTATACGATACAACACGTCTCTATGTTCCTTGTAATTAGGTGATAGTAACAAAGATTCAATTAGCGTATATAATTGAATAATACCGTACATGCTATTTGGCAATACTAAATACCGTAGAATGAGCGACGCGTACAAATTGTGAGCACCTTCGGTTTCCTTGATTCGTACATCCTACGATATATTTGATGTTTTTAGACCATTTTGATCTACAACTTTACGACGAAAAACTCTTATATATAGATCATATAGTATGGTCAGTTTAAGCGAAAGTACCTGAAGAGTCTTCAATACGTTGCATAGTTGCAAATTTCTTGTATTTTTTGATTATGCATGTTGCACTTCAGGTTTTGATCTTCAGCAAATCAAATTTACAGAAGTGTATTTGTTCCAATCACATTCTCCAATGGTATAACTATGAACTGATTTCATTTTTGCATCCATTTTGAGTAATACGCTCTAGCATATGTTCCAATTTAGGAAGTCAACGAAGGAAGCCGTTCTATGGTCTAGCTGTGCGGCTCACCTCTCAGATTTTTTGCAATTGCATGGACTAGGTCTGATGATAGTACAAATACACCTCTACAGTAAGATATAAAAATAGGTGAAATAGATACATATCAGATACTTCGCATCTTTAATATTCAAATTTCGGGGAGAAATATAGGGATTGAAGCATTATAATAGTAGTATATATGGTGGTTATCATTTATTTGTGATTTCTACAATTTTCGCTAAATTTATAGAAAGAAGAATCTGTAACCGTTTGGAATTAAGTAAAATACATCTATAACTAGTCTATATAAACCGCGTCTCTGGAAAGTATAGTTACTTTCTTAAAAAAGTGTCGCCATTCTAAGGGATCACCTTTTGACTTTATGAATTCCACTTTTCTCAATGGCAATCGAATATCACACTTCAGAATCTTGATATAGCCTCTCAAAGGCATTTTAGACTTTTCAGCTATAATATTGACATTGATATAAATATGGTTCTGCTCAGTCAACTCTTCCATTGAATAATTATCAATACTTGTTGTTGAAACCCCTATTCTATGCAAGGAATCCCGTATTATAGGAACCAATGATTCGATTGGTAAAATTGAAAAGAATCTCGTCATTCTTTCAGCCGTCTTGAAAGGCATGTTTTTGAATGCAAGCAAATTCTTTTGTGTAGTCGATAATTGTGACATTCTGTATTGTGGAGTGTTCTTAAATTGCAAAATGGTAGGATCTTTAGAAACTATTGCAAGCATTTCTTCGTGAGCATCGGTAATATCATTAATAAACGGACTGTCTTTATGAGTGACGGGATCCTGCGTCGCTGGAATAACAGGAATGTCGAATTCATCGTCTATCATCACGGCAATATCGTTTGTGGGTTGTGAGTTAGAAATAAATTTCTTATTATTCAAAAGATTCCTCTCCTGCTCTTGTGATGTCTCTGATAAAGTCGTTTTGATATCTTCGTCAGATAAGCCAACCTGTAAATTCGAAAGCAATCTTTCCGCTAAACCCTCAGAGTCATTGCATAGTTTGTTGGAATCCATGAATGAATTCTCCTGATTCACCCATGGATGCAACCTTATTTGATCCATTGTAAATCTCCTGCCAACATCAGGCTTAATTATCGACCTCAACAACGGTCTAACAGTTTGACTGAATTGGTTCCACGGAGTATCGAGTATCCTGCCATCAAAGTCAACATATTTGGTATATTCTTCGTCATGTTTGTAGTTGGGTTCTTGCCATGGTATTTGGCCGGATAATAAAACAAAGAGTACAATTCCACAAGCCCATATATCACTCATCGTTGCATCATACCCATCATCACCAATTATTTCAGGAGCCATATATGGAGGCGAGCCACATTTCTCGTATGAAAGTCTCTTTTGGCTTCCCTTACGTTTGAAAATTGTCGCCAACCCGAAATCTGCCAACTTCAAATTCCCATCCTTATCAAGGAGAATGTTCTCCGGTTTGATATCTCTATGTGCAACCCCTTTTTGGTGCATAAAATCAACTGCATTGATTAGTTGAGTGAAATAGAAGTTAGCCAATTCCTCATCTATTCCAATATCCGGCTCAATCTTATCAAATAAGTCTCCACTTTCTGCTAGCTCCATTACCATGTAGATCCACGTATTATCAGTACCAAACATATGAAGCTTTATCATATTCGGGTGTCCTGAACATTCCTTGTGAATGCTTAGTTCTAGACCTATCCTATTATCATCAATTCCCTTGCTATGGGAAATGGCTCTATGAATATATTTTATGGCTACTAACTTCAGTGGATTGTTCCTGATACTGGCGACCTTAACAACAGCAAAAGTTCCTTGACCTATTGTTTGCCCAACCGAAACATGCTTTAGCACAGGAAGAGAGTCTAACTGTGATAAACGTTGACTGTAGTCCATTGAACGAAAGGTATCACTCTATGTATGTTCTAATCATCAAATATACTGCTATTTGGATCAAAATAGATGTTTATATTTTGGTAATTATCGCACTACCAGAGTGGCTATCACTAAAATGCAGCATTAGCTGTCTGACAAGATTTAGATATACTCCTTACAAACGATAAGAGGACCCAGTAATTCTAAAGATAGATAAATAATTATAGAGGTAATCACCAACATGTCTGATTTAATAAGAAAGAAACCACCTCCTCTGATAGAAGTTAATGATTCTATTGCCGAACTCGATAGTACAATCGATTCATATATTGAAAAGTCGCCCTTAACCAATAAATTTCGTGAAGAAAATCCCAATTTGCATCCTGTGGGTGATGGTTTTGAAGACACAGAAGACAGGAACATTTCGATGGACCTGTCTATCCTCGAGAGTACCCCAGAAAAAAACCCAAGGCCCTCACCTCCTGCTTTACCACCAAGATCTAGTCTGAACGAAGAGGTACCACCGAGATTGCCTTCCAGATCGGGTACAATTAGAGCAAGTATCAATAAGCTTTCTAGACGGAGAAGTGAAGGTGGAAGTGAAGGCCGTGGCTTTACGCTAAAGTCATTTAATAGACTTTCCTTAAATGCACCAAGACCTCATTCGCCAGAGTCATCTTTATACAAATCGAACGAGCAAAACTCTCTAATGTCTAGTCCACATTCCCATTCAAGTACATCTTCGATTACAAGTGATGATGATATATATACTAAATCTGATACACCATTCTGGAAGTATCACATATTGAAGTTCGGTAAAGATCTATACTTGACTACAAATCCGGGGTTGAAACATATTTACTGTCGTAATGGGCCAGGATATTATGTTGAAGTATTATATCCTAATAAATATAAGTATCATTCATCGCGAGAAGGTTTTAAATTAATCTTTAAAGATATTGCATCTAAGAATGGAGATAATAACCCCGAAATTATGGTAATCATCAAAGAATCTCTTGCGGAAGGCGGAAAATATAAGATTTTGATTCCTCGCTCGAGTTACTTATATGATGGTTCGCTTACTGATAACGAGAGTGATGAAACCGAATCCCCATTATTTAGTGGTGTAACAGTCCCAACGCCGATTGACGATAAGTTTATTCCTTATGATCAGATATCTAATGTACACGAAACCGTTCGATTCAAGAATTATGAATTTACAGATTTTTTAAATACAAAGTGGAACATTGGATCGATTCCAAGAATTAAGTCAACGAGAATGAGTAAGATTAAGAGTAAATTCAATGAATACAAGGACGATCCACTATATAAATTTATCGGGAAAAGGTATATATATTTCCATCAGAATTACATTGAAGATTCTCCTACAACCTATAAAAATGAATCTGATGATCCACGGGATATATATTTGCACGATCAAGGTGGTCCACATAAATTTCCACCGGTATTAGGGCTATTCAGACCTAACGAGACAAGAACAAGAAAGAAGATAATTAAAAAATTCAATCAACAAGCAAATAAATTAGATAAACTGAGGAACTCCCAAGAAACTATAAATAATGATAAAATTAATTACAGACTAATAGACAATGATATTGCGGCAGGATCTGATATTCGCAATTATTTTACTGGTGGTGACGGGCTTTACTATCTGAACAACCCGAATGACGATACTCCTGATAGCAATAAGTTAGGTTGGATCACCATATACGAGGATACTGACGTATTCTCTGGATCAAAAAATAAAGGAATGTTTGACATTGTGCTAGGATTAACGTTGGCTGTCGGATTTGAAAGTAGTTTAGATTCGTGAAAATGTTCGCTCGCAAGATGGTTACAAGATTGGCATATATTTCAATTAGAATATGCATCCTCCAGAAACACGAAAACATATCAAGATTAGAAAATCAATTTAGAATGAATAAAAAGAATTCCTAGTTATGATTATTTAGTTCACAAGTGATTCTAATCTTGTTGCTTTCGAGTATTAGAATTTCTTAAATATGGGCTGTCTTATTGTATAATCTATTTAAACGAGACCAAAATGTACGATAAATACTCGAATTATCGACAAATCTTACTGAAATGTTTGCCTTACAAAATAATCGTGTAACATAATCAATTGAAATTTCAAACAATGCTGAAGCAGTTGATAATGGGAGCGATTTTTTGAGTCGCAATTATTTTTTGATAGAGTTTCCACGGATTATTTCCTACTTCTTTTGATAGAATCATCTGTTCTGATAGACCTATAACATGACCGAAGTAGACATCGAAGAATCAGGAGTTGCTTATGAGCTACATTATTCAAATACGTTTTCTCCGAATTCAAGACAGACTTTTAGAATATGCTTAAATTTGAAAACATTAATTGATAAGGTGATTCCAATTGTGTTTGATGAGAAGGATATCACAGCACAGAATTCTACAATTTTGAATGCCAATGTCATTGAATTGGTTTATACCTCAGCTGGTGGGAAGGGGGATGGCAAGGCTGGGACTTCTTCTTATAAATATCGCGCAGCCTTAGTATTTTGCTTGTTGAAAGTATGTGATTGGTATTGGCAGCAAGCTGAAAATGAATTATGGGATAATGAATTATATTTCTTGAGAGCTGTTACTGCGCAAAGATTAGCAGCTATCCTCATAGAGAATACATCGGACGATGAGTATTTATTTTTAGGGATGTTGTGTCATAGGTATACTATTAATTTGCACGGGGTGGATTCTCAGCCGATTAGTGTTTTAGAATTAGCAGTAGATATGCATTCTACCATGGTAATCGGATCATCAGGCTACCAACGTTGTATGAAATGGATATGGCGAGGTTGGATCATTCAATCCCCGATTGACCCTGATCTGTACGTTTTATACAGAGGAGCTCCTTCGTTGTCTATAAAAACACATTTTGATCCAGCAAGGATTAGAACACCTTTGTACCAAAATATATTGGAAATCGCTTTTAGTATAATATATTTGATATTATTCACTATCATTATAAACACTAATGATGTGAAAACCGTGCCTTTAGATGGGTTTGAGATTGCGTTTTACTTATTCACCATAGGTTCTATTTTGGATGAAGTGGTCAAATTTTACCATGTTGGCTTGAACTATATTGGGTTCTGGAATGTATTCAACGACACAATGTACTGTATCATCCTTGTTTCAATTGGGTTTAGATTTACTAGCTTGAATACGCATGGCGAATTAAAAGATAGATATGACGAGGCCTCGTTTAGAATTTTATCGTGTGCTTCACCCTTCATGTGGTCCAGGTTATTGCTTTACCTAGATGCACAGAGATTTGTCGGTGCCATGATTGTTGTGGTTAAAACCATGATGAAAGAAAGTTTAATTTTCTTCTTCTTATTGGCTGTGGTGATTTTAGGGTTTTTACAGGGGTTCTTAGGTCTTGATGCATCAGACGGAAGAAACGAAGCTACTAAACGTATCTTGATTTCATTAGTAAGTGCAGTTATAGGCGAGGCAAGTTTTGATGATCTTGCATCATTAGATCCACCATATGCATCCATATTGTATTACATTTACTCATTCCTCCTCAGTGTCATTCTCATGAATATTTTGATTGCTTTGTATTCCACTGCCTATGCCAATATTGTCGAGAACGCAACCGATGAATATTTTGCTTTAGTTGCTCAAAAGACTTTGAGGTATGTTAGAGCCCCAGACCAAGAGCTTTACGTTCCTCCATTGAACCTCATAGAACTAATTATTGTCCCTTTCTCCTTTGTTGTCAGCAGCTCCACTTTCAGACTCATTAATCACTTCATAATGTTGATCATTTATTCTCCGCTATTAACCTACATCACTATTGATGAATTGCAGAATGCTAGAAGAATTCAATACAATAGATTCAAAGGAATACCAGACGATTCCAATGAACTTGACACTGAATGGGACCTAACAGATGGATATGATGCGGAAGCTGATTCAGGAATTCAAGAAAGAGACTCAGAAGTCAATGCTACGCTTCGTGAACAGATTCTCGGCGAAAGTCAAGATTCCGAATTCCGTATTGATTTACGAAAATTTGAAGCAGACATCGAGAAGGTGGTTCAGCCTGTTAATGAGGCCAGCAAAGCCGGTGTCAAATGGGAATTCTACGAAATTTATAGCAAGATTGATAAGCTTACTACCCTAGTAGAAGCAGTAGTAAATGAAAATCAAGAATTGCGTAAGAAACTTGAAGAAAAAAAGTGACTCCATGGACTAATTGATTGACTTATTACGTTTTTGTTTCTCTACATCTTTTTTTGCAACTTTGTTCCTTCTGTATAGCCGGATATTTCATTACATACTGGCTGCTAAATACTATCTTATGTTAGCTAAGTTTCTGTTACCCGCAACACTGTCAAGTATCAACTGGTAATGTCAACTTATTGTACCTTGAGATATTGCTTCATCTTTTAGTAACGTAGGTAATTATTTCAACGAATAACAGTTCTATTTAACTTATCTAGTTTCAGCATGTTTATATTCTCTAGTATCATATCTTTTATTACTGTAGTAGTCTTCAACTTATTTTTGTGAACAATTTTTTTTAGTGCGAATAGCTTGGTAAATGAATTGAAGGTTATGTAATAAAAGTTATCAGTATCTTAACTTCGTTTATAGTAATAGATCGTTATTGCTGGAAGAGTAAAGAGCAAACTAAGATGTCGGAAACTCAGTCTGATCCGATAGATGTTTCGAAGTTTAAGAATGGAGATGATGTTCATTTTGATTATAACAGTACTACCAACGACCAAACGATAAATTCAACGAATGTACAGAAGAAGAAAAAGAAGAAGAAGAGTAAGAACAAGCATAAAGGATCGCCAAATGTGGAAGCGACATTGAATGATCCAGATGTAGAGTATCCAACGTCTAGAGTGATAAAACAAGCTCCTAATGGAGACGTAATAATTGAAAGTTTGGATGAGCCTTCAGATGCACATACCAAATCTGTGACGGCGAATATATGGGATAATGCTACATTAGAAGAACAAGAGAACTTGAAGGCATTCTGGGAGTCGTTGGATGAAGCGCAAAAAATTGAGTTGGTGAAAATTGACAAGAAATCTATAATGGATATATTCAAGAATGAAAGTAAGACAGTCAACACACTGAATAACCATCAAAATAATAGCAATACTCAAGGAGGTCTGACGAGTACTAGTGGTGGAGCGCTCAATGGATCTAGCACCAATGTGAATATACCGGGCGCCCCATCTAATTCATCAAATGGCGCATGTACTTGTTCTTATTGTGGCCGTAAAAATAATTTTATCGAAGACGAATTGGAGAATATATACGATAATCATTTTGATGATATTATAGATTTCATTCATGAAGTTCGAGATATAAACGATCTTAATGCATTACCTGGCCTTTTGTTTGGCGGATTTCATATGTTGGAGGAAGAACATAAACTTCAAAAACGACAACAAAAGTATAAATATAAACAAGAACGAGATGCCCACCATGATCACCATAATCATGAACCGGGACATATATGCAGTGATACAGGTTCAAGTGGTGATTATGATGGATCAACCCAACAAGACCAACAACACCAATATGAACATGAAATCGAACATGCCTTTCAAGAGGATGAACATGAAGACGAATGTGGACACAAGAATGATCACAGTCATAGTCATAGTCATAGCCATACTGAGAACCATAATCATAGTCATAGTTACGACCCTAATCATAATCATAGTCATAGTCATTTTCAGTATGATCAAATAGAAGAATTGAACAATGAAGATGAACTCTCTCAGGAGGCAGTTTTACAGAAGTCTCTTGATGATGAATTAAATAAGGAATTAGGTGACGAATCAAATAATAATCAGCTGTCCATAGCGACCAAAGAGCAGAGAGTGTTTCACAAGCTTCTCGATCCTAAGTTATTTGAAGCTTTAGAGAACCTTGACTTTGAAAAAATGAAAGATACGCCTGCAAATAATCATCTGGCACATATACTTGAAAAGGCTGGATCTCTAAGAGATATCATTAGAGACTTACATAAAGCTGATAAGGTTGAATTAGAGAAAGGAATGGCTTTCTTACAAAATATGGGAAAAATATTTTCTAGCGACATGAGCAATGCGATGAATCATGATACGTTGAATGATCAAATATCTAATGGACTTTCAAGTTTTGCTGAGGACTTATTGAAAAATGACGGTAATTCCTTTATTGATATGATGGAGTCACTCTCTGAATCAAGAACAGCAAGAGAAGACTTATTGAAGGAGAAATTCGATAAAGAGCCCTCGGCTGCCTGGATTGATGAAGATGATCATACTAAATCAGATACTGATATATCAATTCCTAAACCTGACCTTCACCAAGTTCAAGAATTAGAAGAAGAACTAAATGATGAATATGACGAGGTGGACGAAGATGATGATGAAGGAGAAGAAGAAGGAGAAGAAGAAGAAGAAGAATTAGATGATGAAGAATTTGAGGAAGATGAAGAAGAGGATGCTAGTGATACTGAGTCTGAAATTTCTGAGGAAGAAAAGATGCAGGAGATTCGCCGGTTATTCTTAATACAAGTCATTAAATTATTTCAAGAAAGGCTCAAGAACGCATATAAAGAAAAGCTTTCACAAGATAGAACGAGAACATTGATTGAAGAATTAGAAGCTGAAGAAAATGCGAAAAAAGAGCGGGAAATGAAAAAGTTGAGACAGAAGGAAAAAGCTAAAGAGAAGAAAAGGCTTCAGCAATTAGCGAAAGAAGAGGAGAGACGAAAGAAAGAAGAAGAACAAAAAGCAAAAGAAGAAGAGTTGAAGCAAAAGCAAGAAGCTTTAAGAGCAGAACAAAGGCGTAAAAAAGAAGAAGCAAAGCAAAAACGAGAAGAAGAGAAAAGAAAGAGAATTGAGGAATTGAAAAGGAAAGAATTAGAGCATCAAAAGAGATTAGAAGCTCAGCGTAAAAAGGAAGAAGAAACTAAGAAACTTAAGGACGAAAAAAAGAAGAAGATCGAAGAAGAACGTAAGCAGAAGGAAGAAGAAAAGAGGCAAAAAGAGCTACAGAAGAAATTGGTTGAAGAAGAACGTTCGAAATCGGCGAAAAAACAAGATCATAAAGAGACAGGAAGTTCAGAAGATATAAGTCAATTGTCTAGAGACCTTGAAAATGCAAGATTAGGTCAAAATTTTAACATTCCATCGCCAGTGGTTCCTGACACATTATTAGCGCAACCCCAGGAACCAAGGGTCAAATCCCCTACGAAGAATCATATATTGGATCAATTGTACCTTGCTAAGCCAAGATCATTATCAAATTCAACAAACTCCACACCTCAAATCAATAATGTTACACCTGGATATATCCCAGATCTTTCTTCAAATAGCATGTTGCCTTCAGTTTTATCACCCTCTGGCCATAATATTTTACCAAATAATGGTAATGTGAACAATCAAGCAGTTCCTTCCCCTTGGTCATCCCAAGCTTTCAATGCAAACACTCAAGCTCCACCAGTATATCAGCCACAACTTTCTTCCAATGCGTTTAGTCCATTTAACAGTTCATTGAGTCAAAACTCGCTTTCCTCGAATGCAAATGAAAATCTTAATACGAATCCCTTAAATACAACTGGTTTTAACGAGCCATTTGCAACAGCTGCTCAGCCTTCAAGTGTCTGGAATCCTGGTGCTACATCTAGAAACAATTCTATATGGAGCAATTCTCCAAACGTTGCTTCAAATTCGACCTTGTGGGGCAATTCTGTCCCAGCACCTCCAGTTGGAGCAGCAGTAGGAGGCAATCCGAACAGTTTAGACAGTGATCTAATTCAAGCTGCTGCATACCAAGCATTCCAGTTCTTACAGAATTCAAATCAATTAGAATTTGGTGTGGCTCCTAGTTTGAAATTGTTTCAGACAGCCAAAACGATTCTTTCAAACCAGGGTCTTACACTCAACCAATTTCTAACCTCGTGTAGAAATACTGGCTCATTATCTGGATACGGATTTGATTTTATATACGACGACTTCGGAACAGTAACACATATCAAAGCATCATCAACTAATATACCTCAGCAACCTCCACATAACAATGTCAATACCCAATCCATTAATAGCTTGGGACTAGGGAATGCCGCAGTCAATGACAATGAATCTTCTTTATTGAATACATTGAGCGATATCAATAATAATCCTAATTCATTTTCAAATGGAGTACGTGGATTATGGAATTGAACCGGTAAATACTGTACAATATCTATGAAGTATGTAGCTTTCCATCATATAATTTATAATTCAGGCATTATGTTTTGTAGAATTAGTATAGTGTGATAGAGGAAGACCTAATGCTTACATAATTGGATTTTCTACCACGGAGAATTAGGGACATAAGACTCTTAATCGAAATATTATCACAAATACTTAATATTCCAATTTTCCTTGATAGGAAGAATAGCATGACCCACCTGGCTTCTTGATTTCTATAAAAGTATCTGTTTAAGAAAAGAAAAAGAGAACTAATATACATTTCATAATAGAAAAGACTTATTCATACATTGGCCAATATATGTACATTTGAAAATTTATATGATACAGGTATCAATAAGGAGTACAAATGCCAGATAATTCATTGAAAAGAAAAATAGTCATAGTGGGTGATGGAGCATGTGGGAAAACTTCGTTGTTATTTGTATTCACATTAGGAGAATTTCCTACTGAATACCATCCCACTGTATTTGAGAATTATGTCACTGATTGCAGAGTCGATGGAAAAGCAGTTCAATTGGCCTTATGGGATACGGCTGGACAAGAGGAATACGAAAGATTGCGTCCATTGAGCTATGCCAATTCGCATGTAATCTTGATCGGCTTTGCTATAGATGTACCTGATTCATTGGATAATGCTCGAACAAAATGGGTCGAGGAAGTCACCAAATATTGTCCCAATACGCCATATTTATTAATTGGCTTAAAGAAGGATCTTAGAGTGGAATCTTCCAATAGAAGAAAGTATGTCCAATTTCATCAGGGCGAGATAGCAGCCAAAGAGATGCATGCTAAAAAATACTTAGAGAGTTCAGCATTATACGGCGAGGGTGTAGACGATATATTCGAATATGCGACAAGAACAAGCTTATTGGTTCAAAAGGCTAATCAAACATGCTGTACTATTTTATAAACGATACACTTTTTTTAGTATCAGTATGTATCTATTTCATAATCTAAAAATTGCAAATTTTCATTAATAAACTACTAATTATAAACGTGGGATATGTATACGTATTCCTGGATAAATATTAATCAAAAATTAGACAATTGATTTGTATATGCCACTGTAGACATTTATTCTTCTGCTGCAGATGTAAGTGTAAAAAAAAGAGAAGACGACCTCGGTGAGGGTCGAACTCACGATCTTGAGATTAACAGTCTCACGCCTTAGCCAACTTGGCCACGAAGTCATTCTCTTAAAATGGAAATGAGATCCAGAGTATAATATACTTTAGTATAGATCCTTGATCTCATCGGACCGATATTGACAGGCAAATTAATTACTCGGTACATGGGGTATTAGATAGAAGGATAAATATTTCACCATTTTCGAGCTTTCAACTCCCATATACTTGGAATCAGAGTAATTTAACCTATAGATACGGATTAACTTAATACAGTAAGTTAAATGATTAAAGATACAGAGCAACACCTGTCAAATATACTATCGGATCTGAGAGATAACATTAGTAATGAAAATTTGAATCCGCCGGATTTGCAGAATGATGATTCATTCATTAATAACAACTCATTCGATGATTTATTATTTGATAGACCTAACGACAGCTATATGGGATGGTATGGACGAACACGGAGATTTATTCAAGAGTCTCTATATGAGAAGTACGTCATACCCAATGTTGGGATTTCGCTTTTGATATTATCCCAGCTATTTAATTCTATAATGATCACTACATGTAAGTTGTTGATAACAGATAAGGAATTTGAGACACCCATACATCCTTTACAGATATTGTTTGCAAGAATGATTATTACATATATTTGTTGTGTGGTGTACATGTTCGTAACGAAATGTGTTCCGGATGCACCATTTGGTCCAAAGAAACTACGTAATTTGTTATTTATGAGAGGCGCTTTTGGCTTTTTCGGAGTCTTTGGTCTTTACTACTCGTTGCAATATCTTAGTTTATCAGATGCAGTTGCAATCACTTTTATTATTCCCATGGTTACGGCATTTTTAGCATGGGTTATCTTGCATGAAAGATATTCATTGATAGAAGCGGCTTGTGGGGTTATTTCTTTGGGTGGTGTCATCTTGATTGCAAAACCGAACTTCATATTTGGTGAATCAGAACTTTCAGGGGATGATTCCATAGAATCATCTTCCACTGAAAAAAGATTGCTTGCGTCAGGGGTTGGATTAATAGGGGTTTTAGGGGCATCATCTGTTTATATCATTTTAAGGAAAATAGGACATGAAGCCCATCCATTGCTTTCAGTAAGTTACTTTGCATTAACGTGTGTTCTCATTTCCTTTATCTCGTTAATCTCATTGCCGTCATTATCCTTTGCAGTGCCGCAGAATAATTATCAATGGTTTCTTTTCTTTTTGATTGGAATTTTCGGATTCTTAATGCAATTCTCCTTGACTGCCGGCGTCCAACGAGTTAATGCTGGCCGGGCCGCATTGATGAGTTATACCAATATGGTGTTTGCTATTATCTGGGACTTAATATTTTGGGGCCATCTCCCAGGTATCTTAAGTATCCTAGGTATCATAATTATAATTGGAAATGCATTTATCGTAGTGAAGTATAAACCAAACGATAATACAAGTCCTGATATAGAGCAAAATGCCGGGGATGACGGTAAGTATTCTGTTGATAGGGATGATATTTCGTTACAAGAATTCATTATTTCAGACGAAGACGACGATAAGGACCCAGCTCCTCGTGCAACCCAAGGATCGTCCCAGTGATATTTTCAATTCTGCTTTCTTTTCTTTTCATTTCGTTTTTCATTTATTTTCTTTTGGTGTCTGAATTTTACTTTACAGACTTTCGTTTATAGCTATTGCGATATAGATTTTATACACGTATTTCATAAACATATTACAATTCATTCAACCATGCCAATTCATGTTTTATATTGTTTAATCTGGCTAGACTTTCATTAACTTCATGGTTATGCTTAACGGATTTATCTGTGGTTTCCATTAAATCACTTATATTGCCAATCAACTTCCTGGAATTATTCAAATTAACATCAATATACTCTGTTTTTAAGTTGTCATTATTATTTGGGTTAGTTGGTAGAGCTCTTATAGATTTAACCCATTTCAATGATTCAGACCTGGACTTCGATTGACTCTTTAACACCTCATTAGAAATACGATTTTTCTTTGACGAAGCAGTTCCAGGGACTTGAAAGTTATTAGAAGTCATTAAATATAGTTAAAGTCATTAAAAATTTAGTAAATACTGTATTATTTCAAAATTAAATTCTGTTGATCTTTTATCTGCTCATTTTTGTACATCGCTCGTTAGTAGATTTCAAAATGATATTTACGAAATATAACCAAATGCTATAAATTACATAATTATTCTATCATACTTCCAGAGCTTTGTAGTATCGAATGGTAAATCTTTTTCGTCTACACTTTTCTTATTAAATGACCAATTGTCATCCAATTCTTTGAATAATCTAGAAATAGGATCCGCGTACCATCTGTTTCCTTTATAATCAAACCATCCAAGATGTCCTCCAGTAGTAGTAGTCACAAGAGCCGTGAATGGATTTAGCCTAACTTCGCTGAAGGGAAGCGTTCTGTATCCAATAATTGGGTCGTCAATGGAATTTACAATGACAAGAGGAACTCTAACTTTTAACAATCTCTGGATAGGGGATGCATGTCTGTAATACTCGTCTGCACAATTGAAACCAAAAAGCTTCGACGTAAAATTTTCGTCAAAGGCCTTTAACGTACCCAATTTGAAGTTTTCTGGATTTTTCTTATAAGCTTCGACTAACGGATTGCTACGCAAATGACCTTCGTAGTGTTCATTCAACAAGTCCACCAAATTGTTACACATCTTAGGCGAGTAAATATGGCTCCCAAGCAAACTAGATTGTAACTGAATACATGAATCGGGAAAATCCCATGGACAACCCATGATGGCACCACCCTTGATGTTGTGATATGTGTTATCGGCCTCTTGCCCTAAGTAATTAGCGCAAATAGCTCCTCCTAACGAGAACCCTATAAGATAGATCCGCTTATTAGGCCAGTTGGGTCTAATGTGCTCGTTAATCAAGTACCGCAAGTCGTTTGTCCACAACCCGCAAAACAACTGGGGGGATGTAATGGTGTGGTTGGCACATCCTCTTGAATTCAACACCAATGCATCAAAATCGTATGGTTTATCCGTAACCTTACTCAAGAATGCCCTGATGTACGACTCGTACGAACCGCCCGACAATCCGTGCAATGCAATCACTAATGGCTTCGAATCGTCGCTCAAGAGTTCAAGTTCGTGTTCCGGATTCAAATACTCAGTTCTGGGTGGTAGATGTTTGGTCTGACTCACCGGCCTGTACTTCTCGTGATTGGGGTCTTCCCTTCCTGGAGGAACAACGTAATCAATAGCAATCGTGCTTCTACCTTCCCAATCATCGTACTTCAACTTTTCTCCCTCCACCTCGTATGTCTTGTCCTCCAGCTCAATATTCAAAATCCGTCTCTTGTAGCAAACCTTATCAACGCTCTCAAACTTACTCAACCCGGTATAGGCCGTCTGGAAGTCTCCGGACGGTAATAACGGATTATACCAAAACGATGCACCCTTATACAACTCCGGAACTTTATGTGAAATAATATCCTCAAGTGTAGCCTCCCCTGAGTCTTTCCCCGTAAATTTCAAAGGTGTAGTTGGATACTTGTTATCCACATGTGATTTAAAGAACCCTAAAACCATATTCTGTCTGTTCTTCTAATATCTATGGTTGTTATCAGGTATTTCACAGCTATTCCATCTCTCATCGGCCTTGTTCCTCGGCTAAATTGCCAACTCTCTAACCTGCAAATATTTTATCTATCTTCTCAAATATATCTAACCTGTAAAAGAGGCTAGTCATTCCAAAAGGAGAAGGACCAAGGAAGAGATAATATTGCCACTAAAAGGATATTATACTTAAGTAGTCTAATTAATTGCTTATATTAAAGAAAGAATACTATAGAAGGACAGACAAGGATGCAATTCTCTTTATCTGTTTTTACCACCATCGCTACTGCATTATTGAGCTTACCATGCGCAGATGCAGCCAAACACTCTGCTAAAATTAGCAAAATCCCTGTCGAAGAAACATTGAATGTTAATACTTTCAAGGAATATACCAACGGATTGGCTAACAAGTATTTAAATATATTCAATGCGGCTAACGGAAACCCAGTTGCTTTTGGAGGCCAACACCCGGGTTCGGAGGCACAGGTGCCGTTTATCAGTCCTACGGAGGGCAGACATGAAGCACCATTGACCAACTACTTGAATGCGCAATATTTCACTGAAATTCAATTGGGTACACCAGGACAGTCGTTCAAGGTTATTTTAGACACAGGTTCCTCCAACTTGTGGGTTCCATCGGAAGACTGCTCGTCATTGGCCTGTTTCTTGCACTCCAAGTACGCACATGACTCTTCTTCCACTTACAAGGCTAACGGGTCGTCGTTTTCGATTCAATATGGTAGTGGTGCCATGGAGGGATACGTTTCGCAAGACACCTTGGCTATTGGTGACTTGATTATTCCAAAGCAAGATTTTGCTGAAGCCACCAGCGAACCTGGGTTAGCGTTTGCTTTTGGTAAGTTTGACGGTATCTTAGGTTTAGCCTACAACACTATTTCTGTCAACAAGATTGTTCCTCCAGTCTACAATGCTATTGAGCAAGGTTTGTTGGAAGAACCAAGATTTGCTTTCTACTTGGGTGACACCTCGAAGAATGAGGAAGACGGGGGTGTTGCTACATTCGGTGGTATTGACGAAGACTTATACACCGGAAAAGTTGTTGATTTACCCGTCAGAAGAAAGGCCTACTGGGAAGTTGCTTTCGAAGGTATTGGTTTAGGTGATGAATATGCCGAATTAACCAAGACCGGTGCTGCCATTGATACTGGTACTTCTTTAATCACATTACCATCTTCGTTAGCAGAGATTATCAACTCCAAGATTGGTGCAGAAAAGTCCTGGTCTGGTCAATATCAAATTGAATGTGAAAAGAGAGATTCCTTGCCGGATTTAACTTTGACATTCGCTGGTCACAACTTTACTTTATCTCCATACGACTATACTTTAGAAGTAGGTGGTTCATGTATTTCAGTTTTCACACCAATGGACTTCCCAGAGCCAATTGGTGATTTAGCTATCATTGGTGATGCTTTCTTGAGAAGATACTACTCTATCTACGACTTAGAGAAGAACACTGTCAGTTTAGCCAAAGCCAAATAATTAGAACACTTAAAAATAAGTCTTTAGTTTGTTATGCTTTATTTTGTTTATTTCCCATTTAGTTTCAGGTATTCAGAATGCTGTTGCGCTCCTTATTATTAAACCTCTGGAGTTGACAATACATCGTTTAATTTATATCTTACGAATACAAGTTCTATTCATTATCTATAAGTGTTGCGTTCCTGTATATAAAAAATGGCTGGGTGCAAATTTAGCCAGCCATCTGTTATCAAAAATACGACCAAAAAATAGATCTGATGAATCAAACGATAAATTCTTCTCCGTATACTATTTGATCTGGATTTTAGTCATTCTAAGGTGTTACAATATTACCTTATTCATTTGAGTGTATATTTAACATAAATAGCGTACAAGAAATGAGTGCAAGGCCGTATCCTCAAGGAGTTCAACCAACATACAGAGATATCCCACTAAATTTTTCTTTCGGATCAAATGAGCTTGTTAACTCGAACAAATCAAGTGATAAGCTAAGAGAATCTAAGTATACAGCAGCTGGATCCAGATCTATTAAGTCGGGGTCATTCTCGATGCCATACAATCCAACAGATAATACAAATTCCTTCGACACTGCCAGTTTATTAAATCAGTTTGAGACTAGGGATCCATTATATTCAAACACGTCGCATATTAATATGGCTAACACCGCTGTTAAGCAGCAAGGGCTTTCTGAACATCATAATACACCTGTTCGTGGACAAATTGATGAAAATCTTTTCAATCAAGTTCCTAAGAGATTCTCTCAGTTTATTATTGATCAACAAGTTCCAAACGACGTTCATAAATTAGATAACTTGACACTTGATTCGATATCAATATATAGTTTGGATGCACCAGGGATAAGAGAAGCTGAAAATTTAAGAATCTCGAATGATAGGCCGGTTTCTGTCCAGTCGGGAAATAATGCAAAAGTAAGACGTACGACTTCAGCCACAGGTTCTCAGTCTACCATCTTCTCCACTAGACAAGAGAAAAGACGGTTATTTAAGTCATCAAAACCAAAATCTAATAGTTCAAATCTTGCTAGAACCAAGGCAATTAGATTCAAAGAAGGCGGTTGGTATTACAGACTAAAAGTTAGAATGAAGAAACTTGGCAAGAAATTAAAGGCCTTAAGATTCAATAATTTTACAGTTTCATCAAAGAGAACTGGTAGTATCAAGAGATCGAACACCAGGGCTAAAACATTGCAACGTAAATATCGTCAGAATCCACAAAATGCTGCCGTTAGAAGGTTAACTGGCAAGGAAATTTCAGTGCCCTATTCAAATCCTCAATTGGGTATAGGAGAAACAGAAAGAGTTGAAACATTAGATGCTAGATTGAAGCATCAAGCAGGTGCAGTAGGGGACCATAGTGCTATTGCAAACAACATTAAACAAAATCAGATATCTGGATATATTGATGAACAGCAAGATACATACATCAATTCAATGTATACGAAAACAAAGTCTAGTTCTGTAAACTATGGTAATAACACGATTAAAAGGAAGGATGTCAAGCACAATAACTCAGCCAGTGATATTGAAGAAATACCACCAACGCCTCCACCTCACCTTGAGCATAATAATTTCAGTACAGTCGAAGGGGAGAAAGCAAATGATGTTGTTGGCGCATGGAAAAGATACTTAAGTCATGTTATCAGTCAGAGAATCCAATTAAGACAAGAGATTGTCTTCTTTCAAGCATTGGCTGCAAATAACGATGCCAAAATTATGGTTGATGACGGTATTTCTAAAGAAGTAGAAACTCATGATGATGATCCTGAATCTGGATCTGAATTTGTGACGGAATCTGAAAGCGCACTGGGTAAATCTATAAGCGAAACGGAAACTCTTTCTGGTTCTGATATCGGTACCGAGTCTGATATTGTGGATTTACCTACTCAAGAATTCAATAAAGCCCATAATAGAAGATCAATGTTGGGTGAAATGTTGGATTATGATTCCTCCGATAATGAGCTGGTTTCCTCGTCTGTTTACTCGGATTCGTCACACGCTTCTACTATTCGCTACGAAAACTTCATAAGGAGTGCCAGTAGCACCGCAAGCTCCGATCTTGGAATAGGAAAAAGATACGGTACGCTATTGAGAAGAAACACAACTATATCGAGAAAAAGACAGGAACACAAATCAGCGTCTGATCTGTTTCGTTCTATGAAAAGATCGCAAGGGTTCCAAGTGGGACTTAATGAAATTAAATAGCATATAGACTACAACAGTTATAATTCGATAATATAATAAAGTTCATTAATATTATTTTTGACAATATATACAGGTTGAAACAGTTACGCCCTGACTAAAACAGTACAAAAGTAGCATTTAGAATCATAAATACAATGAGACAGAGCTGGAATCAAAACAAAGAACGGTTAGTTACATTTAGTTCTTTGGTTCTTCGGAAGAAGATTCATTGTTGTTTTCATTGTTTTTATATAACTTTTCGAAAACCTTTAATGATTCATTTTGTAATTCTTCGGTCTTGGTCTTTAATTCAGCAGCATCAACTTCTTCACCGGCTTGAGCCTTGACAACGATTTCTCTTAATGAGCTAAGTTGTTCCCTAACCTTGTCGGCATCGGCAGCGTCAATCTTTTCCTTGAATTCGTTTAAGGAGTTTTCGGTATCGTTACATAATTGATCGGCTCTGTTAGCAGATTCGATGGCATCTCTTCTGGCCTTATCAGATTCAGCGAATTTTTCGGCATCGTTAACCATCTTTTCAATTTCAGAGTCAGATAAACCGGAAGAACCAGCGACAGTAATAGATGCGTCCTTGTTAGAAGCCTTGTCACGAGCAGAGACCTTGATGATACCATCAGTGTCAATGTCGAAGGTGACTTCAATTTGTGGGACACCCTTTGGAGCTGGTGGAATACCAGATAAGGTGAAGTTACCGATTAACTTGTTGTCTCTAGTTAATTCTCTTTCACCTTGGAAAACTCTAATTTCGACGGAAGTTTGACCAGCAGAAGCAGTGGAGAAAATTTGAGATTTCTTGGCTGGAATGGTGGTGTTTCTAGAGATTAATCTAGCAAAGACACCACCCATGGTTTCAATACCTAAGGATAATGGGGTAACATCTAACAAGACAACGTCAGTGACGTCACCGGCTAAGATACCACCTTGGATAGCTGCACCCATAGCAACGGCTTCATCAGGGTTGACAGCCTTGGATGGTTCCTTACCGAAGATAGATTTGACGGTGTCAATAACCTTTGGCATTCTTGACATACCACCGACTAAGATAACTTCAGAAATGTCGGAAGTGGATAAACCGGCATCCTTCAAAGCCTTCTTACATGGTTCGACGGTTCTCTTGATGTATGGTTCGACTAAAGATTCAAATTGAGATCTGGAGATCTTTTGGTTGATGTGCTTTGGACCGGAGGCGTCAGCTGTGATAAATGGCAAGTTGATTTCGGTGTTGATGGTGGATGACAATTCGATCTTGGCCTTTTCAGCGGCTTCTCTGATACGTTGGACAGCCATTCTGTCCTTGGATAAGTCAATACCTGATTCCTTCTTGAAAGTTTCGACAATGTTTCTGACAACAGCAATGTCGAAATCTTCACCACCTAAGTGGGTGTCACCATTGGTGGACTTGACTTCGAAAACACCGGCACCGATATCCAAGATGGAGATATCGAAAGTACCACCACCTAAATCGAAAACAGCAACGACTTCACCATCGTTCTTTTCTAACCCGTAGGCCAAGGCAGCGGCGGTTGGTTCGTTAACAACTCTCAAGACGTTCAACCCAACAATCTTACCAGCATCCTTGGTGGCTTGTCTTTGGGCATCGTTAAAGTAGGCTGGACAAGTGACAACGGCGTTCTTGACTGGCTTACCCATGTTAGCTTCGGCGGTTTCCTTCATCTTGTTCAAGATGAAACCACCAATTTGTTGTGGCGAGTATTTTTCACCTCTGGCTTCGATCCATGCATCTCCGTTACCGTGTTTGACGATCTTGTATGGAACTTCACTCAAATCTCTTTGCACTTCGCCATCTTCGAAACGACGACCGATCAAACGCTTAGTAGCGAACAAAGTGTTTTCTGGGTTAACAACGGCTTGTCTCTTGGCTGGAATACCAACTAATCTTTCACCGTCCTTAGTGAATGCAACAACAGAAGGAGTGGTTCTTCCACCTTCCGAGTTTTCAATAATCTTTGGAATTTTACCTTCCATGACTGCAACCGCCGAGTTGGTGGTACCTAAATCGATACCGATAACTGGGCCACCTGGAGCTGCGGAGGAGTTGGCACGGCTAGAGCCTGGTAAACGACGAACAACGTTCTTAAGTGAGTTTCTAGCTGCTAACATCTTGCTATTATTAATACTAGATATTCTTTGTTAATAAAATCAACTTAAATAGGATATATAATATATAAAATCCTCACAGCGGTTGTCGGAATGATTATATAGAGTGAAAATTTTAACCGCTCACAAGTTTTACCCGGACGTTTATCCGACGGAATCTTGTGGAACCTTCTGGAAGGATAGGACAGAAAATGAGGCCTGACGGAAATGAAGCCGGAGAGCATCGGAAATGTAGACTAGATGTTATATAAGGTGATGGGATATATTACGTGAGAATGCGACGTCAAATTATAATACATAGTACAACAGTAACATAGAAGAAATAAAGTAGGACAGCTATATGTGTAGGTCAGAGGGAAGATTACCGTTCATGACCCAGGTAAGCGATTTGTCGCCACGGAACTCTTCGATGTAGCGAATGATTTCTTCGGCGGACTTGTCATACTTTTGCATGCCTCTGGCAATGGAGTCACAGAGCTTTTTTCTGCGCTGGTAGCGTTTGGATTCCTTGGAGCGTGAGTCGCCCCTCCATTCGTGTTTGCCAAAGCGAGAGTCCATCTCGCAGAGCGGTGGTTGGCCGCGGAAACCCTTGGTGAACTCGTCGTAGATCTCCTTAACGGTCATGGGATTGTGGAGGAAGTCGATGGAGATCTTGGGTCTTTTGGAGTCGCGAAGCGACTCAGGATCCTGTGGAGATGACGCTGATGGGTCTTCGGGAGTGGTCTTGCGCTTGAGGTAAATCTTCTTGCGGTATTTGTCCATATTGACGTTGGGTTGGTGAACCTGTGCCGCTTGTTCCTCCGCTTGTTGCACCGCGGCCGCCGCCACCTGATGCAATTGTGGGTCCATATTGCTTTCGAGATGCACCGACGCATTGGCTAACGAATCCTGGTACGATGGCATCCCCGATGACCCGTCACCCACCTGGTCGTGGTCGTGATCGCCATCTCCGGATTGTCCCTGTACCTGTTGGGCCATATGTTCGTGTTCAGGGGCCTGTTTCTGGTTGTCACCGTCCTGGATCGCCTGTAAAGAGCTAATGATTGCATTCTGGTTCTTGTTCTCCAAAAAGTCCGCCATCAAACCCGTCAACTTCTCGATCTTCGTGTTCTGATAATCCAACACATGTCTCAAGTACGACAACTCCTGTGTGATTCCCGTCAACTTATCTCCCTCGATCTTGCTAATAGCGTCATTAATCTTGTCGAAACTTTCTTGTATGTAGTGATTCGAGAACTCTGTCTCATCTATACTTTCCATACCATTATCAACGTTTCGGTTCGAATTGGGGGACCGATTGGTAGCTTCAACGTTACCCTCGCCCGGTAAAAGCCTCGAAGCACTCAAATCTTCTTTCATGTTATTGTTTATGCCTTCCATTGCAATTAACTGATTTGTCTCAAACGGTATAATTGCAAAATGTCGGTCAAGTTTGTTTGTTTTTTCCTTGTAAACATCATTAAGGGAGACTTTTTTCTCATTTTATGGATTTTTGTCTTTCTGTCGTTTTGAGTGGCGCACGCTCTACCATATCGATGCCTTGGTAGTAGGTACTGGTGGGAAGATCCAACCATAGCGACTGGAATGTTGGTAGAGTCACCGAAGAATGTTGTAACGTAGGATTAGTATTCGCTGTACTGTTCTTCGGGAAGAAACGAGTGACAGTCGACTAAATCCGCAGAAACAGAAGGACCAAAGAGCGCAAGTAGACCCTTGCAATAACCGTTGATGTTCAAGAAGATAATACGGCATTTACCCGATTGTCCATATATATCGGTGGTCAAGCGTCTGAGCTGGTCAAGATTGGTGCTTCTGGGAAGAAAGAGTCCGAAATTCTGGGTGTATTGCATGACTTGATGGCACAATTGGTCGATGGGAAACGGCTGCATATTGTACACGTCGAATCCGTTTGTGTCTTTGTAGGAAGGACCGCCCCATGGAGGAGAGCAAAACACGAAGTCAAAAATGGCTGAAGGGGTTTTGACATTGCGTAGGTGGGGAGGGATCCACAGCTGATTTGGCGATCCGTCAGCCAAAACCAGACTGAATTGGTTCCAGTCGCCTACTTTGGACCAGATACGGTCTTCCACACCATACACACGTGCATTGTGCAAAGTACACTTCATATTGGACGGATTGATGTCGATTGACCCAACACTAGGAAAATAGTTGGCGAATTGTATAGTATTTCCACCGCCACCACAACATATATCCAACACTTTACGACACTCAGGCATGATTTCCAGTACTAACTGGGCGGTATATATGGCAATATCCTCGGGGGTGACGGAAAACCAAAGCTCTGCTGTCATGTAAATGCCCTCGTCGAATTTACTAAACAAACTATATCTCTTGTTCCAGTATTTTTTGCAGTTCTTTGGAAGCGTATTTTGGTTATGCATTAGCAACTCATTCTCGTCTTCAATAGCATAGTCATCTTGGTCTATCGACTCTGTACCACTACTCATCTTACTGCATCAGCTCATCGGAAAATTCGCTTTACTGATAAATTCGATTTAAAGTCGCGCATCAAAGATATCGAGAAATAGTTCATTTCATTAATTAATACATAATATGATCTAAAGGTATGTTGAAGAGCATTATAGACCGGGAAATACAAATACAAGCGAATAAATTGCAAGCGAAGCAAACGTACCCAAAAGAAATAAATATAACCTTCTCAACACTAAATTTTCCAAACTTTACCTTCCCCAACCATAATTTTGTTCTCGGCTTCCATTCTGTCAAAGGCAGCAGTAATTTCATCTTCGGCGAAAACATCCTCTTGCTCCAAATCTTGGTTGATACTGTCAATAACTTGCTCTATTGGTGCAGCACCCGATTCATTTTCGAAAATTGAAGATTGCATTGCTCTAGCCATTAATCTTACAAATGTAGAGTACCTTTCACCGCTTATTCCAGATGCCGATCTATTTGATTCATTAGTCTCGGCCAATGGCTTCACATCTTGAGCATCTTGTTCTGGTTGTGTGATGTGTAAGTTATCAAGATGTTCTTCCATTTCTGCTTCATTTGGAGATGATGCTGGGTCAGCTGGTGGTGAATCTTGTGCAGCTTGTTCTTGTCCCCTAAATCTAGACCTTGTTCTTGTATTTCTTGGTGGCAAGTCTTCGTTGTCGGATTCTTCTTCCTCTGCCGCCTCTTCTTCTTCTTCTTCTTCTTCGGAGTCGGATGCATGGTGAGTCTTTTGTTTCTTGGATTTAGATTTCTTTGTGACCTCTTTGAACAATGCAAACCTCAATAATTCCTCTGCAATCTTAGCATCCTTTACTTCAACAGTCTTGGATAATCTGACCTTAGCGTGGGCAGATGCCAAACGAATCAAGGTTTCCAAAGTTCTGGCAGTAATTGGAGCTGTATGTCTTTGATTATTATCAATTAAATCGTTTCTCAATGCAGAGTAAGTATTCACAATGTATTCCGATGCCTTACTACTCAAAACAGGCTTTATTCTTTGCTTGGCGTACTGGACGTATTTCTTCATGAATGGAATGGACAAAATCGTTGGGGTTTTGTTGGATTTGGTAGAACGAACACCTGAATGTAATAACGAATTGAATTTTTCAAATATTGGTTGCTCTAATTCTTCTTGTTCGTTGGTTGAGTCATCACCAACAGCTAAAGATAAGTTACTTCTTTCTCTAATTGGTTCTCCCTCTAACAATCCTGGAGGAATGAATCTGTGCATTCTCAAAACATGTTCTGAAATAATTCTGTCCTTTGTAGCTTGAACATCATCGGTAACAACGAATAATAAATCAAAACGAGATAATAATGAGTCTGGCAAAGCAATATTTTTATGAGGGTCTTTGTGCACGTCATATTGACCAAATACTGGGTTTGCAGCTGCAATAACCGAACAACGAGCGTTCAATGAAGTATGTATACCTGCTTTCGCAATTGTGACTGTTTGCTGTTCCATAACTTCGTGGATAGCAACACGATCGACGTCAGACATCTTATCGAATTCATCAATACAAACAATACCCCTATCAGCTAAAACCATCGCACCGGCTTCTAATCTTCTTTCTCCTGTTTCTTTGTCGGTAGTAACAGCCGCTGTCAAACCAACACCAGACGAACCCCTACCTGTAGTGGCAATGGCTAATGAAGCGGTATTCAAAACGAATCTTAAAATTTGAGATTTCGCAGTAGAAGGATCACCTACCATTAAAATATTAATGTCACCTCTTAAATGGGTACCATTATCTAAATTCTTCTCTACCCCACCAAGAAGCATTAATAAAACAGCTTTCTTAATGTATTCAAATCCATAAATAGAAGGTGCCAAGGAATTAGATAAGATTTCAAAGATCTTCTTGTCTTTAGACAACCTATTAATATTTCTAATGTCTTGATCGGTCAATTTCTCCTGAGAAGCAACACCCGTCGATCTTGCGTGTAATGGGTAGACTGAATTAGCCAATATGACAGTTCTGAACGATGCACTGGCATTACCAGCACCTCCCAACGCACGATATACACCCACAATTTGAATACGGTCACCCGGCTTGGTCAAATCAACCAAATCGTCATCTAATATAACATCAACAGATCTAGGCAATTGACCTGCTGGAGCAGTTTCTGGCATTTCTTGGACCGATATTTTCTGGTGATCCCTATAAGTAGAGTACCCATATTCTGTCGTCAATTTATTACCATCAAGATCTTCTGTTGGATATATTGCGGCAGTGGAAATTGGATCGAACGACGTGGTTTGGTCTCTGTATTCTCTAGCATAGAATCTGCTGGTCTTTTCGGCATAATGCACCGATCTTATAATCTTAGGACGCACCAACGAAGCCCTCGTCACAATACCCTCAATTGAAACCATCTGCGAGAGATGATGCGAATTAATAGATCTGGGCGACACTTGGTGATCACCAAATGACCCCTTGAACGATAAGTAAAATTGTTGGTTTTCGTCCATCACCTCGTACCTCGAATCTGTAGGATCGTATATAGTCAATACTGTATCTCTCAATGCTCTTTCACACGCTGGTAAATAGTCTGCTGGAGTATTTAACAATCCTCTCCAGAATTCTTTATCAAATTCACGTATTTCATCCAATGACACACATAATCTATATCTGCCCTTCATCAACATGTCTTTGATTTCGGTTCTATATTGTGTACCTTCCACATCAATCTTATCCAAGAATTCTTGAAACCTCCTGACTCTATCACCGAAAACAGCATCGATAGGCTGTTCATTTATTTGCGTTGTATCATCCATTTCGATCAATTAAGTAAAGAATGTAACTAGTGAATAAATAGCTAAAAAACAAAATACTATGTATCGTTTCAGCTATATGGGAATGAGTATTGAAAAAAATCTACGACGCGTTCAATTAATTTTCTCTTTTGGGAAAATTGATTTTTAGTACATAAAAGCTTTTCATTAAGGCCAAATTAGAGAATATATATTGATCTATTGAATAAGTTTGTATGTGTATATATTTATATGTGACATTATCACAAGCACCAGCCCTTAGCATAAACTGAAGTACTGTCGGGTCTGTCTTTAGCATCGAATAACATATCCCATTCCTCGAATTCTAGAGCAACAAGAGTCTTGTATCTTCTATTCTTTTCACTATCTAACAAAGATATATAACTCCAGTCCAAGAAATCTTCCAAATTGTAGTTGAGCTTTTTAAACGGCTCGCCGAATATTTTAGCCAACGTAGCAATATTTGGATGGTAATGGGACATCAAGGCTTCCAATTCCCATAAGGATGAGCCCATCGCACCAGTTTTCAAAGGATCCGTTTCGTCATTGTTGAAGGTATCTTCATATTGTGCAGCGGAAATATCAGGGTTGTGCAACATAATCATACACGAAGGATGTCTCTTTAACAAGTTATAGATGAAAGGGATAACTATGACCACACCCGACGCACTCGACGTTATAGATAATCTGGCCAATTTTTTAATGAAGGATGCAATCAAATTGGCAGACAAGTGAGTGGACGAAAGGAACAAATCACATAACCTGAAGAACCTGGATCTGTAACGAGTGTACAATAAGTTTGGTGTCAATAAGGAGTACAACTTTGTGTAGAAATCAGGATATTCCAAGTTGTATCTTTTCATAAGTTCGTACAAAGAGTTCAACGCAAGAATAGGCACAACTCCATCTTCACCAACATCGTACGAGTCAGTTAAGAAATCCATCAAACTCTGAGGTTGAGCCATGTATGGAATCACTCTTTTGTGCAAAATGAGCAAAATTGATTTGTATTGGGAAATTAGTAATGGATATGATAATATAGCAATGATACACTTCTGGTATTGCATTTTAAACTGTGATATTTTGTATGCTATCGAAGGGAGCTGATGTTTAATCCACGTCTTTTCTTGTTCAAGGACTTCTGTTTCAGGCGTGAATAATAATTGGTTCTTGAATATGCAGTAAAAGTTAGCGAATATCATTCTCAATTGTGAAGTCGTCTTTTCTGCTTTCCATACATTTAATGTCTCATGCAAGTTGTTGACAAAATAGAACTGTAAGTCCCAATTCTTCTTAAACTTCTCAATAAATTCCAAAATAATGAAATTCTCCGTAGATCCATTGGAATCAATCTCTCCATTCTCGCTTAACAACAATGCTTCCACTAATCCTTTGTATGTCAATGTAGGGAAATATAAATCGTTCTCGCCTGATTTCATGCATGCACTCTCCAACTTCACCAAGTTTAATCCTATTTCTAATAAGTCAACCTGTAATGACGTTTCAAATGCCAATCTTTGTACAATAAACTCGTTTATGATCTTCTTGAATGCATCGTACTTATCCAAAAGCCACTTTACTACCATTTTCTTCTTGTCATCATGAGATTTCTTATTTTTCATCTCGTCATTTTTAAGTAAGTATTGGAAACATTTATATAACGTAATAGAAAGTTGACGACCTATAGTTTCTATTTCCTCTGATTCTCTCTCTGATAACTCCTTCTTGATGTGGGTATACTGTTCTAATAATTGTACAAAGTTGTTATAATGCTTCGATGAGGTCCTTATTTGATCCCCAAGATTTTGTATTTCTTCTACGGATAATATAGCACTTTTTTTCTGATTTGAAGTTTTCTTTTGTTTATTTGAACTCAAAGAGTTGGATGCCTTTCTCTTTGGTGCCATTATGATTTCTAGTTATCCTTAATACTTCTATTATATCCCTAAATAGTAGATTATAAGGCCCTATAAAAAAATTGCAACTGATGAGTATGCTTGTATATAGGCCCTCACCAGATTAATTTTTCAGCGCGTTACCCGGCGTTTGTGATCTACTATATAAAGACTTTTAGCCCATCAGTTTCTTCGAAACTTGGAAGTTTTATTCTCTCATATGACCTTCCACGTTTTATACTCATGATGAAATCTCGCGTTATTCAAGACAATTCCCTTTAGAGTTGTAGTCTTTCTTTCGGGAGAGATTCCTCTGAAATTGCTTTCTCATACGAGAGAGTAGGGTTTTATTGGTTAAGGTGTTTGGCGCAAACTATTCTTGTTACAAAAATATCACAGACGCTTAAGAGAACTTCTGAACCTCACACTCATAATACTGGAATATGTCATATTAAAAGTAGGAATTAATATATAACCAACCACGAAAAATATTAACAACACTGTAGAAATGTAGACGAATCCGCATTATAATGTGATTTGATTAAGTTGCATTATAGAGGGTAGCGGAATAGTGACAGGAGAAGATATGACGACTGCGTTTAATAGTCGACTAGTGTGTTCTAGCAATAGTCTTGACTGGAATAATCTTGAATTCTGAGTCTATGATTTATGAGTACGATTACATATCTTACATTCGGAAGTGACATGGATGTTATTTGCATTGCCCAAAAGGTAAACTAATTATACAAATTATAAAAAAAGAGAACAGACCCGAACCTAACCGAACCTAACTATCAGAATCAAACATTAACGTAAATATAGGGTGTATACTGGGGAAACATGTATGTGAAAACACGCAAGTAAAAATAAGTATATAGCAACTTCGTTGATGTTGTTTAAATGAAGGTTTCGTAAGGAACTGGGGCTAAGGTTTGTGGAACGTTTTCCTTGGTAGTAACAACTCTAGCGTCTCTTGGCTTGACTGGTTGTCTCTTCAAGTGAACGTGTTCACCGTTAGCCTTGGCTTCTCTCTTTAAAGCAGCGTTAGATTTAACTCTGTTGATGAATTCTTGACGACAAGCAGAGTGCTTAATGTGTTCGACTCTCAAGTTAATTCTCTTTTCGAGGTATCTGTTACCAACAACCTTGTAGATAATAACACCAACAGCAGACTTGGTGACGTTGTAAACGATACCAGTCTTACCTTGGTAGTACTTATGTGGCATACCCTTTTGGATAGAACCATTGGCCTTGATATCAACGATATCACCAACTCTGTAGGTCTTTAAGTAAGTAGATAATGGAATAGCACCATGCTTCTTAAAGTCACGTTGGAAAAGGTAACGAGTACCGGATCTATAACCACGACTAAATTAAGTTAGTATTACATTCAACTTGTCTTTCCGGATATATTGTTCAGTTTACATCTCTTCTTGACTATTAAATCCTCTCCATCTCAGTGAATCCACCACGTCTTATTCAGCCACTATTATTCTCATCAATAGAATTATTCTGAAATTTCAACTGTTGTTCGTACAAAAATTTTATGCCTGATATATCTTCAAATAGCTTGCCTTCCATGAATATTACTGTCAACCTCTACATTAGAATAAGACACACTGAACTATATCCTTCAAACTGTTATATCACATACGATTTACCCATTTTCTTTAGTTATTGTATAAAGTAGCTAAGTCTTTAAGCTAGTTCAGTTCTTTTCAATAATTATTTAGTACCTGAAAATTTTCCAGTGAGTATAGGAAATCGGGGCTTCATAACCCAAATTGTGACTGTGACTGTTTTTAATTACACGATAAAATGACAGTTTCATGAGAGTGCGCATAGGGCTTAGACCTATATATGAATTAAATGGCCGCAACAGCTTAGCATACCAAACAACTAGTTTACGGTGTAATTGTATTATCGTTTGTATTAATATGTAGTATATATGTGATATAGTTTAGATTGCAGAAAATTAATACATACACTTATGTACATCAGAGAAAAGAAAGTGGCATATTCATTTAAAATCAATTAAAACAAATGTCGGAAAATTTATCATACGCTCTATAAAGAAAGCCAGTCTTCTGAGGTTGTGAAGCTATCCATTCGTTTTCTTCTTCTTCTTCGAGATCTATGGCCTCTTTTCCTGTGGTGATATCTGCTTCTGCATCTGTTCTGATGTGGGTCTTCTTGATGAATTTCCATGCAAAGTATAAGACAACGAAGAATACAGGAGCAAAGTAGGAAGTAAATAAGTTAGAAACAGAAAATTGGCCGGGGAAGAAAATCCAGAACCCGTTGAAGATCAACACTAATATTGTCAAGAAAAAACCGAAGTATGACATGTAAGGCTGGCAGAAGAATGGTGGTTGATAATAGGTGTCTTTCTTGTAGTCAAACCCCTGTGCATCCAAGGCACGACGGAACTTGAAGTAGCAAAGCCATAATACGAAGTAGGTGCACAATAATCCTGTAGTAGCTAAATTAATAAACCAGTTGAACACTTGTGCCGTTGAGCTTGAAATACTCAAGAACGATAAACATGCAATCAATAACGAACCAATGACACAATAAATAGGGGCACCATTTTTTAAACACTTTGAGAAGAAACGAGGTAAGTAGCCGGCTAAAGATGCACTATATGCACATCTAGTAGCAGCATAGCAGAAACCATTACCACAAGACCAGGCTGCAGACATGATTACTGCATTCACTAAAGAGTCTAATCCGGTAACACCCACATTTTTAACCCCAATGACCCAGGGAGAAGCGGCAGCTCCTACTTTCCCAGTTGCTGATGCTGCCACTAAAGCTGGATCATTTGATGCGCATAAAGAGTTCATGAAAAAGATACCACCGAAGTAGAATAAGTATATTCTGATGTACGCTCTTCTGCCGGCCATTGGAATGACTTTCCTAGGCTGTGACACTTCACCTGCAATCATTCCTAGGATATCTGGACCCCCACAAGCAAATGCTGCGTAGATTAAAACATTCCACCAACCAAGAAATTGGCCAGTGGCGCCAGATACGAGGTATGACTTGAATAAACCACCCTCGGACCAGTGTTGGAATCCAAAAGCATCCTTCTTAGGATTACCACCACACATGGCAATCAAACCGAAGAACATCAACCCCACAATAAGTAAAACTTTCAACATTGACGACACAAACTCGATCTCACCATACCAGTTAACACCAAATACATTGAAAAATAAAATTGATAATATTCCCACAGCAATAAATATCCCTGGGTTAGCATCGGTCCAGAATCCTATCACCGAAGCAAATGCCACAACTTCCACACAGACGAACATCAATGTTGTATATAAGTAGATCATAGTACATGCAAACCCCATAGCAGGGTCAACCCATCTGGCAGAATAATGCAAAAAACTTCCCTTGATAGGAAGAAACGAGCACATTTCTGCAACACATTGCATCAACGGCCACACCACAAAACATGCCCAGAATAAGAACCCTATAAATAATGATAAACTTCCAGAAGTCATTAACGGACTTGAAAGACCAATGAACAACCCAGTTCCAATACTCTGACCAATGATCATCAACGCAACATGTCTCAGGCTCAACTTTCTCTTCGTCTCACCATACTTATCTGTATCTATCTTATCATTAAAATCAGCAAAATTAGTGGTGTTATTTATCACATCCAGTGAACCGACTTTTTCCACGTCAATAGTGGTACCGAAGTCTTTTTTAGATAGTACGCTCATCTTGTATTGTTGCTTTCAAAGTCTCGAAACCACTGTTTAAGACTGCTTGCAATCTAATATCCTCATTATATTTACAGAACTTGCGTACATATATATACTGATTCATTCATACCACAATCTTGAAAGGCGCTCTCTTATCTTACTGCAATCAAATTATACTTGATTGAGAATTTAGGCTCATAAACTTATTGTTCCTATATACCTAATTAGGTAATGCGCCAATCTAATAAACTGAACATGCTCCTACGTTTTTCACCCATATATGTCCAAGAACTTTCTACACGAGATTGTTGACTCCCGTAATATTATATCATAATGTTAGTATCTAAATACGTGACGTATTAGGTGGGTTATCTAACAATATTTCGCAAAACAATAGTGTGAAAGATTTTATTTTCGATACTTGCCTTAGCGGAATTACGAATACGGCATTGTGAGAATTTGGGTTTTAGGTAATATTCATCTACCCCATATTCCTAATTTACATTACGCCAGTCTATTATTCACTAAATTAATAGGTTTTGATATCTTCACCGTAGAAGTGGGGTCGATGTAATTGTAAAGGTTAAAATATCAAATAGTAAGAGGAGTTGAAAGAAGAGGGTTTGGGGAAAATTAGGGAGGAGGAGCCAATTTTATTAGAATTATTCAAAAAACAGAGTAATTTCTAAAGATTGTAGCCGATCAGTTCTAACACAACGTGAGATAACACTAAATTGAAAGAAGAACTGCAACAGCAAATAGTAGCATTGTTCTGACTTTGATATACTATGATAGAGTCATTGCTATGATAGGGATAGAATGACGTCCGCAAGGTAGGAAGTTATGCCTATCTTTATATGTTCAGAAATATGTATTTTCCTGCATATAATATTATATAAAAAGATGAGAAGAGCATCGGTGTAGATAGTTTGTTACGGTAAGTCAATCATTAGCGCAAATGTCGAATAAACACAAATTTTTGGTATTAAATCCTTCACCTGAAGGATTGGATAAGGTGATAGAGAAAGCCAATTTACAGAATCAAAAGATTGGACCGTTCGAAGCGATATTGTTATTAGGAGATGTCTTACCGGCAGGCTCAAGTAGACCAAGCAATGAGATTCAACAGAGTGCATTTTTCACGCAGGGGGTCAATGGTATCAGTGAAAATGTTCCGATAGGGGATACAGAAAGTAGACTAGTAGATGTTAAGTCGAATTTGACGTATATGAAGGCTCCATTCACCAAATTCAAACTTGCATCGGGGTTGACGATCGCTTATTTAGCAGGAACAGAAATAACCGAAGAAATCCAGCAGAATATAGAAAAAGAGATAGGAGCGGGTAAGATCGATATTTTGGTAACGTACAACTGGCCTTATGCTATTGCAAAGCAGCGCAAATTGTTGTTAGTTGCTAACAATAAGATCGATTCTCTTGTTAAGAAAATCAAGCCCAGATATCACTTTGCAGTGGGAAACGAGCGAGGAAGATATCTTGAAAACGAACCATTTAAGTGGGATGATGAAACCATCACCAGGTTTATCAGTTTGGGTCAAGAAGGAAGCGGGGAAAAATGGTTTTATGCGTTTGAAATAGCTAATGATTTGACGCAAGTGTCACCGGCACAATTGGCGGAAAATCCGTTCACCATCAAGATTGAAGATACACCTGAGCCTACTAAGAGGCCTATAGAAGATGTGGATAAGGATATCGCACCCATAAAGAAGGCCAGGGTAGTCACTCCTGATCAATGTTTCTTTTGTTTGTCAAATCCAAAGGTTGAGACGCATATGATTATATCCATTGGTTCATATACCTACATGACAGTTGCAAAGGGACCTCTAACTAGACCATCTAAAAACTTACCATTTTCAGGACATGCAATCATTATCCCAATAGAACATATGGCGACATTAAGAAATACGACTGATAATGTTATTGAGTCTCCAATATACCAAGAAATAATCAAATATCAAGATTCATTAGTGAAGGCATTTGCGATCTCAAAACCCTTTTTAAAGCTTGTCTTTTTCGAAATCAACCGTAAGACCAATGTACATCAACATGTACAGTTTTTACCAGTGGGTGAAAATTTAATAGAAGCCTTTCCCAAGGCATTGGAAGAGAAGAGTAAACTAAATAATGAAAATTTTGAAAGAAACCAGAAGCTAAATTTTGAAGAATTTAAAGATACCAACGACCCGAAGCTATTGGAAATACTAAATAATTCGGATTATATCGTATTCACTATATGTCATAATGAATCTGATAAAACTGTTTATATTGCTCAACTCAACGAGGAATCTAAAGCCATTGATCTACAATTTCCCAGAAGAGTTCTCGCATATACTTTGAAATGCCCAAAAAGAACATACTGGGATAAATGTCAGCAATCGAAATATAAAGAAACACAAGAATGTGAAGAATTTAAAAATTTTTACAAAGAATACGATTTTACTAAATAGTCTACTAAATAGTCTACTAGTTATGCTACTTATTTACATTCAAGCTTCATTCCAAGCTCAGTGATACATTTTGTACACAAACAATTAAAAAACCATTCTTTTAATTGTTCTTGTCTTATCTGGACATTTTCATTTGAGTAATTCCCATAACTTATGAACAATTCTGTGTTTGGATCAATATCTTTTAATGCTCTGAAATATAGAGTATCCCCTTCACGCGTCTTAACTAAGTTTGGATCACAGGAATGGTTAAAAAAGGATGCAGATGGATAAATGGCAAAACCAAAATAATCTTTCTCTTCTGCATCATTAATGGGTTGTGACCAAATCCCAAATGCATTTGTGAGATTGGTACCAAGAATTGTCCTTACCAATTCACTTGTTATTAAAGGTTGAAGTTGGGTATGTGCTGTAAGCTTCACAAACTTATATATATTAGTATATGATTGTAATAATTGAGGATATTTCTTTAACTTATCAAACTCGTTGGATTGTAAACTTCCAAAATATTTTAATTCTTTATGCTTACCTTTATACATTTGGAATAGTATTCCAACAATATATTTGGTCTCTATATATTCCGATTCGCCAATCTTTGGAATACTATTCAATCGTTTTGATGCCTTCATTTTATCGATCTTCTCTTCCCATTCATTTACTTTTTTCCATTCGTCTATGATTTGTTGATCAAATTCTTCTTCGTTTAATGCTAATTCAGGTTCGTCTGACTTTTTTAATCCATTATTGTAATAATTTTCAATATTTAAAAGAGTATCAAGATAAATTTGATCGATGTCCTCCTCAGTAAATGCAGACAAACATTGTTCCGAGCAAAAATATAACAGGAGTTGGACACCCATCCTGAACTTGAGAGTTTGTCCTCCACTAAATTTGAAGCATGACGAACAAACTTCTTTCTTAAATGGACGTGAAATAGCTGAACTTAAGGCTTTACTTATATGTATTATTGTATCTTTTGGGATCTCACATTTCGAAATACATCCTCTTCCAGTTGTAGTGTTGCGTACTTCAAACCACGGAGAATTTATATCCGTGTTTATTTCGTCAATAGTTGGCTTCATGTTGTATAGATTATGCTAGATCTATTGTACCTATCTATCTTCGTATTTTAAATTTCTTCGCACGTCAAGAAATCTACATGCGATGCCCGAGGTTAAACGTTCTGTACATACGATACGACTTCTAAAGCTTATATTACTTGTCTTTGTTATATTTTGAATAACAAAAGACATCTATATTAGTTAAACATTATGCAATATGCTTTTCGATATATTATATTATGTTAAAAACGGCCTATTAGTTTTAGAATAGCCAGCCAAAGAAGGTTGAGTAGAACCATACAAAATCCTTAGGATTACCTTGGTCATCTTTCTTCTCTTCCTCCTCTTCCTCCTCTGCCATGTACCTTTCTTCTTCGGCATCCACAATATCTTTGTGGGTTTCTAAATCGATTTTGTCGCAGCTAATCTGATTCGTATGGTGATTAGATTTGAAAGCACCATACATACTTGCAGCAAAAAATGGCAAGATAATGTAACCAGTGATAGAGATATTATAAGAAAAAGAAACCCTAATAATACTGTGAAGCTTTTGATGAAGATAACTAGGACGCAAAGGGATAATGCAAAATACGCTCCATAGGGTTGAAATGGTGATCTCAAATCTGCATGTATATCGATTCCTTGAGCCTTATATGCCTTATTAGATATGGGTAATCAAAATACAAGCCTAGGAAATTAATCCGGTTAAACTGACCAAATTAACAAAATAATCAGAAACTTCTACAGATGATTGGTTTGCAGGCAAAATCAAATATTTAAACAAGTAGACATACCCACAAGCAAATCCCAATGCTGGATCGACATATCTATTAGCTTGCAACTTCACCTAGACCACACATAACCATGTAGACCAAGAAACCAATCGCAAATCAAGAAGTAGCATACATGGCATCTAGTCCTTTTCTTAATTCATAACCATCATTAATATCAGGGTTTGTATTATGAGAACCAGCAAGCAGTAAGTTGAACTAGCAAGTCACCTGTGACGTATACACAGAAGCAATATCACTGCCTATATTTTCTTCGGTTCGTCCATATCGTAGTAATTTACTTCACTGTGTACAACAGAACCGAAAGATTAGCTTTGGTATTTATACATATTTTCATTTGTCGTGTTGAAATATAGAAGAAGATGAAATGCTTTTTTCAATACCGCATGAGCTAAGAATCGTACGAGTACTGTCACAGTTGGATATTGTAGGATAAGGTACTATTTCGAATAGAGACAAGGCTGAACTCAACAATCAAATTTTGTACAGGGTTGCTTATTTATTAGGTAACGAAAATAGAGTGTTGCTTCTACAGTCTTCGTCTAAAATGTATGTTAATTTATCGTCTAAAAACATATATAATTTGAATTAGAACAACCAGCCAATGAAAGTATCGTAGTACCATTCCTTATCCTTTGGATTACCTTGAGCTTGTCTTAAAGCTTCCTTCTCTGCTGCTGCGTCCGCGAATTGTTGTTCCTCTGTGTCAACGACGTCTCTATAAGTATCTAAATCAACTTCCTCAGGCTTGATGGTCTTGGTGCGATGGTATAATTTGAAACCAATATACATAATAACAAAGACCGGTAATGCAATATAACCAGTTATAAACTCCTTGTATGTGAAAGAATCACCCAAAAACGCAGTAAAATTTTTGATGAAAATAACAAGAACGCAAACGAATAATGCGACGTATGAACCATAAGGTTGTAATGGTGATCTGTATGCTAAATCCTTCTTTCTATTCAAACCCTGTGCTTTACATGCTTTCATAAAACGGATGTGAATAACTAAGATACATGCCCAAGTGATTAAACCAGTAATACTGACCACGTTGACGAAGTAAGTGAAGACTTCCTGTGAAGAAGAAGACACCGCCATAAATGCAAGCAAACAGAATAAGAAACTCAACATAACACCAAAATAAGGAACACCCATTTTATTTGTCTTCGAAAAGAATTTAGGTGCATAACCAGCAACAGATAACCCATAAATAGTACGGGAACAAATGTACATATCCGAGTTAGCGGCAGATAAAACAAATAACAAGATACAAGCATTGATAACATGATCTAAACCGGGAATTTTGGCGTTCTTAATGGCAATAACGAATGGGGAGGCACTTGCATTTGAACCACTAGCAGACATTAATAATGGATCATTAGCAGCAACACACATTCCCAAGAACAAGATTGACAAAATATAGAAAAGAACAATACGGTAAAGAGTCATTTTGATAGCATTTGGAATAGCCTTTCTAGGTCTGGCACACTCAGCAAAGGTAATACCACACAATTCGGTACCTGTGTACGCAAAAACCGCAGAAACAAGCACAGCAATAAAAGCAACAAATCTACCCTTATCCCCAGTGATATTTAAGTTTTTGTCTTCGTTCACGTAGTGTATGAAAGCACCAGGGTCTTTCCAGTATCTGAAACCTAATCTGTCATGTGTTGGGCCTCCTCCTAATGCAATGACTAACAAAAGTATAATTAAACCAAGACATGTTACCACCTTGATACTTGACAACCAAAATTCGATTTCACCGAAGAATCTGACTCCCAAAACATTAACGGCCACAATAACAACTAACAAAATTGTAATCCATACACCAGGGTTTACTGTATCCTTTGATATCCAATATTGAACAGTTAACGACCCAGCCACCAATTGATTAGCTGGTAAAATCAAATATTTGATTAAATAGACGTATCCACAAGCAAATCCCAACGCTGGATCGACATATCTATTACAATAACCAGTAAACCCATCTGCTAATGGAACAAAAGTTGCGACTTCACCCAATCCGCACATAACCATATACACAACCATCCCAATTGCACTATACGCAATAAGAATCGATGCTGGCCCCGCAGTCCTTAAAGCTGAACCCGTACCAATTAATAAACCTGTACCCAAAGCACCACCAATAGCAATCATGGTAACGTGTCTGGCATCAAGCCCTTTCTTTAATTGGTGCCCATGATCAGTAAATTGAGATGTTGGATTGGAACGAGCAATCAGCAAGTTGTACTCGTCTGTATGTCTTGATAACACTGATGTTACTTCACTTCCTGCATTTTTCTCTGTATCAATCATAGCTTGTCTACAAATACTAATTCTATAGAAAATTAAAAATTTAAGATTTATTTTATTATTTATACATTTTTCATTTGACAGCGTTATCTATCGACCATAATTTTTTTTTTTGGTACAAAGATAATGAAAGCCAAGAATATTGTTCACGTAAAAAATGCCTTAGCGGTGCATGACTCGATAACAACCTTAGTTAGGGCGGAATCCGTACAATCGTCTAGAGTGCAGGAATATTTCCCCAAGTATCGGAATTTATGCACGGCAATCGCACAGCTGGCCTTCAATTTGCCTAGCAAAATGAAAAAATACTGGCAAAAGTCAAGTGGGCATAGCACCACAATTACAGATTCGCCGACCACGTCAAGCAGATTCCATGGATACGCATTCGAAGTCGATTGTCGACACTAATGTGGGGCCGGGGTCAGTTAGATTATAAAATTTTCAGGTGATGAGCTTAATAGTTTTTTTTTCTTCTCTACTATGCCGGATCGATTAGGGGCATTGCTACTAGGCTTATTTTTGTAGTACTAAAAGATGGTGATCACGACGTAAGTGTCTAACGGTAATCCTGGGGAAATTGCCGTATTGAATTGGAAACAGAAAGAAATAGATACCCGTGTCGAGAAAATTACATGAACCCCGGACTCACAATAGCTACCGCGCAAGCAATTTGGAGTGAAAGCGGAGCATACGATTACGAAATAGTTCAAATTGGCTATAGGTGAGATCGCCGCAAACTTATACAAACAATAATGTTCAACAGATTTAGTATCATGTATTTAATAAATATATAATATTATAAATAGACATTCATGAACGCATAAACTCGATGACAGTGCCATCAGACGTCTGTCACGTTAGATTAAATAAAGTCAAACACAGATGAGTGACCAGCAATTATCTGGCTTGCAAATCAGGCAAATGAATAGCCTTGACAGTAATGTAACTGTTTTGACTGTTGGCGATACCAGCATACGCATTATACCAAGCAGCAAATGCTGTAAGAAGACCAAATACCCCACCAGCTTTCTGAACTGCAACCCCGTCAGTTTTAAACTCGGCAATAGCCAATAGTAAGAATGTAATCGAGAGGAAGAAGAAGATCGAGAAAAACGCCACCGTAGATTTCAAAGTCATCAACATCAAAAAGAACGTAAATATAAACCACCCCACGAGGAAAATACCAACCGCATTAGTAAATTCTCTTTCGTCATCATAGGCTGAAGCAATTCCAAAACTATCAACATAAAGGGCAGCCCATCCACCCCAGAAACCAGCATACGAACTCAACGCAACACCACCAAAGGTGTTTCCCGAAGCAATTTCAAACATACCGGCAACTAATTGTGCAGCACCCCCGTAAAAAAATGCTAATCCAACAACAATGTTTGGAATGGTGACACCTCTGGCTTGGACATTGATTAATGAAAGCAAGAAAGTTGTAAGCGCGAAACCGGATAATCCTAATGGTGCAGGGTTAGCCAAGTTGTGCTTTGGTGGTGGTCCTAAACCAGGATTCATGGTACCACCGAATGCTTCAACCAACTCATCACGACGATACCTTTCGTTACCAAATTGGATATATTCTCCATCCGCAACAATTTCAGTAATATTATTGTCTTTATGGTGTGTACTTGCTTCACTCTTAGACCCTTCGCGATTTACAACGAAGTGGTGATCATGCTCTTGCTGCTGTTGCTGTTCTAAGTCACTCATTTTATGATATAAGTATGGAAATTATTCAATAATCTCGTATCAGTATAAGCAATATTGGTTGAAAAATGTGATATAATTCAAAATTATTCACTAGAATCCGATTTTATTAAAGTTAGATCTAATTAAGCAAGCTTTTAGTATCAAATAGTAATACTCTGCCAAAGAAGAAATTAGTTTATTCGTTTACTGAATTAACCGATTCAATTAAAATAGTTGATGATGTTCTAAAATTTAAATTTTCGAAGAATATTCTTTTCTTTTATATAGTCAGCCCCACAATTCAAACATGCTCACTCAACAACTTTTTTTTTAATGCCGATACTCTTCTACAAACCTCATTTCAGCGGGGATCTTGCAAAAGACACGAACTCAAATCTGGCAAGTCCCACATACAATAAGGGTCTTGGACAAAGCGAGTCTACAATCGACACTACCACATCAGGACACCAAATACTAACCGAATAAAATAAAGTGATGGATGCGGGAGAATAACCACGAAAAAAACCAGAAAAATTTTATAATTTGTGGGGCAGATTGACCATTCTAAGGCATCTAACCGTTTGCACAATTAGTACCAAAAGTCCGACATCCGATTGTGCTTTTTCGCAATATAAGCAATTACCTTAACACCGAGTGTATTGCGCACATCTCCTTAGTCTACTATGAAACTATGGGTTGATGAGAACTGGTAGATGTTGAACGGTAACCGGTAGAATATAAGGAAATATATGAAGGTAAAATTCATCGATGCTGGCCTTCCCAGTGATGAAGTGGTGTAGAATAGGCGCGATTGACGAGAAAGATGAGGGCGAACAATAAAATGCGAACAATAAAAGCCGCACAATCGCAGCCAATAAGAGCGACTGCCATTAGGCACGGGAGTCGGCTTATAGCCGGTTCAGCATTCATCGAGAGCTTAAACTGGTATGAGATGCCCAACAGACGCATAACGACGTGTTTTATTGGACTACATGATGTGTGACGGTCTGGAGCAATAAAAATTCTTGGAAATGATGATAAATCAGTGAAAGTTCGTAAAAGGACGATGCCTAGTGACAAGATTTCCACAACTGGCTTCAAAGTCGTATTCACAGGTTCCAATGGGTCCTGTGGGACCCTCGACACAAGCCCGAAAAACCCAACTTTTTGCGACAATAGCAGGGGTATCGGACATAGTGAATGGGAAGGGCCGGAGAAAAGTGCAAAAGAAGAGTTCCAGGTTGTCAATGTCTTTGGGTATTGTCAATTGTTTGTCAAGATTGCTTGAGAAGAGATACCAAATGTATATGGTCTCCAACATATGGTCTTCGGACTTAATCCGTTGTTTAAAATACGGGTGTAATTTGGTTGCCTCTAAGAGCTGTTCCACCTCACCCGTCTAACTACATCTCGGTTGGAAGGATATTCATCTCTCACAGCTCGCTCATGCACATTAGCCCCCACAACTGCTAAATATGGACTTGCACCGCACGTAGTTTGCTAACAGACATAAAGTCCGACTTGAGTCGGCTAGCACTCCTTGAATGCCGACCCGCATTCAGGTCCGCAAACGCACGCAAAAATGGGTAAACTACACTAAATATGGGTTCCAGTCCCACAGGTGGGCAGGAATTTGCAATCATCATCTCTCTGCGCCTAGTGTATCGCAAGCAACACCTTTCGCAATGTTCAAGTGTTGTTGATCGGGACATTAGTACCAAGAGGTTGAGTTTGGGTGGAATTGGCCCATTGCCCCCAAATAGAATGGTTTTCGCACGTTGAATTCCTGAAACAGTCAGTTTGTAAACATTCCACAATCATTAGGTTTGTTCTACACATTAAGTCAAGTATATTGAAAAACACATTAAACCGTTGATTCTTTTTCAGTAGATGGTCAGGAGCTGGTAAAAATGGCATTTTTCAGATCATCCAAGCAAGATTTACAAGATATTTCGGACATTTCCCACTCGATGGAGAATGTGTCGATGAGTGACATGGATATTGACTCAAAATCACAATATACAAACTTAAACAAAGAAAATATTACACCTGGTAACTCACCAACGAAGTCGATTCTACATAACTCGCCTCAACAACAGCTAGCACGGTCTAGGTTTCCACAGGGAGTAAATTCCAATATGGATTATAATGATTTTAAGCTCCCAAAGTTGAATCATACCACGCATACTCATGAGATAAAAACCCAAAATGCAAAGACCAAGAGGTTGGCATCTGTTGCACAACTTTACTTTTTAGATTACTATTGTGAAATGTTTGATTATGTTATTAACAGGCGGGATAGGACCAAGCTTGTGGAACAGAAATTGATGAACGATCCTAATTTTAGCGGAAATGCGCAGAGGCAGCAGTTAGAATGGAAGAACTACGTTGGGAGAGAAAGGGCTTTGTTAAGAAAGAGGAGATTAAAGCCTAAACATAAGGATTTTCAGATGATCACCCAGGTTGGTCAGGGTGGTTACGGACAGGTGTTTCTTGCCAGAAAGAAGGATACAAGAGAGATTTGTGCTTTAAAGATATTAAACAAAAAGCTATTATTAAAATTGGATGAAACTAAGCATGTTTTAACGGAGAGAGATATTTTGACCAATACAAGAAGTGAATGGTTGGTTAAGCTTTTATATGCGTTCCAAGACCCCGAAAAGGTCTTTTTGGCAATGGAATTTGTCCCAGGTGGTGATTTCAGAACTTTGTTAAACAACACGGGATATTTAATCCCTCCGCACGCAAGATTTTATATCAGTGAAATGTTTATGGCAGTGAACTCGTTGCATGAATTAGGTTTTACCCATAGGGACTTGAAGCCAGAAAATTTTTTAATTGATTCTAAGGGCCATATAAAGTTAACTGATTTTGGATTAGCTGCGGGCAACGTCTCTAATGAAAGAATCGAAAGTATGAGATTAAAGTTGCAGAACTTACAGGATTTAGATGATTACAAAGTACCATCCAAGCTAATGATCGAAAGACAAAAGATTTTTAAAAGGTCCCAAGGACACCATAACTTGGCTAATTCTATTGTAGGTTCCCCTGATTACATGGCATTGGAAGTTCTCGAAGGTAAGAACTATGATTATACTATCGATTACTGGTCCTTAGGTTGTATGTTATTCGAAAGTTTATGTGGTTATCCACCATTTTCAGGTTCTAAACAAGATGAAACATATTACAATTTGAAGAATTGGAAAACCGCTTTAAGAAGGCCTCAAACCAAGGATGGCCGTTATGTGTTTAGTGACAGAACCTGGCAGTTAATTGTCAAGTTAATTGCGTCACCCTCTTCTAGATTAAAAAATTTTAAGCAAATTCAAGTTATGTCTTATTTCAACGATATAAGTGATTGGAATAAATTAAGGGAAAAAACACCTCCATTCACCCCACAGTTAGATAATGAAGAAGATGCTGGTTATTTTGATGACTTTGAAGATGAAGAAAGTATGCAAAAGTACAAAGATGTTTTTGCAAGACAGGAACATAATGAACAATTATTAGACAATGCAAATAATAAAAAGGCGAATAATAATTTTATTGGTTTCACATTTAAGCATAAGTTGAATCCGAACAACAAATTCCACCAAGGCGAAATTAATTTATTGGGTAATAATCATAATCGATTAGATCCTCTAGCTACCTTGTATTGATTATATCTATATATTTCAATGTATATATGTGTATACAATCTTTATTTAATAATGTATTTATGATAGCGTTTGACGTAACTTGTAATTTATGACTTCCAAATAAAATCATTCTCCACCTTATTTGCAATACATTTTCTTTGGTACGTATTATGAATCGACTCACATTCATCACCTGCTTTTCTAATAGCGAGAAGTAGTTGATCTTCTGAAAACTTACCATGCGATTCTAATAACAACAAGTTCGCTGCCTTACTGTCTTTAATCGAAAAACATATGACATGGTGTGACTCGGACACAATCAAGTCGTTCATATTAGGATTGAAAATATAATTCTCTTTCTTTGTATCCAATGGTATGCATATTGATGTCGACGAAAATGAATTATATAACGCTATATTAGCATCTATCAAGGCAAAATAACAACAATTTATAGCTGCATTAAGCTCAGTCAGAGTGAAATCTTTATTATGTTGATTGGAACCGTTATCGTTAATATTATTTTCTGTTATCAAAAATTGCACCACTATTTGAATTAATTGTCTTGGATATTTATACCTTATAATTATTGATTGTAAGATTGATCTCAACTTGTCTTCCAATGCCTTTTCTCTTGTAGTTGAGACGCCTAACGATGGCCTAACTATGATTTCTAAACTAGCCAAATTAGGTAACTCTTGTCTTATTTTTGGTTCTATAGGTCCTGTTACGGATGTTATTACTTTGGTTGTTCCTACAGACAACTCGGCTGACCCATCTACTCGACTAAGAACCGAAGTATTCACTTCAAAAGTCATATCTGTCTATTTTAATTGTGATAAATGGAATAACTCTGTATATATTTCATCTCATCTTGATGGGTACAATTTTAAGTACGAAAAAACATCATCGCATTCATTACACAAAGAATTCCATATAATGTAAACCAACTTTCTTATTTACATTAGATAAACATGGAAGATTACGAGAGAGAGTTACTAGCCGATTTGGGTAGTGATTTCAGTGATGAAGAGGAATCGGAAAATTTAAACGAAAATAATGTAGAACTGAATACATTGCAACCAATAGAACGTATTTCATCACAGTATACAGAGTTGAAGTTCGAGGATAAATTAAGACAGTTATTGAATGACGAATACAATTATAGTTTACAAGATAGATTAGACCAAGTTGATATTACCAATGTTAGTGACATAACCCAAATTTCTAAAATTTTCCCAATAATTCCAGAGTTGCAATCGCATATTGAGGTTTATTCCAGAGATGACAATTGTGACTATTTGGACTTACTATCATCAGTAAATAATGAGAATCAGAGTGAAGAATATTCATTTATATTGATGGTTAATGAATTGTCGCAGGTTATCAATCAGGAAATTTCACTAGTTCATTCATTCATCAAATTGCAATTCAAGGTGGTATTTTCAGAGCTTGAGACACTCGTATTAAATCCGGTAGATTATGCAAATATTATTCTTCTAATCAAACAAGACTTATCGAATATTAAAAGATATGAGTCGGAGCTTATGAGAATTGTATCTAATGAAAAGGTGCTTGTAATAATTATGTCCGCTATGCAACATGTTAAGGATCAATTTGTCTTAAACGACCAGGATTTTGAAATGATATCCAAAGCATGCCGTCTAGTTATCGACCTTAATAACGTTTTGAATCAGTTATCCGAGTTTATCTCATCAAAGTTATCAAAATTTGCACCTAACGTATCTGCAATAGTAGGTCCTATAACAACCTCTCAGCTTTTGATAGCTAGTGGTTCTCTTAGACAATTATCGTTAACAGCATCGTGTAATCTCCCGTCCTTGGGGGTAAGAGATTTGTCCTCCCAAAAAACTAACAAAAATGTACGCCAAACAGGGTATTTGTATCATTGTGAGTTAATAAAATATTTACCTCCTAGTATTATTAGGTCGGCAATGAGGGTTTTAAGTGGAAAAGTAATACTTGCTGCAAGAATTGACTTATCTCAATCTTGTCCATCGGGTTCACTTGGACAAAAATATTTGGAGGAGGTTACAAATAAAATTGAAAAACTATTAACCCCACCAGAAGCACAGGGAGATAAAGCATTACCGGCACCTACTGAACATAAATCCAAAAAGCGTGGTGGTAGGAGGTTTAGAAAGATGAAAGAGCGTTTCCAAATGTCTGAATTGCGTAAAGCTCAAAACAAAATGGAATTTGGTAAACAGGAAGAGTCTGTGACAGATAGTTTTGGAGAGGAAGTTGGATTAGGGATGAGTAGAGGAGGTGCTGGTAGACTAAATATTCAAGCCAATGCTAATACGAATGCAAAAATGTCTAAATCGTTGACCAATAGATTACAACTGCAAAAAGTATCAAACAATACGTTCAATGACGACTTTGACAGCATCCTATTGACCAACAATGCAAATAATTCTCCAACTATCGTCGATAATCATACACCAAATGGTTCGAATAAGAGTAAATGGTTTACAGGCATGGTCAAACGGAAAAGAGAGGAAGATTCGACAGAGCCATCAGACTCTAAAAAGTTAAAATTCTAGGACAAAAACTCTGTCAATCAATGGGATACCAACATTCTCTATTACATAGTACATAATATGATTACAACTGGGTTATAACGTATTATATATATCTTCTTCTAGCATAATAAATTTTTACACAAAGCCAATTTTTTTGACTCAAAAAAAAAAATTTCAGTGAGCTTGACATTAGAATTTGGTTCATCAACTGTATGCTATCTAGTAGATTGTTCATTAGAAGTATTGTTAGAAATAGTTTTTGTCGATATACACTTGACTCCAGTAGACTATATTCAATTAAGATGAGTGATAACAATAGTACGAAACCAACCATTGAGCCATCGGTTCAAGGTGAAGTTCCAGTCAAGAAACAAAAGACTGCCAAAGAATTAGAAAAAGAACGTAAGAAGGCCGAAAAATTAGCCAAATTCAACGCTAAGAAGGCCAAGCAAGTTGAAGATTCCAAGACTAAACCAGCTGAAGCTAAAAAGCCAAAGAAGGAAAAGAAGGTTGCGGAGGAAGTTCCTGAATTTAAAGATGAAACCAAGCCAGGTGAAAAGAAAGTATTAGTATCATTAGATAACCCAGCTTTCAAAGCTTATAGTCCAAAGAATGTTGAAAGCTCGTGGTACAGCTGGTGGGATAAGCAAGGTTTATTTCAACCAGAATTGACCGATTCGGGTGAAATTAAGCCTCAAGGTGCTTTTACTATCCCAGCACCACCACCAAATGTTACTGGTGCTTTGCACATTGGACATGCTTTAACTATTGCGATTCAAGACACTTTAATCAGATACTACAGAATGAAGGGTAAGACCACCTTGTTTTTACCAGGGTTCGATCATGCAGGTATTGCAACCCAATCTGTCGTCGAAAAACAAATTTGGGCTAATGAAAAGAAAACCAGACATGATTACGGTCGTGAAAAGTTCATTGAAAAAGTTTGGGAATGGAAAGAAGAATACCATGGTAGAATTAAAAACCAAGTGAAAAAATTAGGTGCGTCTTATGATTGGAGTAGAGAAGCATTCACTTTAAACCCGGACTTATCTGAATCCGTTACGGAAGCCTTTGTAAGATTACATGAAGATGGTACTATTTACAGAGCATCAAGATTAGTTAATTGGTCTGTGAAGTTGAACACTGCTATTTCTAATTTAGAAGTTGACAATAAAAATATTGGTGGGAAAACATTATTGTCTGTCCCAGGATATGAATCGAAAATTGAATTTGGTACTTTGACCTCATTCTCCTATCCAGTTGAAAATTCCGACGAAAAGATCACAGTCGCCACTACTAGACCTGAAACTATGTTTGGTGATACTGGTGTTGCAGTTCATCCAAATGATCCACGTTATAAACATTTACATGGTAAGTTTGTTCTTCATCCATTTTTGGATCGTAAAATACCTATTATCACTGATTCAGAAGCTGTCGATATGGAATTTGGTACTGGTGCTGTTAAGATCACTCCAGCTCATGACCAAAACGATTACAATACTGGTAAAAGAAACAATTTAGAATTTGTTAATATTTACACAGATGACGGTTTCTTGAATGAAAACTGTGGTGAAGAATGGAAGGGAATGAAGAGATTTGATGCCAGAGCTAAGGTTATTGAAGAATTGAAAGCCAAGGACTTGTTTGTTGACCAAAAGGATAATGAAATGACTATTCCTATTTGTTCTAGATCTGGTGATATTATTGAACCATTATTGAAACCACAATGGTGGGTAAACCAGAAAGATATGGCTGTTGAAGCCATCAAGGCTGTGAAGAGTGGTGAAATCACCATTACTCCTAAGACCTCAGAAGCTGAGTATTTCCACTGGTTAGAAAACATCCAAGATTGGTGTATCTCTCGTCAATTATGGTGGGGTCACAGATGCCCTGTTTACTTCGTTACCTTTGATGGTGCTGAAAACGATAGGTTGAACAATGATTACTGGATTGCTGGTAGATCTTATGAAGAAGCTCTTGAAAAGGCACAAAAGAAATTCCCAAACCAAACTTTTACCTTAGAACAAGATGAAGATGTCTTAGATACCTGGTTTTCGTCTGGTTTATGGCCATTCTCTACTCTTGGATGGCCAAATAAGACTAACGACATGGAATTATATAATCCTATGTCAATGTTAGAAACTGGTTGGGATATTTTATTCTTCTGGGTCAGTCGTATGATCTTATTGGGTCTTAAATTAACCGGTAAAGTCCCATTTAAGGAAGTTTTCTGTCATTCATTGGTTCGTGATGCCCAGGGACGTAAGATGTCCAAATCCTTAGGAAATGTTATTGATCCATTGGATGTTATCGCTGGTATTCCATTGCAAGGATTACATGATAAGTTAAAGACTGGTAACTTAGATCCAAAAGAATTGCAAAAGGCCACTGATGGACAAAAAGCATCTTATCCAAACGGTATTCCGGAATGTGGTACTGACGCGTTGAGATTTGCGTTATGTGCTTATAGTACTGGTGGTAGAGATATCAACTTGGATATTTTAAGAGTTGAAGGTTACCGTAAATTCTGTAACAAAATTTATCAGGCCACTAAATTCGTTTTAGGTAAATTAGGGGAAGATTACAAACCACCTGCTACTTCAGCTAAATCTGGTAATGAATCATTAGTTGAAAAATGGATTTTACACAAATTAACTACAACTGCAAAGAATTTGTCTGCTAGCTTGGAGAAGCGTGATTTCTTCGAATCTACTAATGCTATCTATAACTTTTGGTATGATTTATGTGATGTTTACATTGAAAATTCTAAGTCATTAATCCAAGATGGTACTCCAGAACAAAAGAAATCAGCCCAAGATACCTTATACAGTTGTATTGATAGTGCATTAAGAATGATCCATCCATTTATGCCATTCGTTACTGAAGAAATGTGGCAAAGATTGCCACGTAGAGAAGGCGAAAAGACTATCTCTATTGTCACCGCACCTTTCCCAGAATACGATACCGCATTTGATGATGCAAAGTCTTTGGAAGCCTACGAATTGATTTTGGAAATCACCAAAGGTGCTAGATCTTTGTTGTCGCAATACAATATTTTGAAGAATGGTCAAGTATATGTTGAGTCTTCAAATGAAAGCATCAACAATATTGCTTCTGAACAACAAGATTCTATTGTTTCTTTGATTAAGGGTGTTGAAAAGATTGATATTGTCAAGAAAGCAGAAGAGGTTCCTTCCGGTTGTGCTTTACAAGCTATCAACACCGAATGTACTGTACACGTGTTGGTTAAGGGTCAAATCAATTTGGATACTGAAATTTCTAAGGTCAACAAGAAATTGAATACCGTTTTGGAATTCCAATCTAAGATAAATGATTCCATCAGCAAATTCACTGATAAAACCAAACAAGAAGCTAAAGATGCTGCTTTCAAGAGAGCTGAAAACTACAAGGCAGAAATAGAGGGTTACGAGCAGACAATCGCTATCTTAGAAAAATTAAAGCTTTAGATGTAGATACTAACTTATTACGTACGTGAATGGAGGATTATAATAGTTTTACCTATCGATTTGTAGTTTTGTAGGCCTAACCAAGAGGATGGAGACCAACTCGTGGGTAATACAGCACTGAAAGATCAGATGGCCCGCTCCTAAGTAGGCCAGGTACAGCAGGAACATATACATTGCTGACTAAAAGGGTAAAGAGATAAAAGAGCAAAATCCCATTCATTGTGAAGTAATAATTATCGTTAATTTAAAATTGTGAATTGTATGGATCTAAGGCGACACTTTTGAAACATGGCTAAATATAGTTTTATATTACAAGTTAAATGAATTGAATATTACAATTGAAGCCGGATACTTGATTGATGTTATTGAGGCTGATGCCTATAATATTGACTGTTGCAGGCGCCATTTCCATACAGTATGACCATAATTACGCACACTAGATATTACCTGTTTGCGTAATACACTTAGTATTATAATGCTGGCTGTAAACAAGGCTTGGGACTAACATTGAAATATCTTCTCTTGGGTCGGTCTATTGCAAGCTGGTATACCGAATCACATTTTTGCTGTCTTCTATAATACTCAATACCCAAATATTGGATCAGAGTTATCTCACAAGGTCTCAATGCAGCGATCGATGAAAACATCGATACCGCACATATGCAAGAAAAGTACGTATGTAGTCGGGAAACCCCGTGAGGGTTTTAACTTCAAAGCCTGTTTAAGGTCTAGAAAACTGATTTATGAATATTATTAGGTATCTAAGATCAGTCATTATGAGCATATGTACGCTTGATGCTAACTTGTAGTCTATTCCGACGTGTATACATCTCAATAGAGTTATGTTCGTAATTAGACCGCAGACTTTAGAATAATCGCGTTCGCCCGGTATATTGAGAGAATTTTAATTGATGCACCGAACAATGAATTAATCTGAAATTGTGACATATTATGTAACTGGTATTTCAAGTAAATTACATCATAAATACGTGGTCACTATTCCGACAACGAACAAAACAATATAAATACTGCAATAATCACCAATTTTTAATTTTGATTTTTTAAATCGATATATACATACAAATATAATACAATGAACTTCAACGACATAGTTAACAAAGGTAAAGATTTAGTTGGTTCCAAGGGTGCTCAAGAAGCTTACAAGGAATTCAGCAGCACTGACGGTTCTTACACCGACAAGGCTAAGGCTGCTTACAGTGGTTACCAAAAGGGTGAAAAGTCTGGTTCTGAAGAAAAGTCTGACTCCAAGCAAGAAACTACTGAAGAAAAGAAATAATCAATTCAGTTTTAAAATTGAGGTCAATTGACTTTGGTATATATGTTAAGTATAACTTACGTATTAAATTGTAACATTTATTAATATAAGCTGAATTTTTCAGAAATCCCATGGACATTGTAGATTCCTTTATCTTTCAGATTTCCATCGCGAAAATTAAAAAACGCATGTGAACATTTTTGCTCATGAAGACATTTACTGTTTAATGTTGTAATGTATGAATAGGTACGAAAATTGTGATATACTCGTGTAGCATATGCTTTGACTGGTAAACTGGTATGATGCGTTGAGCTATTTTGGTTTTCTTGCGAAATAATTCTTTTTATACATTGATTGTCTTAATATGCTATGTCTAGATTAGTTGTTGTAAGTTGTACAATTGTCGACTATTATTATATACCCAATACAAACATTAGTCATTGAGTAGAATCCATTAAATGAATAATAAAACACCCAACGACTGTTTAATTTGGAATGTATTGAAATCGTAGAAATATGTTAAATATAAAGAATTGAAGCAAAACAATTCTGTCATCTCATTCATCAATATTAATTAAATAGTAAATTTTGTAAACATTGAACTTCAGAGAAATAAAATCAAACTAGAAGACATCTAATCATAAAAGATAAAGAACCAACTATGATAAGAATGTAAATGGACACTTAATTACAGATTGAAACGTTGCAAAATAAATAATAAGCTGTATCTGCATCTTTATCCAGTGTTATCAGAACGTCTTATCATAATTGTCATTTTGATAATTCCTCCATTTATTAACTTTATAATCTTTTAAACACTGATCTTATTACTATAGAAACTTAGCGTTCAAGGTTGTAGTATTTCATTTCGTTATTCTCCTTTATCAAATCCCTAATATACTTGGATGCCAATTCGATCGTGGTAGCTTTGGAAGGGATAGATACTTCATCATGATATGCCTGAGGAATCAAATTCGATAATTCTTGGACTGCCATATTCATTCTATTACGTCTACCCTGCTCTGCTAATTTATGTGATGCCTTCTTTGTTGTCGGCTTTTCTGATCTTGACTTCGTTCTCGTGAGCACAGGGGACGACTCACCGCTTCCTTGCAGACCCATTATCGGAGACGTCTCGCTCGAAGATGATGATTTAGGCGGTATGTTGTTATTCGCATACGTTGAACCGTTTCTAGTTTGACCGTTCAGTGTTGTGCGATGTACCATATCCACAGAACTATTATTCGATCCTTCTTGCTGTTGTTCTGCCAATACACTCATTGTGAATCCCATCATGGTTGCAGAAGCTGGTGCTTCGCCAGATACTGAATTATTAGGAATGTCAACCTTCTTACCCAGAGGTGGAAGCATGGGAGTAGATTCAGAACTATTTCGTTGCAGATCCACACCAGCTTCAGGTAACTTCTCAAACGGGGAGCTCGTCAGAGATTTGTGCGATGATCTAGGTTTGACTGAAGGCGAACGCTTTGAACGAGGGCCATTAGCGTGCAAGATAGGAGTACCATGTGGAGTTTTTCTTTTACTAGGTACACCATCTTCCGTAGGCGCATATACCGATGAAGACCTTCTCTTATCTGCCTGTTGCGCAGCTAAAGCCGGAGAAGTCAACGGTTCAAAAGATGCTTGTACTGGTGGGTTGTAGGGATAACTATTCGAATTTACTTGTTGTTCCCGTGGGGTGACGGCTGGCGATTCCAAGGGCGTGAAAACCGCATCAGGCCTGACGTGTTGGTTATGTGGCTGATGTGCATATGACTGAGTATCATCAGAATGCTTCTGGTATTTATGATATAAATGCTGGTTGTTGTATGATTTATCATTTTGCCCTGGAAGGACCGGTGACATGAACATCGTCGGGTTTTCTACCGATTTAGTCAGTCTTTTCACATTCGTAGCAAGCATATGAGGTGTGTTGTTGTTTAAGCTAGAAGCTGATGGCGGGTACGCCGTCGACTGCTGTTCGTACGAAATATCCTCTGGTAATACGAAATTCAAGTTATCAAGCCCAAACTCATATTTCCCAGGGCCACCATCAACACGCGTATTTTGTGCTCTGTTCAAACGACTACCATTTGAACTACCAGGTGTCCCATTCGACGCGGCTTCATACAAGTTGTGTTCGATTTGGTTTAGCAAATATTGATCTTGTTCTGTAAAATTAGGCGTTGTCTGATTCGTTGTCTGGTTCGATGCTTGTTGTGCACCATTAACACCATGTCCGCCAGCTGTATCATGTTCCAAATCGTGGAAATACGGACTTGTTTCGCCCTTCACTCCTGGTGAATAAACTGTGTTCGACCAATCTGTCGTTTCCATTATATGTTCTGCCTGTTATCAAATATGTACCTTTAACTGGCGCTGCCGATAACGAAATCACAGAAAATAATTCGCTTTTTTACGATTGGCGTAATAAATACCTCCAAACAAATTTCAATAATAAAAATAGAGTATGACAAAAATTTTACTTGACTTTAGTCCCAACGATTATTACCGTTTGCGTAACCTAACGTCTACCATATATCACCACTCCAAATACCGAATTATTGAACCTATTGATACAAGGGTCCCACGTGGTGATTGTTACCCGGACTTTTCTTCTGACATCATGTACAACCACGGCATAACATCAAACGACATGGCCCTGGCTTAGGGGTAATAGATCATATACAAGCACGTACATAAGCGATAACTTAAACGACAACATATAGCAAATTTAAACGCTGGTGCTGAAATCACGTCTTTAATACTAATTGAATAAATCAGTAAAAAAAGTCGTTCCCATATCAAAGAGGGGAACAATGCTGGTATGTATTGATGACTGGATGTTGGATCAAATATGCATGCGTAAATAAGATATGCGGTGTATGGATCTATGACATATATTAGGTTAAACGGACGGTCGTTAGATGTTGGCGACAAGCCCCGGTTGAGTTTCGATTGGTCGGTATTATATATCAGACTGTAACCTCGGGCTTCGGTTGGTATCATATACTACCATGAAGCCACCCACTAGACATCCACTGGGTGATTGGTGGACATGGTGGTGGGGTGCGACTGATACGCAATAGTGACAGGTCGATGCGCCTTTCTAAAGAAAGCGTGTTTCAGGATGTAAATCAACTATCGAAATACGCTGTATAGAATAATGCAGCAATATAGCCGTGCAACTTACAAATGTGAATAGATCGATAAATACTATTACGGACGAAATGATTTATTAATATATATTTACATAGGATGAGGTTTTTTACGCTTCGACGGGCACTGACGGCGGATCGCTGAGAATATCTGGTCTAGGAGACGATGAGGGAGACTTTATGACGGTATTGGATATGACTTTAGTTTTATTTATAGGTTCACCACGGACTAATTTTTCCATTTCGTCACGAGTCAAAGTCTCATACTCCAAGAGACCTTCTGCGAGTCTCTTCAACTCTGTCTGTCTTTGGCTCAAGAGCTTTCTAGTTCTGTCTTCACTGGAAATCAAATAGTCCCTGACTTCATTATCAGCCATGTCTCTTATCTTGGATGACCACGACTCCCAGTTATCACTGAGTCTAACAGGTCCAATATTGTCACTCATACCGTAGGATGTGACCATGGCACGAGCAACGCTGGTGGCGTTCGCCAAATCCGATGAACAACCACTGGTAACGTTTTCTGGCCCGTGGATCATTTCTTCGGCAATCTTTCCACCCATACACACGTCCAAACGAGCAAAGCATTCCTTCTTGGTCATATCAACCTTGTCCATTTCTGGTAATTGGAATGTTACTCCTAATGCTCTACCTCTAGGTAAAATTGTCGCCTTGTATAACGGTGTTGCGCCTTGCGAGAACATGGCCATGATGGCATGTCCTGCTTCGTGGTATGCAGTGTTCTTTCTAGCTTCTTCAGTGATGACCATTTTCTTCTTTGCTGCACCCATTAAGATTTTGTCTTTAGCCCATTCAAAATGATTCATATCAACTGCAGGAGCTGATAATTGGGATGCATGCACTGCAGCCTGATTGACTAAGTTCATCAACTCAGCCCCAGATAAACCTGGTGTTCCTCTTGCAATAATCGATGGATCGACGTTTTCGGCAGTTTCGACGTTTTCCATATGATTCTTCAAAATATCAATACGTCCTCTAACATCTGGTAACTCAACAATAACTTCTTTGTCGAATCTTCCAGGTCTAGTTAAGGCTTTGTCCAAGCTTTCTGGGAAATTAGTAGCACCAATGATTATGATTCCCAGAGTTTGTGAAAAACCATCTAGTTCAACTAACAATTGATTCAAAGTTTGCTTAGCATATGCTTGATCCTTAGGATTTCTCTTTCCTCCAATAGCGTCCAATTCATCAATAAAAATGATAGCTGGTGATTTTTCACGAGCTTGGCCGAATAATTCTCTAATTCTTTTAGCGCCAACACCAACGTATAATTCATCAAATTCAGATCCTGACATAAAGAAGAAGGGAACACCCGCTTCACCCGCAGTGGCTCTTGCAAGTAATGTCTTACCTGTACCTGGCGGACCAGTTAATAAGACACCTTTTGGCAATTTACCTCCCAATCCGGTGAATCTCGATGGGTCCTTCAAAAAGTCAACAATTTCTTCTAATTCGGCTCTAGCCTCGTCACATCCACAGACATCTTTAAATCTAACCGTGGATTGCGATACATCAACCGACTTGTCGGCCACTTCACTGTTCTTGAAAATGGTTCCATTTTCAACCAAATAATTGAACGCATTAGTTGCTCCATAAGTCAACAATGCTATTGGTATTAACCACTTCAACCATTTGGAAATGATCGTGATTACCGACTCGGAAACGACAACGTGAACTGGTTCATATCTAGAACCAAACCCATGAGGCAAAGGTCCTCCATTCAGAATCCCAGCACCAGATGTCATGAGACTCTTGGAAACTTGCTCCGCTTTGCCCTTTTTACCAATCTTATTCAAGGCATCAATGTAGATCGCTGTACATTCTGGAGAAGATGCTATACCCGGAGTTTCGTAACGTTGAACTATCAAATGTGGGTAGTTGTTGTTCATCAACGACTTATAGAATTCCCCTTGCGCTCCAGCATTATTTAAGTCATTATTTGCTATTTGTTCTTGATTTTGCAAAATGTTGGCGGTTGAGTTGGAAATTAGTCTGATATTTGTTGCTATCATAGGTCTAAATCCAATACTCGATGGCCTTGGCCATACACCGAAAGCATTTTTTCTGAATACTCTCGGTAATATCCTTGATATATTATACATTATTTGGTTATTTACAAATAATCTTATAATATTCAATTGTATGGATAATTAACGCCATTCTACGAGTTTCCACAAGGATTCGAAATTTTGGTAGTGGGTGATGACAAATTTTGAGATCACGTAACTTATTGCCAAATAATTTTGCATTCACTATACAATACAAAATACTATATACCAGTGATTGCCAAGTCATCGTGAGCCTCATTTGGCGCTATATCAAAACCATGCTCATTTGCTAAATGAAGTAAACAAATGAAGCAAAAACTTGTAGATAAATCCTTTTTCTCATCCGCTCCGTACAACTTACCAACAGAAGTAACTACGTCTCCGAAAGTTTTGGCATCTTCGGTAGGAGAACTGGACTCTTCCTTAAGTTTTAAATCATCTGTTGTTTTGGTGCCGTTTTTCGGCTTTAAGCTATTCCACAAATTATCCTTCAAAAGTTTAACATCAACTCTTTTTGCCATCCGGGAGAAATTGACGTATTCTGGTCGCACTTTTCTACCACCAGTAATCAATTGTGTTCCACCTGCCATTCCTCCTGTTTTGTCGGGATCGGACCCGCTTAAAATTGTGCCACCTTCCAAAGCATCATTGAAATCTATGCCTCCGAAATCGTCGTCGTTGCCAAAATCGTCAAGGTCTTCGAGTTCAGCTTGACGCATCGATGTGGACATTCTGTCGTTTTCTTGGTTCTGATGATATTGGTTGGCAAAGAAGTTTTCGTCGGTAAGCGGCTTTGAATGGTTTGGTGTAGACAGAATATCCTTCTTTGGGAAATATAAAATAGAAGTCTGAGGTTTCATAAATAAGTTCGTAAGTCTGACCGAATTATACTGGATATCTTCGGGAAGTCTATTAGCGTTTTCATTCGTTCTTCCGTCGGGTTTCCTTGTTGTTGATAATGAATTCTTAGGAGTCTCAAATAATTTATCTTCAATATCATCGTCGTCATCGTCGTCAAAAAAATTTATGATTATTGACTGCTTCTTCTTTTGTGCTTGTGATGGTTCTGATACATTAGTTTCCTTCTTGATAGTTGGATCTTCTACTCGTTTAGATTTTTTAATCGCTGCAACACGCCAATGTTCTGGCCCTCTCCAATTGGTTTTCATTCTTTCATCAAAATACGCCATAAGATCGACATCAAGGAGTTTGGCACTTGCGGCGGAGGTCATGACGTTCCCTGTATTACTCACGATCTGTTCTGATACGGTTTCATTAAATTCTTTATTTTGTTGTTCATTATTTTCATCATCAAAATTGCCCACATTTACATCACCAAAATCATCATCATCATAGTTAGGGAATTCAAGGTCCACTTCATCGCTAACTCTATTTCTATCAGCAAATTCGTCCTCGTTTTGTTCGTCGTGCAGAAACTTGTTGTTTACATCACTTAGTATAGTCTTGGCCTTATTGACATCTGCAAGTACCACGTCTAGCTGATCCAAGGATGGACATATGGTCAAATCATCTAACTCTTCAGGATCCTTGAAAATAAAATTTTGCAATGTAGAGATATCTGGTTCAATTTCATTTGTTTGTATCTTCTCCTTTGGCTTGGGACTTGATTCTGCAGATTCATCTTTGATAGGGTTGGATGTTGCATCAAATACAACCCTACCCGATGAATCGATATTTAACGTGTTCAATAATAAGCTTTTAGCCCCACCTTCATCAAATTCCGCCAACGCCTTTTTGAATAACGGATCAATAGCCAATTCCTGGTCTAATTTTCTAATTCTTATTGTTTCGAATGGTACCAAAGTAGATTCAAGAACCCTGTTTATTTTTCTCTTCCTTTTGGAGTCACCAACGCCCATTTGGGAGTCGTTTGCTTCCTCCGACTCACTGAGTTGATCATCGTTGCCTTCCCCGTTCTCGTTCGCTTCCTGGCCCTTTTTCGTGGCTAATCCACTTAACAACCGACCTGTTTCAGTGGCCGCAGACTCCACTCTACTCAGATAAATCTTGACACACCCATCCAAAGTTGCAGATGCCCTTTGGAAGTTGATGTTTTCTCCATCCTTTATAACATTCAAGTCATGAAAGTAATCAATCAAGGCGAATTGCCACGAATTTTTCGACGTAATCTTATTGTCGGTTGATAGTTTTATCCACTCTTCGAAATTGGACAAAATTGTATTCTTATTCTCGTCAAAATGAATGGCATTTTCTTCCGAAAATGACCCGTTTGCATCTTCACCTCTACCCACAAAAAGGTCCCCACGACTAACATGTCTATTATTTGAAGGTACTCGCTTTGATTTGGATAGAGTTCTTCCAGAGATGACCCTACCTTTATGTGAAAGATCGTGTAGAGAACTAACCCTACCAGAAGGCGTTCTGCCGTTTCCATTCTGTATCCCCCTTTTCTTGGGTAATACTTGAGAACTCATCTTTATTTACGTCTATAGGTATAGGTTGTTTAAGTCTATCATTACTAAATCGTTTGTTTATGTTTTAGCACTTAAACATAATCCTGCATCTAAAATAATTGTCACGTTGAAATTTGACAGATGCTTCTGTTAACTATTATACAGTAATATAAGTATATATATATATGTCTATAATCCCGAAGATTATCTCTTCTTCTTGTTGAAACGGCGACCTTGATTGTTAATTTTGTCGATTTCTTGTTGGGAAATAATCAAACCATTCCTTGTAGATCTACCTACCGAATTAATTTTCAATCCTCTGTCTCTGATTTTCCTTGGAGCCCTTTTACCAGTTCCCAATCTATCACTGGCTGATGTAGAGCCCTTTCCTTGTTTAATGTCTCTCAATTCACCTTTCTTGACCTTCGACAAAATGATACCTGCATTCCTGGCCTCTTCTTCATACTTCGCGATTTGACGTTCACGACTGGCGATCATACCCTTTCTCATCGACATAGGCATTTTTTCCAACGTCTTAGGCAATCCTTTGGTAGACGAGTTAACAGAAGAGATGTTTCTGAGACGTGAATCAAGTGTTCTTTTCCTTGCGTTACCGGTAGGTGCCTCGAAATCAAGCGTTTGCAATGTGACATCTGCACCTGAATATTCAACCTTGTTTGCCAATATATGCGATTCTTGCAATAATCTCTGTAGCTTCAAGTCGTTTTCCAAGTTATCTTCATCTTCCTTAACTGCTTGCTGGGATTTCTTATTTTTTTTCTGAAGCTCTTGCTCCTTTCTGGCAATTTCGGCAAGGGTTGGTGCTCTACCTGATCTGAGTAACTTTTTGTCGGCCTTGCTTATTATAGTTCCGTTATTAGTGGAATGGTGGTCGTTTATCTTCACCACTTTAGGAACAACTCTTGTTTCCTCCTCGTCCGAAACAAATTCTTCACTTGAATCTGTGTCCTTGTCTTGTTCTGAACCTGATTCATCGTTAGACTCAAACCCATTAAATTCATATTCGTCTTCATTTTTATCTTGGTCCTCCTCATCGCCTAGGCCATCCTCAGCATTATTCTCATCCACCTTGGATTTATCTTGGAACCCCATAGTTTCCAAAGATCCAAATTGGGCCTCAAAGTTTCTCCTCTGTATTTCTAATGCCTTCATGTACTCGTCATCACTCATGTTGCGTTTGGTTTTCGTTGCAGTAATATGGGACATAAAGCAGAGACATATTTAAATTTTTTTAATAGCCAGTGCGGCTTGAGAGAGTATCGAGATTCCGAAAGGACATAACCTGCTAACACTAAATAAGACCTTATTCAGGTTATATTGGTAAAGAAATCATATTAAACAGAATGACAAAGTTCAGAGGCTGTATTGACATACATTCTGGTCAAGTAAAGCAAATTGTTGGTGGTACTTTAACACAAGATGATACAACAGAATTGAACCATAAATCAACTACTACAGAGAACTTCGTTTCGACCAAACCTTCGTCATATTATGCCGAATTATACAAAAATGCGGGCATAAATGGATGCCATGTAATCAAATTAGGTTCCAACCCTGAAAATGATGAAGCAGCTAAATTGGCGTGTCAGCTGTGGCCAAATAACTTGCAAGTAGGAGGTGGCATCAATGGTGATAACGCATTGGAATGGTTGGATGTACATAAAGCTTCTCATGTTATTTTGACAAGTTGGCTATTCAGTGATAGCGATGAAGGTAAGGAGTTTGACTGGGTAAAGCTAAAACGAGTATCTGAATTGGTGGGCAAATCTAGATTGATTGTTGATTTGAGTTGCAGAGAGTTAAGAGTTGATGACAAAATTGAATGGGTGGTTGCTATGAACAAATGGCAGACATTGACTAACAACAAATTAAGCGCTGAGTTTTTGGGTGAAGTGTCTCAATATTGTGACGAATTTTTGATACATGCTGCAGATGTCGAAGGGTTATGCAATGGAATTGATGTGAATCTTGTGGCGAAATTGGGAGAGTGGTGTCCTGAGGGCTTTGAAGGGAAGATAGTATATGCCGGTGGTGCCAGACTGGTCAAAGATTTAGATACAGTCAGCAAGTTGAGTGATGATAAGGTTGACTTGACCTATGGAAGTGCATTGGATGTGTTTGGTGGAAAGTTGGTTAAATTTGATGACCTTGTGTCCTGGAACGAATTACATTAACTTTATATTTAATATATAGATATAATTATACAAGAGAAACTAGATCACATAGATCTAGAGAAATAAAAAGAAGACAGGTAGGATAGAATCATTTTCAGTAATTTAACCCCATGTAGAATTACCAAAGCCACTATCCCCGCCATAAGGAGAGTTACCCATTCCTGGAGAATTTCCTCCAGGCGATCTACCGTATGTCGTAAAACCCCCGGCAGCAGCATTGCTGGCTTCTATACTGTCTTTATTTAATTCCATCGAAATACCCGCAAGCTTCAATTGTAAAGTCTCGATACCCTTTAAAATAACTTCGTTAGGAGGTAAATTGCCAACTGTTTCAACATCCATATAGAAGGTCGATGGCTTTGCCTTATAGTCAAACGGAGCGTCTGCATCAGGAGCTTCTTCCCAGTCACAGTTAGCCGATTTTGGCCATTCTTCATCCGCATCATCTTCGTACCAGTAGTCTGTATGTTTCAACTTGTTCCAAGGGTCGTATTCAAATCCTATGGCACCACAAGGCGACCATTTGGCATGTTCCTTAGCAATACCCTTCTTGGCAATACAAGTTATTCTTAATTCCTGATGCTTTCTTAATTTACAAATAAGTGGTCCCTTACGATGATTATCACGAGCCACAGGGTCCCCCAATTTCGAACCATTATGAAACTTAGCCAAATCAGACGAATATACGCTCATGGTCGAATCTGTATCACACTTAGCAGTTAGTTCTAACTTCACCGAACAATTAGCACAGTACTGATCACAGGTACAGTCCCTAGAATACGATAAATTGTCGATACCTTCACTATTCAATGGTATTAACCCCAATCTATGCGAAATGAATTCATCTGCTAACACTGACGTATTCACCTCGATTTCAACAAGGTCTATAGCTAATGTAGGCACTTCTGCCAACATCGTTCTTCTCATAGAATTTGCCATCGCTAAATCGACATCCTTCAATATAAAATCAACATGCTCTTTATCCGTATGTCTTATAGTCACTCTTGGACCCGTGTCACTTCCTTTATCTATATCCATCTCCTGTTATTCTTGTATTTGTCAGTATATTCTATTTGTGTTTGTCTATAATTTTCACTTTTGGTCGAGTTTTTGACGTAACCAGCAAATTCTTCTCGATTGCGATTATTTACAGGTTAGTCCTCATCTCAGATATAAATCAATTCGCCTGGGGTTTTCTTCTGGCGTCTATCAGTAACATCATCACAAATGTCAGCTTTTACGCTTCCTGATTTGAGATTCGAAGAATCGTTCTTGAGAACATTATACTCATATGCTGGATACCAAACCCCCACTCCAGATGCTAAAAATTCCGCAGCGCTTACGGAAAAAGAATTGACTTTACTTAGCGGCAAAATAGATGACCAAGAACAACAAATAATAGATAGTCCAAGTGGGCCAAGCGGATTTCATCCTATAGGTCCAATTTCCCCTTCCATAATTGCATACGCCGTGTTCAAAGATCAAATCCTTATGCCGCTCATACAAGGGTTCTTATGGACTGGATTTTTGATTAGCATCCGCCCATTTTTGGGAATAATTGTGCAGCAGGGTCAGAGATGTGGGTTATGGCTCTCGAATACTTTGGGGTTAAATAGAATCAGACCATCTCCAAATCCATATGTATATAAAACGACTATATAGCCTTGCCTAATAGATGGGAATGGGGACAGTGTTTTCCACGTGACTAATGACTACGCCAGCAACGAAACTTTTTAGTGTCCTTGATAAAAACATTAGTGAATAAATGAAACTGTAAGGAACATTGAGGCAAGTCGAGTGAAATTAGCACCAGGATTTGGATAAATTATACTAATCTATCTAAGACAGGCGTAATTGAAGCAAGAAACTCAACCAAGAAGTAAGAAGATGTTCTCCAGACGTCAGAATCGAAGTGTACATGACACCTCGTACACTGGGGTTAGTCCTGCTGCATCAAAGACGAATCAACCCAACAACAATGCATTGGCAGCTGCATTGAGTATTGGAAAGTCGCTCAAGCAACAGGGAGGTCCTGGTGTACATGCTCCCAGTGGAGGCTCAAACCAATACTTGTCGAAACCACCTCAGAAGCGCAACAGTCTTTTGAAAAGGGATTCTATTACAAGAAGTCCTAGCAGTAACAAATTTCGAAATTTTTCTGATGCTTCTTACAATTCGACCCTCTCCCATTCAATGCAGACACCTCCTCATTCTGCTCAAAGAAGGTCGTCAATACAAAGACAATCGAACGGGGGCTATGACTTAGATGATAGCTTTGACGATTCGTATTATGATGATATCAATCAGGATGCTACCCAAAACTACAATAATGCTAAAATGAGAGACTTGAGGTTGTCACATCAATTATCTCCGCCTCCTTCGCGTAATGGACAACCACATGCAGAATCTGGTACTGTGAAGATGATCAAAAAGTATATACCAACTCCAAACGGTATCAAGATCATTGAGGTTCCAGAAACTGTATACCAAAAGGAGGTGGTCAGAAACAATTCAATGAGATCAATGCCTAGATCGGGATCGATGACGTCTTTGTCTCAAAAAAGAATACCAAGAACAACTTCATTAAGTTCAATAGCAGGTGCGAATAAGAAGCCGTCGCATCAAAGACTTTCGAGTTTAAGTAGAAATCCTGCTTTGGGGACAATGGCTGAAAACGAAGAAGCCCAATCTAGAAAGGGACGTAATGAAGATTCAGAATTGCAGAAATTACAACAGCAAATAGACCATGAAAAGCAGGTTTCGAAAGATTTAGAATTGAAGCGCTTAGAGTATGAAAAAATAAAATTGGAAAGATTAGAAAACGAAAAGAAGATCCTACTCTTAAAGAGAGAAGCTGCAAATAATAAAGACATAGATGTATCTGAAGTTATTGATGAAGGTGATGAAGAAGAAGATGTGCCTCTTCCTAATATTCTGGTCATTGTCGACGAAATGGAAAATAAGCGTCTAGGACAAGAGGAAGAATCAGAAATTAATAAAAATGCAACAATTGAAAAACCATCATTAGGTGAAATCAATGATATCTCAAGAGATGAGGACGTAAATGCGGAAGATGAAACTTCCATCTATGAGGAAGAAGCTATACCTGAGGCCTCGATAGATGCATCTAGTGTGGTTGTTGATGAACTAGAAAAGAAAAACATAGTAGGTGATGAGCCAACTTCTGATATTAAGACTTCAGAACATCTTCAGAATGGCTTTAAAAATGACCATGGGGCCGCAGAGCTAAATGTTATCAGTCAGTATAGCGATTCTAAAGAATTATTAAATCGTAATAGTATAATAGACAATCCAATACCTGTTAGTACTGATGAAGAAGACTTCGGTATTGAAGAAGTGCCATACGATAAGTCTGAAGAAAACAATCTTGCAAAGCATTTGAGACCAAATTTTGACTCGCTGCTGGAAATTATTGATACAAAACATTCTGGGCCTAAATTTGATCCAGAACCAGAAATTATCAGTACTGATGAAACCATGCAACTTAAAGAATCAAACCATGATATGCTCGATGTTGAAGACCCTACAGTTGAGGATATTGCTATAACAACATTGCAGATCCCAACATCGACACTTAACAATGATAGTTCTAGTTCTTCAGCACGTTCAACAGGAAGTTTTGATTCTAACATGCAATCCAGGTCGGAGAAAAGGCCAGTGAAGTCGGCAATGAAAAATTCTAGCTCATTCTATAATTCGTCGAATAATTCATCCACAGTGAAGAATGCGGCGCAAGATGCTTATCTCTCTTTAGCTACTGCAGAAAATACGAGGTTGAATTCTAAAATATCCTCGTCGCAACTAAATGATGTTGGTCCTCAACTTAACGGTGGAGCGAATCAAATGCAACAACCTCAATCAAACAACCAATATTATGAAAATCAATCAAATCAACAAAATCAACAAAATCAACGCAATCAACAAAATCAACAAAATCATCGCAATCATCGCAATCAACAAAATCAAAAAAATCAACAAAATCAGCAAAATCAGCCAAATCAGCCAAATCAAGGCATGCGGATTTCAACATTAAGAAAATCACCATCCACTCAGAGCCCAGGCTTGGCATCGAGAACGCTCAGACCACAGTCGACCCTTCCTGAAACTCTTCCTCAGAGTAATCAGCATTCTCCTGTTAACGGAATGGGCAATAGGAAGTTAAGAGATAGGACATCAGCGCATGTTAACCCTACTAGAGATAGATCATCTTACATGAATCATATAAGCCCGCACCCGGCCTTGCAACCAAATTATCAGTCTCCCTCAAAGACGAAAGCTGCCGAGTTATATGCGAAGGCCAGTGCTAGACCAAATTCATCTTTCATGCCAGTAGCTGCAAAGAAGACTTCCGATCAACCAGCTACACAACAGGCACAAAAATCTCGCAGAACAACGTTGCGTGATATGTCATCACCAAATCAGGCCCAACGAGCTGATAACTCTTTGAACAACCCACCACAGAATACAAATGATACTAGTTCCAATCCTGTTGAAAACCGTAGGGCTTTCAGATCAAGGCTCGCCGATTCTGATGAGGAGGAAGGTACTGAAGGCAGAAGTAAATTTTTTGGTGGAGGATTTTCTTCGAGATTCAATGATTCCGATGAAGATCTTGGAGGGTTCACACATAAACAAAATAGTGCTAATCAAACCACTACTCAATATCCTTCAAAGAATAATGACCTTCCTGTGTCTAATGCCCTGCCAAATCGTAATAATAATACTATTATGGATGGAAAAACTGATCAGCCTCTGAAATCCAAATCTAAGGATAAGAAAAAGTTTGCTAAATTAAGAAAACTTTTCGGTAAGGACTAGTTTATTTACTATTTATTCTATCCATATATTAAATTTATATACTATTTTTATATTGGTACATTGTTTTTAAGTATATATCACTATGTTATATTCAATTTATTATCGCTTCATTTATGTGTATGTATTCTAAATGGCACATGAAATAAGATTTACATATATATACTCTAGGTTTCGAATTCGATCAAATTTTTATCTTTACCACTAACACCTTTTTCAATACTTTGTTTCTTTGACACATCTTCCGCGTTCCGGAATTTTGATAATTCTTCGCTAGTCGAATGAGAATTCTTTATGGGGTCAACAGAAACCTGGCCCTCAGCTCCTAATAATATATCTTTATCCTTTTCATCTATAGAAATAACACCAAAGTCATCATCCCTCTCGTCTTCTTCGTCTTTACTCTTTTCTGGGCTGCTTGACTTCAATGTTGCATTCTCACCACCACTGTTAGGATTATTCAAAGTGCTAGTAGCAGCTGAGTCCATACGACGACGAACCTTATTTGCAACCTTCCTGCCATCAGCTAGTAAACCATCAAACATGTCTCTCAAATTACGAATGGTACTAAATTTGGAATCAAGTGGTTTTGATACGTGAATAGAGGTTCGCAATGTCTTACTGAAGAATAATTCATAGGTTTCATCAGCTAAAACAACCATTCTAAATGTTGGTAAATTAACGAAAACAGGTGTATTAGGATTGAGTGCAGCGTTATGTGAAATTTTATTATCAATTGCCAAATCCTTGATAAGCAATTCTTCATCCTCCGGCTGTGCATATTCAAAAGACCTTTGTATAAAGGTGCTTGCCGCTGATAAGTATCTTTCCATTTGTTGGTTCTCCAATTTTTCTTTATCTATATTAGCTTCTGTTGGTAAAGAAATATCATTCTCATTAAAATTGGCTCCATTCTCCTTCTGCTGTTTATAAATCTCATCAGCAATTGCATTTTCGATAACCCCTTCCGTTATATGGTCCAATAGCAAGCCATCCTTCCAGGGTGTTGTAAGGTACAACAAGTCTTCTGAAATCTGTAAAATTCCTTCTCTATCAATTTTTCCATCGTCATTGGAATATAACTGGAAGAAATTCGTTATCGAAGTCATTAAATCGGGTTCATATAACTTATTTAAACCATCAACCAAATCAGACAAGGTGAGAGTATCTTCGCCTTCAGAGGACCAGTGGGAAAATAATCTATGTAAGAACTCTTCATTATTTTCATCCAGGTCATTATGTTGTGCCATATCATTTTGGTCTTGAACCCAGTCACAGATTTCCGACATAAATCTTCTGAACGCTTTGAAATCCATAGTACTAGATCCCGAACCCATTGTAATGCTATAAGACTCTACGATAGAATAGAATCTATCATAAATTATGCCCAATATATCTTGATTAAAATTGTTGGTCCTTGGTAGGTTTCTCAATTCGGTCCTTTTAACGAACGTAGAAATATTTTGATAAATTGTATCTCTGTGTTTACTACGATGTTTGTTAATCATATCATCATCTATAACAGAAAATTCCTTGAATGCTGTTACTAATAATTCCTGAAATTTGGTGATCGATCTATATTTTTGATTCGGGGAATCAGGGTGCGCCGATTGATCCAAAGTTTGAAAATAATTCTTCAAGATTGAGATAAACGTTCCATCATCTTCTGTCTTTAACAATTCTTCACCGTTTAATTTTAATATAGCAATTGCAACTTGAAACAATGTTTTCGGGCCTTGCAAGAAAAAAACATCAAGAATTCTGAATGCAAATACCAAGGGCATAGAGCTTAAATACAATGAAAGAAACCACGGTAAAGATACAACCGACAATTGAATATCATTTTTTGTAATATGCTCCCATAACATGGGTATTGTGTCCTGAACTAAAGATTCGAATACCCTTTGATCTAAAAGTGTACCGTACATTGTTCGTGAGTAATACCCTGGAACAATCCTATCACACAAAACATTTAAACACCAAAATGCCTGTTCTTCTGACATAAATATAAGTAGAGCTGCAACCACAATATTCATGGCTTGGCAATATCCTACTTCCGCATTCTTCCAGGAATATGCCGTCAATACATTACGCAACCTTGCAATTCCTTCTGGACTTTGATAAGCAGCGTATTCAGGTAAAGATCTGTTTAAATCTTTCTCTATTTCTTCGATGGCCAATGATTGCTTTCCCTTATTGTTATTCAACAATTCCTGATATTCTTCTTGATTTGCCAATCTTAAATACATTGACCCGCAACATAATTCCCATATTTCACCTCTCAACCTGTTGGGTAAACCGACTCTTACCAACCTATAAAACATAGGTGACTTTATAAGCGACAAATTCCTTCCATCTACCCTGAAAAGATCGAACCATAATTTCATTTTGGATTTATCTCTAGATTCCTTAGCATTACCTGGAAACTTGAATTTTAATCCAAGACCACCCGCTGGGATTACTTCAATCTTCTCATCTGATATATTATTCTTGGATAACAAGTATTCAGAGTAGCATGTTTGAATAAAAGGTTGTAACTTCTGAATATTGGATAAGTTCTTCTTTAATGCCAATTTCATATTGTGGGCGAATTTTTCACTCTCTGACCGAAGCCCAATAAGAGACAATGTAATTTTTAATTTACTATGTGTAGATATCGCCAATGCAAATCCGTAAGATGCTGTGGGCAATCTTTCAACTTTCTTAATCGTAGATAAGTGTAATGAAAAAGAACAATTCCTTCTATCAAATGCATCACGAAACACTAAAAAGTGCTGTGTCAAGTATATTCTACCTTGTGGAATTGGTAGATTCTTATAATGATCTTTACTTTCTTCCGATTTAATTCCAATCTCAACTGCTGATTCATCTATAATTGATTCATCTCCTGGTAAACGATTTTCATGACAAAACAATTGATCTTTTGTGAGACCCGAAACATTCTTCTTATCCAATACTTGGTTAATTGTACTCACGGCCTTATCACGTATAGTTTCAAAGAACGCCATATCCTACTGAACCAATTCAAGAATATAATGCTACAAAACATCTCATACATTGCCCGGTCTACCCTGAATATCTTTTGAACAAGAAAAACATATTACACAAAACCCCTCCAAATAAATTATATATGTTATAATACACTGTCTTACATAAATTATAAATTAATAAATAGGTCTTATGCGTAGCTAATTATACATTTCAAATTCAAACCGTCTGGCATTCAAGCTTAAGAAGGTAACTAAGTAGAGCCCTTCTCTGGATTATCATCAACTATAGTATCCAACTGAGGTTTGATCCTAGAACCCTTGTTGTCAATTCTAATCAGATTTAGGCTCGGACCCTCCGGTTGCATGGTTTGCTCTTCCAACTCTTCTTCATCTTTCAGCTGCAAATCTTGCAAAGTTAGAAATGAGGCGTAGTTTGATATTTGCTTCAAAGGTTCTATCTTGGGTTTCTTTTTCGTTGGCTTGAACTTGTTACCCAAGATCTTTCCTGTATGATTCAATATAATCTTAATAATATCCTTTTTCAATTTAAGTACAAATTCCTCTGCTGACCACATTTTGTTCCTATACCTTAATGTTGGTATAGTTAACCCTAGATCGTGAACATTGAGGATACTCAAATGTTTTGGTGCGCTGAAACTAATCGACAGCCGGACTTTGGCTATTTCAAGGTTAACAATGGACACATACCTGGAAGATCTGTTCATAATAATAGAAATATCATCCATATTATCTTTTTTGGTATCAGTGGAATTCCTATCTGATATGACCGATTTAGTGGAACTATCTTTAGTGTCAGTTCTGAATATAATATCATCTAATGATGAAACAGCACTACTCGATGCTAAATCAGAATTGTTAGATCCAACGGTATCCGAATCCTTGAGAATACTTTCAACCAGTTGATTGCGTTCTTTCTTCATAAGTTTCTTGAACGGATTGGTCGTACGCTTTTTAGTATCTCCATAAGTCTTTATTTCTTCGTTAAATTCAAGTATATCGTCTTTTTCATCTTCAGCACTGACCTCAGCTTTAGGAAACAAGTAGTCAAAAAGCTTTTTAGTAGTATGATAATCCAACTGAACTTTCAAAGGCTGCACCTCAACTTTTGCATCTTGCATAATAGGTATGCCACCAATGTGATTCAACATATTCCATGTGGTACTCAAAATAGGTTTTTCTCTGTTACTATCAGGTATTGTATTTTCATTTAAATCTAAATGAGGCGTCAAAAGTTCTGGATACATAGCATCGCTCTGTAAATTGAATCCTTGAGCCATGAATACTTCTGCCAAGTTCATGTTTGCTCCATCGACTGAATCCAGTCTAATGAATCTGCATCTAGCTAAAGCAAAATCAATAAATGGTTTCTTATCTTCGTTTAAAAGATGCCAAATGATCTGATCCGCCTCGACTGTTAGCAATCTTGATGTTTCTTTGTTGTTTACCTGATTCTTTGAGCTCTTAACACCTAAGCCGTTCATTAAAACAAATAATTCAATATTCATTCTCTCCAATTCAACTTCCATTGTCTTCAATTGTTCTTTTTCCTCAATATCCAATAAAACATTCCTCTGGTTCAATTTCAAAAGTATATCCAAATAGGTCCTTATATTATCCTGCAACCCCTTAATTCTTATATTCAACCCATCAAACTCTTTGATATCTGATAAAGAAACGATTTTATCTAACTTGTTAAGTAAATTATCTCTTCGTGTGTTTACTTGCAGCAAAAGGTCTGTAATCACATAATAAAGAGAGGAGTATTGATCAGAGTTTGCTGTAATAACTAGTTTCGTTACATGTAACGAAATTTCGTTATTTTGTATTGTTGCCTTGCTATCACTTGCTACCAAATGGTTAGGTTTCATTAGCAAAAATGACATTGAGGTTCTCTCTACAACTAGTTGGTCCTTGGCCCACGCGCTGTCGTAACAGGTCTCCGTTTCCAACCATGGAGGCCAATTAACTTCAGAAAATTTAGAGCCATACGGTACGTCAGAAGCGGTGATAGACTCTTCTGATTTTTTGAACGCAAATACATGTGAATCTTTAAACGATACACCATATCTTGATTCAACTAACTTACCAACGCCATTATTCTCACTCACCACGTCATTCATGCCCTTAACATTGATTGAAACTATCCTCAATTCCACATCTGTTGAAGTCACTAAAATACATGCATTGATATCTTTCTCGCTCACCATTTGGATCTGTGGATGTATAAGTTTGATCAAATATTTATCCTCTACTTCTTGATCTTCATTGTGAATTTCATTAAGCTGCTGGTTGAAATTCTTCATGATTTCTTCGCCACTTTTGTATTCTTTCCTAAATATCTTTTCGGCTGAATCATTCGTATTCGATTTTTCTTCATCCTCAGCTTCATCATCGTCTCTTCTTGTATTAATAAAAGCCTCCGCCAAATCAACAGCTTTTTTACTCATGAAGTATACTTGGGATTTTCTATCACCAACTCTCTTAATGTATTCCATAAATAAATCTCTCAAATCATTGTGCCATTTTAATTGTGGGTTGTGAATTACAAATCTATTGTGAAATTCACTTGCAGGTGCATGTTCAGTATTCGTTTCATTCATATAATCATTATATTTATGATTCGTAATTGAAGGTTCGATTGATTCATGAGAGTCAATAGGTAGATTTTCTGCAACATCGGAATTTTCAGTCTTATCTGGAAAATTTTCCTTTATCGATTCTATTATGTTCAATTTCTCTTTACATATCTTGATGTCTCCTTTAATTCTCTCTATATTATCATTGAGAGCCTCCGATGAACCTAAAGGTTCCAATCCAGGAAGGAGCTCTTCGTGTATCTGCATCTCCCTTTCAACGTTCTTTTTTCTTTCACCTAGTAAAATCGCTTGCGTCCTTTCCGGTTTTTCTAAGCCAATTACACAATTATGAAACTTCTCCTTACCGAATGGGAATGGTCCATCCTCGTGGAGTGAAAACTCTCTGAAATACGTGAATTTAGGACTGAAGAAAAACGGCATTATTCTAATACTGGGGTAAGATGAAGGCTGTACAGTTTGATGCAATTCAACATAATCAGCAGGATCGATCCATGAATTGTCATTATCAAATATGTCTACATTTTCAATCCAATCGCTAAAAGTATTAAAATCGCCATTCAGTGACTTCAGCGACGGTGTGGCAGGTGAGTCTGTACTATTTGAGTCTTTCATAAACGTTGCTAAGTATCCTCTGACTGACTTCTCATTGAATATTGCATTTACAAATCTAATGTCAGCATCATCTATATTTACCCCACCTTCGTTCATCTTGAGATGCAAGATCTTATTATTGATATTCAATTTTTCATTAACGTATCTAATCTGTTCCTTTCTCTGGTGTAAATCAATTGCACAAGTTGAGAATTTTCCCTTGAGACCAGTAAAAGCTGTTTTATTCTGTTGATCTAATTCACCACTTGACGAATGAATATAAAGATGAGATATTGAGATTGGTTCAAAAACCAATTGATATTTAACCGTAAAAACATGGGTTCCCATCTTCACATGTGTTATATCAACTGGTTCTTGCGAAAAAAGTCGTCCCTTTTTGATCGGCAAAGATGTGTGTTTTGTCAACGTATCCCACCAGTGAAAGAAGTAGTGGAATATCAATGGTGTAAAATATGCTGCATTATAACTAGTTCCTGATGATGATTTCGATACCACAGATAGCGCAATATGTATATAATCAGAACGGTAGTCTTCATACGAGTCCACGTCAGACGATGTTACACGAACGTCATAATGAGCTTTAAATGTGGATGTTCTTGGCTGCTGATCAGATAAATCATTAGTCCTATTTTTATTTCTTTCAAACACAACACCCAAAACCCATCTAACTCTATCTGAAGAAGTTAACAGCATCACTTTCTTTTTAAACCTTTTCGAGTCTGCATCATTTTCTTCTGAATAGATATTATGATGTTCATAAAACAAATTCCACGACTTTCTCTCTGCTAATGAATAACTAGGGATTGCAAGAACAAAATCATCACTATCCAACATTATTAGCTCCTCACACTTTCCATTATTATTAAATCTCAAACTAACATTGTTCTTCCAACAAAACACAAACCCTGCTGACCTTCCTATAAGCTCATATGGACTTGTGGATGCTTTCATGTGAAGGCATAATTCATTGGCTATATTGAATATAACTTTTCCGTGTACTAATAATGCAATTTTATCCCACCAACCAATTGGACTGTAATCAATTTTGGGTTTAGTAAATTTATCGAATGCAGCCAGTGCTGCCAGTAGTCCAGCTGAATACGCTTTGCACCATGTTATCATACATGGCCTATCTGTGTCTAAATCACATTGCATATCGAGAATCACTTTTACCGGAGTAAGAGTTCTAGGGACAAACACGGAATAAAAGTTATCAGATTCGTCATTCGATGCCACTGCAGCAGGAGAAAACGGTACAAAAATAAATCTCATTTCATCTCTAGCCTGAACTAATCTTTCATTAATCACAAAATTTCCTGAAAAATTGATTGTTGGTTTATTTGGATTCTTATTCGATGGAAAAGAAAGTAGCGGCAAAGGGTAATCTCTCAACATCACGTACAAAGATGAACTTTTAAGCGATATAAATAATGGTATTAAAATTGAGTAATCAAGTCGAGGTTGTTTCTTCCCATATTTATAAATGAAATCGTCCACGTCACATATTCTTGCTTGATCAATAGTGAGATCAACGTCCCTAAAGTAACCACACATCATATGCGGACCAGACGCATAACTTAAAATATTAAACTTTTCAGCAATTCTAGGATTAATGTGTTCCTCACCCCAAGCACTACTGGCTCTTTTACTCCAAGTATTAATTTTAAAGCTACGAAACTTTTTATATTTTTTTATCCATGATGTTGCAAATTGTTTTTCAAGAATTTCTTTTGCATTGTTTATTTTTATGTTAGCCTCTTGGTCATTTGTATACAACCATGATTGATCATCTTCTTCAAAATTGGACAAACCATCATTTCTTTGTTTATGAAATTTATCCCTGAACGGCAAATGCAGATGTGAATGCAGATGAAATCCTGATTCACTAAACATTTTCCTGAGTGGGCTATTTGTCTTTGGGTTAGATGAAAAACCACCAGTAGATGAAACGAATCTACGTCGAGTAGGTTCTTTATTAGTCAATTTAACCTTATCATCTATCGATGGCTTGGTATTTGCTATAATCTTGTCCACTTTTGCTTCGAATAGTTTAAGTTTTTTCAACCTTGCTTTTTGTTCAATTAATCCTAATTCGTAAATATATGAAAGTTCATTTTCAAATAAATCATTCTCCAAAGTGATACCAAAAATTTTTGACTTTACAACTACTTTTGGGATATTAGTTGTACGCTTTTCATGTGGCATAATACGTTTAAAGTCATCAATTTTGGAATACAAATTGTCGAAATTATACTGAATTTGTTTAGCTGATTTAACGAAAGTGATTATATTATCAATCACCGTATAAAATAGGAATTGGTGTGGGATATTCAATCTAATACATTCAGCAATAGTTTCAAACTTTCCTTGATCATCAGTGAGGATACTATTGTATCTAAATATAGATTCCTTGATAGTCAATAGCCTCGTCCATAATTTTGTACTCGGATGAACAACATAAAGTCTAGCAAAAGCAAAGCTTGCAGCTTTTGCAATGAGTATGTTTTTCATTTTCACTGTATCAAATTCCAAAAGGATATCGACCTTGTTAGGTAATCTTGCAATTACAGCTGCAGAATCGATAAAAACATCAAGTTTCAATTTTCTTGATGGACCTTTAATTTCTGATATTTCCTCCTTCGTGTAATCCTTTTGGATAGTCGGAGCAAAATATTTGATCAAGCTCACAGCATAGAACGAGCACCATACTAAGAAATTATCTAAGTGGCCATCAATAGCAGTAATGTGAAGGTAGAGATGATTAATATCTCTCTCTTTTTCACTTTCTTTATCCGTACTGAAATTTCTGATTAAAACATCAGTGACATTTAAAACCCTTTTAACCCTCTTGATCTCTTCTGTGTCTATATTCATAGAATTCTCTGAATCCAAACTTGACATGTCACTGAAATCAACGTCACTAGAATTGTAATCATCAATGTCAGAATCCACGTCTAACTCGTTGGCATATTCACTTACAGTAAAGCATTGAATGGAACGAACAGAAGAAGAAATTTCCTCTCTCAAATACTTATAGGAAAATTCTATGTCACTTAATTTAATAGAAACTCCTCTTCTAAAACCACCTAAATTTACTTCGTCTTGAAGAAGTTCATCAAACACGATTTGATCCGGCAATCCATCTTTACAAGCAATATCAGCTTGAATATTCGAACTGGTGAATTTAAACGATGAAATAAATGACGGTATAATGTTGAATAATTCCAAGTAGTTTTCTTCATTTGTACCTTCGGGTTCAATTTGGTGTGACAGCCTTCTTCTTTGAATATTTTCATCAAATGAAGCGTATGCTTTATTATGGTTCAGGATAATTTGGTTCCGGTACCTTCGAACTAACTGAAAAATAATATCGTTAATAGATTTAAGTTTAATGTCCTTGTTAATTAGCTTGATTGACATCTGTTTTTCGAAAATATTGTAAGATATCAATAAATTAACCTTCGACAATTGAATTAGATTATCAACTACGTCAATTTTCAAAGACTTGAGTTTAAAATAGCCATCAATACTGCATTTATGAAGCCCTTCCGATCCCTTATGTAGATGTTTCTTTAAATTCTTTGTGAAAAATTTATGATAAAATGATAATAAGGTACACGAAACAATAATATTCAGAATTGAGCCTCTATGGAATTCATTGTTACCAAGCTTCGGTAAATGAAAATTAACAGTTGTGTCAATAATAAGAATCTTATTCGATACTTTTCGAATATTTCTCAAGATATCAAGATAATTGATCGCGGGTTTAAGTTTACTTTTATCACCTTTATGTGGAATCGGTGATTGGAATAATAGGCCTATTTGATCATAGTAAATATCAACGCTAGGCTTTGTGATAGTCAATGATGACTCAAAATTCAATTTTTTATTTGCTTGCAGCAAGTTAGTAGATCCATCCTTCATTTGTAAAATTGTTTCTAGAAATTCCAACGGTTCAAAAGTACATTTAAATGCAGCGGAAGGAATTTCAACAGACTTATCACCTCTATGGAATAGCCTATAAGATGTTAAAAAAAACAGTAAATCCATAAGGTTTTTCTCATCGTAACGTAGAAGATGTTTATTTGATATTAGCATTTGTAAATTTGAAACCTGAACCTTGATCTCTTGGTAGGTCACATTAAAATCCTCCAACTTAATATCTAAACTTGAGAAAACTTCAAGGAAGTTTTCACTCAACTTAAGTATGCTGGTTTTATTTTGCTGTTTTGATCGGTTCTTGTTCGTCCCATATTCCTTTTGGAATAACATTAATGTATCTATGGGTAACGACATCTTTCCCAATGACAATGAAAGTTCAGAATTTCCTAGTTTGACATACAATTTGTTGGGTACATCAACCAAGCAACTTAAAATCGTATCACAACTTATACAAAACTCCACATTTCTAATAAATTTGAAGTGACTTGATTCGCTGGGTTGTTCCTTCTTCTGAACATAACCATTGATGATCGTTACAACAAACCTGCTCTTCTCTTCTAAACCAAAGATACTTTCAAGCCTGGCATAATCAAAAAATGCTTTCATCAGGTCATCCATTCCTTGAAGCTGTACAGATGTTCTATAAAGATGTAAGTTAAATCGATTGAGCACTCTCCGTCTGAAAAGTATTTCGTATAACCGGTTCGGTATGCAAAATGTTAAAATGGTTGAAATATCTGAATCAAGAACACTATGATCACCAGGGAAGGGGTCCTTCTCGGGTAGTTCCGACCCCAATCTGGCTGCCTTTATTTCCATATCATATAACTCAAGGTTGAATAATTTTAATGGTGAATTTCTGCTTCTGAATACATTAATTTTAAACTTCACTTTCCGTATATAAATTTGACCCTTATTTGTTCCTATAGTGACATGATTAATGGCCAACCATCCTAATGCCTTGACAGTAATATTAGGAATCTTATTTATAATAAATAAAATCCCCAAATACAACCCTATCAAGACGATTAGCGGATAATACAAAAATGATATATCACCGACTAGCATAATACAATTGGTGTCGGGGAGTAGACTTGTTAATTATTGAAATCCGTAATTGTCAGCTTATCTATTCATATAACTTATTGATGTCTAAATCATTTGAAATGTACCTAATTCATAGTATTAATATCCGCGTCAGATTTTATTTCATTCGCACTCTAATGCCGCAAATTCAGAATTTTCAAGCCCAATGATGAAAACTACGACTATAAGATGCATACATGAGCAAAATGTCTACGTAATACTGTTTATAGTCGACACTGAGAATTCTTGTCGCTTCAATAAATTTTATGATTGAGACTAACTTATTCTATTGCTATGATGGTAGAAAGTTCCTCCTCGAAAATGCTTCTAAGCCATCGGGACTTTGTTATTTGCATGTAAGGAATAATAGAAGGTTACAATTTATGTATCTACGTACATATTTTCGTCATGCGTTTTGGTGAAACTATTGCACTAACCACTTGATTCGTTAGTCGAGCTATTATTCGAAAGATGCAAGGTTTGGTCACGTTATCTTGAAATTATATATCCAGTGGACCCTAGCAATAAGAATTATAGTTACCAATATACTTCACAATGTCGCGTCCTCTGGCTCATAGTGTGAGAATATATAATGATGTTATGGAAAAAGGTAAGGATGCCTTCATAGAAAAAAAAGATCCAAATACTAAAAGATTTCCAATCTGCAACTACAATCTGGGTAAAGATCTCATCATATTTACATCTGACGAAACTCTTGACGAATACAAGCAGGCGGAAAGAGTGTCAAAAACCTCGGAAAATTTTGATCTGTTTTTGCACAAACAACGTCAGGGTTTAGCTATGCCGTTGCTTGAAATGAAGTTCCACAAGAGGAGTAAATTCGGTAGTAGCAAACTCTTCACTATAAGCAAGTTCACTCCACCACCTCCCGACGCACAAAAATTATTCGATAAAGGCAAAGATAAGTTTAAACTCTGTACAATTTTCAAGAATCCTGGTGAGAAGTATGACAAGTACACTTTCAAATTCGAACCAAATCCTCAAAACCCGTCAGAAAATTTCGAAACATACGTATTCTTCCATCACGAAATTCCCATATCAGATATACCTAAGACTGGGGAAATTAACGAAAGGTTTAGATGGGTTCGTACCGATAGCAATAAAACTCTGCCTTATACATATACTCTATGTATGTTGGCTGCTGGTCAGCCGTCAATGGTTGATAACATGGATACTACAAATATGGAGTTGGACCCTCAAAACGAATTTCTAACATTGTCGCCAGAACAGCACATGGATCTTGGCTCACCTCACGTACTCGCAAATCTAGTTCATTTGAGTTACAGTCGTGCATCATATTCAATTCAAAGGACCGCAAGGCTTGATATCAAGATCCGAAAAGATCGTAGGAATTTGGAATCAGAAAGCATACATTCTGTGACCCTGGATGACTTGCTTTTCATAACCAATTCCGTCATATTTAAGTATTTTGAAGAATTAAACAGAACATATAAGGATGCCTTACAAAATTTAGCTAGTTCGTCGTTTTCTACTGGGGGCATGTATTAAAGAATTTAGAAGCTATGTAGTGAATTTCTCTTCTCCCCAAAACTACCCCATTTTTATATACAGTTCATGAATAAAAGGCCATTATATTCAAGTTTGTCAATATCCTACAACGTAGACGAAATCTCCTGCATTCGCGCACGCAACTTGATAGCAAGAAACTAGAAGTGTACTGAGAAATGTGAATTATGAATGGCATCCCGTTACCACTTATGAATAAAATTAAGTAAAAGTTAAACAACTGAAGCTAAGTCTGGGCTTATTTCAACCTTTTTTTTACGATGCGTTTAACATGTAAATCTAGTTGGCTAGTAGCTGACTAGTGGTTCAAAGCATATAACCTGTTTTGTCTTCTCCTGAATAAAACCTCTTGTGTTAGCAAATACGTTGCCCAACCTGCAGTTAATTACTATTTGTATGGCATGACTAATCAGATGAATACATGGCTGTGAATAATAGAAGGCTCCATATTCTTGTCATGCATTTCATGGAACTGTCGCACCTAACCACAATATTCGTAAGTCGAGCAGCACTTCGAGAAATGCAGTCTTCGTCACGTTATTTTTCAAATTCCTATATAAATCATACATTTCCAATAGACCCTGGAAGTATTGGTTATAACCAATCCTTCATAATGTCACATTTTGGGGCTAATAGTGGGAAATTAGATAATGATATTACGGAAGAAGGCAAAGATGCGTTCATCGAAAAAAAAGATCCAAATACTAAAAGAATTGCAATTTGCAATTACAATCCCGGTAAAGACCTAATCATATTTACGTCTGATGAAGCTATTGATGAATATAAACAGGCAAATAAAATATCTAAAAAATCGGACAATTTTGATCTGTATTTGCAGAGGCAACAACAGGGCTTAGCTATGCCGCTACTTGAAGTGAAATTCCACAAAAGGAGTAAGTTTGGTAGCAAATTCTTGACTATAAACAAGTTCTCTCCACCACCTCCCGGTGCTAAGAAATTATTTGATAAAAACAAAGATAAGTATAAATTCTGTACAGTTTTAAAGGATTCTGGTATGAAGTATGACAAGTACACATTCAAATTCGAACCAAATCCTCAGAACTCGTCTGAAAACTTCGAAATGTACTTATTCTTCCATCGCAAATGCCGCATATCTGATATACCGAAGACGGGAAATATTAATGAACGGTTTAGATGGGCTCGTACCGATAGAGAAAAGGTTCTGCCTTACACGTATACTCTATGTATGTTGGATGCTGGCCAACCTTCGATGGTTGATAACATGGACACTACAAATATGGAGTTGGACACTAAAAATATGGGGTGGGACCCTCAAAACGAGTATCTAGCATTACTGCCAGAAGAGTACCTGGACCTTTGTTCACCTCATGTACTTGCAAATCTAATCCATTTAAACAATAGCCGTGTATCGTATTCAATTCAAAGGACCGCAAGGCTTGATATCAAGATCCGAAAAGATCGTAGGAATTTGGAATCAGAAAGCATACATTCTGTGACCCTGGATGAATTGATTTTCATAACCAATTCAGTAATATTTAAATATTTTGAGGATTTAGGTAGATCCTCTGATCATGCTTTAGCAAATGCAGGTGATCTATTAACCATTCAAGGATACGTATGATAAACGTAGCTTTGTTCGATTGTATAGATTAAATAACACTTATTTACCGGATTTTAATACACATCCCTGAATAAAACTTCATCAGTATGGGTAAGCATGTCACAGCCTAGAACTTGAAATCTCTGCATTTGAAAATTCGACTCGATAGCTAGCATGAGTACCCAAAGTGCATCGAATATGCTCAAATCCACTAACACTTGTAGCCCTTAAAGTCTTTTTTTTCGAATCGATACCCCGGACCAATTAATTGTAAATGTCTTTGATTTGTCCAGAGATAAAAGGGCATATGAAAAAGGCAAAGTGCAATTGGAAATCATTCAAAAGTCTAGAATAATTCATGGGGATATTTGCGAATGGAATACTCTTTATTCACAAGACAAGGTATATTTTATTGATTTTGGGTATTCAGATTATAGTCAGGGTGAGAGAGGTTCCAGGCCAGCGAGCGCTGATCCAAAGAGAAGGAAATGTAAAAATTCTACGTAGCTTTATGTGTTCAATCAGATAATTCCAAAACAATATGAAGGTTTTCATGAACAAGAGGTTGTTTTTTTATAAAAATAGAATAATTAAAAAAGCAAGTAATGTTGCAATAACGAGGAGAATGCAGATAATAGTGTCATGATGTCATTATGCGCGCTGACTCCTGCATTTATATATAAGTTTGATAGGACCCATTGAGTTGAGATCTAATAATTGTCCCTAAGAATCATCAGATTGTATCAGAATGGATAAGGCCGACTTTGCACATATAAACACAAAAGAAATAAATGAATCACATTATAGAACTATTGTAATCTACACTTTCAACCTAGGTAAGGATTTAATCATCTTTCCATCTGAAAATGCTATGAAAGACTAAAAGATTTACCAGAGGGTTGCGAAGAATATAATCTGATTTTACAGAAACAGTACAATGGACTGGCGATGCCGTTGCTTGAGGTGAAGTTCTGCAAAACAAAAAGATTTGGTGTTAAGAAGTTCTTCACTATTGATAAATTCATACCTGTACCTAGGGAGTCGAATAGACTATTTAATAAAAACATTGACAGATATACATTCTGTACTGCTTATAAAAGTTCCGGTAAGAAACATTATAAATATACATTCAAGTTCGATCCAGATCTTCAAGACTCGTCCAAAAACTTCCAGACTTATCTATTTAACCATCGCAAAGCTCGCCTTGGTGATATGCCGAAAATTGGAAATGACGAAGGAAACTTTAGGTGGATTTTAACTAACAAATATCCAAAGCAAAAATATACTTATTCTTTATTCCTGTTGGATGCTGGTCAACCGTCATTGACTGATAATATGGATACATATAAAATGGAATTGGACCCTAAAAATGAATTGATACAGAACAGACCATGGATGGGTAAAAGTCTTCAATCACCTAATGAGATCGCTACATTAATACATTTGGCTGATAATCATGGAACATTCAGTATTCATCAAACAGCTTGCTTGAAGATTCACAAATCACAATACCTGAAGGGTTTAGAATCTGATAGTATACATTCGCTCAACATGGATGAATTGACTTTTATAATTACATCCATCGTTTCGAAATTTACTTCTGAAAAGAATACTACAATAAATGATTCAATGCAAAAATTGAACAAATCACACTACACTTTAACGTTAGTGGTGTAGAACCTATTTATCAATATAATATACTCCTGGTAACTATGTATTTGACCGTTAACTTTATAGGCGTGGATATGGAAACAAATGAGATTTAAATTTTTTGTTCTTTCAATAAGTATTTTAGTGTCGTGCTTGTAGTCCTAAAGGTATGCCTTTGTTTATACTTGAACATTGTTTAAGGGCTAAATTACAAATACATCGTCCTCTTAGAATCATCGACCCCTACTTGAAATTTCAATTATAGCCGACAGCCACTTTTTCAAAAGATTGAAGATAATACTACTTATTATTCAATTAGTAGCTAAAATTACAAAACCTTTCATTATGCAAACTCTCTCGAACCTCTGGAATGCTTATCCTTCATGGAAGTCTAATACAGCCTTGGTTACGACGTCATCTGTATCTAGAAGTTTAAAGTACGGTCAATTAAAAGCTCCGATTTATTAAAAATCCTTTTTTTATTCACGTTCACATTCACTCTCTATAATTCTTGGATTGGAAATATTCATTCTGCTACAAAACTAAATTGACTCCAGTGCAACATTCCTCACTTATGCCATTCCTAATTCCACCCCTTACTGGTTCACGTTCACATTCATTTTTAATTTCTCCCTTGCATAATTGTATATAAATCTTATATTGCAAACACACTATTAGCTACTACGCGTTACATCTATATAGTCACAGTATACTACTATTTAGCTGGGATAGCTTTTCAGGGTTCTGCTACCTTGTAAATATTCATATCAAGGGATCCAATTTACGATATAGTCTGTATAATAGTATATTTGGTAGGCTTATTTTCAAATCCTGTATGCTTTTGCTCCTAGCCTAAATTCGAATGGGCTAAACGACTGCAACCCTATTGTAGACTGATAAAACCGACTAAGACAAAAAAAAACAATCAAACATTGAATTAAACCACATTGTCACATAACCCAAGTGGAGATAAATATTTGAACAAAGAATAAACCCTGGTCTAATAGAATTGTCAAATTTAATATTAAATCGTATTAAGCATTCCCTATTCAAGTAATTTCAACCTGCTGCAAATTCGGGGAAGCGAAAATTATGTTTGGTCGTGTCCTTCTCAATTCAATATTAAATTTTAATTTCCTATTTCGTTAAATGGTCAACTTTATTTGTTTACCGAATCGGGAAATTTTTTGCACCTCATAGATTTAGGCCATTATAGAATTATACGATAATTTCGAAACAGTGCCTAGATTAGGCAATAAATAGATTTACCGTTTTCGTAAACACTTATTATAGTAATAGAATGTGAAATTGTAAGAAAGCTTGTAAATTTTATTCCCAGTGCAACTTGATATAAATATGGAAGAAAAGTTGTCGAGATTAACAAAATTTAAAAGCCTTATTCAAAGAACTTTAATTTTCAGAACAGGAAATAAACTTTTGGGATAACTGAACACTACTCGCTTCATAATGAAATTATCTACTACCTCCGCCGCATTGATCTTAGCATTAACTGCATCCATTAACGCTGCTCCAGCCGGTACCCCAACCACCACCAGTCTTACCAAGAGGGATGCTGAAAACATCGGAAAGGCCATTGCTTTATTGAATGACTATAATGCTAAGAGAGAAACTAGTCCATCTTATGCATTGGCTGAAAGAGATTATCCAATTGTCACCACTGTTTTAGGTTACATTAAGGATACTGATCTTTCTTCAAAGATTCTTTTATACTTCGTTACCGATGATTTCTTCGCTCCAATTGTCAAGAAGACTATCATTTCTCTTATTAAGAATGGTACCATTAACTTGACTACTTTATTCACTTCATTGAACAATTCAGGTTTGGCCGCTCAAGTTATTGAGGATCTTATCAACGACTGTAACTTTTACGGTGAAATTTACAAATTAGCTGGTTCATACATCGGTGACTTATTCGACAAGATTAAGGACAAGATTTCTAACATTGGTAGTAGCAAGAGAGAATCTCTTGAAGAAAGGGCATTAACTACTGCTTCTCAAATTCCAGACAGCGAAGATGACAACTCAGTTCTTACTGAATTAATGGAATCATTAAAGAAATCTGGTTTAGGTACTCAAGTTGTTGAAGAATTAATTGTCAACAAGGAATTCTTATCATTCGGTGCTGATTTAATCAAGGAAATGATCGACCAAAAGGCCATCACTTTAGGTGAATTAGTCGATGCTATCAAAGATTCCGGATTAGTTCCATCCTTATTCAAGCAATTCTTCACTCTTGACACCTTGAAGACTGTTACAGTTAATGCTTTGGCTGCTGCTTTCAATAAGTGTGATGGTGATAATGCTACCGCTACTGTAAGTTCTGATGTTGGTTCTGAAACTTCTGGTACAACCCCAACTAGTGGTACTTCTACTTCTACTTCTACTGGTGGAAGCACTAACCCAACCTGTAAGAAGAGAAAGAGATCTTACTACTAGATTTAACATTGTACATTCCAATATGGATAACCATCCAAAAATTTAACTTTTATTACTACCCAAACGTTTTTAAATTACTGTGTCTCAGTCATGCTATTCGGATTTATATTTATTTGCCATATTAATACTCTTCATTATTTTAAAGGTGGAGCTGTTTTTTTCTGTTCGGAAGAGCTTTCTACTGTTGCTGGTCAACCTTATTGAGCAATGACTAACAATTTAAATTGGTTCTGCTTGTTTTCTTCTTTCTGCGTTAGCACGTTTTTCAAAGTTTTCGTTATCCCTCTAGTTATGGTTCAGTAAATCTAATAATATATGTTTTTTCAAAAATATCGCACTTTTCTGTAATTTTTAATAAAATATTAATTTTCATCTATTCAATAAGATTAACAAATAACAAAATATGACTTCGATTTTCCTAGATTTTAGAAATATGAGTTTCACATTTTTTTCATATGCATCTATATTAGAATTAAGAACGAGGTAAGATGGTGACGAGAGATTTTACCATATAAAGTTCCACTTTTCTAAATTACTTTCTCGAGACTTAACGGAAACTAACTGTATTTATAGCTCAACTATGTTTCTCCAAAACTATTGCCAACTTCTTATTTGGAACTTCTTGTATTTCTCAATAATTATCATCAAGGACTTTTATTTGGAAACACTTACATATGTTCGATATATGACGACCTGTGCTCGCTTACAAACTAAAAGTTAAGGGCGTGTGGCGTAGTTGGTAGCGCGTCTGCCTTGCAAGCAGAAGGTCACTGGTTCGATTCCTGTCTCGTCCACTTTTTTTTGAACTTAGAATTCAAGCCTTTCGAGATACCGAACAATTTGATTGAATAACCTATTAGTTGATCCATGTCCTAAGTAGTCACTATGTTCTTTTGCCTTGACTATGGCAGCCATAAATACGGCCATACCAAACAAAAAGTACAAATCTATCACGTGACCCAATGATATTTGTTTTGATTAACGCGTTGTGATACTTATAGATGTTTAATCAAAGGAAGTTAAATAGTCGAAGACAAGCGTCCAAATATGCCTGGGTATGTATATTCGAGTGAAATTCGAACAAGTAGATGATATAACAAATACTAACATATTCGAATAGTGAGACAATTACCTTTCAAGCAGGTCAATGTGGTAATCAAGTAGGTCTTCAATATTGGAATCAATTAGCTACAGAACATGGAATATCGCCAGACGGAACTATATTATCCAATCCGCATGAAGAATTAGGGTTTGAAAGTGAAGGGAACCAGTCCCATAAAACGGATAGACAAGATAGACCTGACCTATTTTTTACATTATCAAGTTCCAATAAATACACTCCAAGATCAATACTTATAGATTTAGAACCATCTGTTATAAATAAATGTACTAATGAGATGCCTATGTTCAATCCAAGGAATATTCATCTCAGTGAACAAGGGAATGGTGCTGCTAACAATTGGCAATATGGATATTCATATGGTTTGCAGTATCAAGAAGAATTGATAAATTTGATAGATCGAGAATGTGATAAATGTGAAAATTTATCTACGTTCCAATTAATGCATAGTGTTGCTGGTGGTACTGGGTCCGGAGTGGGCTCATTATTGCTTGAGTTATTAAATGACAGATATGGAAGTAAAAAATTGATAAATACTTTCCTGATATTTCCGTCGAATGATAAAACGTCGGATGTGGTGGTGCAACCTTATAATACTTTGTTGACGTTGAAAAGATTAATTGATTTCAGTGACGGGACATTTGTTTTTGATAATGACGCACTTAACAGTATTGAAAATTCTTTATTTGGTATTTCGTCATCAATTTCGAATGATACATTGAATAATAGGAGTAATAGTGCATTTGAAAGTGCCAATAAATTGATTTCTTTTGTACTGGCTAGTATTTCTAACCCATTAAGATTTCCCACATATATGTATAGTTCGAACGAATCGATCTTGTCAACCCTAGTTCCATCTCCAGATTTGAAATTTTTGACTGCATCAATTGCACCATTTGCAAATTTATCAAACTTTGACCAAAAAATATCCAAGTATAATTTTACTAACTTGAATGAATATGACATCATCCTAGAATTATTGAATGATCGATACAAAATGAACAAAGTCAACGAGCCTATAAAGTATATTTCCATGCTAAATTACTTGATCGGTAATAATTTGAACCAATCTGAAATACGAAAGGGGACTATCCGAGCCCAACAGAGAGTAGAATTTGTGCCTTGGACCTCGTCTTCAATACATGTTGTTAATTGCCAAAAGTCACCATTTATAAATGGTGATAAACCACAACAAAAGAATAAGAATTTGAATGGAATCCAAATCTCCAATAATACGTCAATAGCCCATGTGTTTAGTAAAACGGTCAAACAGTTTGATCTTTTGGCTAAAAGGGAAGCCTATGTAAATTACTACACAGAATCAAATGATAAAGAAGAAAGATTGCGTGTGCTAGACCTCTTTAATGAATGTAGAGAAAGTGTGGTCAATGTTATCGATGAATATAAGGCTTGTCAATCAATGAGTTATTTAGAAGATGAAGTTTTAGATAATGATGAACTTATATAAATCGATAATTGTAAACTAGTTAATATAACAAAACAGTTCAATAAAAAGAACTGCATTATATAATAATATACTGGGAGTAGCTAAAAATTAGCTCTCTTCTCTTTCAAATAGCAATAAAATTGTAATATTGACTACTGTTATATGTGTTGATAGTGATTTACTGGAAATGTCCCGTGCGCCCCCTCGTAGAGAACCTCAAAAATTAAATAAAGGAGTTCAGTTTTTTATAAATATCTATAATACTCCAAGTGATCGATATTTTGCAAAGCGGTATAACAATGTCATTCAATTTCTCGAACTTTACTCAAGACTTGAAGAACTTGGGTGATAAATTTAGTAATGATTTTAATAATGAATTCTTACCTTTAGCTCAAAGAACCTCGCGTATGGTTCAAGAGAGAATGGGCAAGGTCAATGTGGATGACATAAGTCAGCTACCATCAGAGTACGTGGAATTAGCAGAGAAGTGCAATAACATAGAAAAATTATACAAGAATGTATTAAAGGTTACTACAAACTATGAAAATGAAAGCTACGACTACCCAACTAATTTGCAAGAATCGTTTACAGAATTTGGTAAGAATTTCGGCAATAGAGTTTCCAATTTATCAAAGGCTACTACACCAGCTGAGGCACAGGCAGCCTTAATCAACCCGACAACGGGGGAATTCAAGCCTCCAAAAACTTTGTACCACGCCTTATCTAGAGCAACAGATGGGTCAATTTTAACAACCGGGGAACAAAATAATGACCCATTGATCAAGGGATTGGATTTGTATTCATCTAATTTGAATAAAATTGGTAATGCAAGATTGGGCCAAGATCAATTGATTAAATCGAAATTCAACAAACCACTTACTGCAACATTACGCCAGTTGATTTCTCAAAGCAATAATATCCAAAAGAAGGTTGATCAAAAGAGAATTGATTATGACTTGTCCCGTATGAACTTGACCAACTGCTCAAATCCTTCAAAAGAACCTAACTTGCGTGTTATTATGGAAAATGCGGAAGACGAATTTGCCAACACGGTGGAAGATGCTATCAACATCTTGCAAAATGTGCTAGAAAATTCTAAACCGTTAGAAGAATTCCTCGAATTAGTCAAAGCTCAATTGGCATACCACAAATTAGCTACTGAATTATTAGGGGGAATGGTTGGTGAAATGGAAGGATTTATTGACGAAAATGCCAAGCTGTCAGGTGGAGCTAATAATAGTCGTGAATCTGGCGATTTTGATATTTAATTGTAATTGTTGTCGTTGCTGTTCATTACATGAGGTTGTCTTGCTTCTTGTATTGATTTTATATAAATAATTATGTCTATAAACTTTTTTTTAGAATTAACAAGAATGGATTGACTTCTATAATGAAACTTGATATTTTATGCATTGAATGGGAATTGTTTGTATATACAAGAAAGCTCATTGCAATTTTAAGCCTTCTAAGCGTGTATCGACAGCACTTTCTGTCTTACCTAATAAGTCATAACTGCCTTCTAGTAATTTAGCATGAATAGATTGCAACGCTCTTAAAGTGTCCTTTGCATCGATAACTGCAGAAATATTTATTTCATTTGCACCTTGGGATATCATTTCGATATTAATTCTTTCGTCAGCTAGCACTTTAAACATATTACCTGCAATGCCAATAAAGTTAACCATTTGTTTTCCGACCAACGAAACTATAGTCATTTCTCTTGTAACATCAACAGTACCCATTTTGCGTAATTCTTTCAAAGCATTTTTCAAATGTAATTCTTGATCAGGTTGAATTTGGAGAGCCATTGATACATGGACTTCTGAAGTCGATATTAAATCAACAACTAGCTTGAAGTTGTCTAAGGTGGTGAAAATGTGAGCCAAAAAACCATGCGATAAGGTTTTTTTGTTTGAATGAACGTTAATAACTACGATATCTTGCTTGGCTGTAATAGCAGTTGCAGATTTCTTTTTGTGTGTAGCAATATATGAACTTGACAAAGTCTCATAAGCTGCTGGTGGATGTGGAGGAGTTTCTTCTCCTCTTCTGCCCAAATTATCTGGGAAAATAATAGTACCTGAACCCCATGGGTTTTTCACATTCTTAATTCTGATAGGAATTTTCGCTTTGATGACTTGTTCCATGGTAAACGGATGGATGACTTCAGAACCATAATAGGTAAGCTCAGCGGCCTCTTCTGGGGTGACACTATCCAATAATCTGGCGTTTGGTACCTTTCTAGGATCTGCAGTAAATATACCATCGACTTCTTTCCAAATCTGTAATTCTTCGGCTTGAGTGCCAACAGCAATCAATGCCGCACATAAGTCGGTGTAACCCCTACCTACACCGTTCAATAATCCACCAGGGACAACTCCGAAATAGCCAGTGAGAACAGGAACAACATCAGAATCAAGAGATAATACTTTCTTACCTAATTCAGAAGATAAGAATTTATAAAATTTCTCATCAAATCCACTTGTAAAGTCATAATCCAAAGGAATAATGTCTGACAAATCAACATAGGTAGCCTTTAAGCCACGGTCATTCATCAAGGCAGCCATAAAGAGACATGAAAGCTTTTCACCAACAGACATGATCGAATCTAAGGTTCTGGCACTTATTTCACCAATCACCTGGCATGCCTTTAACAATTCATTCGCTCTTTCTAATTCTTTCATTGTATTCTCAATTAATTCTTCTTGAATTTTTGTGTCTGAGATACGACTCTTAGCATTTTCGACGTGATCTTCTTCAATAACCTTTAATAATGCATGGAAGTCGCCGTCCTCCAATGCTAAATCCGCTGATTTGATCAATCTGGACGTGGTACCTTCGCTTTTTGTGTTCGAAGATCTTGCAGAACAGACAACTGCAACTCTGTTTTGCTGACTGAATACTTTGGCTATATCATCCACGATGTTTTCAGGAAATTTACCTACCGAAGTACCACCGAATTTTTGGATAATCCAATTTGATGCTTTATTCACTTTCTTGAAGTCAAGGACGGAATTATACGACAGAGCTGATAATGTAGGTGAGTTAACCATTTTTATATGTTTTTCATATAGATTTGTATGCTTATATATATATATATATATAGATCTAGTTTTATCTTCTGGTGATTTGAGTTAATCTAGTATTTATTGAAACTGAAAAATTCTATATGATTCATATGAGTCAACCGGAGAATATCGCCGGTTTAGGTGCACGTGAACGAACGAAATTTTTCAGTATTTATGTCTTAAATGCTTCTTTATATGTATGTCACAGAATCAAGTCTTGTACATTAACAATGCCAGGAAAGAGACCGGTGGAAGGTAAAGAGGATGACAGTAATAAGAAGTTAAACACCGTTTACAATAAAGAGGATATTCATTCTTATTTCAATGCGCAAGTTTGGAAGGATCAATTCCAACATGACATAAAAAATGAAGTAAAAGATAGTCAACCGTTCCGTTGGGGAACGATCAAGGAGCTTGTAGATGATACATTATTAAGACAAGTACGCAAGGAGGTTCTAAGCGAAATCGCATTTACGAAAAAAGAGACGGATATATATAGAGTGTACCAGTCTGGAGATTTAGCAAATTTATCTGGATTAGATTGGGATGATTTATCAAGATTACCTTCATTATACAAATTACGTTCTGCCATTTATTCAGAAGAGTTTCGTGATGTTATATCTAAGATAACCGGGTGTGGTAAATTAAGCGGCAGCAAGACAGATATGTCGATAAACACTTATACGAAAGGGTGCCATTTGTTAACGCATGATGATGTTATTGGATCAAGAAGAGTCAGTTTTATTCTTTATTTACCCGATCCAGACAAAACCTGGAAGTCCCATTATGGTGGAGGATTGAGACTATTCCCTGCAATCGTACCTAACGTTCCAAAAACAGACTACGATGTCAAGTTAACTCCACAATTTAATCAAATGGCATTTTTCACCGTTCAGCCAGGTCTATCATTCCATGATGTAGAGGAAGTGAGAGTCGACAAGCAAAGGTTGTCTATTCAAGGGTGGTTTCATATTCCGCAGCCTGGTGAAGCAGGTTATATACCAGGGGAACAAGAAGAAACAACATCTAGAAGTACCTTGCAGCAATTACAGAGTAAAGAGTTACAAGAATTTGATTTTCCTAAACCGTTCAGGAGCGATATACATGCAGAGGAATTAAAGTTGTATGAAAACTTTTCATCAGGTAAGTTTTCTTCAGATGAAATACAATATTTAACAGAATATTTGAACCCTCTATATTTGCAGGACCAAAATCTTCAAAGATTGAATGAGATTTTTCTTGAAGAATCGGTGGTCGAAATTAAGGACATTTTGAAAGAAGAGTTTGCCAACTTACTAAAGGAATCTATCAAGACCACTGAATTAGAGAAAAAGACTCCTGCCAACTCGCAAGAGATCACTTTTCCATGGAAGTGCTCCATGCCACCACACAAGCAACGCTTTATGTACATGGATGGAAGGGATGTTTTTGAGCAATCAGAAGAAGGCATCAAGAAGATCAATAAAATAGGCCCACAAGAAGCACCAAGTTTCGAGCTAATCAATCGAATTTCACCTGACGAAGTTGACAAGAAATTAAGTGATCTTGGTTCATTTTTAAGGTCCGTGGCATTTAAAAAGTGGCTCATGATCATTACTAGTGTTATACCTACCAGCGATCAAGTATTAATAAGACGCTTCAGACCCGGTCAAGATTTCATTTTAGCCACAAAGACCGACAAACTGCTAGCTAGACCTAATTCAGACGAGTTAAACGTGTTACTTGAAGCTACATTGAACTTGACTCCTACTGCTATAAATCCAAAGAATTGGGAACTGGGTGAATACGGAGGCTACGAATTGTGCATGGCATTAAATGGAGGTGATGATAGCGATTTCGAAGACGACGATCCGGCCATCTATAAGGCTAACGATCCAAATGACGATAGTGTATTGTACACGAGTCAATGCAAATGGAATTCCCTATGTTTGATGCTAAGAGATCCTTCTGTCCTTAAATTTGTGAAATACGTTAGTATAAATGCCAAGGGCTCCAGATGGGATGTAAGTTGTCAATGGAACGTCAAGAGTGTTGAAGAAGAAAAAGAAGAACAAGAAGAAGACAAATAATAGTCTAGACTATATGGATTTATAAATGAATCATTGTAAATATATCGGCTGTATGACGAAATTTATTTATCTATATTATGGTGTCAAGAGGTTCAAGAAAATCCGAGCACGGCCTATTTAATTATTAGCCAATACAACGTAATTGTAGTTTAATTTTATAATACATACATAACTCCGGAGAACCTGTAGCTACTATAACAAGGCCAATATCATAAGATAATCATAAAGTCATAATTCCGGGTAATGCGAAACGGATTATTTTATCCCAAAAAGAAAACCAACAACGCATATATTTATTTTTCGGGCATCTTTAGGTACAACGATCCATATAGAAGGACAAGATGTCACAACCAGAGCCTAATCCCTTTATTATATTTGCTACTGTTGCAGCAATAATCTCTTCAGCTGTAGCATATTATTTCTTTCAATTAAGCAGAAAGAATGCTCCAGTTTTAAAGCCAAATGATTTCCAAAAGTTTCCATTGATTGAAAAAACCAGAGTTTCTCACAACACATGCGTTTACAGATTCGGGTTACCACGGTCCACCGACAGATTAGGTTTGCCAATTGGCCAACATATTGCTATTGGAGCAACTATTAATGACAAAGAGGTGGTTAGATCTTACACTCCAATCTCCACCGATGATGAATTAGGATACTTTGATTTATTGATCAAGGCTTATGAAAATGGTAACATTTCAAGACACGTTGAGTCCAAGAAGATTGGGGAAACCATCGATATCAGAGGACCAAAGGGATTCTTCACCTACACCCCAGGTATGGTTGAATCGTTTGGAATGATTGCTGGTGGTACCGGTATTACTCCAATGTACCAGATTTTGACCGCGATTTTGAGAAACCCAGAAGATAAGACTAAGGTCAGCTTGGTGTACGCTAACGTGACTGAAGATGACATTTTGTTGAAAGAAGAATTGAACAAGATGGCTAGAGAACACCCGGACAGATTTAAGATTTATTACGTTTTAAACACCCCTCCAGAAAACTGGACCGGTGGTGTCGGTTTCGTTACTCCAGAAATTATGGATAAGCACTTACCAAAGGCTTCTGAAGCCACAAACTTATTATTATGTGGTCCTCCACCTATGATTAGTGCAATGAAGAAGGCTGCCGTTGGCTTAGGCTACCAGAAGGCAAAGCCGGTCTCAAAATTAGGCGATCAAATATTCGTTTTCTAATTTACTCAAGATACACATACACTTATATATAAATATATACTTTTGATTTAGTTTCTACATTTAATGGGCAGTTGTTTGCTTCTTCTTATCTTAGTACTAACAGTGTAATCATCGACCTGCATACAAAATAAAATGATCAACAGAAATTAAATCGGAACAAGCCGTTAAATATAGTAGAACAACAACCTTTTTCTATATTTTATGGGCATTAAACTTAAAGCGTGACGAATAATAGCATGATAATATCATATTGGTTCTCCATACTAATATTTGCGTTTGCAGTGGAAGGAACGAACCTGCCTCGGTGGGAGGCAGCAAATAGCTATATTATGGAGTCGATTGGCACAGAAAAGGTTGAAATAAATAATCTTATAAACTCACCCGATAAGAATTTACCGCCAATACTGAGTTGGCCAAAGAAAGAAGAGAGAACGTTGAAGAATGGTGAGATACCACAGTATGCTATTGATTATGCGCCATTAGTTCATTTATACACGGAGGAAAAATACTTGCCGTATGATATCAAGGATTACGTGACAAACTTTTTTGTGACTTATGAAAACGGTAGTGTTGTCAAGGGCACGGAAGAAGAAATGAACCTTAGTAAATTATCTAAGTTGCCGAATGTGCCGGATATATTTTTACTGTCCCGAACAGATTTCGACAAGGACCCTGAATGGGTTACTGGTGCAAAAAATAAGCCTTCATTGATTGACGGGGAGATTAAAAATGCGCCAGCGACATTAATTGTAGTTGATAAAGGTAATGGGTGGGTAGATGCATTCTGGTTCTACTTTTATTCGTTCAATTTGGGTCCATTTGTCATGGGATCTGGCCCGTATGGTAATCACGTAGGCGATTGGGAACATTCATTAGTGAGATTTTATAACGGTGTACCGGTGATCGTTTGGATGTCGGCCCATGGTGGAGGAGGTGCATATTTCTATCACAACTTAGAAAAGTGGGAGATTGACGACACTCATCCCATAATATTCTCAGCTAGAGGAACGCATGCAAATTATGTTTCGGTTGGACAGCACCCTCATGATTTGCCTTACGGTATTTTATCCGATTTCACCGACAGGGGTCCTTTGTGGAACCCTACCAAGAATTACTTGGCTTATTCGTATGATGGTGTATTTGTATATCCTGCAGAAAATAACACTAATTCGAGACATAGAGGTAGAGAAGTGGAATACGGAAATTGGTTGTCTTTTACAGGACACTGGGGTGATCAGAAGTTACCTGATGATGATCCTCGTCAAAAACATCTGTTCATTGGAGGTTATAAATACATCAATGGTCCCAGTGGTCCATTAATGAAAAATTTGGTGAGATTAAAAACCTGCGAAAGACACAAATGGTGGAATTTCTGGAATGGTTGTAATGTTAGAGAGAATATTAAATGGGGAATTGGTGTAGAAAGTGAAGGGTATAATTGTGGAAATGTTTTCATTAAAATAAGGCCTGTTTGGCTTAGGAGAATACTTCAAAAAATTACCTGGGGTGGTGGGTTTTGTTATATTGTTGATTTGCTTTATGGTTAAGGTCGTGGTACCGGTTTCAAGTGGTTTATTTCATAAGTTTATATTTTTTTAGGTTTACTTTTAATTTTGCTTTTATACTTTAGAATTATTTAGTCCAATAGCGTAATAATTAATTAGGTTGTAATAACATTAGGCAAGTTGAGTCATAATAGATCGTTTACTCGGTCTGCGAAAAGTTGCAAAATGCCGTGCACTAATATTATAAAAAAAAAAAAATTAAAAATTCAAATATTCAATGATAATAGTATAGACGGCTTTAGCAAATGGAACCTAAAGAAGTTGAATCTACAAACAGCGAGAGCATCCCTCTCTCTAATGGGGTATCAAGTCGATCATCAACTTTTGATGATAAAAAAGAGCACACGAAATGGCAATCTTTTAAAGACTCATTTAAGAGATACGAAGGATACGAAGAAGAAGAAGAAGTTGACTTAGAAAAGTTGGATGACATTCAGAAAGGTAACATAAGGACCGCAAAATCTCCATTAAAAAGAAAATTGAAATCGAGACATTTGCAAATGATTGCTATTGGGTCTTCGATTGGAACAGGACTTTTCATTGGGTCAGGATCCGCTTTAAACACAGGTGGTCCTTTGGGTATTTTGATTGCTTGGGCTTTGACAGGTTCAGCTATTTTCTGTACGATTCAGGCGATGGGCGAGTTAGCGGTAACTTTCCCAATTTCTGGTTCGTTTAACGTTTATGCGAGTAGATTCATTGATCCATCTGTTGGTTTTGCAGTTGCATGGAACTATTTTTTTCAATTCTTGGTTTTATTACCTTTAGAATTAGTCGCTGGTTCTATTACAATGACATACTGGATCACATCGGTCAATCCTGATGTCTGGGTACTTATTTTTTACCTCGTTGTTATATCTATAAATTTCTTTGGCGTAAAAGCTTACGGTGAGGCAGAATTTGTATTTTCATCAATTAAAGTTCTTGCAGTTGTTGGATTCATAATAGTTTCTATTGTTATTGCTGCAGGAGGAGCTCCAAATGGACATTACGTAGGAGACAGATATTGGCATGATCCAGGTTTGTTTGCGAATGGATTTAAGGGTGTTAGTTCAGTATTTGTCACATCTGCATTCTCTTTTGGAGGTACTGAGTTAGTTGGTTTGACAGCAGCTGAGACTGATAACCCAAGGGTGACATTACCAAGGGCAACAAAACAAGTGTTCTGGAGAATATTGATGTTTTATATGATATCTTTAACTTTGATTTGTTTCTTAGTGCCTTATAATTCTGACAGCTTGTTGGGTGCCAGTTCGGTCGATGTCACCGCATCTCCATTTGTCATTGCCATCAACAACGGGGGTATCGGTGGCTTACCATCTGTTATGAATGCCGTTATTTTGATTTCCGTTATTTCGGTAGGATCTTCCTCGGTATATGCAACATCAAGGACATTGACGGCTTTAGCTGAACAAGGATTGGCACCAAAAATCTGTGGATATATTGACAGAGCAGGTAGACCACTAGTTGCGATCATAATTACAAACATTTTCGGTTTATTGAGTTTTATCGCAGCAAGTGGTAAACAAGAAGAAGTATTTAACTGGTTACTACTGATTAGTGGTTTAAGTTCCATCTTCACTTGGTGGTCTATTTGTGTAGCCCACATAAGATTTAGAAGGGCCTTATATGTCAAAGGAAGATCAAGCGACGAGTTGAGCTTCAAATCCCAAACTGGTGTAATTGGGTCGATTTATGGGGCCACCTTAAACACTTTAGTATTAATTGCAGAATTTTGGGTTTCTTTATTTCCGTTAGGAGAATCACCCAGCGCTGAAGGATTTTTCCAAAACTATTTGGGGTTTGTTGTTTTACTTGTATTCTACGTAGGCCATAAAATATGGAAGAATAATTGGATTCTTTGCATTAGAGCCAAGAACATTGATGTTGACGTTGGACGTAGAGAAACAGACTTAGAAGCATTGAAACAAGAGTTAGAGGAGGAAAGAGCAATACTACGTACCAAGCCATTGTATTATAGAGTTTACCGTTTCTGGTGTTAGATTTAGATAAAACGTATTTATTAATTTGATTATATTATAGTAACTCAGCTATCTGTAAAAACATAGGCAGTCTTTCGCACGTCAATATGCATTAAAAAAAATTAGCAGAAATAATATCAGACAGCTCCATATAATACACCCTTTATCCTGTTACTAATTGCGGGTTTATAGTTGAGAGTAAAGAATAATACGGAATTTATGTTAATAGAGTATAAAAATGTCGACTCACCATCCAACTTTTGGAAGGTCTTCGGGGATAGGAAATGTTTTTAAATCGATATCCAAGTCGTTAAAATCAACATCTAGTAAGAATGTACCGATACTGATAAACCCTACGGTTATCGGAGGTGGAAGTGATCAACAGAAGCTATTCAATCAATTGCAAAATGGTCCATTGCCTCGTAGGGCTTCAGCAGCATCAAAGGTTACTGAATCTTTAAGGACGTATGCAATTTCATCAATACCAGAGATTTGGTATTTGGCTAGAGATATGTGTGATTCAAGAATTCAATCCTATATTCGAAGAGTTGCCCTTGAATTACTAATTGAATGTATCAAACAAGACGATACGGCATCTGTTAGCATTAGATTAATGTATTTTAAAGATATCGCTTCGTTTTGCCAGCTAAGTGAAAATAAGGTAGACCCTGATTTAGATCTATTTTTAAAGGCTCTCAGGGTGTTGACGAATGATGGCAGAGATATCCATGATTTTTGTATTTACGATAAGGAGAAAAACCTTAATCGGTTTATTGAGCAAAGTCTTTTTGTATTGGGGAAGTCTGCTAAGTATTATACAGACAGAGACGATGAAGAAACATTATCGGATAATAATGCGTTCCAGAATTTACTTGAAATAATACGATTGACTGAAAATTGTCTCAAGTTCAGTTTCAGCTATATTGATGAAACTACAATCTCTTCGGTAATATTTCAAATTGTATCTATAGCATCGAGGACAAGTAACGCCCAGATAATAATCGCATGCTTAGAACTTCTTCGTTCTGTTGTTGTGTTTGGAAGCATCCCAATGAAATGTTATGGCGATACCATAGAATTTCTCTGCTCTATCTACGGTTTAAGTAATGAGTTAACTAACCTAACTTGGGATTTGATTAACAATTTGTGTATAGAACAGAAATTACAAATTGCCATATCTACGCTCTGTGATATTGCACTGAATAATGACGTTCAACATTATAAATCAATGGACACTATAAATTATTCAAATATATTGTCTTCTGTGAGGTCAAATGTGACAATTAATTCGCATGCTAGTACTAAAGAACTAAGTCGATCATTGGTTTCATGCATGGGTTCGATTCAAATATTAGAAAGAATAATAGTAATTTGTTGTTTGGAAAATAGATCAATGATAGATGGTTCGTACATTTTGATTTTCAAAGCTGCACAGAAAACAATTTCTTATAACATACCTATTATAAATACGGCGTACTTAAGATCATTCGATAGACTATTTTCAAGTCAGCTTGACGAAGAATTCAATATGAGAATTCCGTTTGATAAATTATTACCATTTCAGTTATGGTATTCAAATACCTTTTCATTATATGACGTCTTAGCAAGTCTTAGGCTAAACTCAGAACAAGACATTAATTATTTAAAATCGATCTGTACGTCATTACAAGAGTTATATGAGAGCCATGAGTTGCATTCTCCAAAGGACAAGTTGGTAAATTTTTTTATGGACCATTACCAATACTTATCTGCAAGCAATATCAAGTTTATTCTAAATTATTATTCTGAAGAAAAATTGTGTTCCTTATTGAATCCCTTATGGAAGGAGAATTGTGTTAAGCTTTTGGATTACTTTTATTATCCCATGCTAATAAAGACAACATCTTCTTCAACGAAGTTAAGTGGTGACCATACAGATAGCGAACAAATTGCAAATATTAGACTTGAGACGTTGAGAGTCATAAAAGAAGGCCATGATATATCGATGTCTATATTTGATGAGAATATTATTAATTATGAAATAATTTTTGATCTATTTAAAAGATCTGTCGTCGAACAAGACGAGAGGATTACCAAATATTTGGCGGATAATTTTCTAACCGATATTGCATTAAGATCCCTGTTGTCATTTTTCAATGAACTATCTAAAGTATTCATGCCAGGGTTTCAAGTGAAAAATAATTCAGAAAGGCGTAGAAGTTTAGTATCCATGAGTTCCTTAGGATCTACTTCGCAGGTCAGCGGTATTTACGAACAGTATAATCAGTTTTCATCGTCATTTTTGCAAACTGTAACAGAATCAATTGTACGTGTATTTTTAATATCGTCGACTGAAGATGGAGCGAAGGCACAAGAAGTATTTCGCTTGCTAATAATAATATGTCAGTATGCATTAGCAGTCGAAGATGCTGATTTGTTATTAATTTTATGCAGATGCTTAGTAAGATTAAGAGTCACTGGTGAGAGATTTATATTCTTTAGTAAACCCATAGATATGGATGGGTTAGCGACAACTTTTGGCAGAAATACACAGGATGCTGATTTCAATAAGGATGAAAAATTCCAATGGACGTATCCAGAAACGCTTGACTATTTACCAGAAAAATTCTTCAACCAACCATCTAAGGGATTGAAATTGTTCAATCCCAACGGCATTAAGATGATATTTGCGGATGATGAGTATAGTATTGATATATCTCAATGGTTCTCAATAGTTTTAGAAATTATGTCAAAATTCATAAATTGGGAAGTATATTCCTATATCTGGGCACATTTTTGTTCACAATTAGCAAACATGATGCTATTCTTGAATAATGCTGAAGAGATTGTGAAATTGAAGACCATTGTTTGTGATCAACTAATGCTTAATTTGCCGAAAACTTTGTCGGTTCCGGAAAACCTAACAAAAGCAAATCTACAAGTTGCGTTTGTGAGAACATTGTCAGCATTACTCGGTTATCATGACCTTTTTTCGAAGTATGATGAAGATCAAATAATCAAGGCCTTGCTCTTTGGATTGAGTTCATGGGAAAAGACAGCCATTCCTTGCATAAATATATTAACCATATGTTGTTATGCAATTCCATTATCTATCAAAAAGTCACTACCAGCAATTTTATCCAAGTTACAAACCAGGGTTACAAGTGCATTTGCTAGTTCACATACTTTGGAGTTTTTGATGTCGTTAATACACTTACCAACGTTAACGTCTAGTTTTACTGTTGATGAATACAAGAGAGTTTTTGCTATTGCCTTTAAATATATCGAGTATTCTAACGATATTAAAGAACGTAAGACTACTGATGAATTCCAAGAAGAAGAAGTACTTCAAACCCATGGAATTGATGCAGAAGTTGAACAGACTCCTACAACTCAAGCGACGAAGATTACGCCTATCCTATCAGAATATTTATCAACCTTATCGTATAATGTCATTTCAAGCTGGTTTTTGAAAATGGACCTTAGCGAGAGGAAGCAGGTATCATCATTTTTAATCAAAAATTTAATATTGTTAAGTAATGATGGAAAGGTGTTAAATGATCAAACCTTGGCGTATTTGGAATTAATTGCCCGATTTACTTATTCCGATTTGCCATTGAAGATAATCAACCCATGTAAAGCCAACGAGATATTATTGAAAAAATTACAAAATACTGGCCACGAAAACTACATGAGTACAAATAGATGGATTTTGGGATGTAGCATCATTAGTATCGACACTAACATGATTACGGGTGAATCATTATTTACATTCAGGCGACCAACTGGGGTCTCCATATTCCGTGTTGAGTTAGACCCATCTATGATCCCTGAGTGGATATCACTAACAAAGTCTAATTTTTCAAGCGGAACTAATTTAAAACCAGTTTTCAATTCAAATCATATGCTTTTACAAATATTCAGTAGTATGGACACAGAAAACAAATTTAAACCGTTACCCTTAATCGAAGAGCCAGTGACTTTAAGAGCAATATCAGCATTTGATCGAATTCCGGTTGTAGAATATCATAAGGTTGGGTTAATATATATTGGGCCTAACCAGTCTGAAGAGACTGAAATATTAAGCAACAAAGTTGGGTCTCATGACTATCAGCATTTACTAGATAATGTAGGGGGATTGATAAAATTGAAGGACTGTAAAGATGTCTACCTCGGCGGTCTAGATAACGAGAATAATATGGATGGTGAATATGCAATATTCTGGAATAACCAAACTACCCAGCTAATCTTCCATACTGCCACCATGATGCCTCAAAATGAGAATGACAAGTACTTTGATTTCAAGAAGAGGCACATCGGCAATAATTATGTTAACATATTCTTCGATGAGTCAGGACTACCATTTAATTTCAATGTTATCAAGTCACAATTCAATTTCTTGAACATTGTCATTTCTTCCCATACACCATCGTCGTCTTTGGTAGCTGTGAGGGGTGGCCTCAGTAATGTCGAGTCCAACTCTTCAACTCCCCAAGTTCAAGAAGGCACCGGCAATAGCTACATCGGATCCAACTATCAAAAATATTTTAAAGTCAAAACCTACAGAAGATCAGGTGTTCCAGGGGTTTTTGCAACTTGCCACTTCAAAATCATTTCTGAAGACCAGTTACCGATATTCATCCGAAATTTAGCCTTAACAGCAGATTTATTTGCGTCCGTTTGGCATTCAAGTGTAACTGGCTCCTACACCTCCAACTGGGCACACAGAGCGAGACAGATCAACATTTTACGTGAAAAGACAATCCAAAACCACCAGAATTTACGGGAGGAACAGGATAAAAATGTAACTACGAATGCAAATTCAACTGCTAATATGAACACTACCCAAGCTTTTCTACAGCAGTTACAATTTGATTCTCAGACTAGTTCCAACCCTAGAGACTATACGAACGAAAGTGGAGACAAGTACGAATATTTATCGCAGAATGATAATGAGCTATTTTCTGCCTTGGAATTCAACTCGTATACCTGATTCTATCACATGCTTGCGCGTATTGCTATAATTGTCTCATGTTTCGTGACAAATGTTCGTTAATACTGTAATCTGAAATCTATTTGTAAGCCACTTGACTCCCCTCCAGCTTTATACTACATAGAATTAAATATCTCGGTGTAACTAATAATTGCCGATTATTAGAGTTTGAGTAGTCACATATAATTCTGCGTCAACGGCGAAGACTAAATTGCGAGCGAAACAAAAAAAAAAAAGGTGCGGCTCCGTTTGCGTAAAAGTGTGGAAGAATTAGTAATCTTAGAGTAATGATAATGATTCAAAAAGACAAAAATTTCATAAGCTAGCAAATAGTTGGAAGAGGGAAAACAAATAAGTACCAATGGACACATGTGTTTATGAAAGAAGGGCAGAGAAAGCATTAGACTCTGTAAACAAGACTTTGGGTAGTCAGAGTGAGGCGATGAGCCATTTGGTCGAGCAATATAGTAAATCGGGATACTCACGGATAAACTTGTTGAATTCGTTGGAACTACTTTTTCAAAGTATTTTACGGGGAGGGAAAGTAGTAGTTTCGGGAATTGGTAAAAGCTTCAAGATATCCAGCAAATTAGTAGCAACACTAAATTCGTTATCTATTCAATCTGCGGCACTCCACGCATCAGAAGGTTTACATGGTGATCTTGGAATAATACGGGACAACGATACCTTGATATTTGTAACTGCAAGTGGGAACACACCTGAACTTTTGCAATTATTGCCCCATATCCCCAAGTCGATTCCTATTATACTTTTGACGTGTAATAGGAATTCAAAATTGTCCAATCACCCTCAGGTTAAGTCTTTGCTATATGCTGATTTACCTTCAAACTTGAATGAGGAATCGATACATGGTATACCAGCACCAACAGTGTCGGCTACGCTATCAATGGTCTTAGCCGATGCTACAATATTGGCATTATCTGAGATGCTAGAAGAGGATGCGTTGAAACGAAAGAAGTTATTTTCCATGAAGCATCCCGGTGGATCGATTGGTGCTGATTTGAGCCATTTGAATGAAAACTTTGTTAAGATGGCTACAGGTGATGTAGCTAGTAGTGGAAGATCATTTTCATTAAATACAAACTCATCTTTATTAAGCTTGAATCAATTGAGGAAGAGCTTCGATAACATGAATAGTGAGTCATCAAATTTCAGTTCCTTGGTAGTATCGGATGATGAAGATATGTTAGACTCAAAGGCTTTGAAAAAAAATTCAGACGTTCAAAATCTTATAGTACCCTCAGATCCTTCCAAGAGAGTATCAATAACGGAAGATGAATTAAATTCGACTAGTTATGTTACAGAGTCCAAGCTTTTGAAATGGATAACGCTATACGATTTTGTTGTATGCTTAAAGGCAGACGATACCCATATAGCAAGAGCAATGTCGTGTGATCAGATAAGGGAATTATATAGAAGTGAAATCGGCGATGATGACTGCAAAGATGAAATTTGGGAACTGTTTCATTTGAAATTGGTAACAAGATTCAAAGAAGTTCAACTTTAAACAAACAATATAACGATACGAAGACATGTCTGCTACGTACTAAATATTTTATGTCTATTATTATACTACCTGGAGCGTATAATTTAATTATGTAATGACGAACACAATATATGTACAGTAATTTTAGAAATTTTTATTTATAAACACATATATACAAAATTATTAACAGTAAGAGTATAAACAATAGAAGAAAGCGATGAAATAAGCAATCAATTACCAATTAGAGAAAACCTATATACACAAAATAAACGGGAACGATAAAACATCGGTACATTAAACCGGTGTTTAGTAATAAAGACAGTTGTTCCACTTTTTAGCAAAAAATCAGAATTTAATAATCTTTAATAAATAAGCAACCAAGTGACAGTATTATGTACTTCTTTCTGCCTCAACTAACGCTGTTTCTGCAACTATAATCATTTTTTCAACTGAAGCTAAATGCTTCCCATAATTATTTTTTGAAGAAATTTGTTTTAAATATTGTCTCAATTTTACAACCAAAATTTTCTTCTCGTCGCTCTTTGCATCGAAACCTTCAACCAATTTCTGAATCACATAATTAGCATATTGGTCCTTCATCATTAATGCTAAAGCTGAATCGTCACTGACAGTTTCAACGTTGTAGTCTTCATTTCCAATCATGACTTCATGTAGTATGCGTCTTCTTTGATCTAAAGTACCAAACTTGATACATTTTTCAATAACATTTGAAGCAAACTTATGTTTCGAAAAGTTAACAACGGATCCTAAAACAATTTTCAAAATCTCTTCCCTATCTTCTGGGTTACCTCGTTCTAAAGTATGTTGCATAACATAATTACCATATTGGTCTTGAATCAAATAGAAAATAAATCTATTCAATTCTCCTAATATTTTCTTTCTGTCTTCAGCATCCGAATGCTCTAATAAACGCTGAATCACTCTGCAACCATAAGGATGGGTTGACAAGTGGTATATTTGATTATCTAAGGATTCTAAGACAAACTCAATACGATCAAATGGAATTGTTTCAATAGACTTTTGAATAACATGATTACCATTTTGGTCCTTTGCACATACCAAAATGTAGTCTTTTAATTCTTCAATAATTTGGATTTGTCCGTCTAAATCAATCGCCTCTAAGGCCCTTTGTACAACACGACAGCCAAATGTCTGTAAAGACAATTCATAAATATGACCAATCATACAGTCCAACAAGATTTTCTTTTGAATTGGGGATCCATGTTCGAAATACTTTTGTATGACATAATTACCGAAAACATCAGTCATCAAATCATACGATATATCTCTAATTTCATTGAAAATCACTTCTTTTTCTTCATCACTAGATTCTGGCAACTTTTGTTGGATAAAACGCGATCCATGCTGATCTTTCGTAAATTCAACGGCATGCCCATAGATATCTTTCAAAAAATATTCTTTACCCTTGAAATTGGAACGGATTTCCTCAAGTAAAGGTGATCTGTAAATATGGTTAGTTCCTTTACCAGACGAAGAAGCGTTTCTTGGGTTACCCTTGCGCTTGTTACCATTTGAAGGAGCTGCGTGTGATGGACGTGTCAGTTGGGTTGGAGGTACATTCTTTGAGGTACCATCATCAAGTAATGAATTTCCAGAGTTTGGATCAGCCACTGGTGACATACCCACAGGCGGCGACGACTGCTGATAAAGGGAGTAAGGATTAAAAGGTTGAAACATAAATCCTGCTCCAGCTCCGGCTTGACGATTCATTAAACCAATACCAGGAGTATGTCCCTTTCTTGATACATCCTTCTGCTTTGTTTCCAGTCGATTATTCAAATCACCATTTTTGGCATCATCACTGTTATCCTTGTCCTCTTGATGCTCGCCATCAGGAGAGTCATCATTGATACCATATGTCATCATATTGTATAAGCCAGGATCCATGAACTGTGCTGGAGGCGAGGGAATCATAAATGGTGGGGGACTAATTGGTGGAGCACTAGGACCATTACGATTGTAAGGATTAAAGTTTTGCGGAGGAACAGGAGCTCCTTGCAACCCATTATTTTCCATAAAATACCCATATGAATTGTTAGGGGTGAAGGATGTAGCCGTTGCTGGGTTCCAAAACGTATGGGGAGCTTGTGGGTGACGAATAGCTGAAGTCTGGTCGTTCGCATTACTGTTTAAATCTGAATTAACTGATAAAGCAGCACCAGCTTGAATCGGCGAACTATTGTTGTAGTTATCAATTTTTTCGCTGATTGATTGATGTCTGGACGTTCTTGGAACAGGCATATTCAAGTTTTCATTTAAAGAACCGTGAGGCGTACCTAAGATACCACCCACTTCTCCCAACGGCGTCATATTATTAGATGCGTCTGTGTTGTTAAAGCTAGTTCTTCTCGAGCTTGGTGCGTCAAGAGATATTTTCCCCAAGTTATTGGATAACTCAATATCTCTAGTAGCATCTGCTACAGACGAAAACTTCTGCAAAAAGCTATCCTGCGGCGGATGTCTACTGGCAATCCCTCCACTGATCGATGCAGCACCAAAGTTTATACGCTGAGGACCTGTGTTGCTCCCGTTATTACTACCAGCATAACCCCCAGCTGGCGCCGTAATTGCAGATAAGGAACCCTTTTTGAACCCAAAAAAGTTCCCATCCATATCACTACCATCATTGAACGAAAACCTTCTGCTATTACCGTCATTATCGCCGGAAATCATCGGATTCGAATTCGAGTTGGCCAACATCTTGGCCACCTCTGGATCCACTTGATCTAATACACTTCGATACTGATTGGTACCCGTCGAAGACTGCAACGGCGACGTACCATTATTCGACCATATTGTTTCTGAAGACATCTTACGTATATCAAGCACCTATACCAATAAAACTTCAAAAAAAAGAATTGATAAGCACGTCTTCACAGCTATTATGATAATGCACGAGGGTCTTTTGATAGATAATCAAAAAACTACTTGTATAGTATATTTTAACCGCCAACCTGCTCTAAATTAAGATACAAGATAACAGATTATATTGAATCTTTATCAAATCTAAACAAGAACTCGTTTTTTAAGTCAAGATAACCTAATGTCAATAGTAAGCCGTCTAAACTGTGTATTAATTTTCTCCCGAAGGCTATTCACGACAAAAAAAATACTCCAGTAGTTTTGTGGTCTTTTTTTGAAAAGTTACAGACGTTAACAATAACCACTACTATACATTTGCAATTACATTTTATGAATACGCTGATAGGCTTATATGAGTTCTAAACTATCCAAAGGAGCTTCCAATAGGCTTCTTAATTTATTATATACAACTACGTCGACAGAAATAGCGACTAAGGTGCCGATAGTAAGCAAATATTTATACCAGCAGGATGAGACATTGACAAATGAGAAGCCAAATGAGAAGGCCAAAGGATCAATATTAGACGGATTAATGGAGAATGAATGGAAACAGAAACCGTTGGAGACGGCGGTGGAGGATTTGCCCAAAACCAATGCAGCACGAAGGAAATCAAATATCTTGAAATTCAACTGCCAGAATTCGTTTATCAGTTATAATGATTTCTACAATATATACCCGATTAATCGAGAACGGAAGTACTACTTATCGGACGAACTCCGGAAGGGAATACAGTTTAAGGTAGTGAAGGCTCGAAATCCGATAAACCTTTTGCCCACCGGTGCCTACTACCTTATATTTCCCAATTATAAGCATGCATGTGTGTATTGGTTGGAGACGATAGACAAGCAGATTAATGGGTTCGATTTGAACTTTGAATTTGTTGGGGCAACGGCAAATGAATTGAAATACATGTCGTCACCGCTATTGGATAGTTCGATAAATGAGTTGTTGCATAACCATAAAATACGAATAGAGAAAACTATTGGAAACACTCCAATACAGAATATCTTTCAGCATTCACCCTATAAGTCTTCCATAATAACGCAAATCATGAATTTGGAGAAAAAGAAGATTGAAAATTACGAGTATCTTGACCTGGATCCTTTGTACGGCCCAATAATCGATTTAATTGACACCAATAGCCGTGTTGCCCTGGTTTTAGTACGAAATTTACCGTTTGGGTTATCGAAACATGCATTACCGAAGTTATTGTGGGATTACGAACTAGCACCGTTAGCAAAATTCTCAAATTGTTTTACTACAATTGTGAATGATCCTATAAACCAAGTGCATTTGAATCTAATTAGATTCGCTAATAAGGACAATGCTCAGAGATTTGTTCGAAATTTCCATGGCAGAAAGTGGGAAAGTGTTCAATCTGAAAAAGAGAAGAAATTCTACGAACCTATACTATGCGAAATCGTTGATTAAATAGTATGTAAATGACTTTGTTTCTTCCAATTAGTAAGTTCTGCGTGTAAATAATTAAATAATGATGTACATAGTTCAGTCTAAATTATCAAGATTTTTCCAATTAAATCTCACAAGCTCCCAGTTAGAACTTCCTTGATGACTGGTGTTTAACCCATCATTAATATCTCCTAGGTACTTGTTACGTTTTTCAACAATAACATATTTCTCCCATATTTTTTTGTTTTGCCAAATTATTATGATACTGTCATTCCCAGACCATCCAATTATCCCCACATCATTGATGGTATCATTATCAGAACCACTTGGATGATATTTATTTGTATTAACGGAGCAGAATGACCATGTGGATTTGAAATACTTTGGAATCGGAATAGGAAAAGCAATGCTTCCTAATAAATGCAGTCTATTTACAGGGTAAGTTTCGTTATGAGTTACAAGATCACTAGTTGCTCCCAGACTCGTATTCAACGGAGAGACGTTATAAACATGCAAAGTATTCTTGTCTGATAAGACAGCTAATTTTGAATCATCGTGCGAAAATTTCATGGAAGTTACTATGGCTCTGTCTAAACCTCTCCTAAATTCATATAACAACGCTGTATTATGAGTAGAATGAACTCTTATGATGGTACCAGTTTCAGATGCCGAAGCCACTAAGGTACCAGATCGGTTAAGCGCAAGACACCGAATTTTTGACTTATGCGCTTTTATTATACTTACTAAGTTCTTTTCTTGACCTGATGGTGATACGTCAACTATTTGGATTTGGCCAATCGACCGACCAGGGAATGCAAGGGTTTGATATTTGTTACTGTCATATGATACTTGGTTCGAAACCAAAGAAGAAATTGAAGAATTAGACGTAGACAAATTGTTGCCTATTGAATTAGTAAAATTGACCGATAGGTCAGCTAAACCGAATTCATTCTCTATTGTTTCGTACGTAGCAAATTTCTTCGGCGGCGATGAAAAACCATATACTAGAACCTGATTCTTTAAAACCACGATTATTCTAATTCTTGATAATAGAACATTAAGCACTGGACTCATAAATTCCAAATTCAAACTGTTCTTTCGTTTTAAATCATCCCAGATCACCAATTTATTATTTGCAAACTTGGGGTTTTTCCCTCCTCCCACTAATGCTAAATAATTGGTCCTATGAAGCATTGTAATATGTGCAATCCCTGAGCCATGCCCATTTATATTGAAATTTCTCTTTACTCTTATGTCAATGGGATTGGTATTATAGACTAGAAACCCATATTCGTGACCCACGGCAAAACATCCTTGATCCTGATTAAAGTTTATGTTTAATATTTGAAGTTCTTTTGATTGTTTATTATTAGATATCGCTGAAAGTGTATTCATAACTTCAATGGTTCATTGGTTGGTTAAATATTGGATTTTATGATGGTACTAATGCAGGGGCGATTCACTCCGGTATGCTAAGGATGAAGTGTAGATTAATTCTCTAGTTCCAAACAAGAGAAATTCTATAGAAGCACCTAAATCAATATGATATGACTTATCTTAATAAGGATTTTCCGATTTTATTTAGACGACTAAACTACTGTTAATCTATTGTATTATTGTTTATTATTAGTTTTGTACCTATTTTAGAATTTAGCGTATGTTGCAATCAGGTGATAATAAGGTACGAAACAATTAAAAAAAATTATGCACATTATATTCGTTACTACTATATATATATATATATACTACTAATCACTCTCTATATCCATTACTTCATCATCTTCGTCACTAGATTCCTCTCCTTTTCTCAAATCATGCGCAACCAGATTTACGTCGCCTGCCTCAACCAGGTCACTATAGTCTCTCAGAGTAAAGCTATCTGGAAGCACGTCATCTCTTCTTGGTGCGTTCGGCAAGTTCTTTGTCTTATTATTTATCGGTGTCATAAGCTTATTATTTGAAGTTGTGATATCAGCAAGATGCTGACTTGATTTTGACTTGTTTTTCCGGGATCTGTATTGCAACGTTGGCATGTTTAATTCTAATAACTTATCGCTCGTATGGGTCAAAAATAGTGAACTATTCGTTTTGTTGGACTCCAAGGCCCGTTTCAAAAGATCGGAAGCCACTGGATCAGACGGCGAAATAGCGAGTGCATCATGAAGCGTGTCTATCGCTTTGAAAACATTTCCTAATTTCAAATAGATGAGCCCCATAGCTGATAAAATGTTGGAATCATTCGTATGGCTGATCTTCAATACCTGATTGAAGCATTCCAATGCCTTGTAAGGGCGATTACCTTTTCTGAAGACGTGGCCCAAATTAGCGTGTATCGAAATCCAGATTTTAGAATCAGAGTTCAAATGCTTAGCAGCTCCTAGTGCCTCTTGGAAATAAAGTTCAGCTTTCATCAAATCATTCTTATAAAAATTAATGACTCCTATCTCATTTAGAACCAAGGGGTCCGAGTTACATATCTGGGACGAAACGATTAAGTATTCTTCTGATAAGTTTAGATTATTCATCTGGAGATGTTGCATGCCCAAAAATAAGTTGGGTAAGTGTGAACCAGGAAACAATCTAGCAGCGAACGCATAAGCACTTATAGCTTGTTCATGTTCACCCTCTGCAGCAAACGTGTGGGCAAATCCTATCCAGGCATGGCCAAAGTTAGGATTTAATAAAGTTGCTTTACTGAAAAATTTTCTTGCTTCAATAATCTTATTTATAGATAAGTAGTATACTCCAATTGATAACCAGGTCATTGGGTTATTAGGATGATTCTCAGCCAATTGATGCGCCTTTAAGAATAGTTTATTCTTCCCTCCAAGCTCATGTAAGCAACTCAAATAATTCGGCAATACATTGAAATTATAAGGATCCTTTGATAAAATTTTTTCATACGTAGCCAAACATTCGTCAAAATTACATTGGACGTAAAGATAATCAGCTTTGCTCAATAGAATATCACAATTCTCTCCCAAGTCATATTCGTCTTTCAAAATGTTTTCTGCTTCTTCAAATTTTTGAACATTCAAATATTTGCTTAAATTGGTTGTGTATAATAATTTAATAAGTTCATCGTTATCGTCCGCATCTCTATAATTCAATGAAGTTATAAATGCCCATTCTTCACTTGGAGTCATCAAATTATTTGATATCAACTCATTAAAAGCTTCATAACACTTGACATCAACCAAAACCGCCTCCTTATACGATTCTTTTGCTTTTTCAAAATTGTTTTGATTGGCATATATAAGACCTCTTAAATAGCACATTGACGCCTCCAATTTAATCCCTCCATCACTATTCCTTACCTGATAATTATCATCCTTCCTAAATGGATTAGATTCTCCTATTAAGTCGAGCGCATCGTCCCATAATTCTAATTTTAATAGACAATACGCTGCCAAATATCGACAACTGACAGACTTTTCGAATTCGGGCTTACTGGTCAAGAGATGCTTTGCTCTCAAATAATTTCCACTGTTAAAATACACCTGCGCAAGCCAAAATGCATCATTTGGATCGTCTGTCAACGCCAAAACTTTGTCTCCTATATATTCAGCCGTGGTATAATGATGCTGCATCAATGCGTCGTGTCTCCATAGTCTCAACTTTTCTGCTTGTGTAAGTGGTTCGACATCATGCACCTGTTTCTGTTCTTCATGCAAATTGGACTTTTCTAAATTGAAAAACAGCGAATGATTGGATCCTGGTGTATCGAATAATGTTGTTGGTGGGTTTGGAGGAGTAATGAATAAATCTTGTCGGCGATTATTGATAACTGGTGAAATGAAAAGGGTAGAATTATGTTGTGATGGTGTTCTCTGATTTTGCACCATTTTTCTCTTATTGGGGTCTTCAATGTCTTTCACCCTAAGACGTTCTAACAGTATGGATAATATACGATATCTTTTACCGAATCGCTAGAGTATAGACTTGATCATAATGCTTGCCGCAAATATTATCAAAACAAACCACTGATGGTGAATGTCGCAAAATTGATGAGATGCGACATTTGGAATTTTTGGCTCATCGCTATAGAAAAGATTACTATTCTAGATGGGACGTAATTGCTAATATTGGAAATAGATATTGTAATATGGGTTCTAAGGGTTCCAAAAAGGTCAAAATCAATGACCAAAAGTTTAAGGATGAAGAGGTAAAACATTCAGAGGTTACTGAAGTAGAGAAACAGCCAGAAATTTCTAAACCAACTAAGAATGTGCAATTTCGTATCATGGTAGGGTCTTACGAACACAACTTATTGTGTTTATCTGTCCTTTTTAATAAATCTCAGCCGGTCTTTCAACCAGTATTTCATTTTCAGGCACATTCGCTCTCGATTAAATCAATTGATTTAGCAAAGAGGTATTTGGTAACTGGATCAAATGATGAACATATCAGAATATACGATTTACAAAAGAGAAAAGAACTAGGAACCTTGTTGAGTCACCAGGGGACTGTGACCACGTTAAAATTCTCCAACGAAGGTATTTCAGACGAGTCACAGAAACATGAGTCAACTGATAAGTCTGGGAAATGGCTCTTGTCTGGGTCTGAAGACGGAAAAATTATAATATGGAGAACTAAAGACTGGGAGACTTTCAGTACTTTAAAAGGCCATCAGGGTCGTGTCAATGATTTGGCTATTCATCCATCTGGTCGTGTTGCTATTTCGGTCTCACAAGATCAAACTATCAGGTTATGGAATTTAATGACTGCTAAAAAAGCAGCTGTTTTGAAAATCAAGGGTAGAGATCATTTAGGACAATGTGGTGAATACGTGAGGTGGTCGCAGGATGGTAAGTACTTTATGGTAGGTTTATTAAACCAATTATTAGTCTACGAAACTTCGAATGCTAAAATCATTAAAAAAATCAAGTTCGATTCGACTTTGATGTGTATGGAAGATTTATCTATAGAAGGAAAGGAATGGCTTGTTACAGGCCATAGTAATGGGTGCATTGATTTCTTTGACTTCAATGAGCAATTGACTACACAAAGAGAACCAGAAGCTGACGAAAAGAAGATCTGGGAAGCTAAACCTGAAAGCATTTCACCAGTTTTTACATTAAGAGGACATACTAATCGTATTAAGGACTTATCATTGATCCACCATCCAGTTGAAACAAATGATATTCCGTATTTAGTATCGGTCTCATCCGATGGTAAGATTGTTATATGGGACGTATCAGAATCCGTTAGAGATCAAGTGGCTATTTATGACAGTGGTGAAAGATTAAACTGTGTGGTAACATGTCCTGAGACCGTTGAAAAATCCTCGACTATGAAAAGACGTTACAATGAGATTCCAGAAAAAGACGATGCGGAATCAGAATACGAAACAGATGGTGAAGAAATCAAGAAGGTCATGTTGAAAGGTAAGAAGAAGGGAAAGAAAAATAAGAAGACAAAGGTCAGTGTTACCTTAGAGTAGAATATAGATATAATTAATCAAAATATTTAATTTGTTATATTTAGTATAAACGGAAATTTGTAATTAAAGTAGCGAAAATATATGTACGTTGATTGACATTCAATCTAATCTGGCAACGTGTTTGTCAAACAATTGCTTAGCTCTGACCCAAACAGGAGAAGTATCTCTATTTGGTAATTCTAGCAATGAAGGCATTAAGTCCTTAGCAAAGAATTCTGAGGCTTCTCTTGGTAACAATGAAGGTAAGTGGTCAATTGAGCAGACGGACAATTTTGGACCGGCACTAGTTTCAACTGGGACTGTTGGATCATTAAAGACAGTTGCAATACTGTAGACAGGAATTGGGTTGTGAGGGTTAGTAGTATCAGCAGAGACATCAACGATGGTTCTCAATTTTCTGTCAGGAACATTTAAGCCTTCGTAATCGATAAATGGTGGAATTGGTTGGGATAAGTAAATACAGTTGACGAATATGTCAGATTGAACAATTTCTTGGAATGGTCCACCTTTAGCAGTTTCTTTCATATCCCATTTAATGAGCTTTTCATCTGGAATGCCAACCTTCTTGAAGAAGTCAAGAGCACCAGATCCACATCTACCTAAAGCACCAATGACTAAACATTGTGGGTATTCACCTCCATTCTTTTTCAATGCTTCATCTAGCACCTTCTTGACATCAGCAATTAATTCATCTTCATTTGGGTATGGGGTGACTCCACGTAAATCTTCATTATCAGAGTGGGTTTGCTTGAAAGCCCAATCCATTACCCCAATGGCAGCACCTGCAAAGCCTGCGTAAAATCCAAAGGCTGCAACTCTTCTACCTTGATCATTTTCCAAAAATTCTAAATCATATAAGGTACCTTTACCTTCTGGAAACCTCCTTAAAACATCTTTCCATCCACCTTGGTCTTTATAACAATGAGCAAATTGAATGTGTTCATGTACTAATGGGAAGGTTTCGTCTTCTGGTAATTCCTTTAATCCAAAAATTATTCTGTCTTTAGGAGCTTCCTTCCAAGATCCTTCTGGTACAATGGTAGCACCAACCTTTTCATATTCATCAGCATCAAATGTTGATTGGGAACTCTTTTCAACATATACCTTAAACCCAGCATCTAATAATTGCTTAGTAGTTGAGGGAGTTAAAGCAGCTCTAGCTTCCAATGGCTTGGTTTCGGCTCTTAAATGTAAAGTAACAGGGCTTGACATATTGTTTCTATTAAAAATGTTATACTTGTATTGTATTAACCTAAATCAATGAACATTTCAATGAATATATATATTAGAGTATGAATCGTTGTTCACCTGACTTATGACTCAATAGCGCTTAAATTTCCTTTTTTGTAAGTTAAGTAATTTCGCATCAAATATCATAATCTTGGTCTATTTGCTATACAAGTTATTTACAAGGACCTAATAGAGTCTAAGATGTACCTTTTCAAGATAGGCTTTGCAGCATCCCAATTGTCTTCAACAAATGAGTCACCGTAAACCTTGAATAATTTCTTAACTGTGGCTATTTCAAGTTCATCAGACAATATGCCATTCGCAACCGCTTTATCAAATAGTAAATAAGCGAATTCTCTATCGTTATGATACAAATTACATAACATTAATGACTCAGTCAATAGACCAGATGGAGATCTTCCACTATGTTCATTAACAGATCTAGAAACATTTTGAATATAATCGTTGTAGACTTCTAGAGATTTATCGATGTTAAACTCGGAATTGGCCATTATGTAACATTGTAATACTTTGATTGGAATGTTTTCAACAGTAAGTAATGTTTCTGCTATTTTTAAATAATGCTCGTTGCTCTCTTTTATAGCTTGGAAACAAAATGATTGAATTAGTTTATGTTGGATAAATTCAATACCAAATTTCTCATGGGTTTGGTATGTGTGGTATTTTGCCAATGCCAACTTAATATCATTAGTATCCATACCGTAAGTCTCAATTAATTTCAATCTGATAAGAATCGATTCTGGGGTCTTATCCATATCCAATCTATTTTCCTCAATATACGAAAGTAAATCTTTACGTAACTGAATTATCGAGTCATTACCAAACGAGCTATATTCTACTTCATTCAGTTGCGAAATTTCAGCATGCTCATCACGCAACATTTGAAAGTTCTTCTCTTCGATTTTATTATCTTCATTGACCAACTTTTCGTCAAGTTGATGTGAGATCGTAAGAGCTTTACATAAAGCTTCCTTCTGTAATATACCAGGGCTTCTGTGGAATACCATACTGAATAGCTTAAGGAACGATAATTTATCTAAGTCCATTTGCATTAACTTACCTTCAATAAATTCGTTGTTTAAGCGGCTCAATGAAAGCCCTGAAAGCACTTTCAGGTGAATCAAACCCTTTATTAAATTCTCAATCTGGGCATTATCTTCTGGAAAACTTAGTTTATCAACAAGTGCTAATGATTTTGCTAGCTTGCCAATATCAATTTCAAACTCATTATCGCTGATTTCAATTTTTTCGCCTAATAATAATTTCTCTAAAATCTTTGAATATAACATATCATTTTCGATATCTTTTCCGTGTCTTAAATACAAATCCCAAGACTGGTCTACTCTACCCGGGTTTGAGTCAATTAAACTAATCAATGCATCCGGAGACCATTTATGGTTATCGAATTTCTTAGCTGTATGATACAACGAAAAATCATGCCTGAGACCATATGAAAGTAAGTTATTAATTATATCAGATTTCTCAATATTTTCCAATCCTTCATGCGACTTAACAAGCTTGAGTAAATTATGAATAGAGTCTATATCCTCCTGGTTTTGGTTTTGTTCAAATTCAATTCGTGAATTTTTTAAGATGTCATTAATTACTGTGAGTTTAGGTTTATCTATTTGGGCATTTTGAGATAACTGATTGTACAAATTAGATAGAGACTGAGTCTTAGTTGAATATCGATATTTCTGGATACTTACCAATCTAATTGGTATACGTCCAAACCTAGATATCATACTCAATATTGAAATATATATTTATTATTGACGAAATTTTTTGTGAGAATTTATATATAGAGAAAAAAATCCAGTTTGAGAATCTAATCGTGCTTTAATTCTTGTTCCATCTTAGCTAACATCCCCATCCCAGTAAAGTAATCTTCCCAGTGATCCTTGACTTTAATAGTATCTAACTCTTTAAAATTAAAGTACTTATTGATATAAGCATCATAATTAATCCACTTCGTCTCTGATTCACAGAAATAACTCCAACTTGCTTTATATGCGCCACCTAATGCACAAGCATTTGGAATTTCTACCTTATAGTTACCATCAGTAGGTCCTAAAATAGAACCCATTTTCTTTATTATACTTATATTATTAGATGCACCGCCAACAAAGAAAACTTTATGTGGTCTAGAAGTCAATGATTCATACGTTTGTTTCTTACCATCAGTGTATAAATCACCAAACTTTTGATGCAAATCTTGGTATAATTTGCGTGAATCAGATGATTCAGGGGTAGGGGTGGAATCAGCAGAACCAGAACTACTTATCATTGGACCAGCTCTTAATCTGCAACTCAAAGTTTGCGACTCGACAATTGAACTAACATCTTCTTCAACGTCCCAAGAATCTACGTTAATCAATTTATTCTGGTCATCTAATTTACATCTCTTATATTGGGCTGAAGCATTTGGAACGATTTCGCCTAATGGAAAATAAATACCCAATTCATTATTGAAAGTATCAGAAGAATCCAATAACTCATTAAACTTATCCCAACTCTTAGAATCTTTGACACCAGTCTTCTCATTTACTGAATCACGAATCTTTTCTCTCGCCAACGATCCATTACAATAACAGATCATACCCATATAATGGTTTGGCATAGTAGGATGCATAAATAAATGATATTGAGACGATGGAATATAATTCTTAGTAATTAATAATACCGTTGTAGAAGTACCCAAAGAAGTTAAAATATCATTCGGTGCTAAAGGTAATGAAATTATTGTTGCTAAATTATCGCCAGTGAACGAGTAAATTTTAACGTCGGAATTGAATCCATACTTATTAACAAAATATTGAGAGATGTCACCCGCGTTTTCATAGGTAATAGGTTTAATTTCACCCAACTTCTTTTTTAATTCGGAGACACCCGCCTCAGTTTGTTCCTTAGTTGCACCATCTTTAGCTGAATGAACTCCTGCTGCCAAAGATAACAATTCTTCATCATAGTCATCCTTCTTGATATCATAGAGATTCATTCCGCAAGCTTCTGCTTGTTCAATATTAGTGATCTTTCCTAAAAGTACACTAGCCATGAAACTCGAAACCAACGAGATTCTATAAGTTTCTCTATATTTTGATGGGTTTGTTCTAACTGCTAGTTTTCTAATTTGCAAACCAGTAAATCTATAATGGGCACGGGATCCAGTAATCTCTGCCAAATGATCACTACCACCCACTGTTTCTTCAAATGTCTTGATTTCTTCTCCGGTGGAGTGATCCTGCCAGTTTGGCGAGTTTTCAAATGTGAATGCACCCTTCAATTGCTCGCTAAGAGGGCTATCAGCCTTCAAACCTTGCAATAAAGTAGGGGCATTATTGGACCAGTATACTGATCCATGTTGTTGTCCAGATCCACTAATACCTCTTACTTTATCGAATGGAAATCCTTTTTCTTTCATGTGTCCAAATATATGGTCCAATGCATCCAACCACATGGCAACCGGAGATACAATTTCACCGGAATCATCGTTACTAATAACCCCCTTCTTGATTCCATATTTTTCTTTATATAAATCATCAAACTCGACATGGAATGTCTCTAAGTGTTCTAAATTCTCATCCGTCGCAATAATCTTCAATTGTTGGGTTGATAAATCAAATCCCAAGAATAGATCCTTCGACTTTTCATAACTCATATTTGATCTGTATCCAACTAACTGGATTCTTGTTGTATAATGGCCAATTAGGTAAAACAATTAGTAAAACAATCGCAAACTGAACTAAAAATGAAATAACAGTTGAAAATAAATCTTGCGTTAACCAACCAATAATTAAGGAAATTGGAATAATTAAATAGTTTGATTTGTGTACGATATCTTCAGCTTTCTCTTGGCCTTTAAAATCAATCAGAAATTCCAAGTATTCACTAATAGTATCCATTCTGACAGATAGCCGTTTATATATCTAGACGTAAATTAGCAAAGCGGTAAATTTCGGTGAGTTTAATGACCGAATTAGTTTTTGTGTTAGTTAGTTTTGGAAATCAATTTTCGGTAGGATTTTCCAAATCAAAGAAGAGAACAGAAGCATTGCTCTATTATCTCCATGGAATACTGAACCAAATAATGTGTTAAAGAGGCGAATCAGCTGTATGCTACAATCTTAAACTAATAATAATTTATATTGATAATAAATAGGGCGTAAAAGTCATTAAATTAAACTAATGCTTGAATGATTCATTCTGAACATAGTAGTTTAAATCGTTATCAATTAGTTTTTCTTCTAGGAAATCTGTAATCATATTGTATTTGTCTTCTTGAATTATAGACATCTTTTTATCGTTGGGGTTAATTTCATCGAAAGAAAATTCATAGTTTTTCGTTGAAAATTCGGGTAAAGCATAAAATTTGAATTGTTCGTCTTTATAGGTCTTTTTTTCGTTCATCATTGAGTTATTAGTGGAAACGGTTGTAGATCTTGTTAGGGTGGTCATTAAAGAATTCTCGCCGTCGGTTTCTGACATTACGGATGGAGACGTCGTTCTCGATAATTCCAGCGACTCAATATCTTCATCTTCATCCTCATCGTATATGTGGTTATCTAAGTTGATATAGTTGAAGACTTCGTCGAGTTCCGAATCTGTATCCTCTATAGGCGACGATGGCTCTATATTACTAGCTACCGCCGCCCCCGGGGAGTACGACAAGTCACTCATGTTACAGATTAACTCGTTCATAGGATCTACATTGACCAACTCCGTGAATGACCGTTTCCTTGCTGTAGTGGTGTCTTCAAATGCTAAATGATGCGGTAATGATTGAGGTTTGTTCAATACCAAATTTTTCAAGTGTTTATAATCATGGATCAACGACAACAAATGCGTCTTTAATTGACTATTCTCTTTTTCAATCATCGATATGTTCTTATTCAACTCGTTTACTGCACCCTTACCCACACATGACGGTTGTTTTTGTTGTCTTGGAATAGATGGGCATCTCGAGGTTGGCTGTGATCCACTTATCTGTTGCTTACTGGCAGGTTGTATTTGAGAAGCTTGTTGTGGTAATGGTGATGCAGATTTTTCTTCTATTATGGATGGACTACTTTTAGGTCTTCTTTTCTTTTCTTTGCAAATTTCGAATTTTTCATTCGTTGGTTTTCTGCCAGGTTTTGGCCTCGGTGGTAATACCCATGTTTTAGACGTCTTAACCGTCGTTAATGGAATTGAGTTACCTATCTTTGTTAGTATTGATTCAAAAACCAATCAATCCCTTTCTTGTTTACATACTATGTGAATTATTTATACCAGGAGAAATAGACATCTTAATATCAATAATTTATACTACTCATTATACTATGACGGAATATTTTTAAAATAATTAGATCCTCTTAAACGGCAACCAGGTACAATATATATCAAGCTTGAAAACTTTTATACCAGAAAATATGTATATATATGAACTATTTCATGTACGAAGTGAAAATTACATTCACGATTGCCTAAGTTCCGAATTGCTTAAATCCTTGAAAATTAAAAAATAGGTCGCAATGATTCGGATTCTCTCGGGTGTGAAATTTTATTGAGTAATGAAATTTTATACGTCTATTACTGGCTGGAATTATATTCACTTCATCCGGGGTTAATCACTCCTAATTAAGTACATTATTGTTTTATAACTATATTCCACTGTTTATATGTACTAAGCTACGATTTAACCGATTGGATTCATGTTAGCTTCTTTAACTAGATCGAGTGGTCATCTCAGCTCCACCTATATTCGATCTCAAATTCAAAAAATTCGGCTCAATCGTAAAGACTGCCCCAGATGTACCGAGCCGAATGTAGTCAAGAGATTGTAATACAGGAATCGTACGTGTAGGCCAGCCTAATCAACTAGTAAGCGCATTGCTGCATTTGCTAAGCCAATTATACAATACGTGTCGGAGATTTCCCTGTACCCGTGGAAGTGGACGCGAAAATATCCCGGGCCAGTAGGTTTCCTGTTGCCGATCGATTCCAGAAGCGAGCGAGTCGGGTATAATAGTAGCGATCCTTAAATGCGATAGTATATCTCATATGAAGTAAGATAATTTAAGGAAATACAAATGGAGGGTTGGCCGAGTGGTCTAAGGCGGCAGACTTAAGATCTGCTGGACAGTTGTCCGCGCGAGTTCGAACCTCGCATCCTTCATTATTTTTTTAATCTTTTCTTTTTCTTTGCTATGAATTCTACTACAAAACATTGACTGCAAAAGCTTCTCATAATATTTGGGTTATATAGATATATAGCGAGTTTAATCATGAGTTGGCATTGATGTTGATGGTTTCAATACATCATCAAATGGGGTGGTTTTCCACAAGCTGGTAATCGTTTTTGGTTGAGTTAAGAATGTAATTCCAGCCTTTCCGTAGAAGTTCAAATCACCCAAGAAGGAACCTTTGTTACCTGTGAACGAGAACATAGGTAATGGAACTGGGATTGGTACGTTGACACCAACTTGACCGCATGCGATATTTTTAGCGAATTTTTGAGCAGCTGGGCCTGAAGTGGTGAAAAGCGAAACCCCATTACCGTACTTGTTTGCATTGACCAAGCTTATAGCTTCGTCGAAGGTATCGACATTAACAACTGATAAGACAGGAGCAAAGATCTCTTCATCATACGCTCTAACACCTGGCTTGACATTAGTCAAAATGGTTGGGCCTAAGAAATTACCTTTATGGAACTTTGCATCATCGTGTTTGAAGTTTCTACCGTCGAGAATAATCTTAGCCCCTTGCTTAACAGAGTCCTCAATAATCTCCTTAGCTTTGGTTAAAGATTCGGGGTTGATCAAAGGACCTAAGTCGGATGTAGAATCAAATCCACTTCCAACCTTTAACGCAGCAGCATCCTTGGCCACATCTTCCACCCACGCAGCAGTTTCTTTACCAACTGTGACCAAAACAGAGATTGCCATACATCTTTGGCCCGCGGCACCAAAAGATGCCCCACTGACAGCGTTAATAAATTGGTTCTTGTCTGCATCTGGCAATACAATCAAATGGTTCTTTGCTCCCAAGTTGGCCTGGACCCTCTTTCCTAATTTAGTACCCTTCTCGTATATGTATTTACCGGCCTTGTCTCCACCAACAAATGTGATCGCCTTGATTCTAGGATCTTCGATGATTTTGTTCACGGTATCATGTTTACCATGGACCATGTTCACAACACCAGGAGGAACGCCTGCCTGTTCACATAACTCAGCCAAGATCATTGCTGCTCCTGGAACCCTTTCAGAGGGCTTGATCACAGCGGTGTTTCCGGTAACCAATACCAATGGCAAAGACCATAATGGGACCATTGCCGGGAAATTGAATGGACAAATCGATCCAACAACTCCCAATGGCTCCCTTACCATCTTGGTTTCCATGTCCCGGGCCACTTCCAACGATTGGGCCATCATGTCGTTAGGAATATTACACGCGGCTTCTGCCACCTGCAACCCTCTCAAGACGTCCCCCATGGCATCCGGGAACGTCTTTCCCTGTTCCGACACGATAATCGCCGCAATACGCTTCTGGTTAGCCTTCAACAACTCGACAAAACGGAATGCAATCGATTGTCTCTTAATAATAGAATAATCTTTCCACTCCTCAAACGCCGATTGTGCAGACGCAATTGCTTCCTCCAATTCCTCGCTCGTCGATTGTGGAACCTTCAGGATCACTTTATTGGTTGCCGGGTCGTGAATATCAAACCATGTCTGTGAGTCTGACTTGATGAATTTATTATTAATAAATGTTGGCGTCAAATATGGTTCCTTTGCATCATAGTGATTCGTGGGGTAATCGGTCGTAGTACTAGTCAAGCTGATGGTAGACTTGAAATTCTTCAATTCAACCTTGCTGCGTTGTAATAATTGCTTGTTAACCCTTAATCTGATTGATCTGGATATCATTTTGCTATAGAAATTAATTAATTATTAGTATTATAATCTTAAAAAATAGGACTTTTTGACGTCTATTTAAATACAAAGATACGGTTTTCCACTCCCGTTTATGGGAATGTGCGCAGTGGGGAATGCTTCGCACTGCGATTTGAGTCCCTTGTAATCGGTTATTGTAGGTGCAATTGCTCGCTAAAGACACGAATATAAGGTTATTCTACACATTGTTGTTAGAGTTGTTGGAGTAGACGACTATTGTGTTAGGCGTTTTGGTTGTATCTGGGAGCGAAATAGAGATATTTCACCGCCAGGATATATCACTATCCATTTGCAATTTAATTAAGCCTAGAATGTCCGCTGAGTTTTCGATAACGATAATTGTAGTTTCGAAGTGTTCAAACTTAGTAATAGATTAGGAAAGTATATGATGTGTATTCAGTAGGGAGTATAAAGACCGATTGGATGGAATCATAAGCATAGGTTGTAGCGGATACCCGGAGTAATAGCCGCTATGATGTCGCGATGAATAGTACGACACTCAAATTGAAATGTCGCGTGTGCAATTGCTGCAAAAGCGTGCTGGGACTTGGATTGGGTGCTACGAAGGTCCCTGAGAGATAAAGGATGGCCCATAGAAAGAGTAGATTCTGAAAAACATTTTATTCTAGTATATATAGTATACTTTTATTGTATAGGCATTGATTTTGATTTTAAAAGATGTAGGGGAATTGAATAAAAAGAATGGTAAAAAAATAGGAAAAAAACAAGAGAACGGAAATAGCAGAGAAGGTGGGAAGAACACACGAATCGCTGATTAAATTTAGGAGATAAGCTTTCAGAGGCGGTTCAAGAATTTAGTCCCAGACATTATATCATTTCGCTTATCGCCGTCGGGAAGTTTCCGAAAACTTGGGCATCTCGGATTGAGTCCGAACAACAGACCCCAAGAAACCAAAAAATACTCGCCTGGAACTGTTTGTAAATATTGATTAAGGATATTCCTGGTCGTTCCATAAATCGAAATAAAGGTCCAAGAGACACGACGAACTCCATGCCTGGGTAGGACTGGAGTCTGGACAAATCGCGCCGTCTTTATTGGTCAATTCAGTCAACCCAGACCATTCGCTTTCTCTGATCCATTTCATATGGCCTTGAAGTCTCTCATTAAGGGCTGTTAAGACACTGACCGAAGGATCCTTACCTTCTTTGTACTCGTTGGAGTTAACATAATGGAATAATAAAAAGGCACGCAAAAAGTAGCCCATACACCAAACCCACTCGGGACCCTGGTGGTAATTCCTTCCCTTAGATGTGGCAAAATCATCACTGTCTTCACCGTTGTTATAGTTAGGTCTGTAGTTCCAGTCGGATGGGTCCAAAGTTCTCATACCAACAGGGCCTCGAATAACCTTATCTGCGACACAGATAGCATGCAATGCCTTGGACGGAGTAAATAGTTCGGGAGCCACAACCATGGCAATTGGGAAGTTTGCACGTAATTGATAATCTTCGAATGGTTTACCGCTCTTGTATAAATCCTTATATATGCCTCTTCTGTTAACGATCAGCGAATCGATCTCGTATTCGCTGTCGTGACTTGGGTCTTCAGGAACATAAAAGCATCTTTCAAAATTATTCAAAATAAGCTTTTCCCAATCCTTTAAAGAAATAGCGGATCCATCTTCACGTTCAACTTCGGTATACTCAAATAAATTTTCTTTATGCAAAATATTGACGAATCTGAGAGCACTCTTCAATAACCCTTGAAGCTCGACGGCAGCACCATCTCTCGGGGTTCCAGGTACACCCTTCGAGCCGGCTTTTTCGCTTTCACCCATTTTGTCCATCCACGTACCACAGTTCGACTGGGATCCACCATGAACAAGACCAGTTTGCCAATCAATGTGTACCTCAACATTAAACCCTTCATCTGACATTTGGGAATCTAAGTTCTTTCCGGCATTTGCTTCGCGATATTTGATGCCCTTGGCATGGCGCTGTAAAATCTCAAATATAATATCTCTGACGGAAGTTTCGTAACTAAAAGCTTTCTGGTCATCATAAGGAATATAGGTATCATCTAACGGAAACCTTCTTGCAACTTTTTCATCTAATATACTAGTTCCATTAGGCGCATGCGTAACGTAATCTTGAATTGCTTGGATAAAAAACCAAGCTGCATCTCTAGCATTGTACCGTGGGTTCCTTCCGGAATCTAAAAGATTTGGAATCAATCCATGTTTCAAAGTCTGGGCAAATCCTAATATATGTTGCTTAGCATCTTCGTACCTACCAGGCGCCAATAATAATCCTCTGAAAGAAATGAATACATCTCTACCCCAGCATCTCATGTAATCATTACTGAAATGTGGTAAGCCAGCCGCTATACAAGGAACTTGTTCCTTACTCTTTAATGATGTCTTCCTCATCTTTGCTACCATTTGTACCGAAGTTAATGCCAAACTCTGCACAAAGTTTGTACCATCCTGAATCTCCTTAGGGAACAATCTCAAAATTCTGAATCTACAGGCTTCATAGGCGACACCAATAACTAAGGCAAAATAATGTGGCCTAAGGAAATAAGGGACAATTCTAATGGCTTCAATTCTGCTTGACAACCAATCTTGGAATTTTTGTAATGATTTGGAGCCTTGCGAATACTTATTTAATCTATTGACAACATAGTCAAGCGGCCATTCACCTTCTCTAAGATGATCACAAAGCGGATGCGCAAGATCATTTTGCCATATCACATTTTTCAATACAGAAATCCAGCCTTCAAAACCGGCATAGATCAAGCTGCCATGTTTAGGAATTTGATAAACACCATCACTTCCATCGCTCGCATCACGTTCTTCTGGTTCTGCACGATACATTAGGGCATTTAAGTCGTATAAGTCTAAGTCTAATGAAGCTTCCACGGCTCCTTCTCTCACAAACGTATCTAATGAGACGTCTACCTTTGGGATCTCAGTTGAAAACACAGCTATAGATCCTGGGATAAAACTCTCATTTACGTGAATTTTAGAATCTTTATCATTGTATTCGATTTCTGGCGCTGGAATTTCTTCTAAAGCAACGGGGATACCGGTCAATTTCTTATCGTCGCGTTGATGACCATCAACTTTCTTTAAAGTGTATGCAAACTCATTTTTTACTTTTGTTCCTCCTAATACCGAAGGTGATAAAGTTTGATGTTCTGCGTTGTCATTAAATTTCGTTCTTGCTATTAAAAACCAACCCTTACCAGTTCTGGAGTTATGTCTTTGAATAGTAATATATTGACCTTCATGATGAATATACATTTCATGATCTCTCAGTATATCATCACTTTCAGTAGCAAGCGACTTTCTAATAGAATGTAATTTTTGCTTTATACTACCAATACCATTTTCACCGTATGTATAAATACGTTTCTCATCAACAACGTTTAGTAATTCTGGATAACATTCATCAAACCCAAATACAGATCCAATTGCAGAAGAGCAGAATGCAACTAATGCTGCATTTGGTAATGTATCCTCTACTGTTCTCTTTTGAGCTGGCATTTCATTGTCATGAGTACAGTCCATGAATAAAGCATGCGGAGCCAGCGAAGTTAAAGCCTTTGGAATTTCTAATTCGGAATATGAATCCCCATATTTGTCTTTCTCAGGCTCCGATAATGCTGGATAAGCAAATTCATCTAATGGCAACCAGGTCAAGGATCCAATTGGACGACCACCATGTTTATGAACCAACGTTGATAATTCGGAAACACTTCCTGCTTGCATGGCTTCTCTAATAAGACTATTGATACCTAATCTTTCGACAAACACTTTATCCATCTCTTCAGACCCACTAAATAATTCAGCAACTATGTATAAGTCTGGATTAACACTTCTGGCAACATCCAATAACTTTTCCCCCACATGCAACGGAGTGGAATGGCAATTGTCAATTCTAAAACCATCGAATACAGATGCACACTCTTTCGTATAGTCGATCATACGTTTCCATAAATGAGGCGAATCTTCTTCTTTGCTTCCATATCTTAATTTGACACAATCTCCCCAAATTACCACTTCTCTTCTCAAGTAGGCCTTAGATTCACTTGACGCAAAGTCTTGTAATGGGTTACCTCCCCAAATCCAACCGTTATTCGCCAAAGCCCATTGTTTTCCATCCGCTCCTTTGAATCTTGTAAAATATGGTTCAGTTAATGGATTATCTTTCGAAACTGGGCCTAACTTTGGGCCGTCATTATCAAGTCTCATGTATCTAATTCTATCTTTTAATTGGTTTTTAATTGATTTTACATCATCGTCATAAACGGCATATAAGTCCAAGTTAATTTCATCAATTATTGAACTAGCCTTACTGGAAATTGTCTCAAAATCAACTTTATTGGAAGGATAATCCAACAAAGTAAATAATACGGCCAAAAACTTGGCGGAGTCTAATTTGTTGGCAAATCTATCTTCTAAAATCACTTGTCCTCTAGTATTACACGTTTCTAAAATATATTTAGACAATTGCTTGATATTGTTTGAATCAATATCAGAAGGAATTGTACCAGGAGAAATCTTTGAATTTCCGTTTTCAAAAGCGTTCTTAAGAGCGTCAACGGACTCTTGTTTATCAAAAACATAATATTGCCATAATTTCAACGGATTCACGACATGTTTCACAATTCCATCAGCAATTGCATTCAAATCATCCTGCGTTTTAATATCCTCAGGTAAACCAAATTCATCTAATTTATTAGAAAATTCAAGCAATTTTTCATCTAACTCGATAGCAGATTGCAAATGTGGAGAGTTTTCCACGTTGTAACCTGCATCGGGGTATTCTCTAATCCATTCAGAGTTATTTGCAGTATGGTTCAACACAACATCAGTCAAAGATAATAAATTGTTTTTTGCTAATAACTCCTTCAAAAATTTAGCAGCATCATCATTGCTTTTAAATAAGTTGGGATCGAATCTCAACTGGTCGTAAATTGAATACGGTGAATTTGATACACCTCTCTCCTGCAAAGGCGTAAAATGGATCATATTATAACCTTTTTTTGAGATATCCTCAAATAATGCGTTCCATTGGTCTAAGGGTCCAATCCACTTTGAAATGACAGACTGAATGTTGATATTGTTAAATGGAACATACTCGTTGCCGATACTCAAGTTAGGTGGTACAACGAAATAAAACTTGTCTGTGGTTCTTTTCTTTTGTTCCTTGTCCTCATAGCAAATATAGTAACAATAACTACCCGGCTTCGAAATCGGAATGTTCACTAAGATATCTCTATGGAAAGAAGTATCAAGGGGATATTCATAGAATTTACTTCTATCAAATTTTGTCGAATATTCTCGAGGAACGTTAGAGAAAATTGTTCCGTTATTAGATACCGCCGAAGCTGCATTTAATGTAAGGTGTAAATTAAACAAAGCATCTCCCTTCTTATAATCCTTGGGGAGTGCAACACTCGGCAAGATCAATACCCCATTCTGTACAGCAGTATTATTGACTGGCTCCCCAGTATTCGATAACCGGAGAATAATTGGACGTCCTGTCATTATTATCTATTATCCGAAGTATAAGGAAGAAGTAATTGGATTCTATTTGAAATTCTATTCTTAGAGGATTTCATAGATTGCTGTAAAATTCAATGCGGGAGTGCCCCACTTGAAAATAAATTTGCAAGTAAATAGTAATAATAGCTATCATCCTACAAATTAATAGATAAACACGCCAGAGATATGACTGACAAATAATTCATACTTTTATATATATATCGTAGATATAGATATACGTTGTAATGGCGTATATGAATAGAACATATTGGTTGTATGTGAAACCAAAAAAAATGTAAGCTTCCCCACCAGGAGTCGAACCTGGAATCTTCTGGTTCCAACCGAGAAGTGGATACGAAATCGTAGCCAGACGCCTTGACCATTGGGCCATGAGGAACGAAGCTTAACACTGTGTAATATTTTTGTTTACTATACCCTGTAATTTTTGTTTCTATTTTCACCTCCATAAATAATATTTATTTTCTTTTATTACCAATATATGATATTGGTTTATGTGACCTGTTTATTGAGTATCACTCTCATTTATTTAGGAATGAATATAAGAATTAAAATAAAAATTGTATAATGGAACAAAGTTGCGGCTCAGAATATTTTTCATTAGATAAATATAAAATATATCTTGATGCTAACAGTATATTTATAATTTTTCTAGAAAGATTAGATTGAGTTATGGAATCTTCGGAGACAGCGTCCGTATCCTCAAGGGCGTCATCGTCTTCAGCTCGACCTAAAAATTATATTTGTGACGAGCCAGACTGCGGGAAGGCCTATTCTAAACCATCGCTCTTAGAACAACATAAAAGATCACATACTAATGAAAGACCCTTTAAATGCTCGGAAACTGGATGCGACAAGTCATTCCTAAGAAAGTCACATTTACAAGCACATTTGCTTTCTCATGAAGATCAAGAAAGTAAACCCTTCCAGTGTGCAACTTGCGGCAAAGGTGTAAATACCTTACAACATTTAAAGAGACACGAAATAACACATACAAAATCATTCATTTGTACATTTGAGGGCTGTAATGAATCATTTTATAAGCATCAGTCACTCAGACACCATACGCTATCGGTTCATGAAAAAAAATTATTATGCAATAAGTGTAATAAATCGTTTAACAGACCGTATCGATTGGCACAGCACAATATTAAATATCACAGTGACTCGCCGGCTTATCAATGTGACCATCAAGGCTGTTTTGGAAATTTTATGACGTGGTCGGCTTTACAATTGCATATAAAAACTGAGCACCCAAAGATAAAGTGTCCTATATGTGGGAAAGGTTGCGTGGGTAAGAAAGGGCTTCGGTCACACATGAATATTCACGATGAAGAAAAGATAGTCAAATTATGGAATTGTAATTATTGTAACATTGGAAAATTTGTGAAAAAAGCTGATTTGATAGATCATTACAACACTTATCACGACAGAAATCTTCCTGATGATTTATTGAAACCGATCGAACGAGAACAGTTAGATAAACTTCTAAGCGAGAAGGACTCTACCAATATTGATTTTAATACTTTAGAAGGATTACAATCAAAAGGGTTTGTGGAAGTACCGTCGGATGAAGAGAAGGAAGAGAATGATTACATGTCCAATGGTTTGCAAGCTTCACATAAATCTTTGAATTCGTTGAATTTAACTTTGGAATCTGGAAAAGCATCTATTGTAGATCTTATTCTGAATAATTATCTGAAAAGGAAAGTTCCATGTCCGAAAAAGAATTGTGATAGAATGTTCAGCCGTGATTATGATCTTGAGAGACATTTAAAGTGGCATGAATCTCACTTAAAAAAGATTGAAGCGTTTTTAAAAAGTCTTGAGCTGGAAGAAAAAGTCCCAGATAGCAATATGCACGATAAGAGGTTATTTCCAGAAAATGATGAACCTGTGATGGCTACCAAGAGACATCATGCAATGGAAAGTAGTGACGACGATTTTGAGCTAGATGACTTGATAGATGAAGAATTAAAATCGATTCAGGCTGGCCAAACGGCAAGTAATAATACTACGAATGTAAAATAGTGTAATATATATATATTTAATATAATGTCATTTATTATAAAATTATATACAATTATTAGTATCTTGGTTTCTTATCGTAGCCTCTTCCACTGCTGTTATACGTATCATGTTTTCTCTTGGTATCATATCTACCATTATTTCTGCCCCCCTGATTATCATGTCTATGTTGATGATCATTGGTTAGTTTGAGACCAGCTGGCGGTGGAGGTGGGGGAGGAATAGGTCTTGAGGGTCCTCTAGATGGAGGTGGTGGAATAGGTCTCTTCTGTTGCAACCTATTTTGTTGATTATTTTGAGTATATGATCTTTGATTATATCTATTCGAATTATAGTTTTCATTGTATCTTCTACCTCCAAATTGTTGATTTTTTTCATTATATCTGGAATCATTCTGCGTATCCTTTTGAGCAGCTATATCTTGTGGTGGAAGAGGAGTACGCAGTTTAGATCTGTTCTCTTCAGTTAGTCTGGAATTCAGTTGAGCTTTCGGCGCGTTCGGTGCGTTAGGTGCGTTAGGTGTGTTAGGTGTGTTAGGTGCGTTAAGTGCGCTAGGTGCATTCGGTTTTCTTGCTGGTATGCTTCCTTTTGTTTGATCTTTGCTGTTAATGCTTTCATTGGATGAAGCTGGAGAAGCCTCTTTCGATACTGGCGTTGAATTAGATTTGTGCGACTCCTTTAATTCCTTCTTTGCTTCTCTGATTCGCGCCTTCAAATCTAATTGTTTGGAATTTTCCTTCTTGTCATCTTGCTTCGATTTTTCTGCGACTTCATTCTCTACCTTGGCTACCTTTTGTGCTCCCGTAGAAGTCTCATCCTTTGGTTGGCTCTTCACTTTATTTTCTCCGTACTTCGAGTAATAATCGTATCTTGTTTTAGCAGAATCAGAAGTTCTCGTACCAGGTCTTGATGATGTTGACTTTGATTCATCATAGCTGATTGTACTTGTATGATTTTTTTTTTCTGAGAGTTCTTTCTCTCTCATAAGCTTCTCCTTAAGCTCCTTCTCTTTGATTCTATCCTTACTTTCTTGCTCTAATTTCTTAATATTTTCTTTTATTGCATTTCGCTTTTGAACATGTGCTTCTTTTTCTTCGTCGTCCATAGGGATAAATTCCCACAAAGGCACCCAATATTTTGATCTCGATTTTACATGTCCAATTAATGCGCTTGATGATAATTTTAAGTCCTCTCTCTCCTCATTCAAGGCAATATTCTCAAGGTAAGTTACAATTTTTTCACAATGATCCTCTACGTTAGGGTAAATACCAACAAGATATTTCAAGAAAGTAATTGCATTACGACGACACATATATTCTTTAACTTCCAATGCTTTGCCAACATCTTTCAAAATAATATCGTGGTATTCAAACAATAATTTACGAAAGATGTCGTACGTTAGTTCTTGAGTAGTGTCTGCTTCTGAAAACAACGTGGAATTTTTTGCTTCAGCATTGAACGTGCTTTCGTTTGACCATGCATGCAACCTCTTTAGTAATTCTGCAAAAAACAAACCAAGATTTTCTGCCTCGGCAGGAGTAGATGTAAATAATGTACCAAATAAAATATTGCTTTTAATTAGTTCATTTAGAGCAATAATAATAGAAAAATTAGTAGCTTCCATCTTATGCAACTGAAATAAAAACTTCGCTGAATACGCTGCATCAAATGATGAGTGAATTGCTCTTGGAAGAAGACAATATTGGAAAAATGATTGAACTTGCAGCTTAATATTTTCAGTACCACCCATTGTGAACCAATGTGATGACTCCTTAGTTAATCTTTTGGAAATTAATTCATAATGCTTCAAGTGACTCTCGTTTTCCTCTGGAATGACTGAAACAAAATCCTCATTTTGTTTTAAATCCTTCTTATACTTATCTATTGATATTCTTGAGACCTCGCTATTTCTTTTATTAATTAAAAGAGTATCCTTGATACTGTTTATATTCGATTTTAACTTCTCTAATTCAGCATCATACAATTCTTCTGTATAATTGATATCATAAAGGGATAATTGCCAGAATGTTGCATACAAGCCAGTTGATAAATAATCCCAGGCTTTTGAAGATAGGGTTTGAGAGCTTTGACTCATAATATCACTCAATACAGGATTGAAAATATCATCAGAATCTGTAGCTGCTAAAATCCTCTTACTGATAGTCTGTCTCCAAATTTCAAATGCAAATGACGGCGGCACATGGTACTTCGTTGTAAATTCTGAAACCGGTAATAATAATTCTGCCAAATCTTCACTATTTCCGAAGAAATTGATTAGTTGCGTAAATAGATGCAAGACTGTACTTAAATCGTCACTCTTATTTGCTAAGACTTTCAAATGAGATTGATCAGAATTAAACAACATATCATCACCTAATTGGCAGAGCAAAATTAATAGTTCATTAACAGCATCAAGTTCCACGAGAGTTTTAACTAATATATGACCAGATTTGAACCTCTCGAACCGTAAATCATCGATTGTTCTATAGACTACCTTCTCTAATGATGATCCACAGTTAATCATATCAATCTGACGTAACGTTAAATCCGCAATTGTTTGGATACCTCCCATACATATAAATATCTCTCTCAAAACAATTAACCCAACGTTTTCTTTATTATGAAGAGATTTCAATAAGAATGTTATCAATGTTTTTAAATCTATTGCATTAGGATAGCGATGACAAATCTTACCAATAAAAGATGCCAATGATTGAATCCATTGACGTTCATTCAACCCATCATCTTGTATATTTGATCTCCCTGAAGCAGTAAGTCTCATCAAAATTGCCAATGTCAACGTATCCCACCCATAATTATTAAAATATCTTGCAGTCTCGACAACCAAGGTATTTAAGTTATCATAACTTTCAATTTGTTGTAAAATAGTTAAGAAACAAGGCAACGGGTTAGAAAAACTGATTTTGGCTAGTCTTCTCATCATAGGACGTACATTCTCCTTGGACAACCTCTTTAGAACATCTTTTGTGGATTTCTCTGCCTTGCCATACGCAATTTTTATCAATGGATTATTTTTCGCTAATACTTGATGCATTTCACTGTATAAATTAAAACGATCTTCAGAATCATAAAACGATAAAATGGAGTAAGCCTTATCAATTATAATTGAGTTTTCTTCTATCAATGGCATAGCTGGAAAAATAAAGTTTCTAAAATAATGAAGCCATTCATGTTTCCTACTTTCATTGTCTTGATTTTTATTTAAATCCCAAACCCCTATTTCACATATTTTAGAAAACAATTCTAAATCCTTAGCTAAGTTTACACCGTTAAATTTAAGGAATTCTTTTGAGATTTTAAACAAATCATCAGGATTGTTGATTTGAGGTATTTTCTTATTCCAGTTTGTATAGAAGTAATGAAAGCGCTTGTGGGTAAAACTCTTAATAGTGGGCTTAAAGCTCAATAATTCTGTACAGGGAGACTCTTCATAACGAACATTGTTAAATGGTCTTGAAAAAGCAACTTGCTTTGACGTTTGTAACCTATCCAATTCTTCGTCAGAAAACACCTTTATAGAACCATATAATGGTGCTAGCATCGAGCTGAATAAACGGTTTATTAATTCATTTATTTCGTCGTCAACATATGCCAAAAAAGGGTATTCAGTCAAAATATAAATCGAAGGCCAATATAAACCGTTACCTAAAAACACACGTAGTAACTGGAATCTAAGATTAGAGTTTAATTTTGACTGCAAAGTGCCCACCTTTTGTTTTGGATTACCTTGGGATGATGGCTTTTTGTCTTTAGATGTATGTTCATCTTCCTCGTCTTCTTGTAATGGAGATGCTAATGCGAGTGCACTAGCACTTGCCTTGAAAATCTTTTCGTTCAACTGTTTTTTATAATCGGCCTCCAAAGCTTTCATTTCTTCATCGCCAGGGGTTACATATTTATAAATCGATCCAAAACTTACAAAACCTTCCTTAATTAAGCAAGCAAACAAAATTTTAAGGGTTTCAGGTAAGTCTTTGTCTAATGGCTGTTTCAGAATTCTCAAGCCAATAATCTTAGCAGCAGTTTCATTACCACCTTGAGAAAGGTTCTCCATGGATGAAAAACAATCGCTCTCTTCTGAAGGCCACCATTGGGATTTTCTTAATAAATCTATAGCAAAGTCTTGATTCCCAACAAAGTTATTACTATATAATTCAATCAAAATATCAAGAGTACGGTTCGGATCCAAATTATAATGCCCAGTCAATTCCTCAATTATACGGAGGGCATAGTCAACTTGATACGAAGTGTCGCTGTATTTCAAAATATTATAAATTTCTACCATCAATTTGGCATATCCTTCTGATTCTTCATGGATTAAATTATATTTCTTCTGCGTATAGAATTCGTCTCTCTTGTGTGTGTTTAATTGCTTCATCAATGTATCCGTAGGAACAATAGACAGTTTCAGTATCGATTCATGACCTATCATTTTTGAAAATGTTGACGCTTTAATTATATTCTGGCGCTGATGAATTTCCAATAAAAGCTTTTGCAAAGAAACTGACAACGGGAAAACGTCGAACACTTGACAAAATATTACAGCTATGAATTCATCTTTAATTGCCAAAGACAAAAATTGTATGATGGCTTCTAACGTTATCTTTTCTTCTTCGTACACTAATAGAAGCTCTGTGAAAATTTGTGATGTGACATTTTCAGTATCTTGGCTTGTTTGATCGGGAGCTTGCAATAATTGTATTAAACTTTCACTTCCAACCCCTTCGAATTCATTGATTACTTTATCGTCAAAGTACATCAAAGCTTCTGATTCTGTACTCATACTTGAGTATATACTGAGGAAACTGTGCTTTGTTAGATAATCAAATATACTAATTCAGCATTATGTACATCTGTTGTTCGAATAATCAAAAATAGTCAGGTACTGCATATACTCATTACCAATATCTACATCCTAATTTAGCAATCTATACCCTATCTACACATCATTTTTCAAGGTCCTTTTTCGGCAATCGAGGAAGTATATGTATACCTTTGTTCTGTTCACTCTCCAGCATTGCTTTCTTGTAATTTTTTAAGTTTAGATATTGAACCTAGATACTTCCGCAAGTGACAAATTTCATGGTATTCAAGGAACATATTTAAAAACATATCTTTAGGGATTGTATTAGAGATCTCGGAGTAGCAGTTCAGGGTTATATATCAATTGGCATACATTATTTTATCTTGCCGTAGGCGTGCAGTCAATTATCTTAGGTTAAGAATTGTTATGTGTATCGCCATATTCTACTGCAAATCTTTTCGCAGCACTTAAACTTGTTGGCTTCTTGGAGTTTACTTGTTTTTTGGTAACCTTCCCAAGCTTTGTTAGATAAAGAAGTAATTTAGCTTCTTCAGAGAAGTAATCAGATGGTAATTTTTCAAGCAATTCGTCGAAGTTATTGTTGAATGTACTAACTTTTCCAATTTGGCGTAAATTCAATAATTTTGTAAACTGAACGTGTGTATCATACTCTTCACTAAATTGTAGTTCGAGGGCTTGAATAAATTGATCGAAGGTCTCAGATTGACTTTCTTCACGAGCCGTATGTTCATTGAACCAGATTTTGGCCCTTCCTGTCATATTTCTTCCTGCAATGATGATAAGCTGCCGATCGTCCAATTCGAAGTTTTCTGAAATTAAAAGAATTTCTTCCGAAAAATGTTTAATTCTATAGAGGTTTCTGCTACCTGAATAAGTAACCTTGGTATTCTGAAGAAACAATTTAGCCTCTCTTTCTAATGTTTCTTTTTTTGCAATTTCCAACTCTCTCTTTCTTTCTTTCCGCTGAAGTTCTCTTTCTTTTTCTAGTTCATTTCTCATCACTTTATTCTCAATCCACAATGCTTCAATAGCCTCATGTAGAATATCTATATACATTTTTATTCTGGCTTCACTGTACTGATATTGTGATACTATCAGTTTTAGGAAATTGTTACCAATTTAATTTATTGATATATGCTTTATTGGCCAAAATACCTTTGATTTAGCTCAATTATTTTCAAGTCAATAATAAGCTATAATAAACTCCTATTTAAATCTTTTCTTGAAAGGATTGGGGATTAATTTACTCTATTTATATTTCACTTGTACAATACATTGTGAAACATGCTTTGAAACATGGAGCACTTTGCAACCTGTGCATCGTAAGGAATATATGGATAATTATGTTTAAATATCTTGCAAGTAAACATCCGTGATAGTTTAGTGGCTAGAATTACCGTTTGTCGCATGGTAGACCGGGGTTCAATTCCCCGTCGCGGAGCATTTCTTTCTAGCGCAAATGGTTTAGTGGTAAAATCCAACGTTGCCATCGTTGGGCCCCCGGTTCGATTCCGGGTTTGCGCATATTTTTTTGGTTTTTAATTTGACATAAAAATGCAATGCTAGATCTTAAATATTCTAGATAAATATTCTAAATATGAGTACAGAATATGAAACTTGTTTTAGGTAATGGACTTGTCAACCTTTCCTGGGAATACATGCTCCTGTTTAGCATTTTGCTATATTTTATTTTTACGCAACTAATATTCGTTTTCGAAGACCACAGCCTTGCTAAGAATTTAAAAGTCATACCATCGGAAGTAATTAATGCATTGTTTGATAATTTCAATAAAAATTTGAATTTCGATAAATATGCTTACGTTCAGTATGCAACTGATTTCGACTACTTGAACTTGGCAATAATTAATTTTATTGTCTTGAGAAGGTCTTCCACTAAGATACCGAACTTGGTTGTATTATTTAATAGAGCCTTACAAGAAGATAAAAATCGATTCGACGGCCTCAGAGATCTTTCTCTACGATATTCTGTTACGTTGAAGCCTATCCCCATTATTGAAAATGTCAATGCCGAAAGTCCGACATGGTCAAAATCTTTCACTAAATTTCACATATTTAATGAAGTTAAATACGATCGTATTGTCTATTTCGACGCAGATTCCATGCTTCTCCATACGCAATGGAATGATAATTCAAGTATTGTTAACAATGAATCCAATGTTCCCGAAAACCTCGATGAATTGTTTACTATACCTGAAATAATCGATATAGCTTTGCCACAAGCGTATTGGCTAACTAAGCATACTAAAGCTTCAGGAAAAATTAAGGCTCCAGACGGAAAGGGGTATCAAGACGAGATAACCGCATTAATCAATGAAATTTCAAAGTCCGTTAATGATAGCTTAGTTTTTGAAAAGCTTCCATCATTGTTAGTTCAAAGTCAGAAGCTGAACCATAGGAATAATTTTTTTGCAACACATGTTATGGTAGTTAAACCTTCGAATGAAATATTTAATGAATTAAAGAAATACGTTCATAATCCTTGGCTTTGGTCACTTCACAAGAGACATGCATTAAGGAATAAATCTGATTATGATATGGAGGTTTTGAACAAGTTTATTGATAATGTTTTACAAGAAAACGAAAATTTCAAAGTTGGAATATTACCACATAAAGTATATGGTGTATTGACAGGAGAATTTAGAGAGTTACTGCATGAATCGTTTGTCTCCGAGGCTCAATTCCTACCATTTATCACCGGCGAATTGAATGAACAATGGCGACCTATTGAAATTATACGAAATATAAAATTGATTCATTTCTCTGATTCTCCTATACCTAAACCATGGGAGGGCATGAATAATTTTCATTTCTACAATAAATTTAGGATATATTGCCATGATGCCGGTTTTGATGCTGATTTATTTAATTCATTATTCCCAACATCGTGGAAGCCAAGACTCACCACCGACTGTGATAGTGTGAATATTTGGAATTGGATCATGGCAGAATATCAAAAATTGCACAATGAATTATGGATGGTGTAGCGCACAATCATCTCTCGGTAAAAGAGTTAGTATACTATTTAACAATAAATCTACTTTACATATCAGGTCATGTTGCATTTGATAGACATTTCTTTCGAAGCGATTTTTAGGACATTAAAATAATATATATCTAGAACAGGTTATAAATTAAGTTAGATAACGCAAATTGATAAGATTTGAAGACTTAAGTATTATTTTAATTTTGTTCATGCGATACCTTTTTTGCAACTTAAATGGAAGAGATATAAGTTTGCTTTTGATTACTATCATCAATTGAATTGAGATTTATACATCATCTCAAGACTAAACGATGATGATCTTTAAGATAATAAGAAAGTACATATACATCTTTGCAAATCAAAGACACATTTATCTCTGTGACATCCCTACACTAACATCTCTACGCATCATATATTCATTAAATATAATAGATATTAAATTTGAAACCCATTGTCGAGCCTTTCTATAAAGCCTCCAATATCATAAGCTCTATCATCGTTGTGTTTACTTTTTTGTAATCCGTCAAACAAGGAGTTATTATCATCGCTTTCATCCGATGCATACAGTATAGCAAAGCTAATATCACTTCTATCTGTACTCAAATCAATATTCGGGATAAGTTTCATGAATGATAAAACTTTGTTTGATTTGGAATTCATAAATTTGTGGGTCACGGATGCATGTAAAAGATTTGTTAACTCTGCCTCTGATAAATGCGTTCGATTGCTTGTTATGGATTTGAATGCTTTATATACATTATAATTTGGTTCAGCCAATGTGTGCTGACTGTCAATAGATGATTCCAATAAAGATTTCAAGCCAGAAGTTGATTGATTTATTTCCAAATTTCGTGAAAAATAATCCAAATTGTGTGATATATTGATTAAATAGTCAATTGAATCTAAGCTGTGAACAATCATCGGTCTTTGAGCTCTATGCATGTCACTTTGTTCAGCATCGTTTAGATTCTTCTCAACAATCTTCAAATAATCATTGATTCGCTTTAAAGGTGAAGTTTGTAGTTTTTTAATACCTTTTTTTGCCAATTTTACGAATTTTTGTTCATTTGATCCAGTCAACTCTGAAATATTATCAACACATGACGATAGTGATAAGCTTGGGGGTGGTTTATACACGGTAGTTACACCTATCGAGTTTAAACTATTCTGTATATCCATCGATATTTTCTTTAACTCAGGTAGGTTGTTATACATTAACATGGTCTTGGTATCTGATCTATAGCTTTCAAATTCTTCCAAAATTTCAATCAATATTTTGAATTTAATTTTTATTGTCGCAAACCTGTGAAGTGCTTTCTTTATGTTACTACTGAAGCTCCCATCCATGCAATTATAAGCGTTAGAAAACATAGTAAAAAACTCATCCAAGGAATCAATAAGATAGTCGATAGAAAAATCGTTAAAGTAATATGTGTTTCTCACGATCTTTGAAATAATCATGTTCGTTCTATTACATAAAAGTAATGACTTGTTTTCATACTTTTGTTTCTGTCGAGCCGAACTAACTATTGTTTCAATGAATCTATCAAGGACAACTTTATTTTTTTTTGCATTCAAGGGTTCAGGGCTGTGGACAGGAATACATGGTTCCTGTAGTTTTTCAGATAAATCGTTCACTGTCTCAACTACATCTTTATTCTCCACGCCGAAGACTCCAGCAGTTTCGGTGCTGTTATCTTTGGAGCTATCAAACTTAGTCCCCAATTGAAAGACTTTAAACCACTCTAACACGTAGGTAACGATACATTTCTCTTCGGGAACAAATAAAGTGAAGTCTTCTGAATCAGCCAACTGCGGTATGCTCACTGTTTTTGCTATTTCAAATATCTTGTTCATATTTTGTAACCTTTTGGAGTATGGCTCAACGGGTACTTCTATCGGTAAGTAGTAATCCAATATACCAAGAAATATCAAATCGGGTCTATTTATCTCCAACGACCAGTCTCTATCGAAATTGGTCACTTGGTTTAAGCCCTTTTTACGAACGATTAAATTCACCCACTCAAGGAGTATTTGCTTAACCTTGACAAACGAGGTTCCATCACTAGAACTTGGCATGGAATTGGTGGTAGCGAAAATAAAAATTGACCATATAAGTCCCAAAATAAGCTTGAGATTTCCTTCAACTATATTATCAGCACTAATATTACAAATGTTGATCTTTAACACAACTTGGACGAATTGAAGAAAATCATTAACGTTCTCATATTTCTGTAGCATGAAGGTTGGTTTTTTATAGACCGGATGCAAAGAATATAGCTTAGCCTGGGGATTTTTATCTGCTATCTCCACGATTATCTTATTGATTAATTTAACTAATACCAACCCATCCAGTAAGTCATACTGTAAGTCAGTAATTTCTTCCTCTATCTTGGAATTTATCCATCTTGTCATGGTTTTATGTTGCAAAGCAACCCAATCATTAGACCCTTCTTGATTAGTTGCGTGTGACATCTCATACTATTTAACGAAACAAGACGTAAAAAATAGTTTTAGAATTAGTTTTAACAAATTACCTAAATTAAGTATCATCAAATCCTTTTACGTAAGAGGTTCTGATACGTCCCTAAAACGGCATATTTATACGATGTCTCAAGTACGGAGATTAATGCGTCAATTTGCCGATAATTAAATGTTTCAAAAGCGCGTTTCAAAACCCTCTATCAATGTAGAAAATCGGGGCGACTACTACGCTACCATTAAATATACGGTACATTAATATTACATATTATTATATAATTGGTATGACTACAAATGAAAAAGATAACTAGAAGATTATAAGCCATTCGAATAGTGTTGCCCAGTAGAAATCATTATCGAATTGTTCCATAATTGTTCTCGGAAAGTAGCTTTAGATAAGTTAAGTATACAAGATAACAATAATGTAGCAACCAGAAGTTTAATTACACTTCATGGTGAAGAAAGGATGGTCCATGGCCTCCTTTGCAGTAGGTCTTAATTGGTGGTCGTATGTTAACAATTTATCGATAAAATCAACTATTTCTTCGGATATTAAATGTTGGTTATCGGAATTGATAAACTGGGACCAAGGTTTTCGAGGATAGTTACCTAGGATGCTGTCGTACTCATCGCTCAATTTTATGCCGTATTTATTAACATAGTTCAATAAATCCTTTGTACCCAAGACTTTTGCAATTTGTACCAATTGATCGTTATTAGAATCACCTCTGAAAAATGGCTCCTTTTTGAAGATAATTGCAGCAAGCATGCATCCAACAGACCACAAGTCCAAAGAATAATCATATTGTTGCAAGTTGACCAATAATTCTGGTCCTTTATGATATCTCGAAGCAACTCTTACGTTGTAGTCCATACCTGAATGATAGAATTCTGCTAAACCCCAATCGATTAATCTCAACTTCTTGGTTAATGGATCAATCATGATATTTTGCGGTTTGACATCACGATGGATTATACCCATCGAATGTGAATAGTCCAAAGCTATCAAGAGCTGTGTGAAGTAATATTGGATGTCACTTATCGTAAACTTAGGATACAAGACACGGAAATCAACATTATTAACCTTTTCAAAAATTAATGCAGGTATCTTCGACAGCTCGTCCCTGACAATATCAAGCAATCCTATAACATTAGGGCCACCCGTCAAATTTTTTAAAATTTTAACTTCACGATAAATTTTCTTCATTTTTACCGGCTTCAACACTTTTATAACGCATGGTTCGTCATTGTAAATATTAATTCCTTGAAACACTTCGGAGTATTTTCCTCTACCTATTTTACTGATAATTTCATAATTTTTAATTTGACCCCATTCTATTTTATGAGTTTCATAATCCCAATATTCAGTCGGTCTATTACTATTAGCATCAGCGTAAACTCTCGCTACTGAGTAGACTCTTGTATTTACACTCATGGATATATATGTAGAAAAATTAGTTTATTCAATATGTATTCCAGGAGTATTTACTAGAGTGCTCTATTGTTGTTGACTGATCATCAACAGTGGAAATTGAAGATAATGCTCATCGCCAAAAACTGCGAGCATTTGTGTAATCAACATAGAATTAGCTATCTGCTACAGTATACATACATATAATGATATAATCCTACTATAATATGTATATATGGAACACTATATCAATAGTTACAGATTATAATAAAGTTGACGATATTCAGATATGGAGCAATACAGAAGGTGATAGCAAGTTAGGTGCAAACGCGTTGAAGTCCAATGACAGTTTTAGAGTCATAAGTTACGTCAAATGTGAATTGATACCCATTTATTTACTTATTAGCAAACCTTTAAGGATATATTCAAATAACGAAAAGACAGCTGAGTTTTTTAAAAAGGAATTAATACAATTTTCAGTCAATTATGACCACATAGGACTAATGATAAAGAATGAGACAGATGAAAACTTATTCCTAGTTTTATATGTGGAGAGTAATTCAGGTGATCTACAGATAAAATGTATTGTTATTGATTTCAGCATACTAGAAAAAGTGCATCAAGCGATTGAAAGCGACAATAGTCCAATAAATACAAGTTCGTTTATAAATTTGGAGAGTTCCATTATCATTCCGAAGTCTTCAAATACAAGCATATTCGACAAAGTACTATCTGGGAAAGGGCGGAGGCTGAAATCGAACCTGTTTATAATGCCTAGCACATCGATTGCGAAGCGTCCTGCAACACAATTATCTTCTTCTGTCTTAACGACAAATGACCAAATAACTCAGGCAGTTAGCAAAGTCATATTATCTGGTTTGAGGATACGAGGGTTGAATTTAAATAGTACCAACCAGTCTACCAACGAAAAAATTGCCATAAAGGAGGTATACAAGATGACGTACAAGTCAACTATGTTCTCGTTGCGAAAATTCAACTATGGGTTTAATCAAGAGCTGCTGAAATCTAGCAAAAATGGCCATGTGGAATTAAATGACATTCAGGATATAGTTGAAAAGTTATTGCAAGTATTTGTGGACATTGATGATCTAGTATCATCGAATTCGACACCCAAGCCCTTTTAATAGTTAATGATGTTATTATTATAAGTATATACATGAGAGATTAATAATAACTATATTATAAATCAGCTACACTAATTTCCGATGATTGAGCAAAATCAGAAGAGGTCTTGTTCGAAGCTGACTCTAATTGCTTAGCCAATTCACTTTTACGAACATTTCTTCTGGCAGAGCTCTCTTGTCCCATATGATCTAACAAAATAGATTTATTTTCAAGTAAATATCCTCTTTTATCAGGGTTGGAGTAGTATCCGATGTCTCTTCTATGAGTGGGTCTAGCTTGAAGCGGCAAATAACCTTTTCTCAAGTAAAAGTAATCTGGGTCTACGTGTGCCTTTAAACCAAGTTCGGAATGATAAACGGCCGTAAATTTTTGCTCAAGGTTTTCAATAGCTCTTATAGCAGACAAAGATGCCTTCGATGCTTCAATACTTAAGGGAACATTGTAGTCCTCTTTTCCATTAGCTAATATCTTAGCGCCATCTTTCAAAGTACCGCTAATTATGCCACAGTCCTTCATAACCTTTATAGTCAAAGTCTCGCCCGGATTTAAAGGAATTCTACCCGTATTCCAGAAATCCTGAATCCTTTCCAAATTAATATCATGATAGATTTTCCTATGTGGTCTCTTGAAACCAATAATTGGGAATCTCTTGTAAAATGGGGTTTGACCACCTTCGTACCATTTAGGAACCTTACCTCTAGCTTTTTGACCTTTTTGACCTCTTCCTGAAGTTTTACCTTTCCCTGAAGCTGGACCTCTACCGAGTCTTTTATATTGCGTTACAGCTCCCTCGAATGGTTCTAATTTCCCTAAGTATGAAATATTACGGAAACTAGTAAGCAAGCTAGACCCAGAAAAAGCCTTGAGCTTGAATGACTGGCCTATATTGAACATTTCCTATTGACTTTGCCTATTTACTTGAAGCTCTCTATTCTTGAAAATTCAACAAATAAATTTTGAAAAATAATCGATCAAATTGGTCGTGTATAATAGAAGATTTTGAATTATGTGCGATTTATTGATTACTGGCTAAATTAATCAAAAGAATGACAAAAGTAGGATAAATATCTTCATCTTTGATTTATAATACACATATTAATGATCAAATATGTATGAATATCTATTAAAAACTAATTATGAATTCAAAATAAAGAATATAATTTATTTAATACACATTCATGCTTACAATGGTAATTTTAAAGATTTTTATGACTTATACAAGTACTTTTTAGAAAATAAATCAGATAAAAAATATTGGGATCAGGAAAAATATAATCATGAAGAAATATTAAGATTAAATAATTTTTCTATATTAAATCTTTGTATAGCTAGAGGTATCATGTTTAACTTGAATTTCGCTATCGAGATATATAAATCAGATTTAAAATTCAACAGAAGAATTTTTACTGCATTAACTCAAAAATTTATAATTAATAATATTCTAGTTGATTCTTTAATTGAAAACTTTATTCCAATATATCTATGGATACCTGAAATTCCTAATAAAGAAACATGTTTATATTTACTAAACAAATATCCTGAAAAATATAAATATCAAATAGCTATAATAAGTATAATAAAAAACTGGGAAGATATATATTTAAAAACAGATATAAAACCAGAAATTTTTATAGTTGATTTATGTCAAAATTTAAATAGAAAAAACATGTATCAAGATCAAATCATTAAAAGTAAACAACATGATGGATTTTATTATATTATGGATTTTTCTGATGAAATTTATTATACTAATACAACTAAAAAATTCGAGAAAACTTCTACAGATGAAGTTAAAAATTTTATTCTTAAAGATAGAAATAATGATGAACTTGATGAAACTACTAATACTAAAATGAATGAAAGAAAATTAAACTTTAATGAAGTTACAGCATACGATCCTCATGAATTAGGAATATATAATTATAGCTACTTAAACATAAAAGAATTTGAAAAATCGTTTCTTTTAAGTGTATATGGAAATATGGTATCATATGAATATAGTAGAAGAACTGGAGATTTCGATGACTAAAATATGATCATAATTTTTGGCTCATTGGGGGTTGAACTCCAAGGTCTTTTTTGTTATGTCTCGCTTAATCAATTTTAGACCTAAGAGTAAACTTAGTAGGTACGCAGTATATTTTGGTATGACATACTCAAAGTTTTATTTTTGGATTTTTAATTGATCAAATTCAGCAAAGCTGCCTTATTTGGCATGGTTTTTATTATTTGTAATAATTGATACTTAATTTCCTATATAATGAATATCAATACAAAATATTATGCAGCATACATAGGTGATTTGGCTATGTATACTAGCTATAATATTGATTTTTACAATTTAGATGATTCAGAAATTAAATGTATTAAACATGGTATATTAGTAAATACAGAATTTGCTTGTTTTATCCGTAAAGAATATCTGGGTAGAGATAAATATAATTTTATTAAACATTGGGTTTCAAGAATTATTTGTTTTGATCAAATAAAGGAGCCAGAAATGAGAGTTTTTAAACCATTTTATTTGTGGATAACTCCAGTTCCTAAATCTAACACTTTTAAAAGTTTATTAAATAACTATAGTCATTTAAAGTATAATGTAGGCAAAGCTTTAATTATGTATGCAGATGATTACAATAAATTTAACAAAATATACTTTGAATATGATTTTGAGCCAGAATTGGAATTATTTAAAAGTGCAGCATTAACATGTAATGAAGAAGTTTATAATGACCAATTAGAAAAAGCAAAGAAGTTAGGGTATTTTTATATTTATTTGGATATGGAAAATGAAATTGTCTTAGAAAAACCTAATAAAATTGATTATAAAAATATTAATGTTGAATTAAGTTTTGATATATCTATTTATGATTTTTTAAAAGTAGATTTTATAACTAATAACGTAAATTTACCAGAATTTGATTCTAAAAGATTAGAAATATTTAAAGAAGATTATGAAGAATATGAAAATTTTGATTGTTGAGATAATTTTATGAAACATTCTTACATCCTTAAATGCATTATTAATCTCATTATAACGCTTAAAAGTTTTGGATAATGTGAGTATCATTTTTATTTATTTTTATAGATCTACCACTATTATCTCTTTTACCTAATTTTAATTCGCTTCCAATACCACCGAAAAAACCTATAATATCTATAGGATTAACATCACCTGTTACTCCCATAGTGTTAAAATAAGTAATGCATCAATAAATATTCCAGTTACTCCTAAAGGCAAGCAGGTTTAAAGAAAGTTTATATGTAAGGGAAGTGGGTATAAATTATAACTAACACTTGGTCTACTATGTATATTCTACTAATCTAACTTTATCCTAACTTATAGATTGATAACTAACTAATTACTCTCTATTTAGGTCCTAATCTCTATTCTGAGATTTACCGGGATTCTTCTACATATTTATAGTTTTGCAATCATGGCTGTAATTGCAATACGTATAGTTTACGTATGCTTACAACGTATACATATATGAGCGTGTTCTTTCACAATTTGTAAAGAAACTGGGGACCAATATGGTAATTATTTATATTCTGTATATTATAATTCTATAGACCAAATAGAACTTCTTATCCTTAGCTAACTCATTAATTTTAACTACCTATAATTAGTTCTTAATTTCTTCCTTCTTTCGTCTATCTCAAGACTCAGGGAATAATCACCTCTATCACAACTTTTGCAACGCTGAGGTATACGTACATATATTGTTAATATATGTAGTTGTGTCTATTAAAGCATTAAATTTAAGCCTTTATGGCCAAGTTGGTAAGGCACCTCACTAGTAATGAGGAGATCGTCAGTTCGAATCTGGCTGAAGGCATAATTTTTTGAAATATTTTTATACGCGATATTTCGAACAATTAAAAAGATCATACAAGCTAAAGGAAGATTAAATTCGTTGTAAAGTTTATTTTTTTTCGTAAAATACAATTATAAAAGCAATCAACCGTTTGGGTAGACGAAAGCACAAATGAGCTCCAATAATAGCGAAAATGATGATTTAAAGGAAATATGGTCGTTATTCCAGGATAGTCCAGAAGAAATCCAACAAAAGCGTCAACAGATAACGAAAGCAATTAATTCCAACAATAAATCATTCCCAAGTCAAATTTCAATCGTTACAGCTTTTGACGAGTTATTACTGTGTTTTGCTTTAGGTGGACAGGTTAAAAACTATTACAGATATGGTTCGTATTCAACATGCGCAGAACAAAGAGAAAAAATCTGGTTTGCTTTGAAGAACGGGACATTCTCAAGTAATCTAAACGAGGAAATTGACTACGATATTAGTCCCAAGGAACTTGAAAAAAGACAAAATGTACAAGCATTTTTCAAAAAAAGATTATTGGAAGAGAAGGCCCAGGGAAGTTCAGAAGACATATGGGATGCGAGAGAAAAACCTCTAAATCAACCATTTAAGGAATATAAATAAGTCGTACCATCATATCATGTACATAGCACCTCAAGGCATTTTCACTATCTTTCTGTATTTATTTAGACTATAAAATGTATAAGTACATTATTACATCAACCACTAATGCGGAAGCGATGTAGGGAAGAGATGAATTAATTTGAATAAATAGTCAAACTAAGACGAATAAGAATGCTGGAAGAAATAATTAGTAAGTACATAAAATCTAAACCTTTTTGGCGTCTCATCCTTTCCCCTTTTACATTATAACACAACTTTTTTTTTCTGGTTCATTATCATTAGCACCTTTTGGTTTGGCGTTAAGAGCACATCTAGCCGCTTCAGAGAAAGCCTCGTTAACACCTCTATTCTTTTTGGCCGAGCATTCTAAGTATCTCAAAGCACCGACTTTTTTGGCGACAGCCAAGCCCTCTTCGTAACTTATTAATCGTTTCTGTTGTTGGTATGGATTTGAAGACGATTGCGAATATGGGTTGAACGATTCATCTTCTGCCCCTCCTGCGTTTCCTCCATTTTGGTCCACATCTGTATCTTCGTTATTTCTCAAATCACACTTTAAAGCCACTAACACCAATTTGACACCCTCGCAATGGTCTGCAATCTCACCAACCCATTTCGATTGGACGTTCTCTAACGAGTCTGGAGAATCTATAGAGAAACACAACATGATACAATGCGTATCTGAGTACGAAAGCGATCTTAATCTGTCAAATTCTTCCTGTCCAGCCGTATCCCACAAGGATAATTGAACCGATTGGCCATCTATGAAAATATCATGTACGTAGTTTTCGAACACAGTAGGTTCATACACCTGTGGAAAGTACCCTCTTGTGAAAACATTCAACAATGACGTCTTACCACACGCACCATCACCTAGAATTACTATTTTACGTTGAACTAATGCGTTAGTACCAAATCACACATGTCATTAATTTTTCAACTCATTTGAATTCGTCAAAACTAAGAATTGAATATTGAAACCAAATCCATATCCAAAATATATAATACATACTCGTATTTTGACCACCGCCACAAAGAGGCATTATGAATTATATTATGTACTAAGTTAAAGGTCTAATGACTTATCAGAGTAGCTTGAGGCTGAACAAACATAAACACTGAAGATACAATTTTAGTGTGACGTGCGCTTACCACAATTGTTTTGCTACTAGAGCCTATACTATGTAGCATATGATCATTTCTTCTGGAAAGCCATTATTCTTGACGATTTTCGCTTATGACTCCTCGGTTAGACTTGTGCATCCATGTGTAAGATATTAACTCTAGTTATATTTTACGAATGAATCAATTTGATGATTATACCTCTTCGTAGGCTCACGACTCTAGGATGATGAACTCAAAAAAGATGATTTTTAGAGCAACGGAACTATTCAATTACGGAATTATTCGTTTATGAGATCTTCAAGAGTATAGTTCGGATATTCACAGTTTAGTGAAGCCTCATTCGTAGTCTTCTACTTATCTGGGTCTTCCTTGAAAGAATACGTCTGCAGCCCGTACCACATTGGTATCTTTAACGGAAATCAATACAGTAATTGGGTATTTCTGTTTGTAATATTTTGAATGAACCGATTTGCTACGATTCTTGCTACCCACGATGCGTAGTGCCAGTTGAGAATGTAAGAATAAAAGTCCCATGATTACTAAAATGTATGGCTGCCTATATCCTATGTATTTAATTCTTCAAGGCATTTATTCGTGTATATAATTAAGCTACTCTCAATTTATGCAATAGCTTTTATTGTAATGTATTCACAAGCTTGTTGTAAATACGTCAGCCACTAATAGATATCAGCGATATAGCCAGAGTCCTAGGCGACTCTTCAAGTAACTTACTCATTCATTATCAATTAAATCTTCAAGATACATACTAGGAATGGCTCTTCTGTTATTCTTTCCTGGAGTATTCAATTGCTGTTGTTGTTGCAGCTGTTGAGGTTGACCTTGTTGCGATTGTGCATGACTATTAAGCGAGTAATCACTGTTGTTAGTTTCGTTGTTGATGTACAAACTGGGTACCAATTGTGAGTGTCTATTAGTGGCAGGTGATGGGTTTCCCAAATTGCTTGTCGAACCGCCAAATAATGAGTTAGTAGAGCCTCCAAAATGCCCTGACTTTGTTCTGTTGTGCGACATGACTTCAGCAGTTGGCGAAATAAACATCTTGGTCAAATCATGCTTCGACGTAGCTGCAGCTGTTTCTGAAGCATATATAGTCGAAGTATCTCCGATTTGAGAACCACTAGCGCCGGTAAATCCACCTAAGTGTTGTCTGCTAGCATGATGAGATAATAATGGTAATTTAGCCACAGACTCGGTATTATAAGTAGATGAAGCAGTAATCCCATGACCACCGTACGCTGTACTATTGTTATTTTGATATTTTTCGTACATTTCCTTATCTCCATCCAAAGTTTTCTTTGCTAATCTTGATGCTGTTAATGATCTGATCAAATGGTAAAATATGAATCCTAAGAAAATGGCCCCAACAATAGCTCCAACGGCAATAAAAACTGTACCTGAAGGGTTAGAATGTCTTACGATGTAAGGATTATCATTATTGGCAGGAACAGTAACTGCCGGCGTTGTGTATGAATCCGGATCACTTAAAGTCGGTAAAGCGTCACCACTACTCATGATTTAGTCTAATTTATCTTTATTTATCACAGCGAACTTGAATTTATAATACCTTCTTCGCTTGAAGAGTTTATTGATCAAATGTAATAAGGGTGTCAGATGATAATTCAGTTATTGAAATCAAAACATATGTTACATTGAGAAATTTTCTCTATTGATTTGAGGCTAATTTTGGAAACTGTCTTTGAAATTTTGGTATTCGCGCGACATTGATAATGCTATCAGTTAATCCAGGTAGTGAATAGTGGGTCAGTAAGAGTATTTGATTAGATGAAAGAGATGTGACGGGTGTTTTTATTTATAAGATTAGTGTTTCACTCTAGGATGGTTTTTAGAGTGAAAAATCAATCAATTGGCATTTTTTTGAAATTTCGTAGAAAATGATATCATATTGCAAATATAGTAAATATTATAATTTTATAGATAGTTAGATAGTTAATAAACTATGAACAATGAATTATGATTTATACATTAAATTTGAAATATATTCTGTGCTTAATACATATTCGACGTGCTTTATAACCACATGAGTTGATATTGTAAATGTACAATGTTTAATTAGCGAGCAAGACTCTTAAAGATAGACAAATCAAAAGAAATGTTGAAGAGTATATAACTTCGCTGATTGTTACCAGGAGATTAGAACGTATTCGGAGGTAAACACGAACGTAGACCATTTTCATTGTAAATGGACGTCGAGGCGGATTTTGGGTGCAAAATGGAAACAGGAGATTTGTATTATTTTTCACAGATAACATATAAGCAAATAACATATAAGCAAATAAAATATAGAGCGGACCATAATTGAAATATCCGTATGTATATGGTAGCGACCTCCTTGAAGTTAGCACTGTTCATAATAATGACCAGAATCTAGTCAACGAACGAAAACGATCGACGACAGAGTTGGATTATTCTCTACCTCCAAGATAAGCAAATAAGGAAATGACGACACATACCACTTCTGTCGCTAATCTACCAGTCTAGACTATACCGTATCCTACTCACTACTACCCTGCTACCCTGCTATACTGCAGTAGATCAGTTGGTTATCACACGACATCACTGATAAAAAAACTATTCCCAGAGATGAATGGCATATTTGCAGATCAATATCCAGAATGAATACCGATGAACCCTTGACGTCACACGTCCGTCCTGCAACAGACGTAGTGCTCACTATTCGTATAGTGAAATCATTCCCCTACAGGAACGTCAAGAACCATATTCTACCATCGGTCAACTTGAAGGAAACCACTCCACTGGATTTAATAAAGTCTCTCCGCAACATCATAAACACTACTGGTGGTTTGAGACCATACCGTAACGTCACATACGACACCCTTAAGATCTACACCAAGGCCCATGGCTCCAAGTCGATGCAATTGGTTATAAACTTGGACCACGATGACGACTGGGTTTTGCTCTGCGAGGACACCTCCAACCCCATCGCCGGAGACGGAAAGTCCTTGTACGAGTTGGAGGTCGAGAACGAAACCGAAATCAGCATGTTCAATTGGTCCGACTACCAGGAATTCAAGCAAAACCCCGAAGAAAAATGGTAGTTTTTTTAATATCAAATATCCTTTAGTCTGGAAGCTAGACATGCTGAAAATGTTCTAGCGGAGATTCTTGATTGTCTTAAAGGTACAATACCATATTCGATAGTATCTACATACATAAATATACAATAGCATGCAACAGCAAATACAGCATACTAATACATACGTAATGCTAATAATAAAAAAAATAAGGACTCCTCATCAGGGGCTCGAACCCTGGACATTTCGGTCGACTCTTTGACAGAAATCTTTAATCCTTAAAAGCCGAACGCTCTACCAACTGAGCTAATAAGGATTGTCCTAATGAAAAAAATCGCACCGCATTTATAATATCGGTATCCCCAATGGGTCATTTCGTGCACATGGCCAAAACATTCGTTTCAACCAATAAACGATTAGCCTTTGTTCATTTGAAAAATTTAACGTGAGTATAATCAATTCTCAGTCCATTAGTAGTTGTTGATAAATATTATATTAATCTAACTTTGTTCAATTCAATTTCTAATAAATTGGTCAATAATTTTAATCCAAAATGTTTAGATCTACTGCTAAAGCAGCTAATCCTTTAGTTCAAAAATTTATTGCCGGTTCTGTTGGTGTCACCGGTTTAACTGCATCATATTTATTATATCAAGATTCAGTTACTGCTAGTGCCATGACGGCCGCAGAACATGGGTTACATCCACCAGCTTACGGATGGTCGCACAATGGGATGTTTGACACATTTGACCATGCTTCTATTAGAAGAGGATACCAGGTTTACCAAGAAGTTTGTGCTGCTTGTCACTCATTGGAAAGAATTGCTTGGAGAAACCTTGTTGGTGTTTCCCACACCACTACTGAAGCCAAGGCGTTCGCTGAAGACTTGGAATACGACGACGAACCAGATGATGAAGGTAAGCCAAGAAAGAGACCAGGTAAGTTGGCTGATTACATCCCATCGCCATACGAAAACGAACAAGCTGCTAGAGCTGCCAACCAAGGGGCTTTACCACCAGATTTATCATTAATTGTCAAGGCCAGACACGGAGGATGTGACTACATCTTCTCGTTATTGACCGGTTACCCAGACGATCCACCAGCTGGTGTTGTGTTACCAGAAGGTTCCAACTACAACCCATACTTCCCAGGTGGGGCCATTGCTATGGCTAGGGTTTTGTTCGATGATTTAGTTGAATACGAAGATGGTACTCCAGCCACTACCTCGCAAATGGCCAAGGATGTTACCACATTCTTGAACTGGGCTTCTGAACCTGAACACGATGACAGAAAGAAATGGGGTTTGAAGGCTCTTATTATTGTTTCTTCCTTGTACTTAGTATCCGTTTGGGTCAAGAAATTCAAATGGCAACCAATCAAGAATAGAAAGATCAGATTCGACCCCCCATCTAAAAGAAAATAGATAAATGATTGATCCATACGTTTTATCATTGGTCTTTCTGAACAATTGCACTTGTTGGAGTTCGATTTGTTTCTATAAGATTTTCAATTTTTAAGTTTCTAGTTGAGAAATTGAAACAGAAAAAAAGTTACTTCCCTTTGTCATGATTATGAAAATACTATAAAAGATCTAATAAGTTTATTTTATTAAAGAAAGAGATTTAATTTAATCTGTTTATATCGCCAAATAACTAATCTGTTTTGGAAATAATTTAAATTTAACCTATCCTTTATATTATTATTATATTTTTTATATTTTTTTACATTGTTCCTCATTTAACATACACTAGATAGTTATTTTTTTAATTTATTCATTATTGTTATATTCGATTGTAAGGGTAGATTCTAACTGGCTAAATACATTGGTTTTACTCGTAAGAGGATTTTAAAAAAAAGACATTCGATTTTTGGTGTTATATACTACTAGCCTTAAATCGTCCTGGTTTCGGCATCGATACGAATCTTCTATCAGAGTTCTTGATTATTCTATAGAAGCCATTAAGTAATCTTTCCAAAAATGAAATGTAACTCGGCGAAATTAAATTCCTCAACTTTCGTGTCCTGTATTTTTATTGGCTGGTTTTGCCGAACTCCTTCATCTCTCGGCGAAAATTAAATTCCTAGTAATCAAAAGAAGTCTTTTATTTATAAGTCAAACTTTCTTCTCAGAACTTCGTTACTTATTATTATACTGTTACATATTCATTATTACCATCTCTTATATTGCATATCTCATATTCAAATTTTGTAAAACAACAACATTTTACGATTGAACATGAGTAATTCTACTAAAAAGGATGACTGTCATGACGTGACAATAGATAGCACTATATCAGATATTGAAATAGAAAGGTCAGGCTCTACAAATAATGTTATGATTGAACCAAGTCCCAAAAGTTCTTCAGAATTGTTGAGCTCAGAATCAGTTATTTCTGATTCGGACGCAAGACCATCCAAATTGATTATTTTAATCACGTTAACATCATCTATAAGTGGGTTTATGTTTGGGTATGACACCGGTTACATATCGTCTGCGTTGGTGAATATTGGCACTGATTTGAGCAATAAATTATTGTCTAACGGAGAGAAAGAATTTATTACGTCTGCTACTTCTTTGGGTGCGTTGATCGGGGCTATCATTGGAGGCATATTAGCCAACTTGATTGGAAGAAAAATGGTGTTGTTAGGATCAAACGTTATTTTTGTTATAGGAACTATAATTCAATTAGCTGCACATACTGTTTGGACGATGATTGTTGGTAGATTTGTTTTGGGACTCGGAGTGGGCATTGCGTCTTTGATTTCGCCTTTGATGTTGAGTGAATTGGCACCGTCAAAATATAGGGGCCGTTTGATTGTTACCAACTGTATGTTTATAACTGGAGGTCAATTGGTTGCCTATTTTATAAACTGGGGATTAACTGGTGTGAATAATGGGTGGAGAGTATCTGTTGGATTATGTATGGTACCCCCTATAATTCAATTTGTGTTGTTTTGTTTCTTACCCGATACCCCAAGGTTTTATATTATGGTAGGTAGAGTTGAAGAAGCTAGAAAAGTTTTGAGCAAAACTCACCACAATCCTTCCAATGCTTTCGTTAATGCAACTATTCAAGATATGATCGCCTCCAATTCGACTGTTCCAGGAAATAATCCATTAGTTCAAGCGTGGAACTCAATTAAAATCATTCACACAAATCCAGCAAATTTTAGGGCATTAATCTTAGCTTGTGGCTTACAAGGTATACAGCAATTTACGGGGTTTAATTCTTTAATGTATTTCAGTGCAACAATTTTCGAAACTATTGGGTTCGATAATGCAACTGCAGTATCTATTATTATTGCCGCTACGAACTTTGTGTTTACAGGGATTGCATTATGCATTATTGATAAGATAGGACGTAGACGTATCCTATTAGGTGCAATTCCATGCATGTGTATATCATTAGTTCTTTGTGCTATTGCCTTCCACTTTTTAGGTGTGAAGTTTACATCAGATTCTGATGTCATTGTTGAAGCGAGAGGCATTACTGGCTGGGGGATTGTTATTATTCTCGGTATGGTGTGGTTTGTGGCTTCTTACGCTATTGGTATAGGTAACAGTGCTTGGACTGGTGTTGAATTATTCTCAGATGTAAATGTTAGAGCTGTCGGCTGTATGTATGCTGCTGCTACTAATTGGGCTGGTTCCTTAGTTATTGCATCCACTTTCTTGACCATGTTGGAGAATATTACACCTCCTGGCACTTTTGCATTTTTCGCAGGTTTATGTTTTGTTGCATTCTTTTTTGTTTTTTTCTTATTGCCAGAAGTTTCAGGCTTGGAACTAGAAGAAACTACAGAATTTTTAGCAAATGGATTCAATGTTAAGGCATCTCGTCAAATTTCTAAGGATAGAAAGAAAGTGTCAAAATTCGTTACTCAAAATGACGATCACAGTGCATAAATTAATAATTATATTTTGGTAACTAAAAAGCTTTTAATTCTTTATTCAGACTAGTCATATAGTATTCATTCATATAGATGTTTCAATATTAATAATAATAGTAATTCATTTAACCTGAATTTTTTTTTGCAATCTCAGTCGTGGCATCGTTCAAATATGAAAGAGCATCTTAAATTGTCTAATTCAATTATTCTTAGCAATATCTCCAGAGCATAATCGTTGGAAGTATGGAGTGTCCTGAACCTAGTGAATCAGTAATACCGAATGACCAATCAACAAAATCTTGCTCGATTAAGTTGCAACCCATGAATAGGTTTCGTGATATGAGCAAATTGCGTAATTATGAAATCATTCAAAAGTTGGGCCAAGGGACATTTGGGGTAGTTCAAAAAGCCAGAAATATTAAAACGAAGGAACTAGTTGCATTGAAACAGTTAATAAACCATTCAGCAAAAGAGGGATTTCCAATAACGGCTATGAGAGAAATTACCATTTTGAAGAAATTAAATCACAAGAATATTTTGAAAATAATAGATATGATATATGAAGAGCCGAAAATTTCAAACCCCCAGGATATACTTCATCAGCGTGGTTGTTTTTACACGGTTTCTCCTTATATGTGCTCTGATTTAGTTGGCTTATTGGAGAATCCCAATATAAATCTTGAAGTATCTCATATTAAATGTTTTATGGAACAATTATTGCATGGTATTCAGTACATTCATGAGCAAATGTTTTTACACAGAGATATAAAGGCAGCAAATATTCTCATTGACCGTAATGGAACATTAAAGATTGCTGATTTTGGTTTGGCAAGAGTATATCATGGGTCCCCTCCAAAATTCATGAGTGGACCTGGTGGTGGTGAGAGAGCTTATACTGGGCTTGTTGTAACGAGGTGGTACAGGCCTCCGGAATTATTGTTAGGAGAGAGAAGGTATACTACTGCAGTTGATATGTGGGGTATTGGGTGTGTTTTTGGTGAATTATTTACGCGGAAACCAATACTTGTTGGTAAGACCGATTCACATCAAGCGCAACTTATATTCGACTTGGTTGGACCTCCAAATTCTATAAGCTGGTCAGAAGCTACAAGTTTACCAAATAAACATGATTTAAATATTGGTTTAACGTGCCAAAGAAGCTTAGAATCAAAATTTGCACCTTTAATGAATCCTGATGGAATTAATTTGTTATCTGGCTTGTTAACTCTTGATCCATATAAAAGATTCAATGCATTGGATGCATTGAATCATAACTATTTCAAAAATGAACCATTGCCAATGAAACCACAAGAATTACCAAAGTTCGAAGAATGTCATGAGATAGATAAAGAGAGGTTTAAATTACTAAGAGAAAAGAAGAATAATATTCACGAAGCCAACAAAATTCCCAAAGCACACTTTCCAAAAGGCCCAGGTGAATACAATAATTCAAATAACTATCCTAGAAACCGAAATGGTAGCTTCCCTTTAGCATTACCAAAACAACCAAAGTTTTATAATCAACATCAACAAGAAGCACACGTACCTCAACAAATGCATACTGATACATATATACCTAAAAAAAGGGATGATAAGCCCGGCGCCAATGCTCCTCAAAAAGAATCAAGTGAGCCGATAACCTCGTACCAGAGTTTGAGAGATAGGTCTCCGAGAAGAGAAGGTCATATATCTCGAAAGCCTTCTACGACAAATTCCAATAATATCTCGTCTAATTCGTCTGCATCAAATGTCGGTGGTACCTTATCTAATCCTACTCATCAAAAAAATCGCCCAAATGCCAAGGCATCTGCTGGTATATTCATGACAAACTCAAGGAAACAAAGACCCAAACCGAATCCGCAGTCATCTTCAAGAAATGTTTCTGACCAATTTAAGAAACGTAAACTCCTTCCTGACGAGCAGAATGAAAGTGATTTAACGGATTTTGACGAAGACGTCAAGGATAGTAAGCAGTTAGATTCGTTTCTAGACTGGGATACGTTCACAAGGTCACCCGAAAATAGGAAACTACAACATGAGAAGAAGCAGTTCGAAACAAAATATAGTTGAATACTCCCCCACCTTAACCCATACGCAAATGAATTCTATCACCAATAAATAGTATTATTATGTTCATGAGAATACGAGCCGATTTCGGAACCAGATACGGCGATTATTGGTCGCGAAAAGTAATCTGATTAATCAGATAAAACCTTAAATAGATCAATGTATCATTCAAAGCCATACAAGGCTTAATTAATTACTAATTCAAATATATATATATAAAAGGATAAAAAATTATTAATTAAATTTGATTACAAGTCATCAAAAAATCCGACTGGGATGAGGACGTTAGACAACTACTTCTCGGTACAAGTATTTCTTATTGTGTTGCGAGAAACACTAGAACTGGCAATTATTATATCAGTATTATTAGCATTCATTAAACAGAGTTTTAATTCCAATAATCTTTTAAATTCTAACCATAACACGTTGAATAAGAATCATATTGTTGATGGTGATGAAACATCAGAAGTATTACACGAGACCGGTCATTCAGAGATCTCAGATGATCAGCATACTAGCGTTGCTGTAGACAACTCGTCGATATACAATTACTTGAGGCTCCAGATATGGATCGGTGGGTTATTAGGAGTTACGTGTTGTTTAATAATTGGATCGATAATCTTGGCAATATTTTACATAATAGGCAAAGATTTTTGGTCAGTAACAGAGCATTACTGGGAAGGCACGTTTTCCATACTAGCTAGTATCATTATATCAGTAATGGGTATAAAAATATTGAGAGTAAGTAAAATGCAAGATAAATGGAAAAATAAGTTGTCAACATTGATTAACCAGTCTAATTATATTGGGAATATAATGAGACAACCAAGTGATAATTCTGAATTATCAGGAAAGGTTTCTAATTTTTCTGAAAAGTACGCCATGTTTATTTTGCCCTTTGTGACCACGCTAAGAGAAGGAATGGAGGCTATAGTTTTCATCGGAGGTATTGGGATCAACGAAAATACTTCAATTTGGGCTATTTTTAATTCATTGGTAACAGCGTTAAGTCTTGGTTTGCTAATCGGTGGTTTACTCTACCGCCTGGGAAACACATTATCCTTGCAGTGGTTTTTGATCGCATCCACTGGGTTCTTATATTTAGTTGCGGCGGGATTATTCTCTAAGGGTGTATGGAATTTTGAATTGCAAAGATTTATCGATTTATGCGATGGATTTGATGTGAGTGAAACGGGCCATAGACCAGGCTCATATGATATATCCAAAAGTATATGGCATGTAAACTGTTGTAACGGCGAGCTACAGGATGACGGTCCTCTTTGGATGGTCCTTACTGCAGTGTTAGGTTGGACCAATAGTGCTACTTATGGGAGTGTCATAAGTTACAACGCTTATTGGATCACGGTAATTTTGGTATTTGCTTCATTGTTGTTTGAAGAAAAACATGGTCGCTTACCAGTTATTCCATTAACCTGGCAAAAGAAGAGAATTGCCAAAAGGTCAAGCTCTCATTATGCTCCAGTATCGCTGATTGATACTTCAGCTATTCCCCGGGAAAGTATTGATTCCGTAAATTCAAAGACTCCCTTAAATAGCTAATTTAGTATCTGCCCGTAAAACACAATATAATATATTAGACAAAGAGATACATTACAAAACCTTTTCATGCCATAGACAATGCAATACTTACAGGAAACCTGTATCTTCCTGTCGAATAAAATTTTGTAGTTCTTAGTTTAGAATATATCGGTTCCAGATTCTACCATGTTCTAATATCCGCCTGTAAATAAATCCGGTCGAGTCTACATAGCCGAATAAAACAATGCTTTCATCAGTTTTATCATTTGATCAATATACAACAGCGTCGGACGAATTCGAAAAATATTTTTTTATCAGAAGTTATCTGATTGGATCTTTTAATATAACTTTAAATGAAAGTATATTTATAACTAATTATGACTTGTACTATACATAATATATTTTTCATATTTCTAAACAGTATTATAATTGTTATTGCTGAAATCAGGTAGAATAATTTCTCCTTGGTAGTATATCTCTAGTTGACAGCGACCGTTGGAAGATTTTATGACTAGTATTTCAGAATCACTTATTTTTAAGCTATTGTTATGACAGCAAATCAATTCTTGGCATCGGTAATTTTACAAGTCAAATGCTGTATAATTCATTTGGCTGCCTTAAATTTGGCGCAAGGCACAATCAGATAACTAGATACGCCAAATGCCTATTGTTAAAAAAACATGCACATGAACAGAATTTCCATTTTCGGCATTGTTCAACATTATATAGAAAATCGTAATTAAGACTGTTGCCTAATTTTCAGTACGTTAGAACTTACCAGCCAATCGGCTATACAACCTGGGGTGATCAATAGGCAGTTTCCTGCAGCTTCTGGCTTACCTGCAACAAATGTCAAAAAATATGTTAATGATACACATTTATTTTATCAGTTGAAATTTTTCAACTAATGGAAGTATTTAAGTATATCATCGTTTCTATATTTTTCTTCGTATATGTTTCTTTAAATATTCTAATATGAAGTTTTCGTCAATAAAATACAGCTTGTTGCTGTTATTTTTATTTATTGTTGGTATCAAAACTGTGGATGCGGACAGAGGGGCACCTTATACAAATTATGGCTTAGCAGGAAGAATAGCTTCATCATGTTCTGGAGCTGTCTCGGCCACTGCTACATTTTGTGATCCAACTTCGCCGTATGCTTATACTTGCTACTGCATTGATCCAAATGCATTGGCTATGGTTGCTGGATGTTATCATATTCTTGACAAGATGTCACCAGAGTTTGTTAGCAAGTTAAGTGAAAACTGTGAAATATCTGGACTCTCCATTACATTTGACCAATTTGAAGCAGCATATGATAATTATACTTCTCTTGCTAAAGATTCGGAGGATATCAAGGATTTTAATGCAACCATTCCCATTGACATTCCTGTCAAGTTAAATTCCACAGTAGTAAAGTTATACGTTGAAGCCTATGATCAATTTTTGGGAAATTATGACAATTCATTATATTATGGATCTGGTGTTCTAGGATACTGGGCTCTTATATCTGTGGTTGCAATTATTGTGAACTGGACAAAACTATTATTCCCAGGATTGGTGAGAAAGTTTACCGGTCCAGTATCAAACACATGGAGAAAACATGTTACGTTACCTGCAGCAGCTAGCAAAAATAAAACCAACGAGAAACCCTTCTTGAAGGTCTTCGACTTCTTGGTGCCTTCAAGACTTGAGACTTTAATTCTCATAGGTTTTGTTGCAGTCACTATTGCATGCTGCAGTGCTAATATCAGATACGTTGAGAATGACCCATTATTTGCAACTAGACGTCTTGCTATAGTCCGTTATGTTGCTGATAGAACTGGGATTGTGGTATCAGTTAATATGCCATTATTGATTTTATTTGCTGGTCGTAATAACTTCTTACAATGGTTGACTAGATGGGATTTCGCAACCTTCATTGCATTCCATAGATGGGTAGCAAGAATTATTTTTATTTTGGTAGTTATTCATGCTTTTTGCTTTACCACTTCTTTCTGTATAAGAGGCAGTTATGCTGTACATATGATAAGGACGTATCTTATATGGGGAACTTTGGCTACAGTTGCGGGTGGTGTCATCATGGTACAAGGCATGTTGTTCTTAAGAAGAAAATGGTATGAAATGTTCTTGATAATTCATATCATTATGGCTGCATTATTCATTGGAGGTGCATGGATTCATGTTGACGAATTAGGGTATGTCTGGTTTTACTATGCTACTGTAGCAGTATGGGTATTTGATAGGGTTGTTAGAATTGGAAGATTAGTAGTGTTTGGCTGTCCTAAATCTGAAGTGATACTATTAGCTGATGAGACGTTAAAGGTTGTAGTTCCAAAACCATCATATTGGAAATCGGTACCGGGAGGACATGCTTTCATTCATTTTATGAGACCTTCATGTTTCTGGCAATCGCATCCGTTCACGTTCACAAGTTCCGAAGAAGAAGACAAAATTGTATTGTATTGTAAGGTCAAAGGAGGTGTGACGCATGGGTTATATCAATATCTTGCTAATCATCCTGGCCGTACTACTCAGATTCGTGTTGCATTAGAGGGACCATATGGAGAGCCAACAGCAGCTAAAAGATACGACTCTGCAGTATTTGTTGCAGGTGGTAATGGTATACCAGGTATCTACTCCGAAATTCATGATTTAGCGGTCAGATCGAAGTCCAACATCAAACAATCATTGAAATTAGTCTGGGTTGTCAGAGAGTACAGATCATTGTACTGGTTTTATGAGGAAATACTTGCATTGAAGAACACCAAAATCAACACTACCATTTACGTCACGAAGCCTGAATCTCACGCTTACGTGGAGGAGTTCAACCATCGTATCCCACTTATCACAAATGAATCTGATTCTGATGCCGATATAGCGGTTGAAAAGAAACACGAAAAGATCGAGGATAGTTATTCTTTGAAAGAAAAGGATATCAGTGGAGATAGTACTGATGAAGATCCGGTCGATAAGAACAGAATTATTGAGATCGTGAAGTCTGAATTGTCGCATGTCACCTTCAAGGAAGGTAGGCCATCAATGGAAGAGATGGTTCTTCAAGAAATAGACGAATCGAATGGATCAGTTGCATTCGTTACCTGTGGACACCCATTAATGGTTGATGATTTGCGTCATTCTGTGGTTAAGAACTTGGATAACACGGAGGGCAAACGTGTTGAATTCTTCGAACAATTACAAGTTTGGGCCTAATATTTTTTGGCCATTATTTATAAATAGTCCCCAACTTCATCTTGGTTGAACTGTAGCTCAGAAGTCAAATAACATCTAAGTAACATGTTTATATATATTATTATTATTTCATATTTGAAAGCGATGTAATATCTAGATATCATATTTTTTTGCATTAACTGCACTTACTATCGTTCCGTAAAATAACCGGTGTTTTCCGATAGGATGACTTTAGGTTTTGTACTATGTCCGATTAATCTTATTGTATATTTGTTTCATTTCAGAAACTCTACAGCTTTTTAATGCAGCTGTCCAAAAGTAAGGAACCAAAATGTACAAAATATGCATTTGACGGCATTTCATACGCCCAAATCATGGTACAAGTCTTGGCCTGAATTCACCACGCAGGTAAGGCATTTTGACTGAAAGACAAACTCTTGGCAACGAGACTATCAAGCCTTACGATTTGGTAATGCTTGCAGAGATTTCACGGAGCATAATCTGATAACCGGGTACATGCAATATTTGTGTTGTAAAATGTTACTGCATATGTAAAACCCACTATTTGCATAACACGATATTATATAGAAGCTGCAACTAGAAATTATAGATATTAGTTCAGCAACACTTTCCAGCTCATTGGTTCAAATGCCGAGCTGATGTATCTAATAGGACATATGTGACTATGTAATAGTCACAGCTAGCTGCACAATGTTTCAGATGACACCTTGGGGTTTAGAATCATTGGTCTGATGAAAAATTTCAATCTAGGAAATTACTATTTAAGTAGAATATTCTCCTTGTATTCTTCGGTTACTGAAGTTTGTTGTAGATCAGGTTATCATTTGACTTAAAAATATTATTATGAAGCTATTTTCAGTATATTGTACGTCGCTACTTTTGCTCATGATGGATGTTAGTGCGCATGGTGGAGGTAGAGGTGAGAGCGAGAGAAGTATTGGGAGCGGTGTCAGTAGTTCAGAACATGGAGGTAGAGCAGAAGCTAGTAGCACATATAATATTAGTTCGGAAAGTAGTAGCACAGGTGGTAGCTCGCACGGTAGTAGCTCAGAAAGTGGCCATGGTGGTAGTTCACAAGGTGGTCATGGTGGTAAATCCAAGAAAGGTGGGCATCATAACCAATCTGGTAAGCCATATTCAACTTCAAACTTATCACAAATAGCTTACACTGCTTGCTCTCAGTTGGTTTCAGCCACTGCAACATTTTGCGATTCAAGTTCAGAATATTTCAGTGCATGTTTCTGCGTAGATCCAAACGCTTTAGCTACTATTGCTGGTTGTTATCATATAGCAAACAAGGCGTCCAAAAACAATGTCAAGACATTAAGCTCAAATTGTGAAGCATACAAAATTAATATTAGTTTTGACCAATTTGAAGCAGCATATAAAAATTATACTTTAAATGCCAAAGAAACAAGCCAAATCAAAAATTTTAATGCCTCTGTTCCTGTGGATGTTCCAATTAAGTTAAATGCGACCTCAGTTAATTTGTACCAGGAATCTTACAAACAAAGTTTAGGTAATGCTTATTTTTCGTTATTTTATGGATCCGGCATTTTAGGGTATTGGGCTCTTGTATTCTTGATTGCAGCCATTGCTAACTGGTCGAAGCATTTATTCCCTGGCTTGGTAAAAAAGTTTACTGGCCCAGTATCTAATAAATGGAGAAAATATATCACGTTACCAGCAACAGGCACCAAAAGTAAAACCAACGAGAAGCCTTTTTTGAAATTCTTTGACTTCTTAGTGCCTACGAGACTTGAAACTATAATCATTGTTGGTTTCACGGCTCTTACTATCGCAGCATGTAGTGCTCAGATTAAATACGTTGAAAATGGCCCTCGTAACGATAATAAACATCAAACTCTACTTCGTCTTGTGGCAGACAGAACAGGGATTATTTCAACAATTATCATGCCATTATTGATCTTATTTGCTGGTCGTAATAACTTTTTGCAATGGTTAACCAGATGGGATTTTGCTACCTTCATTGCATTCCATAGATGGGTAGCAAGAGTAGTTTTCATTTTGGTATTCATTCATTCTATTGCATATACGGCAGCTTACCTTATGTCTGGTAGATATTACTCTCGTATGCAAAGCAACTTTATGGTATGGGGAACTATAGCAACAGTAGCCGGTGGTATTATCGCATTCCAAGGCATGCTATACTTTAGAAGAAATTGGTATGAAATATTTTTGATAATTCATATTATTATGGCTGCATTATTTATTGGAGGTGCATGGATTCACGTTGATGGATTAGGATACGTCTGGTTTTATTATGCTACTGTAGCAGTATGGGTATTTGATAGGGTCGTTAGAATTGGAAGATTAATTGCTTTCGGCTGTCCTAAATCTGAAGTGATATTATTAGCTGACGAAACGTTGAAGGTTATAGTTCCAAAACCATCATATTGGAAATCTTCACCAGGTGGACATGCTTTCATTCATTTTATGAGACCTTCATGCTTTTGGCAATCACACCCGTTCACATATACCTGTTCTAAAGAAGAAAACAAAATTGTGTTGTACTGTAAGGTCAAAGGAGGTATAACTCACAGTTTATATCAATACTTAGCTAGTCATCCTGGACGTACTACGAAAATCCGGGTTTCTTTAGAAGGACCTTATGGAGAATCCACTGCTGCTAAAAATTATGACTCTGCAGTGTTTGTTGCAGGTGGTAATGGTATTCCAGGTATTTATTCCGAAATTCATGATTTAGCTTTCAGATCGAAGTCTAATATCAAACAGTCATTGAAATTGGTCTGGGTTGTTAGGGAATATAGATCATTGTATTGGTTTTATGCGGAATTAGTTGCATTGAAAACTACCAAAATCAATACTACTATTTATATCACGAAACCTGAACTTGAAGCGCATGTTGACGAATTTAACAACCGTATTCCGATTGTCATAAATGAAACTGCTTCTGATCTTGACGTTACCGTCGAGAAGAAATTTGAGAGTGTAGATGACACCGATTCTTACAAAGATAAATCAAGCAGCGGAGATAGTTCTAGCGAAGAGCCAGTGGACAAAAACAGAATCATTGAAATCGTGAAATCTGAATTGTCGCATGTTACCTTCAAGGAAGGTAGACCATCAATGGAAGAGATGGTTCTTCAAGAAATAGACGAATCGAATGGATCAGTTGCATTCGTTACATGTGGACACCCATTAATGGTTGATGATTTGCGTCATTCTGTAGTTAAGAACTTGGATAACACGGAGGGCAAACGTGTTGAATTCTTCGAACAATTACAAGTGTGGACATAATTTTTAACCCTTTTGTTTATAGTCTCTAATAGCATTTAAAGTGTGTATTTCATACTAGCTATTTTGTTCAAAAAAATTCTAATCTTTCTATATCAGTTTTATATGTTTCATTATATATTTTTACAAATTCTTTAAATTTATTTTATTAACTACATGTTTGGAAATATAATTACAAGTTTTTGTATTTTAAATAGATTATATATGCTGTCAATAGTTCATGAATGAGATCACATTTCAAAGAATTTTATTCGGTATTATTTTTTAACATATGGCTATATATGATCCATTAGGCTTTACTTCTTCCAAATACTTATATATTATCTAGAAGTCCCGAGCATCTAACAAAACTGTAAATCAATTCGATTATTTCTCTTCGTCGATGTCTTTAAACATTTCATCAACCGAAGCACCTAAATATAACTTTAATGTTCGCCTTGTAGCAGGAAGTATTTTGCATTTCACTAACGTTTCTTTGTTTCCTTCTGATCCTATCCTATCGTATGCTTGAAACCTATGACAACCACCAAATGCAAAATAGTACGATTTACCTTCTTCTCTAACTTTAAAAACATCTACAGGAGGCAATTCTCCTGCATCCATGTCTTCAATATTACAAGTTGCGGAGGCCATAGGAGTGCCTTGAAGGGTTGATACCATCGCATCTATCTTTTGATGATCTAAAACCGGAGGAATTGGCCTTCTTATTTCATTTAATGGGATATAATCAACTTTTAAATTTGATGATTGTAATGACATATTTTATGTTTTATTATAGCATATAATGACTATTAATTTTTCTGGTGTTTGGCCATTACTTTATATACTTGCTGCAATCTCGAACTTTAATAAGCGAGAGCTTCTGGACTGCGATTACTAAATAGAAAAAGTCTAAGACTTCCAAACCCTTAAAACGTTGCTACATTAATAACAAGACACATATTTGATAGGCTAATTCGATTAGATGGTTTTGGGACCTTCCTAGGCCTTGGAATGTTGGGATAATTGATTATAAATGGCTTGAATTCTTTGTATTAGCTACACGAGACTTGTATCACAAAACGGGAAACAGTCTTCAAATGAGATACAGCAAGTAACGGTAACTTTGATTGCATATCTAGAATTCAAGATCAAGGTCTCGGCGATTTAAATGATGATAATCAAATTTGAAGCTACCTTTACTTTAGACTATATAATTACTAAGCTAGGCTAAACCCTAGTCCAGTTTAATAGTATAAAAGTCGTGCGCAAATACAGAAATTTACAGAACAATTCAATAGATGTAAACCTAAATATACCAATTACGATATAGAAATGTCGGACGAGTATTGAAACAGGTCATATACACTATGAAGAAATGTCTAATAAAAGGTAAAAATATAAAACAATAAAATTTTCCTGTAATACCGAAACGCGCATTTAAAGTTATCTTTACGATCAAGAAATTATCTGATGAAATCTGTTTAAGGATTCCGACCTCGGTGATGCTAAAGATAAAAATGATGAACTTGATTGCATTATTAAATATATTTAAAATTAGACTCCACTTTGAACAAAACACACGATATAAGACCACGGGATATTAATTGGATACGTCTAACAAGAAGGTGGTATTCATATCGTATTATAGGTACCCAGGTCAGGTCGTTTGAATCAAGTCGGATATAGTGAAATCCGGTTTTTTTTTCTTCGAAAACATATTGGAGCCATACAATTTTAGCTTGTAAATTTATAAATATACGATCCCGTAGAGATAAATAAATAGTACTCGAAGTACGAATCAAAATTACTAATTGTATTTATTGCAATTACAAGAGCATAATTTACTATCAAGGTATTTCAGTTTATTTTATTCATTATATGAAGCAAGTTTGATCTGAAAATTATTTATTGTAAGTGATTGTCTTCCAAAGACTGTGTTTCGTACCATGTACTACAAATGGGCATATACATCATTTTTCATAGCCATATTATTGACGCCATTTCTAATACCCACAAATAGTGCTTTAGCTCTGAAGTATAGAAGAATAAAAGTGGTGTTAAGTATATGTTTGTTGATATCGGTATTGATCAGTGTAACGCCAGAGAAGGCGGTTAAGGGGGGACCAGTCCAGACATTTGGACAGTCAACAATAGCGCTCTTGGGATGCAGCTTTCAAATAATGAAATTGGGTTCATTCTGTGACCCAAGTTCGGGTGTTAATGCTCGTGAATGCTTCTGCGTCAACCCAAATGCTATGTCGACAATTTCATATTGTTACATGACAGCACACGAAGGACAAATAGACTCATTTTTGAAGGCTTGTGCAACACAATTTAATGTTACGGTTACCAGAGAAAGATTTGAGGAATCGTTCATCAATTATACGAAATACGCAAGGGTTCCAGACCAGCTTGATCCTTCAGGAGTGGTTAATCATCCGATAAAGTTGAATGATTCCATGATACTGACGTACACACATGCATACGACCAGTTCCTAGGCAATTATGATAGATCTGTATATTATGGTGGCATTTTGGTTGGGTATTGGTTTGTCGTCTTCTTGCTCGCAGCTATGGGAAATTGGTCAAAAATTTTATTCCCGAATACTGTCATGAAAATGACTGGTAGAATTTCGAATGTATTTCGTAAAAAAATAAGTTTACCAGCTACTGGAGGGAAAAGAAAAACAAGCGAGAAACCATTTCTCAGAATATTGGACATGTTGGTTCCTACCAGGGCTGAAACTTTAATATTAATAGGATTTTCAGCCTTAACTATCCACCTTTTACAAAGTAAAATTGAATATATTGATGGCGATCCAGTCTTCAGTAACAAAATTTCTGCTTTATTGCGTTATACTGCGGTAAGAGCAAGTATTATCAGTAGTGAAACCATACCATTGTTAATTCTATTTGGTGGTAGAAATAACTTCTTACAATGGTTAACAAGATGGGATTATTCCACGTTTATTACCTTTCACAGATGGTTGTCACGTATCATATTTTTCCTTGTCGTCATTCATGCTGTCTGTTATTCCTTTTACATGGGAGATTACTTTGAGACTATGCGCGAGACATATTTGATATGGGGGGCTATTGCAACTGTTGCTGGGGGTTTTATAATGATCCAAGGCTTATTAGTATTGAGAAGAAGGTGGTATGAGATGTTCTTAATAATACATATTGTCCTTGCAGCATTATTCATAGGAGCATCCTGGGTACATGTTAATGACCTCTACTGCCTCTGGTTCTATTATTATGCTACAGCATTATGGGTTTTCGACAGAGTGATAAGACTAGGGAGGTTATTCTCGTTTGGTTTTCCTAATGCCAAGGTTGTATTATTAGCAGATGAAACTTTGAAAATTATAGTTCCAACTCCAGAACACTGGGAGTCGGTCCCAGGGGGGCATGCATTCATTCACTTTTTGACTCCTACTTGCTTTTGGCAATCACATCCATTTACCTATACTATTGCCGTTGATGATCCCAATAAAATAGTGTTGTATATAAAAGTGAAGGAAGGTGTAACGCAACACATGTATAAGTATTTGTTGCAACACCCAGGCAAAAGTACTAATATTAGAGTTGCAATAGAAGGTTCGTATGGTGAATCCACTGCGGCGAGCAGGTACGATACAGCTGTGTTTGTTGCTGGTGGTAATGGAATTCCTGGTATATACGCAGAGGTATTCGACTTAGCGGTTAGGACTAATGATTTAAAACAATCATTAAAACTAATATGGGTAATTCGGGAATATAAATCTTTATTTTGGTTTTATGAAGAATTATTAGCATTGAAAGGTATTAATATTGAGACTACGATCTATATTACAAAACCAGAATCACATATTTGTATACAAGAGTTCAATAACAGACTTTTGAACACTGATATGGATATATCAAATGACATGGGTCAAGGCAATGATACAGTATTGGGGAATATGTCTAATAAGGAACACAAACAATGTGATATTGTCAAAAAAATTAAAACGGAGTTGAGCCACATTAAAGTTATAGATGGAAGGCCAATGATGGGCTTGATGGTTGCACAAAATATTCAGGAAGCAAAAAAATCAGCTGCCTTCATAACATGTGGTCATCCAAATATGGTAGACGATATTAGAGCATCAGTTGTAAAGAACATTGATAATGAAGAACATAAGAGGGTAGATTACTTTGAGCAATTGCAGGTTTGGGCCTGAATAAATTATAATTCTATTTTTAATTAATAATAATTTTTACAATATTATGTATCTCAAATAAAAGGATAATTAATTTAATTTGTGATGTGGGCCATTGATGATGGATATTATTCTATTCGTTATGTCGAGTTGAATCATTTTCATTTGTTGCTACGTTTGATAGATCTTTGCAATAGATCAATCCTACTTCACATTTTGAGTCAATGCGCTTTCAAGACACTGGGATGCAAAATGCCCTTCTTTTGAACAGTTGTAACATATATACTTCTTGTTTCCCTGGTATTCAATGTTTACAGAACCGATTTTCATTTCATCATGACCTGTTCTTTCATTTTGATCTGAGTATTTACGACATTCAACTTTCCTTTGTGGATCTAATTCAACAGTCTTCTTGACTTGATTATTTCCGAAACTACCAACCTTTATTATGTTTTCATATACTTGACTTATTTCAATGGCTTCAATCAATGTAAGTGGATGTTCATGTTGCACCTCAATTTTGATTTTAGGCTTTAGGCCAGAAATGTAAAATATCACTTTTTGTTCTTCTGTAAAAAAGTCTTTCGGTAATTTTTGTAGAAAAGATTCAAAATGACTACTATATTCGATTACTCTATTATTCTGCTTCAAATTTACAATATCCTCGACTTGTTGTTGCTTGTCATTGGCTCCTGCAAAATGATGTATAAGATGATGAGTGAACTGCTGAAAAGTTTCATCCCTACATTTTGCAGAACACCTATAAGCATGAAACCATTCCTCGGCTCTTCCTGTCATGTTCCTACCACTTAAAGTAATTAATTGTGTATCATTTAGGCTGAAACGTTCTGAAATACGAAGTATTTCACTGATAAAGTATTTTATCCTGCTGGGATTTTTACTACCTGAATATGGACCAATTGTAGCATGCATGAGAAATGTATGTGTTTCTCTATGAATAGCTTCTTTTCCAATAAGCTGTCTTGCCTCAGCCTTTTCTCTTAATTCATTTTCAATCTTTGTTGACTCCTTTTCAGCTTTCATGTGGGCATCAAGTTCAGCCATATAACCCGGGCTTCTGATTAACATTAGGCTTTCTTTCTAATCCGATATCTTAATTTGTTCTTCGTTGAAGAACTAAAATTGTAAGAACTGGGGAATATACAATTCAATGTAATGGCTATATATTCTGTTGTTATCTCGTACCAAGTATAGAATATGTCACGTAACTTGTTTTATTACCCAGGTACTACTAACCAGTTTCTAGTTTGTTTACCGGTTTTTTCATGGTTCAAGAAGTAAACTACTATTTATACTCCAATAATAAATTTTTTGCAACACTTTTTATTCTTGGATATATATAGCCTATTCACAATCATACCAATCACACTTACCAGGTTGTATAGTGTAGTGGTTATCACTTTCGGTTTTGATCCGGACAACCCCGGTTCGAATCCGGGTACGACCTTTTTTTTATTAATTTTTCAAAGCTTTTTTTTACATATGCAACGTTTGCTGGTTTGATGGGATTCTGCCATATGCCCCACTACATTATTCAGTTTTTCGTGATTGATAGTCGCTATAACTATGAACGTCTGAGATGTACTGTCGTTTCCCAATCTTTAGATCATACTAGTGATGGATGGATGAGCATATCACGTGACTATGGTTAAGATGAGCAGTGGAATTTTTTTTCTAATTAAGAATCTTAACTAATAGAAACAAGAATAAATAGTATCAAGCTGCCCATATAATGATTAGAACTATGTATGTATAAGAGAAGGTGATAGAAGGATACTTTGATAAATGGGACATCAGATTACTAACAATATAATAGTAAACCAAAGACTGCTCGTTCAAAGAGAGCCTTAGCCAAAAAGGAATCTAAATTAGTAGAAAATACTAAGTCTGCTTTGTTTGTGCCAGGTTCTTCAGGTAATAAGTTTTTACACGATGCCATGTGTGACTTAATGGCGTTGAAGAAGCCAAATGTTAAAAAGTTCTCGAAGAAGAATGAAATCAGACCTTTTGAAGATGCCTCTAACTTAGAATTTTTCTCTGAGAAGAATGACAATTCGTTGATGGTTTTCTCATCAAACAACAAAAAGAGACCAAACACGTTAACATTCGCTAGATTTTTCAACCATAAAGTGTTCGATATGATTGAATTGTCTATACAAAATAATTCCAAATTGTTACAAGATTTCAAAAAGTTAACTTTCACCATAGGATTAAAACCAATGTTCGTTTTTAATGGACCTGCATTTGACAGTCATCCAGTGTTTCAGCATATCAAGTCGTTATTTATGGACTTTTACAGAGGTGAAGAAACTGATTTACAAGATGTAGCTGGTTTACAACATATCATTGCGTTATCAACTGGTGAGATTGAAGATCCAAACTCAAGCTCGTTACCTTTGGTGCATTTCCGTGTATACAAATTGAAGACTTATAAATCTGGACAGAAGGTTCCAAGAGTTGAAATTGATGAAATAGGTCCAAGATTCGATTTCAAGATTGGTAGAAGAATCACACCTCCACCAGAAGTTGAGAAGGAAGCATACGCTGTACCAAAACAATTACAACCTAAGCAAAAGAAGAACGTTAGTACTGATTTTATGGGTGATAAGGTTGCTCAAATTCATGTTGGTAAGCAAGATTTAGGTAGATTACAAACTAGAAAGATGAAGGGTTTGAAAGCTAAATACGATCAAGATGACTTTGACAATGAAGACGAAGACTTCCTTTCAGCTGAAGAGGAACCTGAATCTAAGAGACAAAAAGTTTAATCTCGACCATTATTTTGAATAAAATTTGTACATTATAATTGAGTGATTACGTTAACATACCGTTAATTGCTTCAAATCAGTTAGCAGTGTATTTTCATATGCTTGCCAAAGATATAATCATCCAGATAGAGTAATTTATATGGAATATATATGGAATAAATGAATATTCTACGTACTAGACATCGATAAATATTATGTAAGATACCAATCTTGTTTATATAATCAAAAATTTCATCGCATATTGAAAACTTAGTAAATGAAAACAAACTGATCTTTAAGAGCTTGCAATTAGCACATACTACTGTATAGAAATTCTTCAATGTCTTTCACTCAGGGATCTATATTCAAGCCAAGGCAATCAAGTCGTTCTCCGGCTGCAGATAATGGCTCATCTACGTCTAATGAGCCGGCAGAAGGGAGCAGTAAGTCTGTGTTTGAATTGACAAAGAATAAGAAGTATTGTGTTTCTCGGCTACCAGCCTTACCAGCAGTATTAGAATCAGACTCTTCAGACAATTTATTAAATGGATATTCAGACAATGCATCCAATTATGCACTTGTTATTAATGAGAAGGCAATTCATGTTTGGAATTATAATTCTACTGATCCATCTCCTTTGTCAATTCAGTTTCCATTAGATCCTAGTTCATATTCGTTATTGCCATTAGGTATACTAACTCGCCCTTCGAGTGGAACAAGCCAAGATCCAGGGTTAGTAATTATTGATTCTTCATCAGGATTAGTGAAATTTTACGAAAGTGTGCAACATGCACCGGCGTTGGGATTAATTAACAATAAGTTATTGGAGTTGACAATTCCATTAAATAGCAGTAAAGGGGAGTACGTAACTTTAGCCGAAAATGTCGAGCCAGCAGGTATCGTGATTGCTACATCATGGAAAAGATGTGTATTGATATCGTTAAGAGATTTTAAGAGTAAACCACAGTTATCATATATTGAACTCTTAGGGCCATCACACTCGGGTGGACTTCTCTCGTCTATCTTTAATGGGTTCAGTAAAAATGACGACCATAATGGGAATGTGAAAGATGAAATCGTGAGTATAAAATCGGGTAAAATCGCAAATCATGGCATGACACAACAGATTATTATTCAAGACTCTGTTGGGGGATTTAACCTTTTTTCATATCAATTGTTTTCTGCAAATGCAATTCCATACATTGAAAAGAAAAAGACTTTGAAACAAAATTTAGGAGTGTACTTAGAAAACAGCATTGATGGCTTTCTTCCTGGTTCTAGTTTGAATACAAAATTTTTGGATTTATGGCCCTTGGAATCGCAAGAACTTCATAATATATACTTGGGATTATGCCTTATTGATGAAGCATATCGCGATAATGAAGGCAAGAACTTATTATTAGTAACCATGAAAATTGATGAAACTGGTGTTCTATTTTATGGATCCCATAAATTAATTAGGTACGACCCTAATTTAATTATTTCTTCAAATAATAAACCAAAATTATATGTTCCAAATCTGGGTAAGACTGCATTTATTACGTTCGATAATTCGGTTATTCTAACAGATATCAATACATCATATATTGAATCAAAGGGCACAGTTCAATATTATAAACCTAGATGGGAAGATATAGTGAAGTTAAAATCAAACGTACAAGTGATAGGACAGGGATATGAAAACAGATCAACTAATACCAACCCAGCTGTTATTTTGTTGACAAGTAATTCTGGTGTAATACGCATTGAGAGATTTCCAGAAATATCGGATAATGATATGGAAATAGATGACGTAGATGTTGTTGACCCTATTCAGATTACAAAGTCACATATAGAACAAGCAATATTTTATTCTAAATCTTCCGCCATAGAGTTTGATATTAACGAGGAATATTCAAGTGATATAGTTATCAAAGCTCTTAAGAAAGTTTTAGATGAAATTTTGGACTCTACATCCCCATACTTACCTGTATTCTTGCCCTCTATTAAGGATTTCTTATCGATGAAATCGAAACTATACCATGGTTTGATAGATTATACAAAACGGAATTTTATGCCACTTTGGCGCGATATTGGTCCACAAATCACTGAATATTTGGAAAAAACTGAAGTTGCTCTAAATCTATGGGTATTTATTAGTGAGGAACCCGGAACCACAGAAAAATTAACAGGAGTTTTTAGAGAGTCTATCCTTGAAGTTGATGCGGTAAAATATTCGAAGGATGAAGATCTTATTCGTAAATTTTTCAGCCAAGGATTATCATCAATTAATCAAGTTTTAACTACATTTATCGAAAAATTGATACAAATTGATTACTCCTTAACAAATATCTTAAATTTGATTGTTAAAACGATGCATGATGGAGTATTTGAGAACGATTCACGTTACATCATTGGAAGCGACATTCCACGTTATAAGTTATGGATTTTTGAAACATCTTTACTATTAAGAATTGAAGAAGTCTTTAGCAAAGCGTATTGCAATAATAATAAAGATCATGAATATATTTCAACCCAGCAGACACGCTCCATATTAATTCAATCTTGTGAGATTTTATATTATTTTGTGACAAATGCTATTAAGTTTATGCAAGAACAAGAAGGCACCAGCGACCAACTCAGGGAATATATAAGATGGTATAAATCGCGAAAGTTTGAATGGATTGATGCGTTAATAAAACGTGGGTTGGACAAGGAGGCCATTGATATAGCCGAGAAGTATCATGATTTATCTTCATTAGCGCAGATTTTGGAAGCTGAAAAATCCGCCATTAATGAAAGGTATGGAGAAAATAGCCAGGAATATAAAGTTTTGTTGAACAGATATTCCTATTATTTTGAAAAGTTTCAATACGAGTTTGCATCTAATCTATTTGATTCCTATATAAAGAACGATAATATCCAATCCCTTTTAGTTGGCTTTGAGAATTATAATCATTATGTTGAAGAATATTTTTCCAAGAATAGTAAAAAGACGTCAGAAATTTCTTGGATTCGTAACCTCATGGACAAAAAATTTGTTCAAGGAGCAGAAACTTTAATCGACTCTGCTCGTTCTAAGAATGAAGATTTCCAAGAAAATATAGAATTGAAATATTCTCTTGCTAAATTATCAGCTATTGCATCTAAAAATTCTGATGATATGACCGATAACCCTAAACTAGAAGAGTTGTTGTACGATGCAGAAAATAACTTAATTCTCATCAGGATTCAAAAACATCTTTACCTGGAGTTGTTGAGTTTCGTTTCCGGACAGAAAGGTCTTTTAAATTTGGATTATGTTCTAAAGAATTTTATAAATGATTCACTTGATCTCAATACTTCCAAGAAGTTGATAGAACCATTTTTCCAACAATTTTTAGAAAACAGGCCTTTAACACCCACGCAATTAATAACCTTGTTGACTTTAATCAAGCAATATTCTGGATTTGTGAATGGCTTTTCTAATGCGTTGAAGGTAGCATCATTAATCACTAACGAACATGAATATAAACTTCAATCCAGAATGATTTGGTTAAGGTTACTTACTTCGACCGACGATTGGTCGACTTTGGCAAAGACAGAGAATAAAACAGACGAGTATACCAAACAAAAGATTCACGACTCTATCTTGTACAAGACAATTTCGTCTCTCGGTGCGAAAAGCGAACTTTTGAATGAATTGGATGAACTTTTATTGCGTTACACCGAAAGTCTTGATGATGACAGAGAGACAGAGCTAATTCAAAGCCTCAATGCTAGGTATTTGGATACATTGCAATCATATATTGCTAAATATGACCTTAAAACCTGGATTATGTCCATCAAACAAGAAGTTAAGAACAACTCTACTGGGATGCTTAAAAATCCTGATTCTAAATAGATATTTGTGGCATACGCCTATAATAATGTATATTTTTATTCCTAATTCCATAATTACAAATTGTAATAATGCATTCCATTAATCTGTATAGGAAGTCTGCACTTCTTGTCTATCCTCTTCCTCGTTTATATTTTCACTCTCTTCAGCCTGCTGATCCAGTATGTAGTCGTCTGTCTCCATCTCTTCCTTTTCTTGTATTTCTTCACCAACATTGTCATCTTTATCAAGCTTTATACGCACGAGACATTCAGGTAGAGGTGCTCCAGTCTCATAATCCTTCTCACTATATTTCAACAATCCTAGGGATGCCAACGACACGGACTTCACCACATTTTGCCAATTAGATAAAACCAATGCAACACTTTCTGTACCTTCTGCCATATAATCCAATTTATTCTCTAGTTCATCCAATTGATTTGTTAAAATAGATGTGAATTTTTTAATTTCATTCAAGTTCTCCAACTCTGCTTTTTTTTCAGCAATCTTCTGCTGTATATGAGTTGATTTTAAAACAGTACGTCGATCCATTTTCTGTTTGGATCCATATATATTTAGGAAAAATATAGATTATGGTGATTCTTATGAGCTACATCTCTATAAAACCAAAATAAGAGACGCGGATATGCACGTGATGTATGTTTTTATAAAATCACTATTTGTAAACTATCATAACAAATACATGTAGTAAGAGTATTAAATTTCCTTATATATACCTGAAAAAGCATCATGGCAAGACCATCTGTGAGCTCACAGTCTCTAGTGGACCTAGCGAGCTCAAAGATTCAATCAAAGAAAGAAACCAAGGGTTATGATGAGCACAATCCGGCTGCTTCATCATTCTCAGATCATGAAATAACACAAGAGCCGATAAATAACAAGGGATTGAAAAATAAACAGGAGCAACACAAGAATATAGAGTTGATCAGGAAGAAGTACACACTTCAGAATAAATCGCTAGCCAAAAACAACTCTTTAATGATGCTCAGAATATCAGAAATGGAGGCTAAAGTGAGTGATTTGATAAATGAGAATATGTTATTGAGGAAGAGAAGGACGTACAAAGATACAGAATTGAAAAAACAATTAGAATCGAAACTTGTAAACTTGGAAACGGGGTTAATGCATAAATTCAGCGAAATATTTGAGATGCTTAAAGGGGTGAGGATGAATGAAGGTATACCCGAAAATCCCCGGTTAGACGTTTTCAAGAATTTCGTTGATGAAGCTCCCTCAGCTACATCTACGCCTATAGAAGAAGTAGCGGAGATAGGGAATAGTCCGTTTTTATTTAATACTAGGCCATTAGCACAGCCATTGAAGGATGACTCGTTCACTTTGCCTAAATCCCATCTATATTTGCATACGGCTGATAAAGGAAGCAGGCAGCCGACTGTAACTGAAAGAGATTCTATTGAAGAGAGGGAAAGCAATTCTGTTGAAATGAGGGAAGAAGATAAAATTGATCCTGTTAAAGATAGTTCTGTAAGCAATGTTCTCCTTGAAGGGCTGGAAAATACTTCTCCAATGCACAATATTAAGGTTCATGAACTCAAAAAAGCTGGAAAACAAGATACCGAGGTAATAGAATTTCCTCAGAAGCTTCCTCAGAAGCTTTCAACCGCCAATAGAAAGATTCAATCAAAAGAGTCTCGCATGTTTGACGTATACAATGATAAAGATAAAAATAATGATGGGATAGATATTTTGAGTAATAAAAAGAATTCAAGACGAACAAAGATAACAGGAAAAGCAGCCCAAAAACAGCTGGTAATTGCTCAAGATGACCCTCCAATTAAGGAAGAGGTGCCTCAAGAGGTGCGTCAAGAGGATGCCTTAAAAGAGGATACCCAGGAGGATGCCCAAGAAGAGGTACAAGAGGAAGATCAAGAGGAAGATCAAGAGGAAGGTCAAGAAGAGGGCCAAGGAGGGAGCAGAAGACCTAGTCGTAGCAGAAAACCTGTTAGTTATAAATGGCCTTCATTATCGAAGAAAATGAGACGACAATCGGAAAAATTTGTTGATGCAGTTATTGTCCCCGATGAGGAGGAACCTTCTGCTGACTCATATATTAAGGAAGAATCTCAATCGCATAATGAGCGAAAGAGAACTAAAGGCAATGATAATACGGAAAATAATTCTTCCAAGAGATCAAAGCGCCAACCATTAGGTAATGTTACGCTTGCCAACAATAATAAAACCAACTCTCGGAAAGAAAATGCAGATTCCAAGGTCAAAGCGCTTAATACCAATGTCGTTCAAGACTTAAATAATGAGACTGACAAAGTAGTTCAATCTAAGATGGAAATCCAGATAGAGAGAGATGAGAAGAATGATCCGTCTATCTTCGATTTCGACGACGTCTACAAGCCACCAAAAACATACAAGAAGCGTAAACAAGGTAGTACCAAGGTGGAGAAGAGAACATATGAAAACAGAAGGCACAGCATGTTAATTTAGTAACTATGTATATTGTTATTAATAATATTATATAAATATTCGGGTAAATTTAATTGTAGAAAATTCCCTAAACACTCATTTTCATTTTAATGGGACCATAAGGATCGTAGCCAATTATTTCAAAATCTTCAAATTTGAAATCATCAATAGACTTGATTTCATCTTTTCTTTCTTCCTTGATTATTAATTTAGGGAAATCTTTAGGAGTTCTGACCAATTGTTCTTTTAGAGCATCTACATGGTCCAAATACACATGAGCATCACCTAATGTATGGATAAACTCACCACAATCCATGTCGACTATATGTGCAATCATCTTGGTTAATAAGGCATACGAAGCAATATTGAATGGAACACCCAATCCCATATCACATGAACGTTGGTATAGTAAACACGATAATTTTGGTCTGGACGACGTCTTTTGTTGTTTATTTGTGTTAGAGTCTGGAGTCTCGTTTGGAAAGTTGACGTAAAATTGGCAGAATACATGGCAAGGTGGCAATGCCATCTTAGCAAAATCTGGTGGATTCCATGCTGACATGATAATTCTCCTGTCGTATGGATTTGTTTTCAATTTTTTTATAACATCCTGTAATTGATCAACCCCTTGTCCCGAATAATCGGCATCGCAATCCTTGTACTCTGCCCCAAAATGCCTCCATTGGAACCCATAAACTGGACCTAAATCGCCCTCACGACGGTCCGTCAACCCTATTGAGTCCAAGTATTCTCTTGATCCATTGCCTTCCCAAATCTTCACACCCTTTTCCGACAACTTTTTAGCATCTGTACATCCTTGCACGAACCATAACAACTCATGAATGATTGCTCTCGAAAAAACCTTCTTTGTAGTAAGTAGAGGGAATGTATCGTCTGAGAGATTAAATCTCAACTGTGGAGGAGCAAAAAGCGATTTAGTACCCGTTCCAGTTCTATCTGGACGATGTTCTCCTTCATTTATGATACGTTCACACAAATCCAAGTATGTTTGCTCTGCTGTGTTTGTAGATACCGTCATTTTGCACTCTAGGATTAATATTATGTTACGAAAAACACCTAACTCTTTATATTTATTTAAAAAGTTCGTTTACGCGAACGCGTATCAATTGAGCCATATACGGGTTGAATGCCACATTGCAATTTGACTACTCTTCTTATCATATCGAAGAGATGCAAGGCGATATAACCTGAACTATCCCAATTGTATTGAGTCTACATCGAAAAAATTTGGTTTAACATATATTGAGTTTCAGCAACTATTTATAAAAAATACCAGTTCTTAAAACAGCAACTAGCCAATATATACATATACTAACATTCAATTTGTTTACTTCTTTTCACCGAAAATGGCATCAGAAGCTTGTTGAACAAATGACTTGTCACCACTACGGGTGTTGTCGCCAACGAGGTTGTCGACCTTGTCAGTAACAGTGTCCTTACCCTTGTCAAGAGTGGACTTTTGGGAATCTGGCTTGACAGCTGATTCAATTTTATCTGAGATATCTTTACGGCCGGTGTCTGACATTGTTATTCTTATTAATTAGTTTATTAATTCTGATTATAAAAACTATTCAACAGAAAAGTTGTCATTTGAAGCCACTTAAATACTTTTGAGATTGGACCTGTTGATGCCAGCAGTCATGGGTTTATTGAAGGGGGAATACCGCAGAGGTGGGGGGGGCTACATGGGTGTATTCTTCCACAACGTTCTAAATTGGCCCAAACAATAACAATCTATGGAATGCTTGCTATCATTAAAGACCAGAAGATGCTTCGATAGCAATAATACTCATTTGGGTCACTATATTAGCAATCAAAAAATTTCGAGTGAGAATTAGCATATGCAATTTGTCGTCATTTGGTTCTATATAGCGAAATAAGATAAACGAATCGCGTGCATAGTATGTAAATACAGCCTATATGATGATGTATGGTTCAAATTTAGAACACTTGGAGCCACGAAAAATATTGGAACCATTTTGGTTCTACTAAGATACAACGGGATTCGGCGATTTTCAAAGGTTGTTCACCTTCCTTTAACGGATACGTTTCCAAATCCCCGTGAATGACAACCTTTCTTCCCTTAGCCTCTTTAACCCTTGCTCTCAATATGACTGTGCTGCCAGGCGGAATTTGATTCTTGAAGTCGATGGATAATTTGGCTGTGACCCCCTTCTTTGATGGTAACAACGGAAATCCGCATGAACACAACCCTTCGTCCAATATTGTAGATACAACACCGTTGTGTATTTGTCCATCTTGACTTATGAGCAGACGACCCAAATGGTAAAATCCTGTCAATTCTCCCTCGTCTTGGTTGATAAAGATGATGGGGTCGATTTCCATTAGATTGGGCCCGAAAAGTATTCCTGATCCAACACTATTTTTGTGATGTTGACTAGGGAATGTCTGACTCGAGTAATGCATAGTTACAGACTCATTTCCTTGTAGTTTCTGATATTCACTAGTATTCTGGATTTGTTCTATCACCGATTGATTAAAACTAGTCAACTTGCGGTCATTAGTGAAATTCCCTTTCCTCCAATCCCTAGGGAATGCTGCAAATCCTATTCCAAGAGCAATGAATGGACTGCTTATTCTACTTATGGCTCTAAACATGTGTATTATGGGAACTGAATATCAGAGGGTATAATATCTTCAACCAGACTACAAATATGACTTTATTGATCCCAAATGCTATATACAGGCACGGAATCACCTACTGGCTACGATTACCCATACTATTGACATGGTTAGTTGAAGAGCTATGAATAGTAGAAGACACTTGCTAGATAGGCATGCTTCAGGTCTCTACAGATGCCAATTCGTATGAAAATTTTTGAGTCACAAGACGTTGAGATGGTTTAGTAAAAGTGTAGAAGACATAATGCGTTCAACGCCATACAAAGGCATCAATTAAACTTCAAAATATAGTTGGTGACCGGTAAGACGGGCAAAGCCAACATTGCTATCATCGTAGTACTGAGTTTGGGCGTGTAGTTATATAAATGGATGTATTCAAGACGTGAGCCAAAAAGCAGCGAAGAGCAGACTTCTCGCGATTCTGAAAGATATTCACGATCATCGTTTATAAGATTGCATTTTTCTAAGAGTAGATCTATAGTTTCAGGCTCATCGAAATAGAAGTTAGACTAGAGATAAGTCAAGATACCCTAGAGGATCGCTATGAGCGGAGGGCACCGATTTAATAAGAAGTTTAACTCGCTAGATAAACGAGGACTTGGTGGGCCAGTTCATCCTGTAAATCACTTGAGAAGTGGAAATGGTAAGCCAGGGTCCGTGAGTCCTCCATCCGGGTCTAGATTGTCCGTTCGAAATCAATTGAAGGATGTATTTGGTGATCTGGTGGATAATTCAAGGAATCTCAGGAAGAGCCTCGAGAGTAAATTGCATGATCCAGTCGTTGAATCAGATGATTGTGATACTGGTGGTAAGGATGAGGAAAATATGATACGAATTAAAACATTATCGGGCAAAGATGTTTTCACTTTCAACGGAGATATAGATGAAAACCTGGGCGAGATGCTAGTGGTCAGATCAATGCTGATTAATGGGGAATCGATACAGCAGGCCAGACCGGGAGAGTTAACGTTTAGAATTTCCATCAACGATGACTTCTTACTTTTCACTCAAAAGCAGAGGATAATAACAGCAATATCAAGGAATCTTGAATTCAAGAGCATACATTTTAGCATAAACAAAAGAGCCATACTAATTGAGTTAAATAATTCGGGTTACATTTATTTGAAATACATCGAGGATGATAGTAATATTCTTTCGTACTTCTTGAAGAATAAGCAATGGAATGTCAATACGCCTACAAGAGTTGTGAATGACTTACTACTTGAAAAAATTAGAATAATAAAACAAAAGAGAACAGAGCATTTGAACAAAAGTTCATTGTCCAAGAATACACAAGAAACAGCAAATCACCTACCAGTAGTATCACCCGATGTGATGTATGGAAGAACAAGGTCGTCTAATCGTATTAGTGGGTACTCGTCGCCCATCACAAACGGAAATAGTTCAACTACTAAATCACGTAGCATATATGATGAAGATTTAGTCAAACCTAATATGGTCCCACATCTATTTGAGGTCGAGCTCAAGTATGTTTTTTCAGATAATAAAGTATTCACTATAACATATTCAGATTTTAAAACGTTATACGACAACGATTGGATCAACGATTCCTTGATAGATTTTTTTATAAAATATGAAATGGATAAGGCGATTTATCAAAAGCACCTATTCAAACAAACAGATATATATGCATTTAATTCATTTTTCTTCACAAAATTAATGTCTGGTGATGAATTTAATGATGAAATAGATTATTACGGTAATATCAAGAGATGGCTTAATAAACTAGATCTTATGAGTTACCCTAATATTATAATACCAATTAATGAAAACTTGCATTGGTATTGCTGTGTTATAAAAGGATTACCACAATTATTGGAATCTGCATTAAAAAGAAAAGAGGCATTGGCATCTTCGAATGGTTATGAAGACATACAGGAAGCAGAATGTGACGATAGTGCTGATATTGGTGATTCTGAATCTACTGTAACATCGACTGTTCTGACATCTGAAGCTAGTACAAAGGTCAAAAAGATTTATCAACCGGAGATTTTTATTTTTGATTCTTTGCGTCAGAAGCATACTAATATCCATTTTCCATTAAAAAAGTTTATTATCGATTACTGTAGAGAAAAATATGATGTCGATATTGGAAGAAATGAGATACGAGTACATTCTGCAAAGGTTCCTAAACAAAATAACTTTAATGACTGCGGAATACATGTTATTTATAATGTTAGAAAGTGGCTTAACAATTCTGACGAATGTGAAAGGATTTGGAGGAGTTCTAATCTGAGAACTGCCTCTCGGCTACTTTTCATTGCAGAGGAAAGGAATGGTATGCGTAGAGAATTGAGGAATGTATTATTGAACTTGAAGAAGAAACAAAAAAGCGAACAAAATGATGCATCTAATGATAGAAATTCTCATCACGCAGATGATGATATAGAAGTCTTAGAATACACTCCTGTTATAAGCAACAGATCTACCAAGCTGCCCAAATTAGATGAAGAGGAGCTGAGCAATAAATTAGAGAAACCGTCAAGGAATGCCACTCCCGAGCAAAATGAAGTTCAAGAAACTAGAACCTTGGACCCCAAAGCTAGAGACACCTCTATTCATGATAATCGAACAGATGTGCCAGATATAGCTTCAAGAGATTCTACAGCGAAAAGACAACAGCAACAGACATGGGTAGAAAATGATATGTTGAGAGACTCACTTTCAGGCGCTCATTTATCTATCACCCTCAAGGAGGTACTCAATGATTACTTCTTGAAGTATGAAAAAATTTCTGATTTACAATTGCGAAGGGTGCTTCAATTAAGAGACGAAATCAATGAATTGGATGATCTGAAAGATTACACTTTGATCAAGAAATTCATCACTACTTTTATCAAAGAGTCTAATGATATCAGGAACAACGAGTATGATAGGGCCATGCGGCCGAAAGATGAAGACCTTGTGATTATGCATTGTAGTGATAACGAGGAATTGAATCAGAGTGTCAATGGGTTATCTTTATCTAATGTTTCTGATGGTAGTAAACATAATGAAACGCCTAGCAGCAAAAGCAGACGTGGCTCAATTACGGTCATACAAAGAAACGAAGTACCTACCGACTCTAATGAGCTCGTAAAGAGGAATAGGGACTCAATTGAGATATCATCTCCTTCTCAAGTCAACATGGAAACGAAGATTTTGAATCACAATCCTCACAGAAACGAAGATATTGCATTATACAAGGGTAGTAGCAAAAGCCCAAATGATGAAGAAAAACTATCAAAAGTTCAAGGGACCTGCACGCCAAATCCGGACCTGGGTTTGGGTTCACCAAGTACACCAATGTCTGAACCAATATTGATCGATAATAGTTCTACATTGAAAAGACGTAAACTCGATAAGGAAAAGCATAAGTAGAATAGACAAACTTGCATTCACACAATGATCTTTACATGTATATGGTTCTTTATATAAAAAGATTTATTTGTATAATAAATAATTAGCGTATAAATGGCGTATCTTTTTGTGTTCCGAGTTTTTATACAAAAAAACATGTTTGGATAGAATATCTAATAATTGATAGAGGGTAGATTACAGACCATTCACTTTATAATATAATATAATGTCTAGTACTAGCCCGCCAACACTACCAGAAAGAGTATCGGAATCAAACGATGTCGTAGATGAAGTACTGGATCTTCCGCCACTTCCACCGAGAAATCCTAAGTCGTTATCTTCAGTTCCATTGACCTATAGCTTGGATGATAGTTTATCGACCATTACAATTATCCGACAATTGGAAACTTATTCATCGCCTCTGATGAATGAGGCTTCAGATTTATTTACAATTAATGCTTTTGGTCAAGATAACGTGAAAAGTAAATTGGTCACAATCAAACTGAACGAATCTAATGATATTTCGGAGGAAGATATAGATTTCTGGTATTCATATATTGAAGATTATAGCAACCAGTTAATAAGAGATAAAAGGATTGAAGAGTTGGAAAGGCATATTGCCAGTGGTATCCCAAATAATTTAAGATCATTGGTGTATCTCAAGACGTTACAAGTGAGATATAAGTTGAATAAAGAGACGTATAATACATTATTGAAAAAAGCGAACAATTCCCAAACATCAAAGAATCAACAAGTATACATTGATAGCTTGGCAATAGATAGCAATTTGAAGGAAGTTTTAACTATCTTCAATTACTACACTAATGAAGTTATAACACCACGAGCAGCTAAATTAGAGGCGATCAATAGTGAGACTGCTAGCAACGCATTTGAAAGCAATAATAATTTACCCCCTAACAATTTTGTTATATGTGTCAGTAAGCTAGTGGCAGAAATACCAAATTTACTCAACGAGGAAGTTTTGTTTCTTTTGCTTAAATTCAATAAGCTTTTTATCAATTTAATTAAAGATGAATTTTTCTACAAGGCCAATAGATCTTTAGAGGATTTATGTCCTAAAGTCTTCAGCTATATTACGAAGCAAGGAATTAATTTAACAACCTTTTATAAGAAAACGCTATTCAGCTTTTTCAATAACCAAATCCCCAACTCTGAAATATTATTTATTCTTTTGGACTTCATTGTCATCGAAGGGTTTGATTTTATTCATAGGTTGCTAGTTGCGGTATTTAACGCAAATGAATCGTATATTATGACCTTAGATGGTGATGATTTAAACGAGTTTTTGAATTCATCACACTTTTTTGATGCCTTGTCGAGACAGGAGGAAAAAGTTGATATTTCATCGGTATTGAAATATGAGCCAGATATAATAAAGTATGAAAACGAATTCCATTTACTTCATGCTAATTCATTGAACAACAACAATAACGAATTAACGAATTTAAAAGAAGTTAATGACGATTTGATTATTAAAATAAATGAATTAAAACAACAATTAGAAAATCTTAAGAACACTCATTCAGAAATTTTAAATCAAGGAGACGAACATTATAAAGAGTTACAGGGAAAGGAGAAAGAAAAGATTGAGTTAACAGCTGTTAAAGACGAGTTAGTAGAAAAATATGAACATTTAAGCATGAAGGAAAATGTGAAAAATACGATAAAAGCTAATAAGGAATTTGCAACGAGAAATGCCGACTTAGAGACGCAGATATCTGCAATGAAAAAGAAGATAGAAGAGAAGAAAACTAAGCTTGCAAAATATTCAACTAAGTAGATCAGAGTAAATTGGTGTGGACTCTCCTGTATATAATTCAATTGAATATATAAAATTCGTACTTATTAATATAGTTCTAGTCGATATTGCAATTAATATTAATTTATGCAAGCAAATGGCTTCGGCAAAAGAAGATAATAAACACCAAGGTGTTGGTATAGTTGGTGCCGGTTTAGTTGGCTGCTTAACTGCTTTGGCTTTTGCTGCCAAAGGGTTTTCAGTCACATTATTTGAATTACGCCCAGATCCAAAAAAAGTTACGAATGAAAAGAACCTTCGGTCTATTAACCTAGCAGTTAGTGATCGGGGTATTAGGACATTGAAATATGTCGACTCAGAAATGGCCGATAGAGTTTTGGAGCACGTCATTCCTATGACTGGCAGAATGATCCATGACTTATCCGGAACGAAGCAAGAATCCCAGGCTTACGGTTTATTTGGAGAGAGCATCAACTCCATAGATAGATCTTTCTTGAATGACTACTTATTGGATGAAATAAGGCACTCTGATATTAATGTTCACTTTAATCATAAGTTAATAAGGCTAGATGACTTGTCTAGCGAGGAGAAGTCACCTAAATTGACTTTTCTAGATACCTCGGAATCCAATGAATCTACAATGAAATCGTATGAATTTGACTACGTTATTGGAGCTGATGGAGCCCATTCCCAATTTAGATACCAATTACAAAAATCGATGAGAATGAATATTTCTCAAGAGTACATCGATATGCAATATTTAGAGCTTAGCATACCTCCAAATACGACGGGAGATAGCAAGTTCCACATAGACCCAAACCATCTTCACATTTGGCCAAGGCACGAATTCATGTTAATAGCCTTAGCTAATGAAGATGGTTCCTTCACATCTACGTTTTTCAGTCCTTGGTCCGTGATCGAATCGTTTGGGACGTCGTCAGATAAGTTTATAGACTTCTTCAAGTACAATTTTCCTGATGCCTTTAAGCTAATGGGTGAAAAAAAGCTAAGATATGCGTTTGAAAATCAACCAAGGGGTTCATTAATGCAAGTCAACGCATACCCATACCATAATCCTAATGGCAGAGCATTGATTATCGGTGATGCAGCCCATCTGATGGTCCCATTCTACGGGCAAGGTATGAATTGCGGATTCGAAGACATCCGGGTTTTAATGGAGTTAATCGATAAAAATAATGGAGAAGTTTCCGAGTCGTTTAGACAATACTCGGTTCTCAGAGCCGAAGACTTACAAACCATCTCTAAATTGGCATTAGATAACTACCATGAAATGTCTTCAAAAGTTACAAATGTGTGGTACTTATTTAGAAAAAAAATTGACAATATGCTTGGTAGATATGGCAATGGATTATTTCAATGGATTCCAATGTATACGATGATTTCATTTAGAGGTGACATACCTTATTCAAAGGCGATCAAGATAGAAAAAAGACAAACAAAAATTCTCAATGCAATTGAAGTCGGAACCTTAACGGGCTTCATTTTGTTCGGAGCTGCCAAATTGGCCCAACATTACCATAAATTATCGAATAAATAGGTCTATATTGTACATAGGATGTAATAAATTGCAAAATATCATATTAGTAGTGTTTTTACCAGAGTGAAATTTTCACTGTTGAGCCGGGAAAAAATTTCTTATAGAGCCTTTATAATAGTATGAACGTTATTACTACTTATTGCTAGTTAAGAGTTTATTTATGCATTAGAGAATTGGTGTATTTTCTTAATATCGTCATTTTTTTGTTTATAAATTAATATTAAATAGGGCACATCAATCTTGTACAATAAAAATGTTGAGAAGTAATATAATAAAGAACGCCACTAATTATCAGACACAGATTTTAAAATCAAGTACTACTAGCCAGATTCGTTTATTCCACAATTCCCAGATTCACTATAATGAAAGACCACAATCACCATTAAAAGTTTTCTTTGATACATTCAAGGCTGAAGTTAAAAAGTCTAACGAGTTGAAGGAAAACATAAAAGCCTTACAAGATGAATCAGGAAGAGTTGCTGACTCAGAAGCATTCAGAAAGGCCAAAGAAGCCTTCGATAAGGCCCAGAAGGGTAGTAGTGCAGCTGGTAAGGTTGCAAAAAAAACAGCACATGTTGTTGGAGGTGCCGCATACAAGGCCTGGGAATCTCCAGTTGGTAAGGGTGTTAGAACCTCCGTTAGAACCAGTGCTGAAGCTGCTGACAAAGCGTTTGATCCAGTTAGAAACACCACTGTCTACAAGAATGTTTCTGATGTTATCGATGACGGTTCGTCCAATTCATACGGTGGTTTCTTAACTAAAGAACAAAGACAAAAGTTGAGAGAAAAAGAGTTGGCTGAAAAATTGAGAAGTGGTAAAGTCTGGAAGCCAGTTAAGGAAGATGAAAGTGCGGGCGGAGCGTTGATTGCCACCGAACATAAAGCTTCTGGTCCTACGATGTCTGATAAGTGGGAAAACTTCAAGGTCAAATCACCAATCGGACGTGCTATTGTGATATTAAGAGAAAAATGGGATGACTCGGAGAACGGATTGATCTCACTCGTCAGAACAATTATAGAAAAGGTTACTGGCTTCTTCGCTGAAACCGAACAAGCTAAGGTTATCAAACAATTCAAACAAATGGATCCAGCCTTTAGGGTCACCGATTTCACCAAGACCTTGACTAATTACATTGTCCCGGAATTGTTGGACTCATACATCAAGAATGATGAAAAGGTATTAAAACACTGGTTCAGTGAAGCACCATTCAACGTGTGGCAAGCCAACAATAAACAATTTATACAACAAGGTTTATTCTCTGACGGTAAGATCTTGGATATCAGAGGTGTCGACATAGTTACCTGCAAGAGTTTACAACCAAACGATATTCCTGTCATAGTTGTTAGTTGCCGTGCGCAAGAAATCCATTTATACAGAAAAGCCAAGACTGGTGAAATTGCAGCAGGTACTGAAGACCACATTCAATTAAGTACTTATGCGATGGTTTTCACCAGAATTCCAGAAGAGTTCGACAATACTGTTACTGAAGGATGGAAGGTCATTGAATTTGCTCGTGGTGGTTCAAGACCATTCCATTAATTTATACAGTCCTATTTATAGCTTCTAATTTGTACATATTACTATTTTAACTACTTTATTTAGATCATACATCTTTCTAATCTATTTTACGTCATTATCACTTAATGCTGTAGACATATTGATAAGAGTCAGAAGACATTTCAAGCGAACGTAGTTTTGTGTAATTCACCAAATTTTTGGATAAAAAATCAAATCTACACGTTGATAAAATTATTACGCCTGATTCATTATAGCTTGTTTTACTTAATCAATCAAGGTATATAAGGTTAATACAAAGATACGATGTCTGATTCTATGGCGACCAAGGAAGAGGCCACTAAGGTCTTTAATAAATTGAGACAACAACCGGCTAATCAGGTTTGTTTTGATTGTTCGAATAAAAACCCAACATGGACATCGATTCCGTTTGGTATCTTGTTATGCTTGGAATGTTCTGCTGCGCATAGAAACTTGGGGGTGCATATTTCATTTGTGAAGTCATCGAATTTGGATTCATGGCAAAGAATCCAATTAAGACATTTCAAGTTCGGTGGTAATCAAGTTGCTAAAGAGTTCTACACTAAAAATGGAGGTTCCAAATTCCTTGGTAACAAAGACGGGATTGATATAAATGCTAAATACACGGCACCAGTTGCACTCAAATATAAAGAAAAATTGAAGCAAAAGGCTCAACAAGACGAAGCAAAGCATCCAGACGAGGTCAGTATTGATGATCTCGAAGAAAGTGGAGGGTTGCTTACTGACTCAAGTAACAACGTTTCGACTGATGATTTCTTCAGTAACTGGACAAAGCCAATCAACTCCACTCCTTCGCCGTTATCTTCGAAGAATATCACTCCCAATGCATCTAATGATGATCTCAGCGTGAAAAAGCCTGTAACCACGCGTACGACCTCCAGATTGGTGAACAATTCAAGTGGTGCAAATCAACCAAAAAAATCAATATTGTCATCTAAGGGGAACGGTCCAAGAAGCTCGAGATTGGCCAATAAAAGAATTAATAAGGAAGCAGAAGAGATTGATTTTGAAGAAATCGAAAGAAAAGCAAAACAAGAAGCTGAAGAGGCCAAGGCATTAGGCTACAATCCAACGACTGAAAGCACGTCCGATACTAGTAATGCTAAGCCAGCTAAGAGCGAACCAAAAAAACCTGGCTTACCGTTAGGCTCCAGAAAACAAGACACAGAGGGATCGGAGGATTTATCTGCGAAGAACGTTCCAATCAAAGAAGCTACCCAAAAATTCCAGAAATTGGGATTCGGAATGACAGCTGGGTCAAACGAGGTGGTGAATGAAAAGTCTAAAAACTATAAGCCTGTCAAATACACTGGTGAGGTCTCCAATAAATTTGGAACGCAAAAGGGTATCTCGTCCGATGAGTATTTTGGAAGAGGACCCAGATTCGATGAAAATGCCAATGCCGAAGCCCGAGACAAGCTTCAGTCGTTCAACGGGGCCCAATCTATTTCATCGTCGTCATATTTTGGTGAAGACGAGTCTGCCCAGAACAATACCCAAGGTGCCGGTTTAACGGACATAGAGTCGAGTGCCAGAGAATTTGCCTCTAGATTTTCCGGAAATGCCAACCAAGATTTGGATGTGTTGAAAGACGCTTTCGAAGAAGGTGCCAATAAGTTGGGCTCATACTTAAGAGATTTCTTGAGATAACTTCGTCCGTTAATTCGAACCCTTAATTTTATTTGACACATATTTACTATATATTACATAATTATTATTGTTTAATAGATTTAATCAATCCTAGTCTCGTCTAAACTTATAACTAGACACTGCGAAAAAATATTCTCCATCATGCGGGTTTACCGTTAACAATTTCGGGATAATACTTATCTTTAGGTCATCTATTTTGATTTCGTAGAATTACTTTACGCTGTAATCGATTCCTAAGTTGGAAATATTCGCATTTCCCATCTTTCTCCACCACCATAGAAAATATCTGTACAAAACAATTAGCACCGTTCATCTCGCCTTCGGACTACTCGCATCCATCAAACTGTACGTTTGGCAAGTCATCTAAACTGCGCGACTGTTCTAATACGAGTATAACCAAAGACCTCCCTCGGTTCGTTTCCGATCCACCTAACTATGCACCCTAAGTCAATTGGCTCTTTGCTATTTCACTTGTTAAATCGACGCCGCGTATTCCGCTCTTCTACATCAATACACTACATCAATTAGCGTTTCTGGAACGCAAGGTGGGGGAGCTTGCGCAGCACTCCTGCTTTTAATGCGCGCCGTCTATTCCGTTCAGACCTGGAGTACATTGTTCTCCTGTCTTAAATTACGCCCTACGATTGTTCTGAGAAAAGTTACACAATTATGGCGTTAGTGGGGCGCCCAAAGTTTCTAACCCAACTTCCCTCGTCCTATGATCGGATACCTGGCTTGACTCAAAGAGGCATCGCCTCAAAGGTTTATTATTGTTGAACCGGTGCCGATATCCCGTTAACGAGATATTGAAATAATAAAGTGTACGAAAATTATCGCCAAACTAAATGTAACCAAATTATAATCGAACTCTAAGCTCCTTCATTAGTAATGATGAAACAAATCGAAATGTAACATCACATGATTCGGTCACTGATAGAAGCCCATATTACTATCTTTAGCTTAAGATGAAGAGGAGATATCGGACATATATCGTTTAGGACATCCTAAATCTTCCTTAAGGTTATTTTAATAATTAAAATACATGAACACTCATAACCAGTACATTCTGTCTCTAAGACAAATTGAAGTATCTTATGAGAAGAAATACACAAAATTGGTTAGCAAGTAAACTTCTGGGGAAAATAGATGATCAACCTGGAACTCGATTTGATATAAAAAAATAGACTGATGTCGTATTACTGTAGGAGGAAATCGGTAGTAGATCTATTTGGATAGATTTTTATTGTCAATATTATTAATATTATGCCTTCAGAAACTAATCCCGAAAAGCCTGTTGCTCTAAGATCAGATAATCCGCATGAAGAGAATGGGTTGTTTGAACACAGTTCTAACTCGAGCTTTAACGAAAAAAGAAGAGTGTCGGAGTTGGAAAGCATTCACTCTAAAATCGCAGAACCTGGTCAAGGTGAAAAGGGAAATATTTTGTCGCAGTATTCCGAGAAGCAGGTGATGCAAATGGGTAGAAACTATGCTCTCAAGTACGATTTGGATCCCGATTTATTTGCTCGTGCTGCAGCTTTAGCGAGAACCCCAGATGACTTCAACGCCATGCCTTTCATAACAGAAGAAGAAAAGCAAGCATTACACAAGGAACACACCAAAAAATGGCATATTCCAAGCAAGTTAATTCAGGTTATTGCATTAGGTTCCATGGCTGCCGCAGTGCAGGGTATGGACGAATCTGTTATCAACGGTGCGCTTTTGTTCTACCCTAATTATATGGGAGTCGGAAAAGGCGAATATAACCGTTTTGGATATGATACGGACATGATCGAGGGATTAATCAATGGAGCACCTTATTTATGTGCCTCTTGCATTGCTTGTTGGATGTCCGATTTATGGAATAGACATTTGGGTCGTAAATGGACTATTTTCTGGACCTGTCTCATTTCTGCCCTTACTTGTTTCTGGCAAGGATTCACCAATACATGGTACCATCTTTTTATTGCCAGATTCATGTTAGGGTTTGGTATTGGTATTAAGTCAGCTACTGTGCCTGCGTACGCCGCTGAATGTACACCTAAGCAAATCAGAGGTGCTTTGGTCATGTTGTGGCAATTCTTCACTGCTGTTGGTATTATGTTTGGTTATGTCGCTTGTTTGGCATTCTACCATGTTGGTGACCATGGTATTGGTGGGGGTCTTAACTGGAGATTGATGTTAGGTTCCGCTTGTATTCCTGCTATTATTGTTTTATTCCAAATTCCATTTGTCCCTGAATCTCCCCGTTGGTTGATGGGTAAGGATAGACATAAGGATTCTTACGATTCCTTGTGCCAATTGCGTCTTGACAAGATCGCGGCTGCTAGAGATACATTTTATCAATATGTCTTATTACAAGAAGAAGCCTCTTATCAAGGTATTCCAACGTGGAAGCGTCTTGTAGAGATGTTCACAATTAGAAGAAATAGGAATGGTGCTCTCGGTGCGTGGATTGTTATGTTTATGCAACAATTCTGTGGTATCAATGCAATTGTCTACTATAATTCGACAATTTTTATCCAAGGAGGTTTTACCGAAGTTGATGCTCTTACCGCATCGTGGGGTTTCGGTATGGTTAACTTCCTTTTCGCCATTCCAACCTTCTATACCATTGATACCTTCGGTAGACGTAACTTGTTATTATTCACTTTCCCATTGATGGCACTTTTCTTGATTTGGACTGGTTTAGGTTTCGTAGCAGAAGATGGTACTAAGACTCAAACTGGTATTGTTGCAAGTGGTGTTTACATTTTTTCAGCTATTTACTCCGCCGGAGAAGGTCCAGTTCCATTCACCTACTCTGCTGAAGCTTTCCCGTTGTACATTCGTGATATTGGTATGGGTTTCGCTACTGCCACTTGTTGGTTCTTCAATTTTATTTTGGCTTTGACTTGGCCTAAATTAGTCAGCTCGTTCGGTAGAACTGGTGCATTCATGTGGTATGCCGCCTGGAATATTGCTGGTTTTTTTATGGTATTATGGTTCTTGCCTGAAACTAAGGGTTTGACCTTGGAAGAATTAGATGAAGTCTTCTCCGTCAGTACCAGAAAGCATGCTATCTATCAGACCAAAAGTATCTTAAATAGCTTCCAAAGAGTTGTATTGCGTCGTCATATTGATCCATTACCTCCATTATATGAGCACCAAAAGAGATTGGCTGTTACCAATCCTGACTGGAATAATAAAACCGAAACTGCTCATATCGAGTAGGTATCTGTGTGCATTTTGAATATGGAATGCTTTTCAATTCTTCACATATCTTGTCGAGATTTTATAACTAATAACATAAAGTTTTTTGAATAGTCAAAATGTAGTAGTACGAATTTGGAGTTGGGGGAAACTTGGCGCAACATTCAGTGACGTTTTTCGCATTTTATTGGCTCCATGGGGAAAATTCTTCAAGGAAGGAATATTTTCTCAAGTTTTCCAACCGAACAAGAAAACACTCTTGGTTATTATGAGTAAGCTAGCATGGTTATTGTCTTGTACATGGTTAACTTATTTCTGTTTGATACATACCTAAATTTAATGCGCCTTAAGTATTTTTACCAGGTATCGACTGATATATTGAAGGTATACGTTTTTTTGTGTTTATTGCTATTGGCCACAAAACACGATTTGGGGTATATGACGGCATGTCCCCCCTCCAGGTAGATACCGACCGAAATCAAACACCGTAAAAATACGCCTTCGTATTACTTCGCATAACCATATGTTTAAAGCAAAGTAGTTTTGATTGTCCTCATATTGGATGATGTTTTTAGAGATGTATGCACATCAGTATAATAGTTCTTCCCGATATTGCAATTAGAAATCGATATTGCAATTAGAAATCGATATTCCAATTAGAAATATCGAAGACATATTATGAAATAATGGACATGTAGCTAATGCGGCAGAGTTCTTCTGGGTTATCACTCATAACCAGTGCGTTATGCCCCCAAAAAAAAACTCTTTTTCTGACAATCAAACTAGAGCATCTGGTAAAACTCGTTGGGGAAAATAGATGATCAAAAGGGGGGGGGGGGGGGGTTTCTGATATAAATAATCGGTGAATATCATTTTGATAAAATTTGAATTCCCCAGTTATCAGTTGACTTCGCTTTAAGTTAAAATCACATATTACGAGGAACTAAAATGTCTTCAAGTGCAATTAATGAAAAGCCGATTATGACGGATCTGGATGAAGCCAATCCAGATGTTGGGTTATTCGAACCTAGTTCCAACTCAAGTATAGTAGAAGAAAAGAGAAGAGTGTCGGAGTTGGAAAGTGTTCACTCTAAAATAGCAGAACCTGGTCAAGGTGAAAAGGGAAATATTTTGTCGCAGTATTCCGAGAAGCAGGTGATGCAAATGGGTAGAAACTATGCTCTCAAGTACGATATGGATCCCGATTTATTTGCTAGTGCTGCTGCTTTGGCCAGAACTCCAGATGAATTCAATGCCATGCCTTTCCTTTCGGAGGAACAAAAGGAAGCATTGCACAAGGAAAGCACCAAGAAATGGCATATTCCAAGCAAGTTAATTCAGGTTATCGCATTAGGTTCCATGGCTGCGGCTGTGCAAGGTATGGATGAATCTGTTATTAACGGTGCCGTTTTGTTCTACCCTAATTATATGGGAGTCGGAAAAGGCGAATATAACCGTTTTGGATATGATACGGATTTGCTTGAGGGATTAATCAATGGTGCGCCTTATTTATGTGCCTCTTGTCTTGCATGTTGGATGGCAGACTCTTGGAATAGACGGTTGGGTCGTAAGTGGACTATTTTCTGGACTTGTCTTATTTCTGCTGTAACATGTTTCTGGCAAGGGTTCACCAATACATGGTACCATCTTTTTATTGCCAGATTCATGTTAGGGTTTGGTATTGGTATTAAGTCAGCTACTGTGCCTGCGTACGCCGCTGAATGTACACCTAAGCAAATCAGAGGTGCTTTGGTTATGTTGTGGCAGTTTTTTACAGCATTTGGTATTATGCTTGGCTATGTCGCTTGTTTGGCCTTCTACCATGTTGGTGATCATGGTATTGGAGGAGGTCTTAACTGGAGATTGATGTTAGGTTCCGCGTGTATTCCTGCTATTGTTGTTTTATTCCAAATTCCATTTGTGCCTGAATCTCCCCGTTGGTTGATGGGTAAGGATAGACATAAGGATTCTTACGATTCCTTGTGCCAATTGCGTCTTGACAAGATCGCGGCTGCTAGAGATACATTTTATCAATATGTCTTATTACAAGAAGAAGCCTCTTATCAAGGTATTCCAACGTGGAAGCGTCTTGTAGAGATGTTCACAATTAGAAGAAATAGGAATGGTGCTCTCGGTGCGTGGATTGTTATGTTTATGCAACAATTCTGTGGTATCAATGCTATTGTCTATTATAATTCGACGATTTTTATCAGAGGAGGTTTTACCGAAGTTGCTGCTCTTACCGCATCGTGGGGTTTCGGTATGGTTAACTTCCTTTTCGCCATTCCAACTTTCTATACCATTGATACCTTCGGTAGACGTAATTTGTTGTTGTTGACATTCCCGTTAATGTCTATCTTCTTATTATGGACCGGGTTTGGTTTCTTAGCTTCTAACGACCAAACTAGAATTGGTATTGTGGCTAGTGGTGTTTACATTTTCTCTGCCATTTATTCTGCCGGTGAAGGTCCAGTTCCATTCACTTATTCTGCTGAAGCTTTCCCATTGTATATTCGTGATCTTGGTATGGGTTTTGCTACTGCCACATGTTGGTTTTTCAATTTTATTTTAGCTTTGACTTGGCCTAAACTTGTGAGCTCTTTTACCTCCACTGGTGCATTTGGCTGGTATGCTGCATGGAATATAGTAGGGTTCTTTTTGGTATTATGGTTCTTGCCTGAAACTAAGGGTTTGACCTTGGAAGAATTAGATGAGGTCTTCTCCGTCAGTACCAGAAAACATGCTAAATGGCAGACAAAGCATTTCTTGAACGGCATCCAAAGAGTTGTATTGCGTCGTCATATCGACCCATTACCTCCATTATATGAGCACCAAAAGAGATTGGCTGTTACCAATCCTGATTGGAACAATAAAACCGAAACTGCTCATATTGAGTAGACTTCTGTATGCATTTTGAATATAAAATGCTTTTTAATTCTTCACATATCTTGTCTAAGTTTAATTTTATAGATATTTTATAACTAATAATAATATAAAATTTTTGAATAATGAAAATGTAGCTGTACGAATTTGGAGGTTTGGGGATTCCGAATCTTAAGTACTTCCTAAATAGTTCGCGCGACATTCGGCGACGTTTTTGCAGTTTCTTTTCACTCCGTGGGGAAAGGTCTTGGACAATTGAAGAACTCTTGGAAAGTCTTGGACAAGAAAATTTCTCAATTATGCCAACTGAATACATCTGTCGGTACATAGAAGTGTATTAACCACCTGGATTAATTCTAACATTGTCTCAAGTAATCAATTGCGGAGTAACTCACCTTCATGTTTTTCAATATTGAGTCTGAATCATGGTTTTTCCGTGCCAATTTTTTGAATATAGATGGATCTCGATTATTCGACAGGGTTATGTAACATTCACAAAGTATATAGGCTGTTATATCATATTGTAGACTAACGATAATCGTGCACCTGCCTTTGGTATTCTCGCTATACTGCACAACACGATTTTGGAAAAGGTATTTCAACATTCCTGCAAGTGTCTTCGTGAAACCGAATGCCGTAGAAAGAATTACGCCCTTGTTTGATCTCGTATCTGGCTAACCTGTTGGCCACTTTTAAATTCTTGCGAGTATTGTGCCATAAGATAATTTAGGTTTGATAGTTCTCATATTGAATGGTTGACAGTACAGCTATATGTGGTGCGGTGCATTAGTAATAACTCCTCTCCATATTTCTCCAATTCCGCATTCGATATATTTGAGATACACCTTTTCCCTATCAATTTGGAAACACCAGCCAATTTAGTTGATTAAGTTCTATTGGATAGTCACTCATAACCAGTGCGTTATGTTCCAAGAAAACTTAATTTCTTGACAAATAAACAAGTGCAATTGCAAAACTCGTCTGGGGAAAATAGATGATCAAAATGGAGAATGTAGATATAAATAAGCGTGGAATATCATTATAGACAGAATTTGTGTTTTATGTTAGAAACTGAAGCATTTTTAAGTTAGAATCACATATTACGAGGAACTAAAATGTCTTCAAGTGCAATTACTGAAAAGCCGATTATGACGGACCTGGATGAAGCCAATCCAGATGTTGGGTTATTCGAACCTAGTTCCAATTCAAGTATAGTAGAAGAAAAGAGAAGAGTGTCGGAGTTGGAAAGTGTTCACTCTAAAATCGCAGAACCTGGTCAAGGTGAAAAGGGAAACATTTTGTCGCAGTATTCCGAGAAGCAGGTGATGCAAATGGGTAGAAATTATGCTCTCAAGTACGATTTGGATCCGGATTTATTTTCTCGTGCTGCTGCTTTGGCCAGAACTCCAGGTGAGTTCAACGCCATGCCTTTCATCACAGAAGAAGAAAAGCAAGCGTTGCACAAGGAAAGTACCAAGAAATGGCACATTCCTAAAAAATTGGTTCATGTCATTGCATTAGGTTCTATGGCTGCGGCTGTGCAAGGTATGGATCAGTCTGTTATTAACGGTGCCCTTTTGTTCTACCCCCAATATATGGGAGTTCACAAGGACTTTAACTTTTTTGGTTATGATACTGACATGATTGAAGGATTGATCAACGGTGCACCTTATTTATGTGCTTCTTGTCTTGCTTGTTGGATGTCAGATTTTTGGAATAGACACTTGGGTCGTAAGGGTACTATTTTCTGGACTTGTGTTATTTCTGCTGTAACATGTTTCTGGCAAGGGTTTACCAATACATGGTATCATCTTTTTATTGCCAGATTTATTATGGGGTTTGGTATCGGAATTAAGTCAGCTACTGTGCCTGCGTACGCCGCTGAATGTACACCTAAGCAAATCAGAGGTGCTTTGGTTATGTTGTGGCAGTTTTTTACAGCATTTGGTATTATGCTTGGCTATGCCGCTTGTTTAGCATTTTATTATGTGCCGGATCGGGGTATTGGTGGAGGTCTTAACTGGAGATTGATGTTAGGTTCCGCTGGTCTTCCAGCTGTATTCGTATTGTTCCAAATTCCATTTGTGCCTGAATCTCCTCGTTGGTTGATGGGTAAAGGAAGACACAAGGACTCGTACGATTCATTGAATGCAATGCGTCTTGACAAAATTGCTGCAGCTAGAGATACGTTCTACCAATACGTCTTATTACAAGAAGAAGCTTCTTACGAGGGTATTCCAACATGGAAGCGTCTTGTCGAAATGATAACGATCAGAAGAAATAGAAACGGTGCCTTCGGTGCTTGGATTGTTATGTTTATGCAACAATTCTGTGGTATCAATGCTATTGTCTATTATAATTCAACAATTTTTATCAGAGGAGGTTTTACCCAAGTTGATGCTCTTACGGCATCTTGGGGTTTCGGTATGGTTAACTTCCTTTTTGCTATTCCAACTTTCTATACCATTGATACCTTCGGTAGACGTAATTTGTTGTTGTTGACATTCCCGTTAATGTCTATCTTCTTATTATGGACCGGGTTTGGTTTCTTAGCTTCTAACGACCAAACTAGAATTGGTATTGTGGCTAGTGGTGTTTACATTTTCTCTGCCATTTATTCTGCCGGTGAAGGTCCAGTTCCATTCACTTATTCTGCTGAAGCTTTCCCATTGTATATTCGTGATCTTGGTATGGGTTTTGCTACTGCCACATGTTGGTTTTTCAATTTTATTTTAGCTTTGACTTGGCCTAAGCTTGTGAGCGCCTTTACGGAGACTGGTGCATTTGGCTGGTATGCTGGATGGAATATAGTAGGGTTCTTTTTGGTTTTATGGTTTTTGCCTGAAACTAAAGGTTTGACCTTGGAAGAATTGGATGAAGTCTTCTCCGTCAGTACCAGAAAGCATGCTATCTATCAGACCAAAAGTATCTTAATTAGCTTCCAAAGAGTTGTATTGCGTCGTCATATCGACCCATTACCTCCATTATATGAGCACCAAAAGAGATTGGCTGTTACCAATCCTGATTGGAACAATAAAACCGAAACTGCTCATATTGAGTAGACTTATGCATTTTGAATATAAAATGCTTTATAATTCTTCACATATCTTGTCTAAATTTAATTTTATAATTCTTCGATAATACCATAAAGGTTTTGAAATATAATCAAAGCGTATACACGAATCTGGAGTTTGTACAAAGTATCTCTTAATTTTACCACTGAACAAAGCATCTAATCTTATTTTTCAGCCTAAATCTGGGGTTTGAAGATTTCTTTATTTTAAATACCGCCTAACGCATTCGCGTAAAAATTTGTACCGACATTCACAGAGTTTCCATATTTCGTTGAAGTAGAGTTCTATAAAGTTATTTTTCAATTAATCCAGACAGAAAAACCTCCCTAGTTCACTATAGGTATTTGGTTATTAAATGTAATATGATACAAGAAAGCAATTTGATCAATAAAGCGATGTATATAAAATTGTATCCCCGAAGTACGCTTCAATTTGTTATTGCTAGGTAAATACTATGAATGTAAACGGCTTTCATTCTTTTCATTGATGTTATAGAAAAATTAACATGTTATAATTTGAGGGTTCTTAGGGGTATGTTGATTGCTTCTGGTACAATTGAATAATACATCTGGGCAGTAGCTGCCTGTAGAAGTGTTTTAAAATCGAACGACCTACAAAATTAAGAGTGGGACTTGAGAAGAATTGAATAGTTCTTCTCAGTCAAAGCTTTGAAACATCACTAGCAAATTATAGTATTATGATATAAAGTCAGTTCTATGGAGATTCGAATCTTAAGTTCTTCCCAAAATAGTTCGCGCGACATTTGATGACGTTCTTGCAGTTCTTGACTCTGTGGGGTAAAATCTTGGACAACAGGCAAGAATATTCCCAATCACTCCAACCGAACAAAAATACAGTTAGTCATCTTTAAATTATCTATTCTGGTTGAAAACTAATGCCATGAAAGAATTACGTCGGTTTTTTTTTGTTTGTATTTGCTTAAGTTTATGGGTGTGTTCTATAATTCTTCGGAATATGGAGCAATAAGACATTTCAAGTTTATAGTACCCATATTCAAAGCTTTACCTTCTAGTTAAATGTGTATTAATAATGCTTCTCCAATATACCCTATCAAATATATAATAGCAACTAATTTATTCTTAGCATGGTTCCTTGGTAGAGGATCATAACCATTGCGTGATATTCTAAGAAAGCTCTACTTTTTTGACAAAAAACCCAGTCCCATTAAATGTCTTCTAGAGAAGATAGATAATAAAACTGGCAAATAGATATATGAGTGAAGCGTGGAATATTATTATAGATAAAGTTTTGTTGAGATATTTTGTTGAAATAATTTGAGATTGCTAATAATAAATTGCAGGATGTGCATGAGACTGCATACCAGGTTGTATAGGATAAACTAATCTTCAATTATAGGATACAGTCCTATTGTTTGGACGTGTGTAATTGCCAAATGATTATCCCTATATAAGGTTGCCTGTTTGTCCTAAGTCTTATTTTGCTACTTAAAAGATAGGTAAAGATGAGACTTGACTACTTATTTTTAGTATTAGCATTTGCATTTAAAATTAATGCAGATGATACCATTAAACTAGATGGATACAACAAGCCAGAAGAAAAGAAAATGAAGGAATATTGTAGGAAGCCTACTTCTGGGGAGTATACTTTAATGTCTGATGTTTCCACAAGTTCATTAGGCTTTGAAGGTACAGATGGTGGGAGTATTTTATATGCAGTATTTGACAACAATTGTAATCTTAAAGGTTTTGCTGGGAGACCGGCAGGCCTGACACCCTGGACAATACCTAAAGAAGAATTTGGAGGAACTAATGATATCGTCATAACAGATGTGTCATACGGTAGCATGCGAAACGGAAGATCATGGTTAAGAGCTAATTATAAAGGGAAGGATTACGAAGGGGAAAATTGTGAAGAACACGATGCAGGCGCACCAAATAAAACAGCTTTCTACTGTCAGGTAGACTTGGGTTAAGTTACTTGACATAAATAATAATCTGTATACATAAAAAGAAAAATAAGAAAAAAAAAATTAGAAGAAAAGGAAAAAAGGAAAAAGGAAAAAGGAAAAAGGAAAAAGGAAAAAAAAAAAAGTGTAGCTTAAAGTAGTAGCTTGATTACTACTCTGCTGTAGTGTTTCACTATGGTCATGATTGCATAATAGTTATGCTTTATAAGAGAGGGTTATGAGCCGTGTGTTGTAATTCTCTGTTGACGAATAATACTTCTAAATGATTTTAATAGATCCGGCTGCGCTGTTTTTAGACATTTATTGTATGGTTATTCTCTTAAGAACTATTGAATTACCGTATACTAATAATCTAGAGGAATGTGAGTTACAAATATAATGAATTAATATGGATAGACAAGTTAGTGGTCACTATTTTAATAATGCATAATGATGAGATAGAAAGACAACAGCATGTTTATTTACTATCAGGATATTGGTATATACAACATTAATTGGATTCAGTTAGTTTTCAAGGGGAACTAACTTGATTATTGTTGGTTTTGGGAAGTAGGCGTGACTAAGCCTAATAAAACTTAAGAATGACGATTGAATATCGAAGTGTGTTCAATGTGAAAAAAGTCCCTATTTGTATTGGGTAAACAAGTGTTCTATAGCGTGGTTCAAACTTTGCTTGTGATCTGTGTATGACCCAGTTGTTAGATACAGGTTTTGATCCCTGCTAGTGATCCAGTTAATGTCCTTATGTTGTAAGTTTGTCCAGAAATGTCTCAATTCAGTGTATGAATGGTTGATTTCAGTTATTTGAGTATTATTTTCAATCACTATAACTTATTGTGATAGAATATATGTAACGGTATTTGAGTTAGATTAACTACTGAAGCTTATTTTCAGAATTATAATCTAGTTGTACTATAAGGGATATTAGCTTAAATTATTCAATTTGATTGATGCTAATTCAAATATTTAGAAAGGAATGCAATTTGGATATATGGCATTCTATATATTGCGAATGAAGCATCTATTCGGGATGGATTAGTATGTTTTTTTACATGAATGAGTGGTTACGAATGTATTAGCTAGTCTTTTGCTAATGAAATTGCCCTAACCTTGAATGCTATGCTTGATAAAATTGCAACTGCTAGAGATACATTCTATCAACATGTCTTACTACAAGAAGAAGCCTCTTAGAAGCTATTGCAGGATGGAATCATCTTCTTGAAATGGTTACTGTTAGAATAAACAAGAATAGTGCTTTTGCTGCGTGGACTGTCATATTTATGCAACTATTCTGCTATATCAATGCTATAGTTTATTACAATTCTACCATCTTTATTGAATCTGGTTTCATAAAAGGTAATGCTCTTACTGCATCGTGGGGTTTCGTAGGTTAATTTCCTCTTTGCTATCCCAATTTCCTATACTATTGATACCATCGGTAGACATTTCCCTTGATGCCAGCCTTCTTGTTATAGATCGGGTTTGATTTCTTATCTTCCGACGTCCTAATAAGATCTGTATAGTTGCTAGTGGTTTCTGCCATCTATTCTGCTGGTGAACGTCTTGTTCCATTTATTTATTCTCTGAAGCTTTGTCATTGTACGTTCGTGATCTTGGTATGGTTTTCGCTACTGCCACATGTTGGTTTTTCAATTTTATTTTGGCTTTGACTTGGCCTAAACTTGTGAGCACCTTTACGGAGACTGGTGCATTTGGTTGGTATGCTGGATGGAATATAGTAGGGTTCTTTTTGGTTTTATGGTTTTTGCCTGAAACTAAAAGGGTTTGACCTTGGAAGAATCGGATGAAGTCTTCTCCGTCAGTACCAGAAAGCATGCTATCTATCAGACCAAAAGTATCTTAATTAGCTTCCAAAGAGTTGTATTGCGTCGTCATATCGACCCATTACCTCCATTATATGAGCACCAAAAGAGATTGGCTGTTACCAATCCTGATTGGAACAATAAAACCGAGGTTACCCACGTTGAATAATCTTATCTACTCCATAAATACTCTTTTAATTCACCTTGGTACTACTTTTAATAAATATTTTCTTCTCGAATTAACCAAGATTATGATTTTATCTACTTAGATTTCCTATTAGTTGTTAATCTGGACGGGAACATTAATAGTTCGCAACATATTTTTGCAATCGATACTGAGCTATCTCCAATATTTGGTATCTATGAGATTTGTTAAATATTTTTCAAAAGTAAGTGACTGGTAGAATAATTCTATTTAACTTCGATTTGTATTTTGTTCATCTTATTTTTGTAAAATTTTGCAATTTTTCAAATTAACTTTAAATCTTGTACTTTACTTCGTTCAGAAATTGCTAAACATACCATATAATGTATTTAATTACCATATTTTATTCCTAACACTTTCATGGATACGTGTCAGTATGATTGATACAATTATATACTTCATGTTATGCATAAAATGCATAAAATGTGCTCGAATGGCAATTACTGGAAGTCTATCTTTCCGCATTAGCAGGGTTTGACGCGATAAAATCTTGCGATACTAGAGATAAGAATTGCACGAGAACTGACGAGTTTCGGAGACAAAATTAGTATGTGCCTCAAGGGTAAATTAAACACCATTCGAACAATGCGACGATCAGTTCAGTCTTGAAACGACTAAGAATCAAAAACGACGATAATTTGGAAATATACGGTACACAATCCCGAAGTGGAGAAACGCGATATAAAACCATCCAATCTGTCAATTGTTATTACTTCAAGACTATAGGTGAGATAGACGATAGATATTTGAAAGTATAAGTTTAAAGATGTCTTCCAACAAACCCTTAAATGCACGCTATTTGTTTTATTTAGTTAAGTATCCATTGTTTACGAAGTCTATCACAGCAGGAGTATTATAACTATGATCATATACGGTTCATTGATTCTGACTCCAATATCACACCAATTGTATGCTATTTTAAACAAAATTTATAAGGGACCCAATTTATCCCCAATTATGAAAGTCGCTCAAATATTGACCTCATTATCTGTGATTACCCCAACGTTGGCAGCAGTTTTTGTTAGTTGGTTGTCTTTTATAAATAACTACGGCTTACCTACAAAAGGCTTCAACATCATAAATGAGATAAAGAAGATAGGGGCAATCATTAAAAACGGATTGAAGAAAAGTTACTTACCTATTTTAAAATCATCTCTTGTGACTTCAACGTGTACGATGATTATTGCTCAAAAGTTTATTCAACCAGAATTGTGGGTTGTTTTCTTCAACCTTGTTTTCTTTGTATTGGCTACGATGCAAAATACGAAGGTGAAGAAGCAACAACAAGAGTTACTTAAGAAGAAGGATGACTAGATTAGTTAGACTATAAATTACGTATTTTTGGTACTTTTCATCTACTCAATAAATACTTCCGACCATAATACAGGATATGCTATTTCTCGGTACCAGTCCATATGTGTTGCCGACAATTGTAAAGTAATTTTATTCTTGAAATACGGATCTGACACTACAATATCCAGTTCCCCCCGCTATATAATTACTAATCGACAGCGCTGAAGAAACCATACTGAGAGGAGTTGGAAAAATATCCATGGGTAAGTACCTAAACGACAAGACAAATGTATATGCAGAACCTCGCAATCGACTTGTAGCTATGATTCTCCCGGAGACGTAGACTATATATATATTGCTGATCTCTTTCTGCTTCCTAGAATAATATTTTGCTATATATAAAGATGTATCGTAATCAATTGGCTAGAGCTTCATTAAGATCGACCAGTTCAATTAACCAAATTCGTAATATGATTACAGCACAAGCAGTTGTATATGCCCAACATGGGGAACCTAAAGATGTCTTAAAGACTCTCAAATATGAGATTGACGATGACAATCTCGATTCTAATTCCATTATTGTCAAGACTTTAGGGTCACCAGTTAACCCATCGGATATTAACCAAATACAGGGGGTATATCCTTCGAAACCAGAAAAAACCACTGAGTTAGGCTCCAATGAACCAGTCGCAGTTTGTGGTAATGAAGGTTTGTTTGAAATTCTTAAGGTAGGAGACAATGTTTCAAACTTCAAGGTCGGTGACTGGTGTGTTCCAACATCGGTGAACATGGGAACCTGGAGAACTCACATGTTATGCGGAGGTGATGAGATGACCAAGATTCCTAATCCTGAGCAATCCAAAGCTAACGGAAAACCTAGTGGATTATCTGTCAACCAAGGGGCTACAATTTCGGTTAATCCTTTAACGGCTTACTTGATGTTGACTCATTACGTTAAACTAACTCCAGGTAAGGATTGGTTTATTCAAAACGGTGGCAATTCAGCCGTTGGTAAGTATGCTACCCAGATCAGTAACTTGTTAGGAATCAACTCGATTTCTGTTATCAGAGATAGACCAGACCTTCAAGACTTGATCAAGAACATGACCGAAGAATGTGGTGCCACTAAAGTTATTACCGAAGAGCAAAACGCATCAAAAGAGTTTGGCAGTGAAATCAAATCATGGGTAAAGGAAACTGGCGGTGAAATCAAGCTAGCCTTGAATTGTGTTGGGGGCAAAAACTCCACTGGAATTGCCAGAAAATTGAATAATAATGGGTTGATGTTAACCTACGGTGGTATGTCGATGCAACCTGTTATCTTGCCAACTTCTTTGCACATTTTCAAGAACATTACTTCGTCCGGATTCTGGGTTACCCAATTATTGAAGAACGATGTGGAATTGAAGCGCAAGACATTGGGCCAAATCATCGAATGGTACGAAAATCGCCAATTAAAGGATGCTCCTTCGAAGGAAACTAAGTTCAACCCAAGCGACGAGTTGAGTAGGTACTACATTGATGGTATTGTGAACTCAAAGGGTGGTAAACAATTAATTGTGTATTAAGTTACCAGCGTCGAGGATCCTCTTAGTCATATTACATTCTACGTATGAGAGAAAAATTACGCTTATTTCTCTTCCACATACGAAAAGAGTAGTATTTTTTAGTTCATGCTGCATTAAGGGCAACTGATAAACTGCTTTCTTTCCGAAATATACATATTACACCTTTAACCCCCAAACTACGTATATAGTTGTAATATACAATTCCGACTAACATTTGTTAGCAATCTATATGTCCAACTCCTTATTTGCCGTCTCTACCAATAACTCTTGAATTTCACCCCAACTCATTTTCCACTACCTGGAAAACTTAATTCCACCAAACTTTAAAACTGTACACAATTTTCCCTGACCATCTTCTGGTGTACCAGCGTTCTAGATGTACTGGTGTTATTGTTCGAACCGTTTGTGGTTTCGACCTTACAGAAAAGAAATTCAAGGCCGGACATATCCGATGATTGTAGCATGCGGCATTGAGATGAGGTCAAAGTGCAGGCTAGAACCAGTCATACGAGCTACAATTATTACCACGAAGGACCCTCTATAATAGGACTACAGCCTATACCAAAGGTATGAGACCATCGTATGTAGAGATTGGGGTCACACAACCATATATAATAAGTAAAAAGTTGACTTTAAAACACATATGCATTTGAGGATTTGAAAAGATTTGTAGGAATCTGCGGGTCGCGTTATCCGAGCTCTTTTAATGCAAAATTCTTATCAGAGAAAAGTGGATAAGAGTTTAAATTAATTTCTATTTTGGCTTGTTATAGTAGCCAGTGCCTTTTTTTGTCTTTTTTCAGGGAATAATTAATAAGATCGGGTATAAAATTGGAGCTATTTTTTTAGTGATTGTATTTAAAAGGTGCTGATAAGTGAGAATATTATATTTGGATATTTATCTTACCTAAAATTTTAATAGTTGTACATACACATACACTTAGACCATTTGGTATTATTTAATTCACAAGAGCAAAATAATTGATAATAAATATGTCGCGTGCGTTATCATCTAGTAATGTGTTGATTGGAGATGAAATTAAATCGGGGACTATCATTTTTTCGATTGAAAGTGGGAAAATTTTACACATAGAAGAGAGGGTGTTGGAGGTGTCGGACCATATATTGCGGGTATATAATGTGTTGCCTCACGATTACAGAAACGTCTCACCTTTGGTGATCATGCCGGGGTTGGTGGATGCTCATGTGCATCTTAACGAACCAGGAAGAACTGAGTGGGAAGGATTTGCTACTGGGACCCAGGCAGCAGCGTCTGGGGGAGTAACCACGGTGGTCGACATGCCATTGAACGCCATTCCACCCACCACGACCATAGCGAACTTCAACTTGAAGATTAATGCGGCCAAGGGCCAGACGTGGGTGGACGTCGGATTCTGGGGAGGCATGATTCCACTGAACTTGGAGCACTTGAAGCCGTTAATTGCGATGGGAGTCAGAGGTTTCAAGGGTTTTCTTATCGACAGTGGTGTTGAGGAATTCCCTGCTATCGATACAGACTACATTATGCGGGCTATGGCCCTGGTTAAGGGCCTTCCTACGTTGTTAATGTTCCATGCGGAGATGCAACCCAAACCCAAAGTGATTCAAGAGACGCCGACAATCGAGCATTTGGAAGATGAGACACCGGAATTACCCAAGAAGGAGACGTCAGCCCATTTTACTTTTGGCGAAGAGTCTGATTATGAAATGGACGAGGCTCAATACACCAAACCAATTGACAAGAATCTTCGAAAATTGTCAAAAGAAATTGATGCTAGTGAAGTAGGAATGACCGATTCTTTTGTGAAGAGAGCACCCACACCAGTGGTTGATATTTTGGCTACCCAAAAATGTTGCAACGAAGATCATGACTATTGTTCTTTACCCCATAATCATGCTGGTTCGATTGATCACTCGGTCTTGAGTGACGAACAAGCAAAAGCATTAGCCAAATCATCGTTATTGGCAGCAGCCGATCCTACTCATGGAAAATACGCCAAGATGGTCAATCATATTTCCAACCAAGACCAACATCCAGAGGAGTACGAATCAGTTGAAACAATGGAAATCGAACAAGAACACGAACATCACCCTTTTGCAAAGGAACAATCAGTCGATGCTCCATTGGTTTTGGCGCAAAAAGATGATTCCATATTAGAAGATATCGACCCTACATCCTACGCTGCATTTTTAGCTTCAAGACCTGATAATTTCGAAACAACAGCCATTGCCGAAATCATAAACTGTTCCACTAAGGAACCTTCTGTTCCATTGCATATTGTTCATTTGGCTACTCATGAAGCCATCCCATTGGTTAGAGCTGCCAAGGCCCAAAATTTACCTATTTCAGCTGAAACATGTTTCCATTATTTATCTTTAGCAGCTGAGAAAATTCCAAACAATTCCACTCATTTTAAATGTTGTCCACCAATTAGAACAGATGACAATAGAAAGTTATTGTGGAAAGCTTTAAGAAATGATATTATTTCAACAGTGGTATCTGACCACTCTCCTTGTACCCCAGAATTAAAAGGTTTAGAAAAGGGTGATTTTTTCTCTGCTTGGGGTGGTATATCATCAGTTGGATTCGGCTTGCCCATTATGTATACTGAGGGTTCAAAACAAGAACCTCCTGTAACATTGCAGGATATCAGTAGATGGTGTTCCTGGAATACGGCTAAACAGGTGGGTTTATCGAATTCGAAGGGTAAAATTGATATAGGATTTGATGCCGATTTCTTATTGTTCGACCCAAATGCCGTTTACACAATCACGAATAGTAAAACATTCTTCAAAAACAAACTAACTGCATATGACGGCATGGAATTTAAAGGTAGAGTAATGGAAACCATAGTGAGAGGTAACTCAGTATTTGCCTTAGGTAAAGGTCACTCAGATATTCCAATGGGTGAATTAATACTAGAACCTAGAGTTAATTAAGCAATTTAGGTAAGCATTTTATTTCATTAATTTTGTAATCTATTAAATGTAAAAATTAATATATTTGCGATGTAATCATAGAAGTAAATCTCTATTTATCGATCAAATTTTATCATAAGTTTTGTACTTCGAAAACTAACAGTTGGATAACTAAATATTCAAATGTGTGTCACCATATTTACTTTTATATAATCCCAATGCTTTGATAGGGAATAAAAATTTATATGAATCATATTCAATAGCACAACTATGATTGAAAACACCGTTCATGTCTTCAAATTTCCATTCACCAGTCCGCTTTTGTCTACTCATTAATAATGCAAGACCTCTTTCAATAGCTTCTTTATTTGGGTAGTCTGCTAATATTAATCCTATCAAGGCCCACGAAGTTTGAACAACTAATGATTGCTCTGTATTGACATACGTACCGGTTTCACACGATTTCATAGATTCAGACCACCCACCATCAGCCAATTGTTTCGATACTAAGAAGTCACACCCTTTTCTTACAGTATCGGAATTAACGTAACTGTATCCAACGGAATTTAATGCTTCAAGGGCAAACATAGAGGCGTATGTATAGCATATACCCCAAGAACCATACCACGAACCATCCTTAGCCTGGGCCTTTATTATATAGTTTATTGCATTTTCAATTGCAAACTTAATTTGATCAGGTTTGTAATTTGGATAGAATCTAGCAAAGTAAGTCAAACCTAAGACCGACGAATCCGTGCATTCCACATAAGGATATTCAACCATAATCTTATTAAAAACTTCAGCAGGATTCAAGTTCTCTAATAGTGGCGTAGCTCTTATAGTCTCATAAGAAGAAAACGAACCAAATTCAAAATCATTAACATTTTGAATATTCAATATAACATCAACTGCATTATAAAGGTTTTCATCTTCGATATCGTCCTTGATATCAGTAAATGCCGGATGATTCTTTACCATAATTATGGCCTTTAAAGCTTCAGCAGAACAATCACTCACAGTATAGCCTTGCGTTTTAGTACTAAATGGCCAGCCACCTTTACGTTTATCTCGGAAACTTCCATCGACACAATCCTCAGTGAACTGTGATCTGACCAAAAACTTGTAACCCTTACGGATCATTTCTTGGTATTTCGGGAATTCTGATAATCCAGCCATGAAGAAATATTGAACCATAAAGGCCACATCCCAAACTTGGACACCGTTAGTACCCATAATAGTCATACCTTGAGGCCCATGAAACAACGTATCGTTCATTCTATATTTGAATCGTTCAAACGCGTATGACTTAGGTCCCTCTTCAAGGAAGGTTATGATCATATTAAAAGCAAAACTCACGGGAGCAATGCATAGATAATCAGTATTTGCACATTCTTTTTTAATTAGTTCGTAGACCCTATCGTTCGACTTTTTAAGGAGCCATTTGGGCCTGATGTATTTCTCGTACTTTACCATACCCCAGTTAAGACAGTCTAATACAGTGGTATGGGGGTAATACAAGTCAACTCCACAAACATTATTTCTGTGAGTCTGGAAGTCGATTTTCTCATAGGGCAACTGTTTTGGCAAATAGATCTCATTTCTAATCTCCTGCAACAAAGGATCTAGGTCACATTTCACTTTGTATGAAGAAACGTAGCCAAGAGGTAAATAAATAGCTCTGGTATGAACCCACCATCTGCCAGGATGAATTGGGACATTGTATGGTAAGAGCCACATTTCTGGTGGTGCTGGATTAACACCTTCCCATTCGTAAAGGCTCAAGATCGATAACCACGCTTTACCCCAATGAGGATTACCTAAAGCTCCTCCGAGTCTATGTAACGTCTTACGGGCTTTCACACACACAGGATGATTGGCCGGCAATCCAAGCAATCTCAATGCCACATAGTTCATGGAGGTTCCGAAACACGTAGATTTGTCTATCGAATGCAAACCCCAACCCCCATCAACAGGATGCGACGTATTCACAAGATATCTTATCATTTCCGTCCTATAGGGCTTAGGAATCTCGTTCTTGGTGAAATAGTTTGCAGCTATGTACCCAATGCTCATGAACATGGGCCCACGGTACTGACACGGGAACATTCCGCTTGGTTCCTGTAATAACTCAAGAAAATCAGCTCCTTTCTTTGCAGACTCAAATGGCGTGTTAATATCCGACTCCTCAGGCGCTGGGAAGTCATCTAGCTCTAGTAAATACTTAACATAGTCCGATTGGGGATTTTTTTCACTTTCTTCAATACTCAAGTAGTGCCATGTTTCTCTGCCCAATTCATCAGTCACAAGTCTCCAACGATGGGGATCTGTTTGCTCGACTCCCAATTCTTCAGAATAGTACATCACGATATTACAGCTGTCTTTTATGTTTGTATAGATCAATTATGTCTTGAACATCTGGCCGTATTTAGTACCCGTATAACGGTTCTGCTGCTAAACGAAGCATTGAGTCAGGTGACTGTAACACAAAAAACAAACAAACACCCATACACCTCTCAAATGACACAAAACATCAATTTCGCGACATTTGTCACGACATTAAATCGCTCCTTGTTATTTTGTTTCAGAGAACGCACGACCTGATGCTCCTTTCATACCAAGTTACACAAAACACGGATCGCACAAAATTCGTCTCGGGACAAAACTTGATGGGGTCGTGCACATGACCATTAGTATACTCATCTAGAAAAAACTTATTGCAGAAGGCTTTCAGTGTATGTTGTGGTAAAAGCAGGCTGTTTAGTAGTAGATTGAATATTGAATCAGTTCTACATATTGGTACTAGTTGATTCATAGGTAATTAGCATATTAGTATGGGCAAAAGAAAGTTGGAAGAAGCGAAGGCTAAAGACAAAGTCGATGCACAAAGCGTCAGCGGCAGTTTTGGTGATGAAGTTGAAGACGAACCGAAAGCAGTGAAAAATGGAGCAAATAATAGTGAAAATAGCGAGGACGACGATGAAGATGACGGAGATGATGACGAAGAAGAAGAGGAAGACAAAACTCCGAAACATTCGCATCCACCAAGCAAGAAACAGAAGAAAGCATTATCGGCACAAGAAGTTCAAGTTGCACGAGAAACGGCGGAACTTTTCAAGTCGAATATCTTTAAATTACAAATAGACGAGTTGGTAAAGGAAGTGAAGTTGAAGGACAGCCATGTGACCAAGATTGAGAAAGTCTTGCACCGATTGCACGATTTCATAAATAAAATACCACCGATCGAAAATTTAACGTTGCAGCAAGCTGAAAACCACTTTAACTCGAAGAAGTTAGTCATTCCATTCCCAGACCCTAAGCCAACTAAGGTGAATTATACATTTTCGTACTTGGCACCAGAAGATGTGTCGTTAGTTGGATCGTTTGGATTAAAAACAGGAATAAGTCAGGCCGACGGTATGTCGATTGATATTGCGTTGACAATGCCAAGTGAATTATTTCAACCAAAAGACTATTTAAACTATAGAGCATTATACAAGAGAGCGTTCTATTTGGCATATGTCGCTGACAACTTGATTCCGTTGTCGAAAAAAAACAATTTACCCATTAAGATCACCTACCAATTTTTGAACGACGATATTTTGTGTCCTGTATTGAAGTTGGAAAGTATTAAGACCGATAATCAGGACGATTTAAGTTTCCATAAAACCAAGTTTACAATCAATATAATAGCAGGATTCCCATTTGGCGTATTTGACGCTAAGAAATTATTACCGGATAAGAACTGTATAAGAGTACAAGCTGAATCAAAAGACCTCCCACCAACACCTATATACAATTCTTCTATACTTTCACTGACTTCATATGATTACTATTTAAAATTCTTGTACACTAGCAGGAAGTCAACTGAAGCATTTAAGGATGCTTGTATATTAGGAAGATTATGGTTGCAACAGAGAAACATGGGGTCGGCTGTGAATAAAGGTGGATTTGGCCATTTTGAATTCGCTATATTGATGAGCGCATTATTGAATGGTGGTGGGGTTAATGGTAATAAGATTTTGTTACATGGATTTTCGTCATATCAATTATTCAAAGGTACTATAAAATATTTAGCTACGATGGACTTATCGACAGGATATCTTTCTTTTTCAAGTCAAATTGGTGAAGATGTTACCTCAAAGTACAATCCTGAAGCTGGGTTTAATGTTCCAACTATATTCGATAAGAATGTTAAATTAAATATACTATGGAAAATGACTAAATCATCGTATCAAACTTTGCAGGTTCAAGCAATGGACACCCTTCACTTACTTAACGACGTGGTTAAGGATAGATTCGATCCTATTTTGTTACAAAAGACTTCTTTTGATCAAATGAAGTATGACGTTGTTTTGAACTTATCCATTCCTGATGATTTGTACGATGCATTCGGCGCATTGGAAAAAATATCATTCATTAGTTTTGATAATTTCTTGAAACACAAATTGTACCTAATTTTAAAGAATGCCTTAGGGGAAAGAATTTCGGACTTACACATAAGAAACGAAAAATTCAGTAATATTTTCCCGATTAATAAAAGAAAACCTTCGAATATTAACAATAACTATATTATTGGCCTTCAATTGAATCCAGATGAATGTGAAAAGTTGGTTAGTAAAGGACCAAATAATGATGATGAAGCATTGGGCGTGAAGTTCAGGTCGTTTTGGGGTTCAAAAGCATCTTTAAGAAGATTCAAAGATGGGACTATTCAGCACTGTGTTGTTTGGACAGCAAAAGCGAACGAACCAATTGTTTTGTCAATTATTAAATATTCGCTTGACTTGCATTTACATTCAGATATCTCGCAACACTTGGTTTTCGAAGCTTCTGGTTTCAATAATAGATTACCTACTCCATTATTGCCATCAGCATCAAACCAGCTGATTACATCTTTGTCAAGTTTCACTAATTTAAAGAACTCATTCGAGGGCTTATCAAAGATTTTGAGTAATCTTGATTTACCACTTAATATCAAGGCGTTATTGCCTGCGTCGACAAGCTTTAGATACTCATCTTTATTGCAACCTGTTCCATTTGCATTAGCAAACCCTGATTTCTGGAATGATGTTGTGTTACAGTTTGAAACATCGACTAGATGGCCCGATGAAATCAGTGCTTTGGAAAATACGAAGACCGCCTTTTTATTGAAAATTCTTGAAATATTAAATCAAGAAACCGCATATAAGTCGTTTATAACCAGAGATGATTCAATTCTGTTTAATGAATCGATAAGCCTTTTGAATATTTTGACACCTGAAGGATATGGTTTCAGAATAAGAGTGCTTACTGAAAGAGATGAAGTCTTATATTTAAGAGCTGTTAATAATGCTGACAAACAAAAGGCTTTGTTACAAGATGTGTACTTGGAATTTAACCTGAAATATTTAGGTGTTGTCAAACACACAAGAACCGTGAGTACTTTAGCTCACCATTTCCCATTTTATTCACCAACGGTAAGGTTATTTAAACAGTGGTTAGATTCACAATTGTTAATGCATCATTTTACAGATGAACTTATAGAGTTGATTGCATTGAAGCCTTTCGTTGATCCTGCTCCTTATTCTGTACCACACTCCGTAGGTAATGGATTTTTGCAGATTTTGAATTTCTTATCCACCTGGAACTGGAAAGAAGATTCCTTAATATTGGACTTGGCAAAAAGCTCTAATGACGTGGAAGAAGAGTTGACAATAAGATTAAGTGATAGATTGTCCATACAAGCACATCAAGTAATCGAACAAAATTTCGAAAAGATAAGAAAGACTGATCCATCGGGGATCAGGACGCAGTTATTCATTGGCTCAAAGGATGATCCATCTGGTATTTTATGGTCGAATAATTTGACTTTACCTATAGCTAGTAGATTAACAGGATTAGCCCGTGTTGCTATTCTGTTACTCAAGACCGAAGGATTTTCGGATTCAAATATTGACATGCTTTTTACTCCTGCCTTAAAAGATTATGATTTCGTTGTCAAAGTCAAAACCAACAATTTGACTACTTCGTCAGGTATTTTACCGTCAAATACGTTCAAGAATTTGGTAGGAACTGAAACTTCCTTTCCAGATGATGTCACTACTAAATATGATTTAGTTCAAGCATATGTTGATGATCTTAACAGAAAGTTCGGTAACGTTATTCTTTTTTCTACCAGAAAGTTTACTGGCTTAAATGAAGATGGGTCGAATGTTATTAGTGGGATATTTGTTCCAAACAGCATATCTAAGAAGAAATTTAGAGCTAATTTGGGAATCAATGTCAAGCCTGTTGAAGATCAAAAAGAAGATGTTATTGTCAATAAGGATGCTATTTTCAATCAAATTACATTATTAGGTGGTGATTTAGTTCAGTCCATCAAAATTAAGAAATAAGCAATAGTTCTGAGCTATTAGTATATTAATAATCAATCGTCTATATACATGTATATATATATATTAATTTTCATATAAAAGATTGTGAATTTATTCCTATTCGTAGTTTACCGGTTTTCGCAACAAGGTATGGTGATAATATGGTGATCTGTTGAGTTACTTTGGGAAATGGAGACACATACTTTCTCCACTTGTTCACATAACCGATGCATTGTTAAATGCCGTTCGGTTTGTTAGCGCAATTACTTAAAGCATATTACAGGATAGTTTCAAGTGAGGTATCCGTGAGTCATGGAGCAGTTCTTGCAGAGTATATAAATGAAAAATATGTCGATACCTAACTCGAGTATTTTTGAATTTAACCAGAATTGAGGTAAGATGGCAAAAGTTGAAGATCTTTCAAACTCGCATCTTATGCATAGATCATTAAGAGAGGAACCGGACGTTGTAAATAATGCTAAGGGTTCCTATATATTTCTTCAGAACGGCCAGAAAGTGTTTGACGGGTGCGGAGGAGCAGCAGTTATTGCTGTTGGTCATGGTAATTCTGAAGTCATAGAGGCAGTTTCAAAGCAGTTATCCGTAGTGTCATACGTGCACACCTTTGAATATACAACTCCTGTGGCTGAGGAGTTAGCTAACATCTTGTTAAAGAATTATAGTGGAAAGATTGCTAAAGTATACTTCGTGAATTCCGGTAGCGAAGCAAATGAGGCTGCAGTTAAGGTTGCAGTACAATATTTTTACGAACAAGGGAAAACTTCTAAAACTCAATTCATTTCTCGGAAACAATCATACCATGGTAACTGTTTAGCTGGTATGTCTTTATCGGGCCATGTGTTGAGAAGAAAGCCATTTGAGAACTTGGTTAGTGATAAATTTCACAAGGTGAGTGAAGCAAATGAATACAGATGGAAGAAAAACGACGAGACAACCGGTGAATATGTAGAAAGACTTGCTAATGAATTGGAAGCGAAGATTTTGGAAGTTGGACCTGACAATATTGCAGGGTTCTTTGCGGAGACAATCGTGGGCGCAACCACTGGCTGCCTTACAGCTCCAAAAGGCTATTTTAAAGCAATTCAGAAAATCTGTGAGAAGTATGATGTTCTTCTAATTACTGATGAGATTATGTGTGGTTCTGGAAGAACAGGAACTTTTTTTGCTTGGGAACAGGAGGACTTTGTACCTGATATAACTACAAGTGGTAAGGCACTTGGCGGAGGCTATTCACCACTCTCAGCAGTGTTTATGAACCAAAAGGTTGTAGATGTGCTTCTGAATGGTTCTGCTTCCTTTAACAATGGACACACATTCCAATGCTACCCATTATCATGTGCAGCTGGCATTGCGGTACAAAAAATTATACAAAGAGATAATTTGCTTCAAAATGTAAAGGTAATGGGCGAGTATCTTGGCCAGGCACTTGTGAAAGAATTGAAGGATATTAAAATCGTAGGAAATATTCGTGGTCGTGGGTTGTTCTGGGGCGTGGAGTTCGTGAAAGATAAACTGACGAAGGAAGCTATAGACCCTCGCATCCGTATTGGTCAGAAAATCCAACATAACGCTTTGGTGAACGGATTAGCTATCTACCCGGGATTTGGAACCATTGATGGGCTATCTGGAGACCACATTTTAATTGCACCTTCTTACGATATCACACAAGACCAAGTCAATGTCATGGTGCAACAAGTGGCTGCAAGTATTATTGAAATGGAACAAAAATATGCTACTTGAATACGATTTTTATAGTCTATTCTACGAAGGTAATAATAAATGTTGATGTAAATGTAAGATATATCTCTACAAAGGTGAAGAGTAAATATTAGGCCTATTGTTGTTTAACCTTATAATTGTTGGTTCTTGGTCATAGCCTTTTCCTCGAAGATATTCCAACATCATTTGATTTATGATTTCATCGGAAAGGTTAATATGAGAAGTACTAGGCGATTGAAGAGTTGACGAAGGCGATAACGGTGTTTTACCATCTATTTGGGGTTGGGTTTCTCCATGATCAAAATTGATTATGGAATGTTGATTGTCACTAGAATTGGAACCTTCTACCATAATCACTGATACTTTTGGTGATAGCTTTGCATTGTAGAAGCCTTTATAGCCTATAATAATAACACAATTCGAAGTAACCTTCAATAATGTTCTTGATAGTAGTTGATATTTGGTCTATATATAGTCACGAGATTGAGGTCTCAAATTGTAGCCACCTTTTGATAATAGTGTTACACTTACAGACTTCGTTTATATTACTCATTCCAAATCAATTTAATACTATACATTTGCTATATCCATTTAACTGTGCCATCCTAGTTACGACCTTTAAAATCATGTCAAATATAAATATAGAAAACCAACTACGAGATTTTCAATCGCAAAGGTTTCCTACAGACGAACAAACAATCATAAATAATGCTTCAGTGCTATATAAGCGCAAAAAGTACTTTCTTCAAGATCTACGTTCGTCGGTGAAGTTTTTGGGGTTCATATTACTAGGAATTGTTTATTTGCGGGATTTGTCGATGTTGCGATTGGGGATCAGGGCATTCACACAGTATTCGATTTCAAACCCATATCCCACTCCAAGCATGAGGGTATCAATATCAGAAGAAAGCAAAAAGGCATTGACCAAGTTTCTACTTATCGGAATATTTTCGGCGAATTCATTTTGTTTGCTCATGCATTTGCTATTCGGGAGCTACCAAGGTTCAGATGCATCTAACGGGTTCTTGCATGGTGGAATGACGATTCAGTTTATTGGAGAAAGGGCGCCATACTCCACTTTAGAGCTAATTTTGCTTGATATTGGTATCTTCGTTGTCCAAGTGGTCTACCACAGTTTGATGTGTATGACGGATGACTCCAAAGTACTCGAGATACAGCATCCACATACACGTACAGAGAATACTATTGACAGTATCGACGACAGCGAGTTAGAAGGCGATGGATATAATGGAAACGTGCAGCTTCTAACCATTGACGTTCTAGGGAACATCCGTAAAGTCATGATGTTCAAAGAGCGATTTCAAATACAGGCCTCCACGTTTTCGGAACAAGCACCTGAGCAAGCACCCCAGCCGACTCCACAACAGCCTATGCCTGGATCATTCGTGTAACACTAACAACAAGATATAACTACATATGTTGCCATTAGAGCATTTAGATTACCTATAAACACCATTTGCATTCATCTATAGCATAGAGTAACCAAAAACCTCTCTCACGTGATCTCTCAGGATTTTTCAAAATTTGGAGGAAAAAAATTTACCTCGATGCCTTTACAAATCAGTACCATTTGTTTGAAGCTTAATTGCCTATATTCAAAGTATAAGATTGAAGATGTCTGATAATATTGTTGGTATTGAATATAACAGGGTTACCAATACGTCCTCTACTGATTTTCCAGGTCACAGCTCCAATGGTGACTTTGCTTGGGATATAGAAAAGTTTAAAGATTCGTTCGAGATTAACATTTCACATCTCTCTGAAAGATCGTCAACTTTTGACTTAATCCACATAGATACTTCAATTGCAAATGCTTTTCGTCGTATTATGATTTCAGAAGTACCTTCTGTTGCTGCTGAAACGGTTTATGTTTTCAACAATACGTCAGTCATCCAAGATGAAGTATTAGCACACAGAATTGGATTAATTCCATTAAAGGTAGACCCAGACACTCTTACTTGGATTGACACAGCTCAGGATGAGAAAGACCGTTTTACCGATGAGAATACTATTGTTATGTCGTTAGATGTCAGTTGTACCAAGAACCCACATCCACCTCAAGGTTCTACTGATCCAAAAGAGTTATACAGAAATTCCCACGTTTATGCCAAAGACTTGAAGTTTGAACCACAAGGTCGTCAACTTGAGATTTTCAAGAATAATCCTGTTGTTGCAGCTGACCCGGATATTTTGTTGGCCAAGTTAAGACCAAATCAAGAAATTTCCTTAAGGGCTCATTGTATATTAGGTGTTGGAAGTGATCATGCTAAATTCTCACCAGTAGCTACTGCATCATACAGATTGATGCCAGTTATTACCATAACTGAACCAATCAAGGGCGAATCCGGAAAGCGTTTCCAAAAGTGTTTCCCATCAGGGGTCATTGATATCAACAAGAACGGTGAGGCCGTTGTCAAGGACTCAAGAAAAGACACGGTATCAAGAGAAGTCTTAAGACACGAAGAGTTCAATGGTAAGGTCAAATTAGGTAGAAAGAGAGATCATTTCATTTTCAATGTTGAATCTACCGGTGCCATGTCACCAGAAGAAATCTTCTTCAAGTCGGTTAGAGTATTAAAGAACAAGGCTGAATACTTAAGAAATTGTCCAATTGGCCAATAGATTGTTCAGTTTCTCAATTAGACATTTTGTATAATATTAAATAATTCAATAAAATAGGTTTGCATCAATTATTCTGATCAATACGGTAGTGCACTGCGTAGATACAAGGGAGAAGCATTTTAATATGAAGTTACTTTTATTTATATGATTGGATATACATAGGCATATACATGAACCAAATAACGGCTCGACAGCTGTGAATCGTATACCGAATTATATTGCACTTAGACCAATTGTTTTCTAGAACCCTTGAAAAACAATTGAACAACTGTGATTTGCAAGAAGGCCATTCCTACCATTAATAATACTTCGAATATAGAGAAGTAATAGATTCTTGATTCAGTGGATTTAACAGTAGCTTGGTTTCTGTTATTTCTAGTCTTGTAGTATTGCAAAGTTCTTAAAAGACCGTCCAATTGTTGATCAATGTTGTCAACAGTTGTTTGCATGCTTTCGACGTGAGCAAGTGGCTTGGCATTTGGTTGATCTGGCATGTCAGCTCTGTATTCAGCGTTTTCATCCTTGAATTGAATTTCAAAATCAACAACTTTTTCAGCAAATGTGGACATGCCATTAGCAAAGCAGAATTCGTATTCTCCAACAATGTCCGCATTGATAGCAAAATCCCCTTGTCTTTGCTTTTCGTCACTGTGAATGATTTCGCCTCTTGGGTTCTTGATAGTGTAGTCGACGTCGAATGATCCGCCACTTTGCACGGCAAAGTAATAACTAATTGGGGTTCTAGGCTTTTCAGTGAACACATAGAAACACGCTTTTTCTTGTGCTCCTAAAGTAAACGTCAAAGCTGATCCAGCAATTAACTGAATGGTAGCGAAGAAAGCTGCTATTATTGCGAATTGCATTGTTACTTAACCAGTTAATGTAGTATAACTAACTATTCCAGGAATTGCTTTAGTTGTTCACTGAATCGAAAGCGTCTATTTAGAAAAATTCAGACGTGTCGTTTCGAGTGGTGAAAGCGTGTATGTACCGAAAAATCCAGACATATAGCTACAATATGGAAAACTATACATACAAGTGGATTGACTATATACAATATATATGACTAATTATTAGTTTATGTGTAGATCATTTTACCCTCACCATCGAAACCGATGGCTCTATCCTTCTTCCTGTCTCTTCTAGAGGCACCGTAACGGAAACCGACATCACCAGATTTCGATTGAGTGAATTTGAAGACATTCTTGTCCCCTTCCTTCTCAGAACCGACGACTACCTTGTTAAGCTTGATCTTGGTAGAATCCTCGTCGGAGGTGAATTCTGTCAATTTGTTCAAGGTTTCTTGGGCAGGTTCCAAGTCGAACAATTTCGCAGCATCGACCGGACCGAAAGGCTCAGATTCAGAGATAGTTAAGAAACGTTGGTGCAAAGTTCTTTGTGGAGTTGGGATTTCAGTCAAGTTTTCGGCTTCGACTGGTGGTTCGTATAATGGGAACATACGATACATGACGTCGGAGAACTTGTTCAAGTCTTCGCTTATAGAGTTCTATATGGGGTTAGTATTCCTATTGTACAAGCACAATAAAGTGTAAGGCGAATAAACGTGATTTTTATCAGGAATTGAATGCTGTTTTAACCATGTTGAGGTCTTCAAGACTAATCGAATTTTAAACTGTTTCATCATTGTAATCACGTTTTATCTCCTAAAATTGGTTATACATACTTCTTCTTTCCATTGCTGTTCAATTTGTTGTAATTTGACAATAGCTTCTACCCTGGTTATTTTGATCCCATACTTGTGGGCTACTTCCTGACTGTGCATTCCATTTTGAGTGACTTCTTCGTAGATCTTGGCCTTCAAGTCGTTAGGGATAACAGATGCGGTCCTGCAATGAGGGTTAAATGGAAATGGTTGTAATGAAGGATTTCTCTTTGTGTCGTTGTATCTTCTATCGTCCGATACCTGTGGCTTGCTTGGATCAATAATTGTATTACCATCCGGCACCACATAACGTGGCTTGTGATCTTGAGGTGGGTAGTAGTATTTGTTTCTGTAGTATTCACCTCTCGCATTGACAGGCCCTAACCATCCCTTCAAATGTCTTTGAAAATAACTTGTGTGATCCTTTTTCCTGTGAGTTAATGGAGGTACTTGAGGTTTATATGCTTGTGGATATGCTAATTTTCTTTTTAAGAAACGCACTTGTTGAACATTTATACCAATTCTGCCCAATGCCGTGCTAGGGTTAGACGTTGGACGTATCATCTTATACAAATAACAATCTGTTATATATATATTCTTACCTTAGTCAGAGCAGATATTTTGTTATAATATGTCCAACGAGAGAAATTTTTCACCGTCAATGTCGCGCTAGAAGTCGTGTGAATTGGACTATTTATGAATGTCGTCCGACATTATTATATACACACCAAATCAATATTTACATCTAAATGAGTTGGACTGGTGGTAGAAATGATGTATTATACCACGATCTATCGGACCAATTTTGCTTGAAATTTTGTCGTACAAAAGATTAAAGGAGCTGCTGATCGTGTGAAAGCTATGGAGAATCTATACAGCACTTTCAAGAAGTTGAAAGACAGGATATCGCCTAACAAACCTAAGGGCAGCGCGTCGGGATCTACAATAGAGATCGGTAGGAAAAGGAAGAATCCTAGTAGCGATGATAATCCGTTCAACGATAATTCGAAGAAGGTCAGAAGACATAGCAATGATTCGGGAATGGGGTACGCTGTATCTAAGGAAGCGGTAATATCGGAAGAGGGAAAGCTGATGTCACCTTTTATCAGAAGAGAGAATTTATCGAAGAGTCTTAAGACTGAGAATACTTCTAGTAATAATGCGAAACACCCGGGAGAAACTAGAGATTTGAACGCAGTTAGTGGGAGGAATGAGGAGTACGAGAATCCAATAGAGAAAGAGGTTGATGGGAATGGTGCTGAGACAACCAGTCAAACTAATGGAGATGAGACCAGCGAACCGGCGGAGGTAAATACAGAGGATGATGAAGAGGAAGAAGATGATAAAGTGCCTTTAGAAGTGTTAGAGGAGATGAATAAATTGGAAGAATGTTTTCCAATTTTGTCGTCAAATTACCGTTTGATAGATAAGATTGGGGAAGGGACATTTTCAACAGTCTATAAAGCAGAATCCTTGAACGGTACTATTAAATTGGGATCGGATATTTGGAAGTCCCCTCCATTAAAGAGAAATAGGAACAAAATAAAGCCGATCAAAAGAAAAAACCCCATAGTTGCATTGAAACAAATATATGTAACGTCATCGCCGAATAGAATTTTTAATGAACTAAATTTGCTTTATATTTTGACAGGCAATTCACATGTCGCTCCACTATTGGATGTTTTAAGATACCAAGATCAAGTACTTGCCATATTACCATACTACCAACATGCCGATTTCCGCGATTTTTATAGAGATCTTCCTATCAAAGGCATAAAGAAGTATTTATGGGAGCTTTTCCAAGCATTAGATTTTGTACATGACAAGGAAGTGATTCATAGAGATTTAAAGCCCACTAATTTCCTTTATGATCCTTTTAAGGGACGAGGCGTTTTGGTTGATTTCGGATTAGCTGAGAAAATGGAACCAAGTACCGCATCAAGAAATTCTAACGTATGCCCATGCGTATCTAAAGAAAAGCCAGCTGTTAGCAGAACACATGCCAAAAGATTAAATGTAAAGGCTGCTTATCCAAAACAGGATCAACGACCACCACGGAGGGCGAACAGAGCTGGTACACGTGGATTCAGAGCGCCAGAAGTGCTATTCAAATGTACAAACCAGTCAACCAAGCTTGATATATGGTCAGCAGGTATAATTGGATTCTCGCTTATTAGTAGAAGGTTCCCATTGTTTAACTCTCCAGACGATACTGATGCGCTATTTGAGCTAGCCATTATGTTTGGAATCGACAAGCTTCAGAAATGTGCAGAGCTTCATGGATGTGGTTTGGAAATTTCGTTAGTGAGAAACGTAAACAAGACATACTCTAATTTGATTCATGTATTATCCGAATTTTTGAATTTTGAGAGTATGCTGGACGCGATACCGAAGGACAGCGTAATATATGACACCCTTACTGTCTTGAGCCAGAAAGGTGACTCGTTTGAGAAACCAGTCTTACAGAATGATGATACTGAGGAGTCATTAATGAAGCGCATGGAGAACTATAATGATCATAAGCATTTACTACAATTACTATATGGGTGCTTCCATATGGATCCTAGTAAGAGATTGTCATCAAAGGGAATTCTAAAATTGCCCTTCTTTAATGAATTAATAAATAGTCAGGATGACGAAGTAATCCTCTGATTTTTCAAATTTGCATTAGTTATATTTTTATTATACATATGGTACATAGGAAATTTACATATAAATAAGAGTGTTGTTAATTATCATAATCGTCATAAGTATCGTCATCGCCTTCAAACAGGTATTGTCGTGATCTTTTTCTGGAACCAACGATGTGATTAGTTTCATCAGAAATCATCTTGTCGTTGGCTCCCGATGTATGATTCGGCGTGATAAGTGATTTATTCCATTTCTCGTTAAGCTTAGTGATTAGCTTATTCTGGTGCTCTAATGTGGTCATAATAGGTTCGTTTTCAAAGTCTTTTATTTGCGCCTTGAAATTTGGATTAGCGCTCCTCAGACTCGATGGGGCAGATTCAATAAACCTTGTATCCAAATGCTTGCCCATACTAGTATTCGAATTCATTAATTCCAACTGTAGGTCCTTGGAATATATCAGTTTTTTCTTCAAATACATCGATTGATGAGTGCGATTAGTTTTATTTACAGGCTTTATCTTCTTTGCAATGACTTTGTCTGTCCTATCAGTCTTATCCGTCAAATCTTTAATTTCCGTGTTTTGATCTGAAGTATCCAACATTAGTGGAGGCGGAGGAATATCTGATTTACCGTCTGTGGCTGGTTTGATATCGATGTGTCTATGGTTGGGGTATGGATTAAGATGGATGTTGCTATAGTTATTGTGCTTCCCGTTCTTATTAACGTTAATACCATATTGAAACTCAAAATCCTTCTTGAGGTACGAATTGGGGGCTGGTTCTGAATAATATCTACCCTTTTTATTACACTGGCAGTTAAAAGTCGACTTCTGCTCCACCTCCGAATCCTCGTCCGAAGTTATGGCAGTACTGCTAGCCTTGGGTACAATTTTGTGATTTAGGCGAAGTGTCTCCTTCGACCCACCCAATGGAGGCGTCATGCCTCCATTATTTCCCACCATTGAGCTGAGACTCGCATTGCTATCATTTCGAGGTGGCCGTGTAAACCCGTCATCAAACGACACTATCGAATTCCGTGGAGACTCAAGACTTATAATTGATAAGCTCCTGTTATGATTAGAATGTGCAGAGCAGTTCGAATTCATTGATAATGACCGTGGCTTGTGAGCAATAATTGTAGCAGGTTTGATAACAAGAGGACTCGTGGACCCAGAAACTGGCTCACTCGAGCTTAATGGACTGTGACGTTCACTTAGAAATCCAGAAGAATGTGACATTCCTTTTGATCACCACAATTAATATGGTACTCTGGTATCCGTATTGTTTCCGTAATAGATCTAAAATATATGAATTAGTCCGTCCGCTTATTCCTATTATCTCATTTATCGTTCAGTTTTGCAATTTTTATTTATGTCCCATCGACTAGTGCGAAGAGTTTTCCACCCTTTTTTTTCACTTTTTTTCACCCACTAATTATTCATGATCCTGTGATGTTTTTTACTTGTTAGAAGCTCTGGATTATGCTCTGGGTATATTGACATTACCTAGAAAATTAGAATTTATATAAACCCAAATAATTGACCGTATATATATATGTAAACCAAATAATTCAATGAATTGAGCGTGACTCATTGTTCTAGATACGATATCTGAAAAGCCACACGCGAAAATACTAGATAATGATTGCTTGATAAGCACTTCTTATTCATTCACGTCAATTTGAGTGGTTCGATAAAGAATATTGTAAGCCAGATCAAGCTCGGTAAATCGTAGGTATTTCATAAAAATTTTTTTTTGGATTTGTATCGAAATTGGGATTTTGATAAAAAGCTTAGTGATTTGGGAAATTAGACAGTTGTGAAAATTGTGAAAATTGTGAAAATTAGCAATGAGTTCATTCAATAATCCATTTTCACAGTCGCAGAACAATCGCACGATAGGGGAGTTGGAAGAAAACCATGTGCGAGATGGGGGCCGACGTAAATACTCTATTTCAGAGGCATTAGGCAATTCGGTGAATAGTCAAGGTGGGACGTTTGAGTTTGGGGGACGAAGTTATGTTGGAGGAAATACGGGTGTGACAAATCGAGCTAGCATGAATACGATGTTTTCACCAGCAGTACATTCGGGGTTGCTGATCCATGAACAGACGGCTAATTTGGCTAGTATTGGGGTCACAGATGATGCTGGTGCCTCGAAAAGCAGTATTAAGAATTCATACGCTGGTAACCAGGTCAGCGAAGAGATAAGCTCAGAGACCGACGGAGATTACATGAGTTCATCTCCACCAATTCCAATATTGGGATCGATTCCAGGAGCCACCAGACAGTTTCTGGGAAGAATATATAGTGAGCCAGAGGCCGCAACGGACGTCGAACCGTTGTTGATCAATACGTCGAAGAAATTATACACCGATGAGTATTCGACAAGTTCCAACAATGTGGAACCCAATGAGTTGGAAATAGGCGAGTTGGGTTATAAGCCCATTGGGGAACAGAAATTGACTCAGGAACCAAGTAAGATTCATAGATTGCTCGTCCAACCACTCAACTACATTCCTGCGGTGTTTCTCGGTACGCTTTTAAATATATTGGACGGTTTATCTTATGGTATGATCATGTTTCCCATAAGTGAGTCGATATTCTCGTCATTGGCCCCGGCAGGGTTGTCCATGTTCTATGTTTCATGCATTGTGTCTCAGTTGGTATTTTCTTTGGGTGGCTCTGCGTTTAGAGCAGGTATTGGGTCAGAAATGATCGAAGTTACACCATTTTTCCACGTTATGGCATTGTCTATCTTAGAAGAGATTGGTTCGCCAGATGTAAATAAAGATGCCATCATATCTACAACTATAGTGACTTATGCAATCCTGTCCATTCTTACAGGATTAGTCTTCTTCTTATTAGGTAAATTGAAATTGGGTTCTCTAGTGGGATTCTTTCCCAGGCATATTCTAGTGGGTTGTATTGGTGGGGTTGGTTACTTCTTAGTTGTTACTGGTATTGAAGTCTCGTCTAGGTTGGAAGGTGGCATTTACTACAACGCGCCTACATTCTTCTACTTGTTCAACGACTATATTACTCTATTGGAATGGGTTGTTCCTTTGGTTTTAGCTTTGATTCTAGTTGTTATCCAAACTAGGTTCCATAATAGTTTGTTGGTCCCATTATTCTTTATTGGAGTCTTCATTATATTTCATCTTGTGGTGTTCTTTATTCCTGGATGGAGTTTAGAGTCTGCTAGAGAATATGGTTGGATTTTCCCCGAGGTTGAGGCAAATGAACCTTGGTACAGCTTCTATGATCTATACAAGTTCAGATTAGTAGATTGGTGGTGTATAGTCAAGCAACTCCCTACGATGTTAGCATTAACATTCTTCGGAATATTGCATATTCCAATCAACGTTCCAGCATTAGCTGCTACTGTAAAAATGGACCAGATTGACGTTGACCGAGAATTGGTTGCCCACGGATACTCAAATGTGTTATCTGGGTTATTGGGATCAATTCAAAACTATTTGGTTTACACCAATTCCGTTTTATTTATAAGAGCAGGTGCAGACGCCAGATTAGCGGGTATTTTACTTGCGATTGCTACTGGTGCAGTTATGGTTGTGGGTCCTGTGTTAATTGGATATATTCCTGTTTGTGTTGTTGGTGCTTTGATCTATTTATTGGGTTATGAATTATTAAAGGAAGCATTATATGACACATGGGGTAAGTTGAGGAGACTCGAATATTCCACCATATTTATTATTGTTGTTGTAATGGGTGCATGGGATTTTGTATACGGTGTTCTTGTGGGAATTTTATTAGCTTGTTTATTATTTGTCATCGAGGCAGCAAGAAGACCTGTGGTCAAAGGAATATATACTGGTGTAGTAGCCAGATCTACTGTCCTTAGGCACCCCAAACAACAAGAGTTCTTAAAAGATGTTGGAGATCAAATTTGTGTTCTCAAATTGCAGGGGACTGTATTTTTTGGATCTATTGGGGGAGTTGAGGATGTGATTCGGTTAAGACTTGAAAACGACAAATTCAAGGTAAATCCAATCAAGTTCCTCGTATTAGATATGAAAGGGGTTGCATCTGTTGACTTCTCTGCCGCTGAAGGGTTCAGAAGGATGTTAAACTTGTCGAATGAATTTGGTGTTCAATTGATTATTTCATCTGTGACAGATGAGGATAATATAGTCAAGGCCTTGAGAGATGCTGGATTGTGGGATACTGATAATGATCTTGATATTCAGCTTTTCAGCACCTTGAATTATGCATTGGAATGGTGTGAAAATTGCTTTTTGTCCACATACAAATTGATTAGGAAGAAACAAAAGGTCACACCAATGATCCAAGCAATTGGCACGCATTTTAATTCAATTGCGTCCATGGGATCACCGGATGCAGATAAGGTATTACCGAATCACTCAATGGATATCAAGTATGCTACTCCTCGTACCACCCAGGTATATAAGGCAGCAGAAAGAACCGTAAACTACGAACAAGGTATTCATAATCGCTTATATGCTGCCAATGATTCATTAAGGAAGAAACCGTTGCCATTAATTATGATCACATTTTCTGGGTTGTCAGACAAGAACGAAAAATTTTGGTCGAAATTGACGCCCTATTTCATCAAAGAGCAGATCCCCGAAGATTACACCTTTTACGATACGTCCAAAGACCGTCCTGCATTTTTTATTGTGGAATCTGGATTAATAAGGTCTGTTTGTAAGTTTGAAACCGATGGCCGTGAATTACGTTCCAGTATTTTACCAATGACTGCATTTGGTGATTTATACGACAAAGGTTCCAATTACAGAGATATGGTTTACACTACAGTCAATGATACGTTAACCTGGAAACTTTCTGAGGCCAAACTAAACGAGTTTTTGAAGACCCCGGATGGGTACACAGTATACAACGAATTATTAAAGATTCAGGCGAAATTAATCAGAGAAAGGTTTGATACTATGACAGCAAATCTTGTCATCTCAGCATAAGCATAAATAGTCATGGAAAATATCACTTTATTTATTCTTTTTATTTAATTCTTACATCAGGTTTATCCAGTCTTGTACATCGTTTCAATTGTACTGTTCGTGCGTTTATAAGCGACATAGGGCCTATATTAATGTACTTTAATCATCCATATTAATCCATATTAATCCATATTATATCTGAAGACCATTCGACCTGTATATAAACATTTTTACCAAATGACAGATTATTGATAAAAGGGTTACCCATGAGTCTTTAATTGCTTAACGTCACTTAATTCTTGTATTAGATTTTAAACGTTTTGCATAACAAATAGATAAGTCGTCGCTATATATTACCTGTTACTATGGTTGCCTACAAGAATATTGCTTTGTTGGCTTTAACCTTCACAATTGCCTCAGTTGAATCGTTATCAATTGTTGGGGCTCGTCCATACATTGATAAAGCATTATCAGTATTTGACATCAAGACTCCTAATTCGCAAAGTGAAAAACCCGAAATTATTTTGACTTTTGCTGGTCCAGACGATAAACCTGTTCCCGGAGATTCCCCTATTGTTCAATGTGAAGCTTCTGTGCCACAACTTTTGAATTTGCAAAGTGTAGTCATTGACCCAAATCCACCACTTAGGGGAGAAAACTTGACATTCGTGGCTAAGGGAGTTTTATCTCAGGATATTGAAGATGGAGCCTACGTTGAAGTCGATGTTAGATACGGTTTCATTAAATTGCTCCACCAAACCTTCGATTTGTGCGAGGAAATCACCAAGATTGACTTGGAATGTCCTATTTCAAAGGGTCAGCAAGTCATTGAGAAGAAGGTTGAAATTCCGGCTGAAGTCCCTCCTGGAAAGTACATTGTTAGTGCAAGAGCCTACACGAAGGATGATATCTTTATCACTTGCTTATCAGCCATGGTGGAATTCCCTCCTCTTTGATCAGAGTTAATTATTATAGAAGGTTGCTAGAATTGTTTTCATGCATACATATATAGCTTGGTTTTTGTATCTGCTTTCGCTCCATCTCTGATTTATTTATTTCTGTTTGATTTATCCGAAATGCTTATTGTTTACGGTCTTAAATACTAATTGTTCTAAATGCATGCTCGATTGAATACATTGTAGATATTGAATGTTTATAACCGTATAGTATACGAAATATATTGAATCTTGATGAACAGTACAGTATATATTACTCGAGAATCTTTGCAAATTTAAATTGGAATTCTTTGTCTTGGCCGTTGCTCGTAAATTATATTTCTTAGCTTTTGCGAAATCAAATTTTCATTAATCACGAAGAAGATTCCTTTTGATTATCCAAAGTATACAAGGCTTGAGTCGAGGGGTTATCATGATTCAAGTTTCTGACTATTTCTCTATTGAGATATTTTTCATAATATTAAGAGAAACATTAGAAACTGCTATTATTATATCAGTTTTGCTTTCATTTATAAACCAAAGATCACATTCCCATGACGGTTCAGGGAATTCGGTAAGTTCTCAAAGACATGCTGAAGAACAAAGAAAACTTAGACTTCAGGTGTGGGCGGGTGCTGTCATTGGTTTATTAATATGCCTCGTTATAGGATTGGTCTTTATTACATGCTTTTATATTATTGGTAAGGATTATTGGTCGTACACTGAAAGATTATGGGAAGGAATATTTTCATTGATTTCGTCTGTAATTATCACCGTAATGGGCATTGGGTTATTACGAATTAATAAAGTTATGAAAGTTAAATGGTGGATTAAATTGGGCTCGGCTTATAACACCGAAGACAATAGCGGACGTCTTGAAACTAGCGAAGGGAGTGATGATATAGATAGTGAATTATCTGGCACTCCAGTAAGTCAAGAAAGGCCTCGAAAACATTCCTTTACAAAGAAATATTTCTTGGCAATATTACCATTGATCACTACATTAAGAGAGGGTTTGGAAGCTGTGGTGTTTGTAGGTGGAATTGGTATGTCACAACCTCCAACCTCAATTCCGCTTTCGATTGTAGGGGGGATTCTAGTAGGTTCAGGCATTGGCTACATGTTGTATAAAGGTGGTAACAAAATGTCATTACAGTATTTCTTAATTTTCCTGACATGTTTCTTGTACATAGTTAGTGCTGGATTGATGAGCAGAGGTGTTTGGTTCATGGAATTGGAAAGATATGTTAGGTTATGTGGTGGCTTGGATGTAAGTGAAACAGGAAGTGGTCCTGGATCGTACGATATTGCAAACAGTGTTTGGCATGTCAATTGTTGTAATGGATTAACTGATGGTTGGTGGATGGTCTTGAATGCTATTATTGGATGGACAAATTCAGCAACTTACGGTAGTGTTATCTCTTACTGTACATACTGGCTATTTGTTTCTTTATGGTTGGAGATAAAATTATACGAAGAGAAACTGGGAGTATTACCATTGGTTCCAATTAAGTGGCAATTGAAAAGAATAAAGAAGAAAGTCAAATTATACGAAACCAGACTTAAACAGCAACGTGAATCTCACCAGCAACATGAAGTGAACACCAACGAATATCATGAACTAGACAGTAATCCATCTATGGAGATCAACCCTAGAGAAGCTGAGGGCCAATTATTATTGTCCAATGATTGAGATGTCTGGTTTCTTGACAGAACAGAAGCTTATATATATGTATTTACAATAGTTTAATTACTTGTAGTAATTAAGATCATTGATCGATTCATTCATCAACCCGGTATGTATTCGTTCCAGACACGGCTAAAACTTCATCTTGCGCAATAACATTGAGATCTAAAACGCGACTTTTTTATCTACAAAACACCAATTTTTTAGTGACTTAATGCCATAATACTATTAGTTATTGTTCAATACTGAACTATATAGTGTTCCAAATGGATTCAGATCAACCCCATAACGACACTTTATTGGCCACAAATAGGCTACTATCAGATTTAGAACGGAAATTATCAATAGTGTCTAATACATCCTCGTCATCAAACCAAACCCAACAGTCGCATAGCTCATCAATAATAGTTGATAGAAATTTTTCAGGGATAGGAAGACAAAATATTCAATCAAGTGTACTCCAGTATATTAAGGCAAACGAGGATGAATTTAATCCTAATGAGTTATTTGAAGAGAGACAACATAAATTTTTAACAAAACTTGGCAGGACCTATAATGACGATAAATTTGTATCGACAAATGACCAGAATAACTACGTTACTAATTTTGAGTCTAAAAATGACGATGTTCATGAAAATAATATAAAAGGAAAAAATGGGCAAAATGATGGTAATATTCACAATTCAGAAGAAACCGAAAAACAATCGCAGAATGGGTCCCATTTTAATGTTACACCAGAAATGAACTACGATGATGAAGACGATACATACGTTGATGAGGGTGATGGCAACGAAAAAATGTTTTTTGAAGATGATGATGATGACTTGTTGTTATCCCCAGAACCACCAAGATCCCCTCCGAGGGAAATTGATCCTGATAAAGTATACGGGCTATATGATTTTTCAGGGCCTGATCCTCTGCATTGTACATTATCAAGAGATGAACCTGTTTATTTGCTAAACGACGAAGATAACTATTGGTGCTTAATCAAAAAACTTTCAAAAGAAGAAAGAATGGCAGTTATTTCTCTGAGACGGAATGGTAGTGAAGTGATTCCTAAAGATCCGTTTGAGGACGAGGAATATGAAAAAATTGGATTTGTTCCCGCTGAATGTCTTGAAACTTATGGAGAAAGACTCGCTAGACTCAATTGTTTTAAGAATGAAGAACTAGAAAAGATGTCTAGAGAGAACCATGATAATGATGACTCTATTCAAATTTTAGATATTGAGCCAAGTGGTTTGGATAATAATTCTGCACAATCAAACATGTCACAAGACAGTACACACACCACTGATCTAGAAAGACGAAATACCAAGACTAATAAATCTGTTACCTTTGAGGATTTAGGAATATTAGATTTCTACGATCAAGAAGAAGATGACGGGAATAAAGAAAATAATGAATTTGGCCAACATCTATTGACAGTTTCTCATGATGAATTACAATCCTTATCTTTGCCTCAAAATGATGAAGACAAAATCTCAGAGGTATTAAGTGATGTTTACCCAAACGAGATGCCTTTGATAATTAACAAAAATAGTGATAAAAGAGCATTGACAGCAATGAAGGCAAGAGGCAAAGCACCAGTAAAAGATGAAAAGGCTAAAAATGAATCACAATCTACAAACATTATTCCCCATTCGCCAGAGGTAATTGAAATTCTGGATATTGATGATGATGCTGAGATTAGTCATGCCATTCATATCAACAAAGAAACTTCTAATACACCTAGTGAAAATAATAATAACAGTAATAATAATAAGAGCAGTAATATCGGTGAAAAAGAAGGCCAAGATACTTCTAATGGTAAAAATAGTGATGAAAATGAAATGGATGAAATAATTTTCAACAACCCATATACGGAATTCACGAAGCCACCAATTTTCAATAAGAAGCAACAAGATAATTCATCAATTGGATCGTTTTCTCCAGATACTCCACCTCAAAGGAAGAAGTTTTCATCCTCTAACCTTGGACTAGATGAACAAGATGAACAAGATGCCTCTGATGACGAAGCAAATCTGTCATCAATCAGGAGATCTAATATTTTGGATAGACTTAACAAAATAACATCAGATATCCAAGAGCAGCTAAATCTAAATGATTTCGACTATGAATCTTATAATAATGATACTGATTTCTTACAGGATCTCAAAAGCTCTACCAACTCGTCTGATCCTAAAGATTTAAATCAAAATCTTGAAAAAGATAATGATGATGAATATAGTTTCGATGATTATGATGATTATGATGATTATGAGGATGATTATTATTATCGTAACGAAAGCGAGCCTGATGAGCAGAGAGATTCTGATGGTGTTGGTATAATAACACCCTTAACAAGCTCCAACTCATTAACTAACGGCATGGTTCCTTCTAAAACAGATATACTGGAGAAGAGAAAATCAAAACCTGTTCATGATATGTTTATTCCAGTACTCGGAAAATTTGACCTGTTAGCTGAAAAATTAGCTGAACTAGATGAACTAATATAAGCATTGATCGCATTTCTACACAAGCATTGACAAGTGTCTTATATTGCACTTGTTGTCTATTACATTGTAAATCTATAGTTTCTTTAACATTAATGTACTATTCTATAATATACTGGTTATGTAGCGCGCGAATTCTCATCCATTAGCCGCATAGATTTTTATTTCGAATTTTTTGAAGAAAATTTATAGAAGCACTTGATTTATAGGTTTAATTCAGAGTTGATTGTTATCATAGAGGGCTGAATAAGGCTTTATTGCATTTGAAATAATTCTCGAATATAGTATATAAAATATTACATAGCGGAGGAAGAGTTAACATGTCGTGGACAGCTGATCCAGAAGCTTTAGAGCAATTAAAGCATATTTTTAAAGGCACATTATCGTCAAATAACCAAGAAAGAAGTTTAGCAAATGATGCATTAATCCAAGCAAGACAACAACCTGAGATTGAGAACTATCTATTTGACATCTTAATTATGGATAATACTGCTAGATCCGACGTGAGAGCAGCAGCAGGTATTAATTTAAAGAACAGTATTTTAAAGAATGATAACCCAAATCACATTAAGAACCGACAATATCTCTTGGAGAATATATTAAAAGGATTAATGGTTCATGATAACATGGTGAGAAATATCACAGGTAATGTCATCACGTCTTTATTTTCTAACTTTGGAATCGAAGGATGGCCTCAAGCATTACCCCAACTCATTGAATTAGCAAGTCTTAATTCCCCTGATGGCACGTATATTGCTCAAGAAGCAGCCATGGGTGCTTTGAGTAAAATATGTGAAGATAGTGCATTATCGTTAGATCGTGAATTCAACGGGGAAAGACCTTTGAACTTTATGATCTCCAACTTTTTGAAATTAGCCACTAACCCACAAAGCGGTAAAATCAGATCCTTGTCGATACATTGTATTAATCAGTTTATTCCATTAAAGACACAATCATTTTTAATCCATTTAGATGAATTTCTACAAAAATTGTTTGAGTTAGCAACAGATTCTAATAACGAAGTAAGGAGGAATATTTGTACGTCTTTTTCAATGGTCTTAGAAACAAGGCCTGACAAGATTATGCCCCACCTAGATGGTGTTATTAATTATTGTTTACATTTAATGCAAGATTCTGATGAGGAGGTCGCCCTTGAGGCCTGTGAATTCCTATTAGCATTGTCAACGTCTCCAGAAACTGAATCAGATAAAAACCTTTTCAATCCGAAGTTGAAGATAATATTACCGACCTTATTGCAAAAGATGGTATATTCCCAAGAAGAAATTTTCTATATGGAATTGATCGACGAAAAAGACAATGCTGATATTGCTGATAAAGATGAAGATATCAAACCCCAAACCGCAAAATCAAAAGATTCTCACACTGCAGCCACTAATCATGAGCATAAAAAAGATACCAAACAACCTGATTTTGATGACGATACTGACTCTGAATTTGAAGATGAAGATGATGAGGATCTGGAAATAGATCAATGGAGTTTAAGAAAATGCTCTGCAGCTACCCTCGATATATTGTCTCTCAATTTTCCAGAAGAAGTATTACAGGTTTCCTTACCAATATTACAAGAGCATATTGTTTCTCCAGAATGGCCAGTTCGTGAGGCTGCTATACTTGCGTTTGGTGCTATAAGCAAAAGCTGTATTGAATTATCTAGAGATAAATTACCGACTTTAGTTCCGTTTTTAGTTGACAGATTGCAGGATCAAGAACCAAGAGTGAGACAAATAACATGTTGGACCTTATCAAGGTTTTCTACATGGGTTGCTGAAGAAGCACATGAAGGCGGTCAGTATGCAAATTACTTCCAGCCAACTTTCCAATCTATTGTAACATGTGCTTTAGATAACAAAAAGGTGGTCCAGGAAGCTGCATGTTCCGCATTGTCTTCGTTCATTGAAGAATCTGATGTTTCATTGATTGAATTCTATTTGGACCCATTGTTAGACCATTTCGCAAAGTGTTTCCAGACATACCAACGTAAAAACTTAATTATATTATATGATTGTGTTCAAACATTTGTTGAGAAAATGGGGTATGAAAAGTTATCCTCCAAGCCTGACTACATCAATACTTTATTACCCCCATTATTACATAAATGGCAAATTTTGGATGATAATGACACAGCATTATGGCCATTATTAGAATGTATGGCATCCATAGCTGCTACATTAGGTGAATTATTCGCTCCATATGCTATACCTGTATATGAAAGAGCTATTAAAATATTGTCAAACTGTATTGAATTAGACCAACAGTGCCAGACTGATGCCTTAATTGATGCTCCAGAAAAGGATTTTATGGTGACATCATTAGACTTAATAGATGGTTTAATTCAAGGGTTTGGTCAACATTCCATCGAGTTGATACAGCAACATGGAACTAATTTGATGGACTTGATTATGATTTGTTTTGAAGATCATACGGATGATGTGAGGCAATCGGCATATGCATTGTTAGGTGACTTGGCCATTTTCACACTCGAGGCTACAGTTAAACCATATTTGCAACCAATATTCATTAGCATTGGAAACGAAATCAATAATAGAACCTTTAATTCTTTCCCTGTATACAATAATGCTATATGGGCATTGGGTGAAATAGCTATGAGATTGACATATGACGAGATCAAGCCATATTTAAGTAATTTAGTTGACTTGGTTATCCCTGTTTTGAATAGTTCTGACACCCAGCAAACAGTGTTGGAAAATGCTGCTATTTGTCTTGGTAGAATGGGTCTTAATGGAGGATCAGAAGTGATCTCACCAAGACTTTCTGAGTTCATACTTCAATGGTGCTCGCAGATGTTATATTTAGTGGACAACAATGAAAAAGAAACCGGCTTTCAGGGTATGCTTAATATAGTCAATGGAAACCCTGATCAAGGATTTGGTGGTTTGTCAAATCAACAGGGTAAGAAGAATTTAGCTATTTTTTTTGTATGTATTGGTAATTATTTGGAACCTCCAGAATCGTTGAAGAATATGTTTGGTCACTTGCTAGTTAGCTATAAAAATATGATTGGAAATGAAATTTGGGAAACTCAAATAATGTGTCATATTGACCAAGAAACAAGGCACTACCTTAGAAGTGCTTACGGAATTTAATCCAAATATTTCAAAAAGTTAATTACATATGCATGAATGTTATCTAGAGTATATATATTTATTGTTTTCTTTTATTGTTTAGATTTTTATTTCTGTCCTTAAGACTTAATTCGTAATTCATTAAACTATGTAAAGCTATAAGCCACTTTCTTCATTTTCTTCTTCACCGTATAATACTTCGTTAACCAATGTAACAGGTAAATCCCACACTCCGCTTGGAGACTTCCAAAGATACTCTATGGATTTATTAGCTCTGGCTATCTCATCAATCTCAGAAGAACCAGCTAAAACTGAATGCTCATCGACAAAATTTCGTATATCATCTAAAGGTAAAGTTAAAACTTCAGTATTGTATAATGCCAAGGCAATATACACGTAAACCATCAACATTAACGTATACGATGGAATGGCCAACGCCCAATATTTATCAGGATAATAGTATATGGACATACTCCTCAATACCAGATCTGGTATAAGAGTCCAACCAACCCATATAGTTAGGAAAGTTGCACTTATGACATAAATGAAAAATCCTTTGTATTCAGCATACGGTGTTATATTTGTAGATACAATAACATCAGAATGCCTTGCGAGTGCATCCTCCAGACTATTACTTGAAGTCTTCGTTGGTGTTAATGACGGAAATATATTCAAGTTTAGAGACGACATGCTCTATCCTCTTCTTGATAAGCAATCGATTCTCCAAGTATTATAGAGTAGAATTTCAATGCGCAAATTCCATTTTGCGAAATAATTTTGCATCAACAGTTACTGTATGAGCTTCCTATTTGATAATAATATATAATTTAAAGCTTTATGTACCAAATCCCCAAAGTAATAATTTCAAATGGTATATAAGTTCATATATAATTTGATATTTAATTCAATATTTGTGGAAATATAGGGACATTGCACAGTTATTCCTACAGGATTACAGGTAGGCCTAGGACTTGAATTTTTTGAATTATCAGAAACCTGAAATAGCATTTCAGTTAATACACTAATAATGGTATCAGTATGAACAATTCCTTGATTTAATAATATTGTACAAAGACTTTTTGGACATAATGAACAATTTAACATTTTTGTTAAAACTTTTCGTTCATTTTGAAGATATTTCAAAAATTTCCAAAACTGCAAAATTCTTAGAAGTACTCAATAGAATTTGGAGGTATATTAAGTGGCTTTATATTCAACAAACCACGAGATGAAATATGTTGTATGGCCTTCGTATACAACCTCATGGTGTTATTCGGCCTAGTAGTATTTGCAGCTAGTAACGGGTAAACTAGTGACACAAAATGATGTCAAACGAAAATCATCGGTGATTGACGGGTAATGAGAAAATAAAAAAATTTATAAACCGGGTAACTCCAGCTGATCTTACAACGCGGTTAGCTCTGACTCATTACCTGTTTCGGCCATCAATTTTTTCAGTAGGATATAATCCTAATCTAATATATACTTCTTTTTCTGAATAATTTTGTTATTAACTTTATTTATCAGTAAGGTGTAATTAAGTGTATAGCATTCCACATAATGATTACCATCAGATCATTAATCAAACGGAATGTGAAGTCTAGTACTTTAACTAGGTTCAATCGTTCAAAATTATTATCATACCAAAATATCAAAAAATTTTCGAGTTTGAATGTTCCATTGAAGAACCAACAACCAACATATGCTGGGGCACAATTATTGAAACAATTCACAGATGAAAATGCTCAAAAGCTAGTCGATGTGTCTAAGGTGTTGGTTATCGGCTCTGGTGGTTTATCTATTGGACAGGCCGGTGAATTCGATTATTCTGGTTCTCAAGCCATCAAAGCATTGAAGGAAGCAAATAAGAAGTCTATTTTGATTAATCCTAATATCGCTACTAATCAAACTTCTCACTCTTTGGCTGACGAAATATATTACTTACCTGTTACTGCGGAATACATTACTTATATTATAGAAAGGGAAAAGCCAGATGGTATTCTCTTGACCTTTGGTGGTCAAACTGCGTTAAACGTCGGTGTCAAATTGGAAAAGATGGGTGTGTTCGAAAGGTATGGAGTTAAGGTTTTGGGTACTCCTATCAAGACTTTGGAAACTTCTGAGGATCGTGATTTATTCTCCCAAGCATTGAAAGAGATCGATATTCCAATAGCAGAATCGATTGCTGTCGAAACTGTTGATGATGCCTTAGCTGCTGCTGAGACTGTTGGATATCCAATCATTGTTAGATCTGCTTATTCTTTGGGTGGTCTTGGTTCTGGGTTCGCTGCGAATGAACAAGAGTTAAGAAACTTAGCCTCGCAATCTTTGTCTTTAGCGCCACAAATTTTAGTTGAAAAGTCATTAAAGGGATGGAAGGAAGTTGAATACGAAGTCGTTCGTGATCGTGTTGGTAACTGTATTACTGTTTGTAATATGGAAAATTTTGATCCATTAGGCATTCACACTGGTGACTCCATTGTTGTTGCTCCATCTCAAACTTTATCTGATGAAGAGTACCATATGTTAAGAACTGCTGCTATTAAGATTATTAGACATTTAGGTGTCGTTGGTGAATGTAATGTCCAATATTCATTACAACCAGACGGGTTAGATTACAGAGTTATTGAAGTTAACGCTCGTTTATCTCGTTCTTCGGCATTGGCCTCTAAAGCTACTGGATATCCATTAGCTTACACTGCAGCCAAGATTGCTTTAGGTCACACTTTACCAGAATTGCCAAACCCAGTCACCAAGACTACATCGGCTAATTTCGAACCTTCATTGGATTATATGGTTACAAAGATTCCTAGATGGGATTTAGCTAAATTTCAACATGTTAAGAGAGACATTGGTTCTGCTATGAAATCTGTTGGTGAAGTTATGGCAATTGGTCGTACCTTTGAAGAATCATTTCAAAAGGCTATTAGACAAGTTGACCCATCTTACGTTGGTTTCCAAGGTGATAAATTTGATGATTTAGATGACGCATTAGCCAATCCTACTGATAGAAGATGGTTAGCGGTCGGACAAGCTTTACTTCATGAAAACTATTCGGTTGATCAAGTTCATGAATTAACCAAGATTGATAAATGGTTCTTGCACAAATTAATGAACATTGTCAATATGTATAGAGAATTAGAAAGTGCTGGAAGCTTATCCAATATCAATATTGATTTAATGACTCGTGCTAAGAAATTAGGTTTTTCAGATAAGCAAATTGGTTTATGTGTTTCTGCGAAGGAATTAGAAGTTAGAGATGTTAGAAAACAATTTGGTATCACACCATTTGTTAAAAAGATTGATACCTTAGCAGCAGAATTCCCAGCTAATACCAACTATTTGTACACAACTTATAATGCCACTTCTTCTGACTTAGAATTCAACGATAAAGGTACTATGGTTTTAGGATCTGGTGTTTACCGTATTGGTTCCTCAGTTGAATTCGACTGGTGTGCTGTTTCTACTGCCCGTGCATTAAGAGAATCCGGTCACAAGACTATCATGATTAACTATAATCCAGAGACAGTTTCTACTGATTTCGATGAAGTTGATAGATTATACTTTGAAGAGTTATCATTGGAAAGAGTCCTTGATATTTATGAATTAGAAAATGCTCAAGGTGTTGTTGTAAGTGTTGGTGGTCAATTACCTCAAAATATTGCCTTGACTTTACAAAATTCAGGCTGTAATGTTTTAGGTACTAATCCTGAAGATATTGACAAGGCTGAAGATCGTCACAAATTCTCACAAATTTTAGATTCCATTGGAGTCGATCAACCAAGGTGGAAAGAATTAACTTCTATTGAAGAAGCCGAAAAGTTCGCTAACGATGTTGGATTCCCAGTTTTAGTCCGTCCATCCTACGTTTTAAGTGGTGCTGCCATGTCTGTTATCAACAGTGAGTCTGAATTGGTTGAAAAATTAGGTAACGCCTCGAAGGTTTCCCAGGACTACCCGGTTGTTATTTCTCAATTTATCCAGGGAGCTCAAGAAATCGATATTGATGGGGTTGCAAGTGAAGGGGAAGTTTTAGTACATGCAGTTTCTGAACACGTTGAAAATGCTGGTGTTCACTCCGGTGATGCTACATTGGTGTTACCACCCCAAAATTTATCTCCAGTAATCATGAATAGATTAAAGGAAATTGCTGACAAGGTTGCCAAAGCTTGGAAGATTACTGGTCCATTCAACATGCAAATCATCAAGAATGACCATAATGGCTCTTTAAGTGATAATGAATGTGATTTGAAGGTTATCGAGTGTAATATTCGTGCATCACGTTCATTCCCATTCGTTTCCAAGGTATTGGGTGTTAACTTCATCGACGTGGCTACTAAGGCATTAATCAAGGAAAATGTTCCTCAACCAACCAATTTAATGGACAAGGAATACAATCATGTTGCTACTAAAGTACCCCAATTTTCATTCACCAGATTGGCAGGTGCTGATCCATTCCTTGGTGTTGAAATGTCTTCCACTGGTGAAATTGCATGTTTTGGTGACGACTTGATCGAAGCTTACTGGACTTCAATTCAATCTACTATGAACTTCACGGTCCCTCAACCCGGTTCAGGCGTATTGTTTGGCGGTGATTTGAGCAACGACAAGCTAGGAAATGTTGCAGCTACGATCTCTGGTCTCGGTTACAAGTTCGTCACTGCATCAGATGCAGTTGCGAAGTACTTAAAGGCGTACGTAAGTGAAGACATTGAAGTCATCGAATTTCCTAAAACAGACAAGAGAGCGTTGAGAGAAATTTTCCAAAAGCACAAGGTTTCCGCGGTATTCAATTTGGCCAAGGCCAGAGCTGAAGACTTATTGGACGAGGACTATGTCATGAGAAGAAATGCAATTGACTTTGGTATCGCTTTGTTCAACGAACCAAATACTTCTGCGTTGTTTGCGCAGTGTTTGAAGGCTAAAATCGCTACCAAGTCACTGTTCGAAGAGATACCTTCTGAGGTCGTTGTTCCACACGAAGTCAGAAGATGGAGTGAATTTATCGGCGGCAAGCCAGTGTAAACAATAGAAATAGTTCTTATATTTTTATCTGACTTTTCTGATGTATGTACACTCCATGCTAGGAGTCTCGTTCTAATAATATTTAATTTTGAAATTGACCCAAATGTAGTAATATTGAGGTGTAGGGATGTCGATATTTTTGAGGATTATAAGCCTCGAACTCTTTCTGCATATTCGGATAGAGGAATATGCAAGATGTCTTACCTGTAATGCGAACTTAGAAGTGCAATTACGGGCCGATATTGTTCTTGTGTTATTCTAATTAGCTCGTGGGAAAAATTTTCACTTGTTACGAGCACAACCGTCATTATGGTCCTATGCGAATGCATTCTTGCATTGAAAATTAGACTATATGGGGAAAGAAGTACAAAAAGGCCATAATATTAGCACACAGCAAGGATAAAAAATAAACTTTGGCCAATTATCAGATGCTATCTCTCGCCCTTTAATCGGTAATTGAGGCAATACATGACTGCACATTTTAATGCTAAACTATTGAATGTCTTTTTTGTACGATGAGCATTGGACAGCTTATGTGCCAAGCAATGCATGCTATATAGAATTAAGAGACATGAATTTTTTTTCTTACGTGTCTTGGTCTTAAGGCTTATCTCGATAATCTAAGAAATAAAATTTCTTTTCTTTCGTAAATATTCTGCCTAGACTGGAATTTATATTAAAGAGCAAGAATTCGCTAGTTATTTTTTAACTTTTTTTTTATCTTTTCCATCAACGACTTGAAGAGATGAGTTACAGTGATACTAGTTCCTTTAGGGACACTGCAGCTGCTACAGGCAGTGAAGATTTTGACAAGAGCAGTAAGGTCAGGGAACATGATGGTAGTGAAGATATTCCACAAGGTTACAATGAACAATCCATTCCAATGGTGGTCAAGTCAACTTCCAAGTCTTACGGTATTAGAAGGAGTGAAATTTTGGTTGAACAGTTCACTCATCCTGCATTCAGCATTTTGTTCCTTTTTTGTGTGTTTATTTGTGCGTATGCTTATTCTTTAGACGGTACTGTTAGATTTACTTACCAAGGATACGCTACCAATTCTTATGATCAACACTCATTATTAGCTGCCATTAATGTTATTAGGAGTGTTATTGCTGCTGCTTCCCAACCGACATATGCTAGATTATCTGATATTTTCGGAAGACTCGAATTACTTATTTTTTCCATTATTCTCTACGCTATGGGTACTGTCATTGAATCGCAAGCTTACGATATTTACAGATTTGCTGGTGGTTCGGTTTTGTATCAAGCCGGTTATTCTGGTGTTATGTTGATCTTGCAGGTTATTTTGGCTGATTTCTCCAACTTAAATTGGAGATTGTTATGCTCACTTATTCCAGCCACACCGTTTATTATAAACACATGGGTTTCAGGTAATGTTACAGAATCAGCTTTAGCTACTTATTCATGGAACTTTTGTATTGGTATGTGGGCATTTATTTTCCCATTGGCCTGTATTCCAATACTTGGCTGTTTAATTGCTATGCAAGTGAAGGCTCGTAAGACTCCTGAATGGCGCCAAATTAGAGCTGAGGAGAAGGAATCTAATAGATGGAGATCATGGAAGGACAATGTAATTGTTGATTTATTCTTTAAGATTGATGTTATTGGTATTCTCTTTATTATCTGTATTCTTGGTTTCATTTTGGTGCCTATGACTATCGCCGGTGGTAAGACTGATGACGGTGCAGTTAGAGAAGCTTGGAAGGAAGCAAAAATCATTGTTCCGTTAGTTATTGGATTTGTCTTGATATTTCCTTTCATATTATGGGAATATAAGTTTTCTAAATACCCTGTTGTCCCATTCCAGCTTATGAAGGACCGTGGTGTTTGGTCAGCATTGTTTATTGCTATCATGATTAACTTCGTTTGGTATTTGCCAAATGACTTTATGTACCCTGTTCTCTTAGTCGCAATGAGGGCTAGTATCAAGGCCGGTACCAGAATAACATCATTATATTCGTTTGTATCAACAATTACTGGTGTTCTCTTCGGTCTCTTAATTGTGCCATGGGCTAGAAGGTTAAAACCATTCATTATTTTCGGTGGATTGTGTTGGATTGCCTCAATGGCTATTCTTTATTCATATAGAGGTGCAAATGATGGTATTGAATCAGAGAAGTACCTTAATGGTGTTATTGGAGGTTTATGTTTTATGGGTTTTGGTGCTGGATTATTCACATATCCAACTCAAGTTTCTATTCAAACATGTACCAATCACGAACACATGGCCATTGTTATCTCATTGTACTTAGCGTTTTATAACATTGGATCGGCATTTGGATCTTGTGTTAGTGGAGCTGTTTGGACCAATACATTGTATAAATATCTTTTGGATAAGTTTACGGAAGCTGGTCTTGATACCAGTGCAGCGGAACTTGCTTACGGTAAACCATATGACTTTATTGCGATTTATACATGGGGTACACCAGAAAGAGTTGCAGTTGTTTTAGCATATGCACAAACCCAGAGACTTTTATGTATAATTGGTTTATGTTTAAGTGTTATTTTATTCATTGCCACATTCTTGTTGAGAGACCACAAATTAGAAAGTGTGCAATCATTAGAGTTGGCTCATGAAGAAGGAATCAAAGCAGAAGATGGTGAGGTGGTTGTCAACGATTATGATAATGATCTTGTCTTTTCAAAGATTAAGTCCTTATTCAAACGCAAAGAGAAGAACGATGCTATCTGATTACAGTTCCATGCATTCTTCAAACTGTCATTTTATTTAATTTTCAAATTGGGGAGTTCCCCTATTTAATTTACTAATCTTATATTATTATACCTTATAATTCATAAATGTAGTTTACTTCGCTATGTAACCCTTATGATCATATCCTATTGATTTAAATTATAAGACCAAAGGTAAGATTATAGAAATATATAGTCATTACATTAAACCAGCATCTTAGACCACCAAAATTGAATAAAATCCTCACAACAAATCATCATCTTCCTTTTCCACAACAGAATTTTTTACTTTCAATAATAGTTGAGTCTTCAATTTGTCTAATTTACTAAATTGGTCGAATTCAAACACCTTATCCGAGAAGGCTTGCACGTCACCTTGTTCAATTGACTCAAAGATATCCTGAACAAGTTTATATTCTCTAGTAGCTTCCCAAGATGGTTCTTCAGAAAGGTAGTTAGCGGACTTCTTCTGGGCTTCAATAACGTCATCCAAACATAACACACACAACAAGCTTTTCAAGAAATAATCCTTCAAGTTCCACTTGGTAAGATTATTGCCTAACAGGTTCTTAATAATTATATCGTAAAGTTCAATCGCCTTTTCATACTTACCTGACAAAGCACTCAAGTCAGCACATTTCAAGTACGCCTTGTTCGATAAGGCCTCCGCATGGTCTGTGGTAAAATAGTCACCTGCTTGCTCATAGCTTTTAATGGCATTATCCGTATCACTGTTTGATTCGTATAATTCTGCCAAGTCCATAGTGAAATTGGCTGCTCTCCTAAACTGCCCATTTTGGGTCAAAAAGATGTGGATAGCCTTTGACAATGCATCAATAGCATCGGTGGGAGAAACCCCTTTATAACATTTATAAGCTTCAATTAAATGATTAGCGACATCATTGTGATTAGACAATCCTTTTTGGATATCGGCCGCCTTAACGAATTGATTTCCTGCTTGGTTGAAGTCCTTATTTAATCTATATTGATTTGCCGCTTGAATATAGAGATCAGTTGCCTCCTCTAATCTGAATGAATTTGATGACCCAGACAAAAACAGCATAAATCCTGTTTTTGGCTTAGCTAACTTTTCTGCTTCTACTATCAATGAACGTGGATCTGACATATCTATACTAATTCCCGATTCCCTTAACTAGTATATAGGTGTTCGTATTGCCTTGTAAACGTATGAATTTAATATTAACTGTTTTGTGTTATTTGCCGATCATGTGATCGATCTCTTAGTTAAAAAATCAGAAGCCTTTGTTTACATGAGTCCTATATGTTCTAACAAGAAGAATGATATAAAAAAGATGTCTTCCGAAATAGATAGGATACGTTACGAGAGATTGAAGTTAGTGTGTAAGAAAGCGCTAGAACAATCGATAAAAAAATCGCTTTCTATCGACCAGATTAAATCATGTTATCCAACAATCGCCAGTACAGAAGATGGGCAGAAATCATTAGAAATTGCAAGATCACAAATTATCAAGTTTTGGCATAATAACTCGACCAAAGAATTCGATCTAATTTTCAAGGAGCGTAATATAGAAACGAAATTGAACGAGCTAGATGAAATAATACAGAAGGCACAAGAAAGAAAACTCGAGGGTAAAGAAGCGCCAATTCAGGTGGATAGGCTTTCTCCTTCGGAATTGATAGAATCATCGCTATCAGGGACCAAGAAGGAATCTATAGAGAGTTTGACCATGATATATAATCAGTTGTGTCTTGATAATATGGAATTATACGGCCAGTTGAATTCTTTGTGCGAAGAGAGCGAAACCATCAAGTCCGATTTGAAGAGTCTGGCTGATTTGTTGAGTGAAGATCTTAAGAGTCTCAAGGATGATGATTTAAGGATTAGGGTCGATGACCTTATAGCCACCATGGGAGAATAATGGCGTGTACGTTATAGGGTACCAGAATACCCATTATTGTAATTATATAGATGTAATCTTAGTGTATAATAGAGAATAATATCGTTTTATTGAAAACTTATTTGTATGTACAAGTATGTAAGATCATTAACGTTTTGATTCTGAAATACGTTGAATTTCTTCATGATTTCTTTTGGCCAATTGATTGTAACCAACAACCCTCTTTTGCAATTCAACAACTTGGGCTTCCTTCTTCTTTTGTTTATCGGATAACTTGATCAATTGCTTGTCACCCCAGACCTTATAATCTTGTAAGTATTGTCTACCCATGTTAAATTCCCTGGTAATAACATCATCAGTCAAACCCAACTTGGCAATAGTATAATAGTATTGTTCAGCATTATCTTTCTTCAAGTACTTCAATATGGATTGTCTTTGTTGGACCATGTGACGGACGTGTTGAATGTGCTCTTTGTCCTTGAAGAATTGCTTAACATGGTCCATTCCTAAGTGAATTCTGACAGACAATACAGCAGCTTGAACCTCTGGCGAGCCGGTATCACCTTCTTCTCTCTGAAATTGTTCACGGGCGTATTGGATAGCTGCCTTCTTTCTGTCTTGTGAGTTGGTATTTTTAATATTGAGAATAGTCAACAACGCTCTCTTTTTTCTCTCTTCGGATGCACTTATAGAATCATGCAAAATATTACTTCCACTGTTTCTGTCTATATTGGCCTTCTCAGCACCGTACAATAGCTTCTCGAACTCATCCCTTTGATAACCATACGCTAAGTTTGTTGGTTCCTGTAATTCGGCTCTCACTCTTTTTATAAATGCATTGTTTTCATCCCCCAAAACAGGATCAACTTGAAACTTCACATTTTCTAAAGAATGCTTCTTGACATTATTGACATCTCTGACAATTTGCCTTTTGAGTCTCGCCTCTCTTCTTCTAAGAGATTTCACCTTGGATCTGGTAGCTTGATCTGGAATGAATTGTTTAGCCGCGAGTATAGGTTGGATCTTTTGCGGTACTGCATTAAGTATTGGTCTCCCCGTAGAGAACAAACGATAACCTATTTGAAACATATTACTATCGTTCGTTTACGGTGATCTAATTATCTCTAATACCTTTGTATTGAGCTTTGAAAATTTCGAGTCGAAATTTTTTATATAATTGGGACATTGCACGACCGGCTCAAAATGCATCTATGATAAATACTAGACTTATATTTGCAATGGGCTATATATTAAGCTTCAACAGATAGACATGGATATATATACTGGAATCAAGGTGAATGATTCTTTGCTATCGCTTCTGAAAAAATGGTATCCTAAAGGTCCTAAGAAATTCAGTGCTAAGTTAGTTAATGAGGTGCATCTGATCGTTATTAATGCAAACTCTAGAGATCTATACGAAATTTTGCTTAATACGTCCTATTTTAATAATGTGCTATGGGCGTTCTTTCACCAGGATATTACACTGAACCATATTGAGCTTTTGGTATGCACGGTATTATATGATATTGAGAAAGGGTATAGTAAATTGATGGACATGGTTCTTGCTGATGGTGAAGCTTTTCAATCTTTGTTTGAAAGATTACTTAATATTACAATAGCTCCTCCTCAATTGACGAATTTACGACTCCAGAAGATTATTTTGCTCTTCATTAATCAGTTGGTAACATTTAAATTATCACATCCTCTTGTTAAAAAAACTTGTAACGGGTTATTTGGTATTACTATTTGGTCTAACTTGCATAATTATCAAACCATGCTTGGTAATAACAATCTAGAGGAGGAATTCAATCGAAAACAAGCAATAATTCAAGATTGCAATGATAATTCTAAAAAATCTTATTTAATATTAAAGCAAAGATGGATTTTCACCGTCCTAACAAACTATATGTCATCCGTAACAGCGGGAGAAATGATAAAACATTTGGAATTTATTGAGTACCTGGATAGTTTGATTCATATTCTTATTTCTTGCGTGAGCCAGCTACCAATACGAAATTACTTCAATTCCTTATTGAAAGGAATGCAATTCCTTTCATGCTTTCACCTAATCGATGATAAGAATAAGAAGTTATTGGAATTCGTCAGAGTCTTAAAGCATTTCATGTATTATCCTATTAATGATTTCACAGGAGAAGAATATCTCGAAGGAACAAAATACCAAGAGAACTTTTACAACCTACAAAATATTATATTTGAGAAGTTCAACGGTTCACCACAAGAAAAAATAAACAAGTTTATTTTGGTTCCATCAGTCTATAATTATTCACATGAGAAATTAAAAGAATTTCTTTCCAATTTTTCACTCGATGATTTGATCGCCATAGCTGACAAACTCGAAATCATAGATCACATCTCAAATGACTTCAGGTATAATGGATTCTTAACTAGTGCAATTGCAAATGAAGTATTTACGCCTGAATATAATGTCAAAGGTCTAAGTCAACTAGTAAACAACTACACTGAAGTTGATATAATTGATGATTTTAATGTTCTATACAACAACGAAAAATTATTTCAACCAATTCCTTTGCCACAAATTTATAATTCACAATACTTATGTTTGGCAGACTACGTTATTAGAGAAGTTGTCAATTTGACAGCAGATATAAAGAGATTAGCGAACAATCACATTAACCAAGTTTTGGAACGTCTAAAGTTATCGGTAGATCCACAGAGTAACCTAAAGATAAAAGGAGCCAGTAAATATTTTTCAAAGATTACGTCGTTAAATGTTATTGATAAATCAACTGCTGAGTTAATCATTTCAACTAACAAGGACTGGCAAGATAATATAGATGATTATATTTTATTGATACAATTGATCAAGCCAAATAAATACTCATCACGTCAAAGAATGGTCAAATATGGTTTAAATATGGTACGGTTTAAGAAAGTTTTAAAGGTAGATCTTAAAGGTAAACAGAGAAGTTTAGTTATCGGTTGGAACGAGGACCTTGAATTAAGTGACCGCTTCAATTATATTATACGGTTACCTGCCGAAAAAAGTTCTCTTGGTAAACTAAGTGTCATCGCTAATGATATTGATGTCACTGATATTAGGCTACCTGAATATTTCACTGATCTATTCTTGGGAATAGATAAATCAACAGCAGCACACTTCAGATCCCAAGAGGATAGGCCATATAAATTGAAAATAGATTGTATGAATGCTAGTCAATTGAAGTATGAGCTTGAAGTCGAGAATCATAATAAGCGACGTAAAGGTAATAATAATCAAGCTTGTGATGATCCACCGTATTTGCTAAAATTTAATGAGCATGACGACAAGGTAACGGTGGAATCAATCATTGGTCAGCAATCAACTTATAAATTGAATGATGAACAAGCACAGTGTATAATACCAAGCGTTAGTACTGGAGTAAGTGTCATCGATTCCCCCCCAAATTCTGATGGTGACCTTTTGCAAGCAATAATTTATAATTTACAGTTGAATTTTCCCAAGGAAAGAACATTGATTCTTTGTCCCAATGATATATATTTAGGTCGAATTGAAATTGATTTAGCAACGTCTCTCAAGGTTTATGGAGATACAATGAAATTTAACGAGAAGATAAACGAGCTATTTGATTCTATAAAAATAAAATTAGAGCAAGCAGAAATATTATCAGGGTACGTTGGTCTTAAGGATATGGGGTTTGGCCAAACCTGCGATAATGCTTTATTGTTATTCTCAAAGATCAAACAAGAATGGGACAGTTTTTTACATTCTGTGAAGAAGGATAGACTGCAAATTACAAATTACCCATTTAAAGAGTACTCTAAGATACTGTTAGGATATGCATTCGATAGCGATTTGCAGAAAATAGTTGCTTCGTACAAGGAAATCGCACAAGTATTTCAGGAAATCCAAAACCTAGCACCTCTCGTAAAGCTTCAGAATAAGAAAGGCGAGCTTATAAAATTTCTCATTCACAAGTATTGTCAATATATACTTGCTACACCAGAGACATTGATAAGTCAAAAGGTTTACCAGACGAAATTTGATAGCATTGTTTGTATAGGGGAAAACACCTCCCAGTTCAATTGGTTGTTACCAATGATCAACAATGCCTATTTGAGAAGAATTGTCGTATTGGGAGATTTCTCACGTAGTAATAACTCAAGATGGAGATATTTGAGTGTCCCACCCCTTAAGTTGCGGAAGGTACTCGTAAGAGAGGAATTCTTACAATATTACAATGGCCAGTATAATAACGAGTTGGTTAGCGCATACACCGGCGCAGCAGCTAACGGAGGATTCAAAGAGACTCATCAAATTATTCCTGTGGATATGGAGTCAAATGAGTCAGTGAGTGTGAACGAAGCCGAGTACTCAGTCGCATTATACCAATATATGAGATTACTAGGGTATCCGGCGCACAAAATATCTATTATCGCCATGACTGTCTACCAAAAGGTTCTCATAGAGGAGATCTTGAGTATCAAGTGTGGCCATTCTGAATCAAGTGATTCATCACGTTTCAAATTTGGGTGGCCCACAATTGAAATTGACGACTGTTGCAACGCCAATGCCTACCTAATTGTGTCTGCATTTGGCCGCAAATATCCCAAATTGAAATGTTTAGCTAGCTCTACCAGCGGTCTCTATATCGTGGGAAACTACTCCCACAATACGTTCCCTAAGCAAGATCTCACAGTGGTCAACGGTGAAATGTACAATAAGTTGATCAAGAGAGACTCAAAACACCTATACGAAATAGTAGGCTACGACCACTTGAGACAGTACGTCGATCAGATGACCACCATGAGAATGAGCGCAGCAAAATAGCATCACTAATATGTAATTTTATTATAGAATATAAAACATAATGCAGATAAAATCTGCCTGCAGTTTATGCGTTTCTATACACTTCGTAACCTTAATCTAAAATCTACCTGATTGGATTGTGAATTTCATCCGGAACTCGTAACGTAGCAAAAGTTAATGGTGCGTTCGAACTGAACCATATTTTAATAGCCAACCTAATTTTTGAAGCTTAACCCTACTGCATACATTTATCCGCCACAAGTCTCACCCCCTACTTAGATTACCCTCGATTCTCACTCGTTGTATCGCCTATCCCTTCTGAATCCTATCTTGGTACCACAATAAGCCGTACATAAATGGCCTTCTTATTTATCACCAATAGTGCCGCCCATGGCTGCAATAATTGAATGGCACCGGTCACCTCCGGATCTATATTCTCTAACTTCCCGAAATACTGCCGATAATCACGTTACAGCGCCGAGTATAATCAACCCCAAATCGCGCTTATTCTCGTAGCCTACGGCAATAAATCCATACACCTGTATACACGCGGATACTCTATAGTTATCGCTTTTGCCTTATCTCCATTATGTAAGCAGAATCAAGTCGAAAATTTGTTTACACAAAACCAGAAAAAAATTTATCGCCAATTTTCATTATCCCTCGAATAAGATAAAGAAATTTTTCACTCTAGCAGGTCTGATAAAGATTGATAACAAAAATTGATTATATTGATTCTAGAGAAATCATATATATACTATCTAGACATTTAGATCTATAATAGTTTTTACATTTAGACGCAGCTAGCACCAAGTGATCGAATAAAAGGTCGAATTTGCGTACTGGTTATCACTATCGATAAAGAAAATTTTTCATTATCTGACGTTCACTATAAAATTTTTTTTTTTGGGATAAGCTTGAGTATAGACTAATACTGAAGATATCGAATATCCCTGACACATACGATTGAATTAAATCACTGATTGCTAAATTCGAACTGAAACATTGATCGGAAACTAATTGTTTATTTACATTTTTGTTGATATTTGAATATACCAAGAAAGAATAGAACTAATTAAAATGAGTGAGATCCAGCAACAGCTTCCGATGCCAACGCCAATTGAGGCTAATCCGGTGCATCCTAATGCTAAAACTACCACACATGTGAATAATGGAACCACGACTACTAAAACGAACATAACAAGTCCTGTGTGTCGTAATTGTAAAACACAAACTACGCCGCTTTGGAGAAGAGACGAAACGGGTCAGGTGTTGTGTAATGCCTGTGGGTTGTTTTTGAAGTTACACGGGCGTCCTAGACCAATATCATTGAAAACTGATACCATTAAGTCCAGAAATAGAATCAAGCAGGCTAACCCATCTAAGACATCAAGTCCAAATACCCCAGAATTGAAGTCCAAGGATGCTAGGAGTGGTTCTGTTGGTAGTGGAAAGAAATCACCAAAGTTGAAGAAAAAGTCAACTAATGGTGAAGTCAAGACAGATTCGGGGGGCTCCACACCTTTATTACCTCCAACTTCCTCGAGTATGAGGATGCAGCACTCTAGTCTGATCTTTCCACCTCCAATTAACTCATTACACCATTTGCCTAGCCACTTAGCTAATCAGACACAACCATTACATTATCCTTCTTCTACGCCAACGCACTTTGCTCCAGGTTTACAAAGAATCACTTCGCCATTATTGTTGTCTACTACTTCGTCCCTTTCAAATGCTAGATCTTCTTCCAATTCGTCTTCTAATTTGAACACTATGACTCCTGTGAATAGAGAAAATAACAACGTTAATCTTAGCGTTGCGCAGGCTGCTGGTGCATTAGAAAACATGTCGAATGAATTAGGGCCAAGTGCAACTTTCAAATATTCATCGTCTAATAAATCTCAAGGTACATCGTTGATGAACAATGAGGCTTCTTTAACTGGCGATAACATTAAAAAGGAGACAAAGAGTTTCTCTACACCATCATCTGCTTTGAATGTTACTTCCAATACAATGCCACCTAAATTGCCCGCATTAGGGTCAAATTCGAATGGTTCAAATAAAAACGTTTCGTCTCCTTCTTTTGGGCCACAATTCCATTTGCAACAATCCCAATCACAACCTCAATCTCAGTCTCAATCACAATCACAATCACAATCTCCAGCTCAATCACAATTATCGCAGCAGCCTACGCCCTCGTCCTCCACATCACGACAACAATCTCCGGTGATAGCGGCAACCTCCTTACCACCAATCCAACAACTCTCGTCTCATATTAATAAGACCTCGTTGCCGAACTTCCAAAATAGTTTCAGTGGCTATAATAATCAGCATAACCCAGATCAGAATCAGAACTTTCAACCACCACCTGGTGGAAACCCTAGTAATAGTGGCAATAGTAACAATAACAATAATAACAACAATAATAAAAACAATAATAATGGCAGCAATGACGAAAATTCTAACTCAAATTCTAGCGAGGTAACCCTCTTGAAAACTAGAATTTCAGAGTTGGAGTTAGTTAATGACTTGTACAGAACTAGAATAATGGAGTTGGAAGCGATGGAGCAAGCTGCAAGATTAAGAGAAATATCTATGAGAAAACGGTTGGATGACTATTATAATTTAAAAGATTATTCTATTCCTCCGTTCAAGAGGGAGAACGAAGATGAACAAACCAACAGTAACAAAAAGACCAAAGTTGATAATTGATCTTTTTCCTTTCACTATTAATGTATGAATTATGAATTGATGTATTTCTAATTGGGTATTTTGTGACGTTAATTTATTGCTTCTAATCTTGTTTTATTTGCCGATCAATTGTCTGTGAACATCAACTTTTTTTGTACTGTTTATGTATGTACATCCCACTGTATAATTTATTTATTTTTAAAAATGTAATATAAACGTTGATTAGAAATGCTTGTCACCTAAATTTTAAAGCCAAAATTGAGCTAATGATGTATATTTCATCTGTTATAAATGAAAAAAAAATCAAGACTTGAAATATAAGCAACGAAAGAAGGGTATCTACGATATATATCTGACTCAAAGCGGGTGCGATTAAGAATTAAAGCAGGTTTAGCGAAAGTAATAATTCGATCACGTACGGACATCGGGTTCTTCTCTTCCTAAAAACTCATTGAATTTTAATAAATCTAAGACAAATTTAATATCCTGAGACAAATAGTCATCAACTTTGGTTTGATAGGTAGATGCGTCAGAAGAATGCTTTTCTAAGTACAATCTGACAGTAGCACCTGATGAGCCAGTACCAGATAATCTAACAATAAATCTCAATCCATTCTCGAATTTGACAAATAAACCTTGGTTCGTTGAAACAGATCCGTCTAAATCGGTATATGAGAAGTTATCGCCTTCCGAGACGACATATCCATCAGCTAATTTTGTACCCTTTGGACTATTTTCGACAATTGAAGTCAATAATTCAATAATTTTATTAGCTCCCTTACCAGAAACGTTCTCAAAATCATATCTTGTGAAAAATGTCCTACCATACTTTTCCCAGAAAGAATTTTGAACTATTTCCACACTAGTCTTCTTATCCGGGTTCTTTGTATCGAAGTCAGCAAGAACATTCAACCATGCAATAATGGCCCATAAACCATCTTTTTCTCTAATATGATCAGAACCCGTACCGAAACTTTCTTCACCACAAATGGATAACTTTTTAGCATCGAATAAGTTACAGAAGAATTTCCACCCGGTTGGGACTTCGTAAATATTCAAGCCCTTGTCCTTGGCTACTAAATCCAATGCACCGGAAGTTGGCATAGACCTTGCTAATCCATGAACTCCATTTCTAGCAAAATATGGTATAGCGTCAGCATATTCAGCAATAATTGCAACTGAGTCACCAGGAGAAACAAAAGTTCCAGCACCATAAATCATATTTCTATCACCATCACCATCAGAGGCTGCACCAAATGCAATATTTTCTTTGTCGACTCTATCAACTAATCCCTTTGCGTAGGTTAAGTTTGGATCTGGGTGCAATCCTCCAAAATCTGGTAATGATTTACAGTTTTGTACAGATGAAGAAGGCAAACCCAATTCTTCCACGAAAATCACTTGGCCATAAGGAGCTGTGACACCATTCATTGCATCAAAAAGTAACTTGAATCCTTGCTTCTCGGTGGCATCAGTAAGAAACTTTTTAATTGCGTTAAAGTCAAAAGTATCTTTCAACATCTCCACATAGTCCTTAGTGGAGTCAATTATCTCAACTTCAATTGGGCCTGTTTGCAAAGAGCCAATTTTACTTAAATCAAACTCAGGCAACGCGACAATCTTATAATCATCAAGGGCCTTGGAAACATCGAAGATCTTGTTTGTGACAGATTCGGGTGCCGGACCTCCATTGGCCAAATTGTACTTGATACCAAGATCATTGTTTGGTCCACCAGGGTTATGGGATGCAGTTAAAATGATACCTCCGGTGGCCCCTCTGATTCTAATAACGTGTGACGTAGCTGGGGTGGACAAAATACCATTTCGTCCAATAATCAATTTTTTAATACCATTAGCAGCAGAAATCTTGATAATCAATTGAATGACAGTATCATTGTAATAACGACCATCACCACCAATAACTAACGTGGATCCATTCTTCCCTTCTGGAATTGCGTCTAAGATTGCTTGAATGAAGTTCTCCGTATAATTTGGTTGTTGGAAAACTTGGACCTTTTTTCTCAACCCTGAGGTACCAGGTTTTTGATCTTGAAATGGTTTGGTCAGGACAGTTTGAAATGATTCAGACATGTTTACAATTGGCTATACTAATTAATCAATGTATGTGTTGTTGTAAATCAAATTATTATTAAATTTGCTGGAGGGTCACTTTTGAATAATACGGCGTGCTTTGTGTCACATGAAATTTCGTCGTAAAATACATTCATTTTCCTAACCTACATAACTATATAAATCTATTTCATGTCATGGTGAATTATTTGTTAACAACTTGGTTCATGGCATCGGCCAAGTAATCAACGTTGTTGTCGTTGATACCAGAAATGGAGAATCTACCGTCTTCAGTAGCGTAAACAGAGTACTTTTCTCTCAATTCAATAACTTGTTCAGCTGATAAACCAGTGTAAACGAACATACCTCTTTGTTTTAATAAGTGGTCCCAGTTGTAGTTGGACTTGTCCAATTTCTCGTATAACTTGGTTCTGACGGTGTTTAATCTGGAAACAACTTGGTCCAAGTCACTTAACCAAGAGTTGTACAAGGATTCGTCGGCGAAGATGGTTTCCACAATCTTGGAACCGTGGATTGGAGGCGACGAGTAGATTGGTCTGATTAACTTCTTCAATTGGGACTCAATCGCAGTGGAATGTTCAGCAGATTCGGTGACAATGGAGATAGAACCAGTTCTTTCACCGTACAAACCCATGTTCTTAGCGAAAGATTGACATAAAGCGTAGGTGGAAATGTCACCGTTGACGACTAACTCGTTCAATCTACGAATCAATCCAATGTCCTTGTATGGGTTACCGGACGCGAAACCCTGGTAGGCCATATCAACTAATGGGAACAATTGCTTTTGTTGGACGATGGCTAAGACTTCGTCCCATTGTTCGGATGACAAGTCCATACCAGTAGGGTTGTGGCAACAAGCGTGCAACAAGACCACAGAACCTTCTTCGGCGTTAGACAACGATTGCTTCAACTTATCGTAGTCCAAGTTGTTGATTTCCTTATTGTAGTAATCGTAGTATTCGGTACTCATACCAGCATCAGTGAAAACAGCAATGTGGTTGGCCCAGGTTGGCTTTGGCACGTATATTTTCTTGGCCGTGTTGAATCTGTGTAAGAAATCAGCAATAACCCTCAAAGAACCGGTACCAGAAATGGTTTGACTGGTGACGATTCTGTTTTCGTCAATCAATCTGGCCCCATTGGCGTCCTTACCGCTGTTGTTGAAAATAAAGTTTCTGACCACTTTTTGGAAGTTCTTGTTACCGATAATACCAGTGTATTCCTTTTCGGTTTCTGTTTCTAATAACTTGGCCTCAGCATTTTTGACCGATTCGAACACAATTGGCTTACCAGAGTTGTTTCTGTATGCACCAACTCCCAAATTGATTTTCTTGGTGTTGGAATCCTTAACAAATGCTTCGCTGATACCCAAGATTTTATCCGGTGGTGCTAATGGAATATCGTTCCATTTGCAAGCCCTGTTCATCACAGAAAACTGTCTGCAATTTGGTATGCGCTTTAATTGTACCCTTGATAACATATTTATGTTTTACTATTGGTATACCTATTCTAGATTCTTTACAGTATAACTACGTCCTAATTTCGCTTTTTTTTTCCTATATTCAAGAATCGTTCCCTATATATACAAGGTTTTCCCGCTCACGGAAGAAAAAATTTCGAAGGTGGGGATCACATACATACATTAGACCTTCATTACCATTGACTCAAACACGTCAATCATTCCGAGGACGTTAGTGAGAAACTGGGCCAATCGCAGTGAGTCATCGGACGATCGGATGCATATGATTCATTTGTACCAGAAATTGTCCACTGGAAAGCATGCTCAACTGTTTATTCGGCGTTTGTGGCATGAGGACCACTATTTGGGGTTTGTGGATGGATCGTCTACCGTTTAAAGTCGGATTCAATTATAGTGGTTCGAATTACTATTTGTGGTTATGTGTTCGGCCCTATTACAAGCGGAGAAATCGGTGTTTAAAATGGAAAGATTATTGTTAGCGAGGCGGTTTTGTGGCGAGATGAGATGCATATTTATGTCCCAGAATTATGCGGTAGTAAATACAGTGGCATGGTGATAGGGATTGGCATGGAGAAAGACGGGTGGGCGATGATAAACCTGGCAGGAGAATGAGGAGTATAATTGGCCGCTTGGTCTTGAATGAGTTTGAGTATATTAGGATGCAAATTGCGTGTTCGGAATTTTTATACGAAAAAGGTACGAAAAACATTACATAATACACCGATATGGTTGTTATGTTCCTAGTTGCAGCAATACAGTTTATGTAGATGTTATGTAGTTAAGCTGGATAGACAAAAGTAGTATTTGGGCAATTTATTTCATTGAGATTGAGTCGTTTGTTCTTTATTGTTATTGCCTTCTTTAAGTACAAAGCGAAGGTCGGATTACCTGATTTGGCTAATGAGCGGATTGCTGGCTACAAAACAAAAATTTGGCTTTTACATTAACTGTAACCCATTAGTATTCAGCACTATAGCATTATCAGTTACTGCGGTTAACAGTCCTGAACAGCATTAAATACATCCCTATATTACAAAGAACTTATCATAAGGCGTATATAACATGCAATCTAATTAACTATATCATAAAGCGTATACACAACATAGGTCGCCTCAAGGGAGATCAAATTATTCTATTACCGAGTTCTATTATATTATATTATTATTATATTATTATATTGTATTCGTCCGCGAGAGTGGATTATACTTGTTGATCGTGAGGTTTGGCTTCAGCAGCATATCCTGAAGAATGGGCCATTTCTTCCTTGGTTGGTGGAACCCATTTCGATGACTTCCATGGGGCAACACCTTGGGCATACAATTCATCAACTTCTTCTAAAGTTAATCCCTTAGTTTCAACAACAAAGAAGTAAACGTAAAAGAACGAGAATAACAAACATCCTGTGAAAACGAAACCGTAGTAGAAGTGGATAGCCGAGGTGATGAATGGAGTGAAGAAAGAGATCAAGAAACCCCAAATCCAGTTAGCAGCGGTGGCAACGGACATGGCCTTAGATCTAATTCTCAATGGGTATGTTTCGGAAACGATACAGTAGACACCACCAGCCCAGGTGGATGCGAAGAAGAAAATGTATAAGGTAGTAATGAAAATCATCGCATCACCGGTTGGAACCGAAGTTGGACCATCGTAGCCATCAATATATAAGTTTGTAACACCCAAAATGGAGTAAATGATGAAACAAACGAACATACAGACAGAACCAGTTAACAAACATAATCTTCTACCGAATCTTTCAATTGTGTAGATACCGAGAAATGTAGATGCAAAGTTAACAACACCTAAAACAATAGATGTTTGGAAGGAATCAGTCATACCGACAGCTTGGAAAATAGTAGTACCATAGTAGAAGAAATAGTTGTCACCAGTCAATTGTTGTAAAGATTGTAACATAATACCCATAATGACTCTACGAAAGATTCTTGGCTTACCAGTAACCAATTCGGTCCAAGAGGCAGAACCAGCTAAACTTTCTCTTTCAATACCTGCTTGAATCAATTGGACTTCGGTGTAAACAGCAGGATCTTCTGGTGAAACCTTGTTGGATCTACCAATCGATTTCTTAGCTTCTTCAATCTTGTTCTTGACAACTAAGTATCTTGGTGATTCTGGCATGCAAACCATACCAATAACCAACATGATAGCCCAAACAAAACATAAACCTAATGGAATTCTCCATTGTCTAGAGTCGGTGTAGGTTTTAGTACCATATGTAGTACAGTAACCTAAGAAGATACCTAAGGTAATACATAATTGGAAACAACACACTAAAGTACCTCTTAAGGTTTTAGGTGCTGATTCACCAATGAATAATGGGGATAAGACAGAAACGGTACCAACAGCTAAACCTGCAATAGCTCTACCAACAACGATTTGATACCACTTGTCAGAAGCTGAGATTTGAACAATTATACCAATCACATAAATAATCATGGAAAACATAAGACCAATTCTTCTACCATAAACATCAGCAATCTTAGATAAGAAAATACCACCGACAGCACAACCAACATTAAAAATAGCAACAATCAAACCAGTTCTAACATTAGATAAGAAATATTCACCATCTGCATTAAGCTCACCGAATCTTTCCAAGTAATCACTCATGTTAACGAAACCTGAGATAGTACCAGTATCGAAACCGAAAACAAAACCACCAAATGCAACTAATACACAGAAGAAAGAAATTAATAAATAATCCTTAGCTGATTTTTCTGGTAAAGAAGGTAATTGATCGACAATTTCATCCTCATCTAAACCGTCTAACTTGTGTTGCTCTTCTTTCTCTAAACCAGAATGGTTAGAAACTGGGGTTTGTACCCCAGAACTATATTCTTCTTGAGACATGATAATTTGACTTCTAAATTAAATAAATAATTGAATACAAGAAAAGAATTCTGAATTTTCAAGAGGGATAACCCACTTATTTATACTTTCTACCATCAAGGCATAACAGATTTTAGAACCTCCGGAAAAATACCTGGAAAAATTTTTTATCCCGGCATGCAAGATTAATCCCATACACGCTCCAGTTTCTCCGTGCCATGCCCCGGAAAAATTCATGTTGCCCCACTCGCTCATAAAAGTGCCGGTGCGGGACAATACCATTCTAAGGCTGATTATTCAGTTCGCGAAAAGGCGAATCAACATCCAGTTTCTCCATGCAACATAGAACATTGTTCTAAACCATAGCTAAATCTGAGGACAGCTTAGTTATGAGGCAACGATTTATTGGAGAAAAATAGCGGACACATAATTTTTAATCGGCTGCATCTACTTAATGTTCCGAGATCATTTTATATACTAAAGCATGGATCTAGATAGGTATACAAGAAATTAATAAATTAATCACCGTGCACTCCATATTCGACCTAATGTTGCTCTTGTATAAACTGGTGAAATGAGAATCAAGAATGGGCTGATGAACAAATAAATTCAAGCCAACGGCTTGTTGTCGGAAAATTCTTCCTGCGGGTGTCATTTTAGTGATGATCGCGGATTATTTGAAATTTTCCGGTGCATAAAATTTTCTGTCACCCGATGGCCGAAATAACTGCAAGTTGACAAGAATCCTAATTGTCGTGACTCCTTTGAGTACTATTAAGAATCGTAATTTTTAAATAGTCTCACGATATATAATATCGTGGCGTACATATTATGACGTTATATTACCTCTTTCGCTCCCGTATATACATTACTGTTATTTTACAATTAAAAGTACTTCAACTATTTACCCCTTGTCGTTTATTAGTAATATTAACATCATGCAATGTTCGTATTTAACACATTTCAGTCGAGCGTTATACAAAAATTGTTTTTATTTGCACCTGCTGCCACCTCTCGTTTGGTGATTCTCTCACCTCGATTTAATTCTCCCTCCCAATCAAATAACCAATAGGCGACTTTTTTAGCAGCATAGTAACAAGTTTTTCGGAACCCTAATTTTGACATTATTTTATTTAATATCTCATTATTAAAGTATCTTGAATTTTCAATACAAGGTAATGGAAGAACTAAAAATAGGCTGCTTACCGAACCTGATGATTTGGGTGGTTTCAAGAATTGGGTGATTCTTTTCAACATATCACCTCGTTCTTTTGGAGATGGTACAAAATTCAACACAAGGGAGCATGATACCAAATTGAATTTTTCCCGGCTCGTTTTAGGCAATGGCCTCATCATAAAGTCTTGCTCCAAAATCAAATGATTTTGTGAATTTAAATCAATCTTTACCACTTCTTTAAATATGCCACTAGTAGAGATTATATTACTCGGGCTTAGGCAACCGATTTCTAGCGCATTTAACTCTTGGTCTAGTTTTGTGCTGTATGAATAATCCCCATCTTTTAACCACTCAACCAATTTTTTCAGAGAATCACCACCTCTCTTGCTGTTTTGTCCTTGTGTGGACGCCGACTGGTACGCTTCAATCCCTCCCCGTTTGTCTGATTCCGAATCAATTTCAGCTAACTTCGTGATTAGCATTTCTGTAGTAAGCTGTTCATCAATTCTAATCAAGTCGTTGTCTGCATATTTGGAAGGAACCTTATATGAATTATATTTCGTTTCATAGTTAGCAAATAACAGGGGGGAATGATTTTTAATTTGCTTCTTATATGTATCTGGACTTAGCTTATCTCCTGGTATAGTTAGCAGTTCATTCAATTTAATGATAACAGAATGTCTATTCTTTTGTAACACATGAAACCTTCTTATCAATCTTCGCGCTTCTTTAGGCTTCAAAGACTTAGGTCTAGTCTTTTCACCTGTTATTGTATGAGGCCTTCTCAAAAGTCCTTGCCTTCTCTGTTTAATTCCCATGTCAAGTGCTATGAATCTATCTACTAGGTAACTAAATTTTATGGTGTAATATATTCATTGTATGCAGGGCATTAAAAAAATCAAGATGAGCTACATAATTACATATTTTTTTTGTATATGAAAGTTATTAATGGGAACATTTAGAAACGAACAATGAAAGTTTCAAAAGATAAGAGTAAGAAAGGAGTCAAATCAAAGCCGAAGACTTCTAGAAAGCCTTTGTCGTTGAAACAAAAATTACAAAGGGAGTCTAAAATTGTAAAGGTTGACAACTTAAACTGGAAAGCAGTCGATATACCTGACAATTTAGATGATTATCAAGGATTTTATGGATTAGAGGAAATTGATGGAGTTGATGTTAAAGTTACTGGTGGTAATGTCGAGTTTGTTGTTAAGGATAACTCTAAAGTAAAAGACAGTGATAATGAAGAGGATGATGACGATGTTCATGATGACGATGATAATCAAGATGATGGTGATGATGATCAAGATGACGATGATGTGGACATTGAAGACGATGAAGATGAAATTATTGAAGGCGATAATGAAGACGACTTCAAAGGATTTGATGACGATAATGCGATTAATGAGGATGATCAAATGGATATTGAAAGTGCAAAAACGGAAAAAAAATCCAAGAAGGAAGTTAAGCCAAAGAATGAGAAAGTTGCAAAGAAGGATTCTATATTAGAGAGTGCGTTCAAAAACGTTGATTTGACTCTACCAGATGATAACGAAGTTAATTTGCCATATTGGGATGATTTGTCTTTAAGTTCATTTACATTAAATGGATTATCAGCTTTGGAATATGAGAAGCCAACTGCAATTCAAAAAAGAACAATCCCTCTTGCAATTGAAGGGAAAGATGTTATTGGTAAAGCAATCACTGGTTCAGGTAAGACTCTTGCTTATGGGATACCAATATTAGAACGTCATTTACAAAAAATGGCGAAAGCTAATCAAAGTAAGAAGGTAATAAATCCACCAACTGGAATAATTTTTGCCCCCACAAGAGAATTAGCACATCAAGTCGTAGACCATTTAAATAGAATTGCTAAGTTTACTCCATTATCACAACATGGTATAGTAAGTATTACTGGTGGTCTTTCTATTCAAAAACAAGAAAGGTTATTGTCTCATGGACCGGGTATCGTTGTGGCAACCCCTGGAAGATTCTTAGAATTACTACAAAAGGATATGGCATTAGTCCAACGATTATCATGTACTGATATAGTCGTGTTAGATGAGGCTGATAGGTTATTACAAGATGGCCATTTTGATGAATTTGTAAAAATATTAGAGCTATTTGGAAAACACAGACCTAGGGATAATAAAGAACTAGAATGGAAATGGCAGACATTAGTGTTTAGTGCAACTTTTTCAAGAGATTTATTTGGTAAATTAGATAAACACTTGAAAAGTAACAAAAATAAGGAGGAAATGGGTAGCTCTTTGATTGATAATGATGAGATTTTACAATTATTAAACGATAAATTGAAATTCAAAGACTCAAAGCCAACCTTGGTTGACGCAAATCCAAAAGAAATGGTTGCAGGACAAATTACAGAGGCATTAGTTGAATGTGGACCTACTGAGAGAGACTTGTATTTGTATTATTTCCTTTTATTATATCCAGGATCAACTTTAGTATTTGCAAATTCTATTGATTCGGTCAAGAGATTAGCGCCTTTCTTAAATAACTTGAAAGTCCCTACATTTTCAATTCATTCATCAATGATCCAAAAGCAAAGATTAAGAACTTTAGAGAGATTCAAAGAGGCTAGTTCAAAAAATTCCACTGCAGTTTTAATAGCATCGGATGTCGCAGCTAGAGGATTAGATATTCCAAATATTGATCATGTTGCTCATTACCATTTACCAAGGTCCGCCGATGTATATATTCATAGATCAGGTAGAACTGGAAGAGCTGGTAAAGAAGGTGTCTCTATTATGTTTTGTTCACCTCAGGAATCATCTGGTCCATTAAGAAAATTAAGGAAATTAGTTGCAAATAACACGAAGAAAAGAACACGCTTAAATGTCCATAACGACGTTAAGTTACTTCCACTTGAAATGGATCTTGTTTCGCAAATTAAACCAAGAGTAACACTTGCGTCAAAGTTAGCTGATGCTGAAAGATCATCCTCGTCCACTAGAAAAGAAGATAACTGGGTTCATGAAGCTGCGGAAGAATTAGGTATTGACAATTTATCGGACATCGATAATTTTGAAGATGATTTTATCAAAAGGCAAAGAAAGAGAAAGGAAAACAAGGCGTTGACTAAGGATGAAGCAAGAAGCTTGAGATTGGAATTAAATGATTTGCTCTCCAAACAAATAAGAAAAAACTCAAGAAGATCATATTTAACGAGTGGCTTGCAAAATTTGGCGCATCAGATGGTAACTGGTAATACACATAAAGACGTTTTAGGACATGCTAGCGTTAATGCATTAGATGATTTAAGAACCAAGAAAGCTATTAAAAAGAAGCAAATTAAAACAAAGAAAGTAAAGGATAAGAAGTAATTATTATATAGATTTATATTCATTTTACAGTAAAAAATTATTTAGAATTCTAGTTAATTTTTAGGTGGCATTAATAAAAATGAAAACTATTGCAACAAAAGTTAAGAATACAAAAATGTACGAATTGTAATATACATACTTAAAAAGAATTATTATCTATCTAAAGGAAGTCTTCATCATCATCATCATAATATTCATCCTCATCAGATTCATCGGCTAATTGTTCGAAATTAACCTTATATCTTAACATAGCACCAATACCACCAAAACCTTGACAAAATTGGGCACCTTCGGACGATCTATCGGTAACAAATTCTAAATTGGCACCAAAATTTTTGTAGTTTTCAGCTAACCATTCCAAGAACGATTCCTCTTTAACAGTCTCCATTTCAGTTCCTGTCTTCTTATCTAACATGTATGATTTATCTGGTAAGTCTGGGTTTGCATGAGCAATAACCTCGTTACCTTCAATATCCTTCAAGGTATAACGAATGATATTCAAATTTTCATAAACGATGATAATTTCACATGCACCTAAGTCCAAAGCTTTCAAGGTATCCTCAATACCGTAACAAAATTTACCAGTATCTTGAGAGATTTCGTCGAAGTATTGATTCAACAATTTCTTTTCTTGCACAAACTTGACATTAGCCAAAGTTTCAGCAGATAATTCAATGGCTTGGTTGAAACCATTTTCACCACCATAGGAAACATCGACAATCTTGATAACCTTGGCTTGTAATCTATTATCGAATAAATCAGATTTTGACAATTCGGTTTTGAAATCCGCAGAACCAGCCAAAATCAAACCCTTGACAGTAACCTTATCAGCACTTATGAAGTTTTGAACTGCAACTTCAGCGACTTTTCTCACATAATTGTGTCTTTTTTCTTCTCTTAAACGAGAGAAACGAAGCGCCGATTGACCACCTCTACCATGCTTCTTTGGTAAATCAACGGAAAACTTGTGTAACACTTCTCTGGTATTACCACAAACAGTACCAAATAACGCACCATTACCATCCATAATAATAAATCCAAATCTATCGTCGTTTTCTAATAATTCAGACAATGCTTCAACGTGGAACTTATTGTCACACAAGTACAAAGATGTATTAATTGGCTTGAATGGTTCGAAATCAATATTCAACTTCTTTTCCTTACCTTCATCCGTTAAAACATCACCACAGTAAAGGACTAACCCGTTTTTCGGAACTGAGTTATATAACTTTAATTTTTGTTGTGTGGATGTGATGGCCGATAACACTGACAATCTGTTGACACGAGACTTGATATTGGATGCGGTACCGTATTCTTCTGTCAACATCTTCTGGATAAGCGAAACTTGACCCTTTGGTGGAATAACCAATGAAATCATCGATGTACCATTACCTCTGGCTTGTTCCAAAGACTTGATCAACTTCTTGACCTTCCAGATCTCAATATTCTTTTCAGCTGTGTCTGCTTCTTGACTTGACATCTTTCAATATGCTCTATAATAACGACGCTAAACTATAAATCAACGAATTAATTGTCTAGAGAAACAACTAAAAGCAATTTGTAGGGTGTTCTGTATGTCTTTGCGTCAAAAAAAATTTTGATTCTTATCACGTGAGTTTTCAATCTGGTGCCGGAGTAGACGTTTGTGTCAATTGTGTAGTCGGCTCCTACCCTAAAAGAAATCCGGATCGTTGGAAACATATTGATAGTAGAGCTACGTAAGCGCTTGATAAAAAGAATATGGCGTCGCAATCAGCAGTGAATGACTTACACGACAACACGATCGTAGGGGAGGTACCAAAACCGCAGGAACCAAATGACAATTCTGAAGATTATGATTACGAAAACTCAGACTATGATTCAGACTCGGTATCCGAAATAAGCGCTAACAAGAAGGAAAAGTCAAGAAAACCGGGAGATAATGCGTTCAGACAGCAGCGGTTAAAGGCGTACAATCCAGTGTTGACTGTTAAGACGGTCATACCCATATTGATAGGTATCGCTATTATTTTTGCTCCGTTGGGAGCTGCTATGTGGTATGCATCGCATAAGGTTCAGGATATGTCGATCGATTATTCACAATGTGAGAAGATGGCGTCGTCGGATTACTGGCAAGAGATTCCTGAAGAATACATCAATTTCAACTTCAAAACGAAGGACAGAGACGTGTCGAAGCCTCTGTGGAAGTTAGCTACCAATGATTCAGAGCCATTTGAAGACGAGAGAAATGTATGCAGATTACAATTTGAAATTCCAAACGATTTAGCGCCACCAATATACTTCTTTTACAGATTGGATAAGTTCTACGCCAATCACCGTCGTTATGCGAAGTCGTTCAGTGAAGACCAAATCGAAGGAAAAGCGGCTTCAGTGGACACCATTAAGAATACGGTGGGGCAGAATTGTGAACCCCTTTCGGTCAACCATGAAGGTAAGAAGTATTATCCTTGCGGCTTGATCGCCAATAGTTTGTTTAACGATACCTTTACAACTACATTAAGTGGTGTCAACGGTACATCTGATGACTATGAAATGACAGACGAGGGAATCGCGTGGGCCAGTGACAAAAATAGATTCAAAAATACCGAATACGACTATACCGATATTGTTCCTCCTCCAAATTGGTACAAGAAATACCCTAATGGCTACAATAAAGACAACGTCCCCGACATCTCTACGTGGTACCAATTCCAAAACTGGATGCATACGTCTGGGTTACCTACATTCAACAAGTTAGCCCTTCGTAATGACGACGACACCTTAAAGACAGGCACGTACGAAGTGTCCATCGGTTTACACTTCCCAGTCTTGCCTTACAATGGTAAGAAATTTATTTACATATCCCAGAGATCCGTCATGGGTGGTAAAAATGACTTCTTGGGAATAAGTTGGATGGTCGGTGGTGCTCTCTGCTTTGTGTTGGGTTTAGCATTGTTGGTCGTTAATACGATTAAGCCAAGAAGAACTGGTGATGTTAACTTACTTAGTTGGAATAGAGAGCAATTCGCCAAGGATGAAAAAGAAGAATCATCGCTTACAAACTTTGAGAAAGATTAAACATTAGTAAGCTGTATATTCGTTTAGTTCAAGTTTTGTATATTAATTGAAGTAGTTTACTTAGGAAGCGAAATAGTCATCGAGTATGTCCTGTATATTATAACTCCGTTATAATTACTAATTTTTAGCCGAACTGTGCAGCAAAGTTGCGGTTCCATATGTATATATATATGGCAGATAATACTCAGTTTTTAATTGATCTAGTACAATTAATCGTAACCAATTAATCAAAGAATGTCTATCCCATCAAACTATAAGCAAATTATTTTAAACAGTGCACCAAGTAAAGAAGTTAACTTGAAATACGGTGAAGAATCATCTACTTTCAGAATTGAGCAAGCATCTTTTGATGAGAACTCAGTTAAGGACGGAGAAGTGGTTGTTAAAGTTTTGTACCTTTCTAACGATCCAACTCAAAGAGGATGGATGCAAAAGGGAATTGATGCGAAGAGAATGTACGCACCACCAATTTTAGAGAATGACCCTGTCACTGCATTAGGGTTAGGTGAAATTGTGCTTTCTAAATCGAGCAAGCATTCGGTTGGCGATAAGGTTACCGGACGTTTCTCGTGGCAAGAGTACGTGGTTGTGAATGAACAAAGTATTTTCACGACCATTGATGAATCGGCAGGCTTACCTTTAACTTCGTATTTGTCTTCTGTTGGTATGACTGGTTTGACCGCATATTTTGGGGTCACCAAGGTCGGTGAATTAAAGAAAGGACAAACGATTGTTATTTCGGCTGCCTCTGGTGCAACTGGATCTATGTGTGTTCAAATTGCTAAACATATAGTTGGAGCTACCAAGGTTATTGGTATTTCTGGTTCCGCCGAAAAGTGTAAGTGGGTTGAATCTCTCGGTGCTGATGTATGTGTTAACTATCATGACGCAGACTACCAAAAGCAATTATCAGATATCATTGGTGACGACTTCGTTGATGTTTATTACGATAATGTTGGTGGTGAAATCTTGAGTTTCATGCTCTCCAAGGTCAAGCCGTTCGGTCATGTTGTTGCATGTGGTGCGATTGCCGGTTACAATGACAAAGAAAAGAGTAATGTCACTAGCTGGGCTGAAATTATTACAAATCGTCTTACTGTTCGTGGTTTCATCATTCTTGATTTTGTCAAAGATTATGCCCAAGGTGTTGGTGCAATTGTTGGTGCAATTAAGGAAGGAAAAATTAAGATTACCGAAGGTACATCAGTAGTTGATTTGACTAGCGAAAAGGACGTTTTGGCCAAGGTTCCAGAAACATGGAGCTTATTATTTGGTAGCAATAAGCCAAACGGTAAGTTAATCACAAAGATTGCTTAAGTTTAAATAGTCATAAAAGTTTACTCTCGATAATTTTATAATTTTTTCGAATACTATAGTTTATTTCAATAAATCAATTTGATTTACGCTCTTAGCTTGTGTTACAATTACAAAAAATTTAACTACATCTTTCAGAGCTAGAGGTGATTTGCGCATTGTGATGCGTTTTGACATACAGATCGCAAAATCCATTAAACCCAAAATGGAGTTCTCGACTCGTTAAAAAAAATCAATGTAAGCCCTAGCTTTGAAATATTAAGAAGGCTCCATATAATTTTCATGCAGATGTAATATAGCAAGGGTATCGTGTCACCATGAAGTTGTTCACCTCAAGATAGATGTCAGCATAGATGTCTTGTATACTAATTTTCGCCCGGTTCCTGCAGATTTCGCTACTATATTAATAGCTAAAGATTAATTATATGTACACTCCCTTTCTTGATTAATTACTAAGAGTATAATGACTATCCCATCAAGTTACAAGAAAATCGTCTTAAATAATGCACCAAGTAAAGAAGTTAACTTGAAATACGGTGAAGAATCATCCACGTTCAGAATTGAACGAACAACTTTTGATAAGAACTCAGTTAAAGATGGAGAGATGGTTATTAAAATGTTGTACTTTTCTAACGATCCGGCCCAAAAGGGATGGATGCAAAAGGGAATTGATTCAAAAAGAATGTATTTACGAATTTTAGAAAATGACCCGGTTATTTCGTTAGGTTTAGGTGAAGTTGTGTTTTCTAAATCGAGCAAACATTCGGTTGGTGATAAAGTAACGGGTCGTTTTACATGGGAAGAGTATATAGTCGTCAATGAAGAACGTATCACGAAAACAATTGACGAGTCGTTAGGTTTACCTTTAACTTCGTACTTGTCTTCTGTTGGTATGACTGGTTTGACCGCATATTTTGGGGTCACCAAGGTCGGTGAATTAAAGAAAGGACAAACGATTGTTATTTCGGCTGCTTCTGGTGCCACTGGATCCATGTGTGTTCAAATTGCGAAGCACATTGTAGGGGCGTCCAAAGTTGTTGGTATTTCCAGCTCTCCAAAAAAATGTAAGTGGGTTGAATCTCTCGGTGCTGATGTATGTGTTAACTATCATGACACAGACTACCAAAAGCAATTATCAGATATCATTGGTGACGACTTCGTTGATGTTTATTACGATAATGTTGGTGGTGAAATCTTGAGTTTTATGCTCTCCAAAGTCAAGCAATTCGGCAATATTGTTGCCTGTGGCGCTATTTCTGGCTATAATGATGCAGAAAAGGGTGAAGTTACTGGTTGGCCTGAGATTACTAGGAATCGTCTCACCATTCGTGGCTTTATCATAATTGATTTTATCAAAGATTTTGCTGAAGGCATCAATGCAATTGTCGGTGCAATCAAAGAAGGCAAAATTAACATTACCGAAGACGTATCTGTGGTTGACTTAAGTAAAGAAATCGACGTTTTGGCAAAGGTTCCCGAAACATGGGGTCTATTATTTAGTAATAAGAAGCCAAATGGTAAATTGGTTACAAAGATTGCCTAGGTTTGGATACGCTACGTTTTTAATGAAAGGTTTATGAGTACAATATATCTCAATAAACTATATGTATGTATAATATATGAAATTTTATGCCGTTAACTTATCACTAAAGGGATTTGTATTTTAAAGTCTTTATTATGGCAAATTTAAAAAAATAGTGCGTGTATCATCGAAAGGTAAACAAATGTACTTTATTATTTGTGGTTCATCTTGGATCTCTTTACTATAAGCATTAGTTTCACTGGCAAAGATCTAAAAAAATCATAATAACGTTGTTCATCATATTCGAAGATAACATCGGGCGAACTAGAAGTGTTCTCAAACTATTAGAAATAAATAGATATAGAAGCATACTAAAATTAAATACACCGATTTAGTGGGTCGTCTGTTGCATAAAGACATGGTATTGAGATTATGTTAAACATCAAATATACGCCAGAAGAATCACCTAGTCCAAGCAGGTGGGGAAGTTCTCGTGGAGAAAATTATGTACTGGATAAGAGTTCTTCAGGAAGCAACAAACGCCTATCAAAAAATATATCCAAACGAGATGCATTAGAAAAGTATCAAGAGCATGATGATGGTTCTAGTTACATGAATGATTTCGACATTGAGGGAAGCGAAGATTTAAACTTTTCTTACTCCAAGTTTTCTCGTGTATCGGGAATATCGTTAATAAGTGGTGATGATTCCAATAGACTGAACTCTATCTCAGGTTCGCCTTTCGTTAAGAACATTCAAACAAGGTTGCAGGACATCAAGTTTGAAGAAGAACGGAAATTGAATAGTCGAGATAGTGGTCGGCCAAGTACCAGACTTAACAGACCTAAAAGTTCACAGGGGAGAGACAAGCTTATGTATCTGATCGACGAAGGCACTCTGAAAAATGCAAATGATGAAAACGAATCACCATTCCTAGATCACGCTCCTATATTGAAAACACCCATAGAGAAGATTGGCTCCACTTTTGAAGATAATTTCGACTTAAGGCCAAGGAACTATGACCACCTTCAAAATCCCAAGATTAGAGGATCTTCTGAACAACTGGAAAACAATGCAGCGAACGGTTCGAGGATTCCTATTAGCTTAACTCCAGATAAAAGGAGACAACAACGGATGTCTTCAGTAAAAGTATCTTTGACTCCAGCGCAACGGTTCGAAAAGATGCCTGGTACCAGACTGACAAATGCTTTGGAAAATTTTCAATTTTCCACTTTGGTTGGTAGAGGTGCCTCGGCTAACGTCTTCAAAGGTATTAATTTAAAAACGAACCAGATAGTTGCCATAAAACAAATTATTCTAGAAAAGAATCAAAATGTAATGGAATTAATGGGAGAAATTGACCTATTGAAAATATTAAAACATCCCAATATTGTCAAGTATCATGGGTTTGTAAAAACCTCAACTTCTTTAAATGTTTTTCTTGAGTTTTGTTCCAAAGGATCTTTACGGCAATTATACCAACATACAAATCATGGATTACCTGAAGATCAAATAATCGATTTTGTAAGACAAATTTTGCAGGGTTTACACTATTTGCACGAGCAGGGGGTTGTTCATAGAGATGTAAAGGCTGCAAATGTCTTGATTACGGAAGATGGGTTCATAAAGTTAGCAGACTTTGGAGTCGCTACAAAAGTATCCTCTCAGCATGAAACGGTGGTTGGTACACCTAATTGGATGGCTCCTGAAACGGTTTTGGGTGGTGAAGGTCTTTGTACTGCTTCCGATATTTGGTCGCTTGGTGCAACAATTATAGAATTATTCACGACTAATCCTCCTTATCACGACTTAAATCCCATGGCGACTCTTCACGCTATAGGCACAGATGATCATCCTCCTCTTCCAAAGAATATTTCACCTTTGGCTAAAGATTTCTTGTTAGAATGCTTTCAAAAGCAACCTAATCTTAGAATAAGTGCCAAGTCTCTCTTGAGGCATAAATGGGTCACTAAATCAACCAAGGAAAAACATGTCTTGGAGGTATCATCTCAACTAAATTCTGAGAAGCATATCCCTAACCCTGTGTCCATTCATAATTATTCTGAATCTAATGAAGAAAATTGGGAGAATGACTTTATTGATATAAACCTACCAAGAATGAAAGCTTCATCAGCCGATCTACTGCATTCTCCGTCTAACCACAATGGTAACCGTTCAAAAGTGTCAAAAAGTGAATTATTAAACAAATTTCTAGATAAGAATGAAGACTTTGGATTTGAACTGGAAACACCTACTATGATTTCAAAGTTTGAAAAAACTGATGATTTGCAAGTGAACTTGGAGTCTACTAATCTTGAAGAATCTCCGCGTGAAGAAGAAGAAGAAGATCCGTTTTTAGAGATTGATATTGAAGATTTCAATACCAATGAGTTAGAGGTTCAAAGTAAAATGGAATTCTTAACAACAAAGTTTTCAAATAGAGTTGACCTTTGTCATTCTGGTAATGATGAAGTTATTTCCTCATTGATCAAAATAACTGGAAGGATGTTACATTTGATCAAGAAATATAATATACTGCATGACGTTTTAATCAGAGACCATGGGATTTTATCCTTGTTAGAATTACTAGAAAATGCCCCAGAACTCCCAAAGCATCAGAAATTATGGTTCCATACATTATCTATTTTGAATAACATTTTCGAAAAGAATATTTCCCAATTTGAAAATTTCTGTTTATTGGGTGGTATACCTGTGGTTACTCATTTTAGGAGCTCGTCTTATGACCCACAAGTGAGGTTGCAAGTTGTTAAATTTATCAAGTTCTTAAACAACTCCGAAAAGGCATTATCAATGTTTGTTTCCTGTGGTGGTCTTCGTGTTTTATCTAAGTTTGTTGAAGAGGATTTTGATTTAACTCCTGAATTTCCTTTAACTTCAATTGATTGTATTTATAATATCTTGTCAAAAGACTTGACAAGATCAAAATCTAATCTATGCCGTATTCTATCAAAATATGGAGTTATATTCTGGTTTGTCGTTCTACTTAATAGGCTTACAAAGTCTCATTCAAAACCAGCCCCAGATGGAGTACCACAGGACCAAATTTATTCAACTATAAACAAGATAATTGAAATTATTAAATACTTCGGTCAATCTGAAACTAGGGTACGGGTAAATATTTCAAACAGCGACCTATTCAAACTTTTAATAAAGGTTTATCCAAATCTACAATACCAGCATCAATTAGTAATATTGAAGTTCTTTAAATCCATTTCCCAGATTTCAGACATACTAAAGGCCTTGTATTCTGCGGATATTTTGGAATTCCTTGTGAGAATAATGGAATTGTACACACCTTCAAGAGAGCATTACAAAGAAGTCATAAACGTTGTATGTCCTACATTGTATAATTGTTGTTATTTAAATCATGCAAGAGAAGTTGATCTTGTGAGGCTAGGAGCAGTGCCACATCTCAAGGCCCTATCTAAAATCAACCTTCCGTTTCGTCAATTCGTTTTGCCGATATTATGTGAATTAGTTCATTGCGATGATTATGTGAGACAAATATTAGTTAAACAAGATATTTTAACTGTATATTTCAATTTGCTTATAGATCCATATTGGCAATCAAATGCGTTAGATTCAATTCTCAGTTGGTCTCAACAAGCTTCGGATCAAGTGAAATTAGATACACCTAAGGCTATCAATTGTTTTGTTGGAGGATTTATGCTACCTAAGGTATCAAATTTGGAGTCCACCTTAGACAGTTACTTGAAATTAATAACAGTAGATAAGGCAGTATGCTACTTGATGGTCAAAGAGTCAATAATCAATAACATCTTATTCAAATTGAACGTTCATAATAAGAATCCAGTGGTACAATTGAATCTACTACGTATTTTAAAGAACCTTGTCAATACTGGGAAGAAAACAAGGATGCTTGACAACTTAGACATTTCCCAAAATTTAATTACTACTTTAAACACATTGAAGTCCCGTAAAGCATCAGTTTTAGTGGATGAATTAGCAATGGATATAGTTTCTCTTGTTATTTAATAAATGTATATAATAGATAATAGACAAAAGTCGTGCTAAATTTGCACCTCGGTAAAATCTTCTGTGGGGTGACTAAACACTAAAAGATATAGAATATATATGTCTTAAAAGTGCTCTAATATAAACTGTTTGTGTCTAATGATTCCAATTTCTTATCCGTCACCTAGGGTGTCGCAACTAGATGCCAATATATTGGATTCAGAATTAATATCGCTTTTGAAGGAGCAATTAACATCTATTTTTCAATTGCATAGTACCAGTTGGTGGACATATGATCAGCATCCAGAATTATGGAGTTTGTTATTAAACTTGATGGTGTTCAGATTAACGGTTTGGAGAAGTGGCTCATCGTATGGGGCATTATTACAGAATTTAAAATTAACTGATTTCAAAAAGGGTAAATTAATAGGTTATTCCAAGAGAACATTATTATGTGCTGTATTGGTTGGCGATTACTTCTACAGCAAGTTACAGTCATATTTATATTCTATTGACGAATCTGAAGCTTCTAGAAATGCATCGAATTTCAAGTTGTTAAATTCTATCAAATCATTTTTCATTACCCACAAAACCAAGATTCTTTTAGGCTTGAACGATTGTTTTAAATTATTGAATTTAGTAAACTTTACATTATTTCTCGTCAATGGTAGATATCCATCTATATCTCATAGACTTTTTGGGATTTCGTTGACTCCAATCGTTACGGACTTATTGAAATTCAATGGGAACAAAGTGAACTTTGAGTTTCAAAATCGTCAATTGGTCTGGAATGTTATGACAGAATTTTTGGTATTCATTTTACCACTAATGCAGTTAGGAAAGTTGAAAAGAATGACAAAGAAAATATTATCACCTTACAAAAAGGGTCAAAGACATGAAACTGGAGATATTCCAATATTCACTCCATATACCAATTTGCCTGTTTCCCAATGTGCTATCTGTCACAATAATAATGACATCGCTGCCACATCATCTAATAAAAACTCGTCCATTAGCTCATCTTGCATGGTTACCAACCCATACGTTACTAATTGCGGTCATATTTATTGCTACATATGTATAGCCACTAAATTTAATTCACTTGAAAATACTGATTCTGATTCTAAAGGATGTCTTCGTTGCGGTATGAAATTACAATGGTTCAAAGAAGTTGGCGACAATGAAGGAGACATAGATGAAGATGCGATAATAGTGTTGTATGAAGATATGGAAGAAAATGGGTCTGATGAGGACGAGGAAACTGCTGAGCAGGAACTGGTTGAAAAAAATATCTTTGACATTGAACAGGAAGAGGACGATCAGGTCGATGAAAAAGGTGAACCCAGCCATTCAAGGATTGAATCTGATGAAGAAGGGGACATAAATGAAAACAGCGATTACAGCGAGGGCGAAGATTTTGATGAAGATGAGGATCTTGAACAAGATGTATATGATGATGATTTTGATAGTGATTTTGATGAAGGATTAGATCTTTAATAATTTTATGTTACATGATTATATATACATATTTATAATTAATTACTTTTTAATTCTTGTATTGAGAAAATGACAACTCTAAATATTAAGTGGAATGTCTATTCTAAGAAAATGAAATGGAGAATGTTTATTTAATAAGTTTCAACAACAACTGGGCACCTTTATTGTCTGCATCATCAGATAAATCCTTTCTGATTTTCTTTAATGCTTTTCCTAATTCTTTCGTTTTGTCATTTTCATTCAGCAATTGTAAAACTTCAAAACATGCAACAATAACAAAGGCACCTTGTCCACTAGTCCAGTCTTTTAATTTATTGGAAGATAATACTTCATCAACAACTTTTACTGCGAATTCCACACCAACTCCTGGAATCTTACTATTTGATGTTGAAATAAGCTTCTTGGTATCATTATCCCACTTGAATTCGTTACCTTGAATTAATGCCTTTAATGATCTGGAAATAAATGGTACTTTGTTAATTAAATGGAAGTCTTCTAATACATCACCCTTAACTGATATTTCAAAAATTTCATTGATTAATTCAGGTCTCAATGTATCATTAACTTCAGCAACATCAGTTGATGTTAATATCAACTCTGTAATGAACTGTGCTGCTATATTGACTGATAAAAGCTTATCAAAGCTCTTATCAGGATTCTCGGACTTAGTTGTAGATAAAATTGATTGATACATTAATGGTAATGCCTTTGATGATAATTCTGCTCTTCTTTGTTCTTGTGGTTTTTTAGAAGTCTTTTTATAGGCCAATTCTTCATATTTATGTAATTCCTTCTTTATTAATGGTGAAAAATATCTGCCATCTAATCCTTTCAATAAATATAATAATGGTCTACGGGAAAATTTGTCCTTTATTAATTCTGGGACTAAATCATCAGTAAGTAATTCTGTACTGAATGACTTATGTAATAAGACAGTATCATCAACAGTCATGAATAAAGTGATTAAAACAATATTACCATTTTCATTCTTAATTAATTCATTAGCGTGGTTCTTTAATGTTCTTATAATCAATTTACGTTCTTTAGCGTTTGCCATGGCAATTAACGAACATGCAACTTCACTACCTTCAGGAGTATGAACCAACTCTGCAAATTGTTCTGTCAATAACTCAATGAACTCTCTAATTTGTTTATCATTCTTTTCAATATCGTCCTTTAAAATAGTGGTGTATTCTCTCATAGCTGCGTGTAAAATTTGGAAACCCGTGGATCCTTTTTCCACTGTAGCAGTGATAGTTCCAACCAAGTTAGTCATGATTAACTGCTTCTTTTCAGACAGTTCATGGACTATCTCTAAAACAGTTTTGTCCTTACCTGAGTCTCTGAAAACAGCGTACTCAGCACCCCAAAATTCTCTAATCATTTGTTGTCTTTGTTCACTGGTTGAATATAATACATATAAATCTTCAACGACGTAAGCACCTTCTCTGTGTCTCATCAATTTACGCAATTTCCCGTGAAGTTCATTGATAATAAGATTACGGGAATCCTTTGAACCATAATGTAATAATTTAACCAACAAATATTTACCATATGAGGATGTGGCTAACTGGTAATAGTTACCTTTTAAAGACTTAACAATAAGATCTCTTCTTTCTTTTGATGAATATTTAATCAAGGTCTGGACAACACGAGATGCATCGTGCTTTAAAACCAAATCATATATGACATCCTTCGACAACTCCCAAATTTCATTACATAATTTGTCTCTGACTTCCTTTGGAGGTGTTGGCTTATTAACTCTTAATTTTTCCCACAAACTCTTGATTCTTTGAACCTCGATCCCTGACTTTCTTTGCAACTTACGTTCAGACAACAACTTACGTTGTTCGGCATGTTGTTCCTTAGATGACTTCTTATTTGGATCTACTACCTTCTCATCGCTTGCATCTTCATCCATGTCATCAGATTCTTCGTCAGCATCTTTATCTTCTTTCACGTCATCAAGCTGGTCAAGTTCATCTTCCTCATCCTTACCATCTACTGGAATATCATCCAAATCGTCTTCTGACGAATCTGATAATTCTTCACCACTAGATTCTTCCGATACACTTTCTGGTTCCGATTCACTCTCTGGTGATGGCAACTTTTCTGCTACCTTTTGTTTCTTAACACTACCCCCATTAGCCTTAGCAATCGTATGCTTATTGCTTCTCTTAACAGCTCCCATTACTTCTAAATCTTCTTTATCTGCTAAAAGTAAAGTACTCATCTAGACTGAAAAAAAAATTAATTTTAAGAAGAGGTCTGCGGCTCTTAACTATGGAGCGATTTTGTGTTACATTAGGTTTTGTGTCCCTAAATATGTCCTATAGTTTCTCCAGCTCTACTGACTAAGGAACAAAACGAACTAATTGCTCTATTCTAGCATATTAGTGACTTAATATAGTGTAATACCTTCTAATCCATTTAAAATGTTACGTACTTTGCCAATTCGTGTTTTAAACGCATCGAAGCCAACATTAGGCTTCTCTGTCACCAGAAGCTCGGCTTTTGGCATTCAACATTTATACAATAAGAGATCCTTTTCTTCCGAAGCTCCAAAAGGTAATGTTCAAGAGTTAGAAGACTTGAAACAATTCCAACAATTTGTATCTAATGGAGAAAAGGTTTCCGTAATTGATTTTTACGCTACTTGGTGTGGTCCATGTAAGGCATTGGAGCCTATCTTTGCTATGTTATCCGAAAGAGTCCCAGAAGTTCAATTCGGTAGAGTAGACGTTGACAAAGCTCAGGATACTGCCATGGAATACGGGATTACTGCCATGCCTACATGTAAATTTTTCAAAGATGGTGAACAACTCGATACCATTATTGGCGCTAACCCACCAAAATTAGTGTCGTTAATCAAGGAACACTCAGGGGTTGACATCTCTGGTAGGTAGATATATGATACATGTAAGTAGTTATCTCTAAATATGATTTATGTTATTATCGATAGTGTAGTTGTTGTATGCGTGCGCGCGCTTCGTAACCATCAGACCGCTTCGAGTTGAGTGGCGAGTTGATAGAAGAATATCTGATTTGAACATTTACTTTTGGTTATAGAATACTTGTTACAATAAAGTAATTGTCTCATATACGGAATCTAATTAGATATAATTGATCAATCATGGTATGTAAATGAATTTAGCGAGGGAAAATATTGAAAAAATTGTATACTAACAATCAACTTTTAGGGTCAAACGCCATCAGGAATGCCAGGAGGCGATTTCAATAAGAAGAAAGATGATAAGAAGAAGGAAAAGCCCAAGTATGAGCCTCCAGTGGAGTCTAAGTTTGGAAAAAAGAGAAGAAAGGGGCCAGATACTGCAGTGAAATTGCCAAGTGTTTATCCTAGTACTAGATGTAAATTGAAATTATTGAAATTGGAAAGAATCAAGGATCACTTATTATTGGAAGAGGAATTCGTGACTAACCAAGAAGCTTTCCAACCAACAGAAGCAAAACAGGCTGAAGAAAGAGAAAAAGTCGATGAATTAAGAGGATACCCAATGTCGATTGGTACGTTGGAAGAAATTATCGATGATGATCATGCAATTGTTTCGAGTACTGCGGGTTCTGAATACTACGTGTCTATAATGTCTTTTGTTGACAAAGGTTTATTGGAACCAAGTTGCTCTGTGTTATTGCATCATAAAACCGTGTCGATTGTAGGTGTATTGCAGGACGATGCTGACCCAATGGTGTCAGTGATGAAATTAGATAAATCTCCAACCGAATCATACGCCGATATTGGTGGATTAGAGTCACAAATTCAAGAAATTAAAGAAGCGGTTGAGTTACCATTAACTCATCCAGAATTATACGAAGAAATGGGTATCAAGCCACCAAAAGGTGTGATATTGTATGGTGCACCAGGTACAGGTAAGACATTATTAGCTAAAGCGGTAGCAAACCAAACAAGTGCCACATTCTTAAGAATAGTTGGGTCCGAGTTGATTCAAAAGTACTTAGGTGATGGTCCAAGATTGTGTAGACAAATTTTCCAGATAGCCGGAGAGCTTGCTCCTTCGATTGTCTTTATTGATGAAATAGATGCTATTGGTAGTAAAAGATATGAATCTTCATCGGGTGGTGAAAGAGAAGTCCAAAGAACTATGTTGGAATTGTTAAATCAATTGGATGGTTTCGATGATAGAGGTGATATTAAGGTTATCATGGCAACGAATAAAATTGAATCATTAGATCCTGCATTAATTAGACCTGGTAGAATCGATCGTAAGATTTTGTTTGAAAACCCTGATTCAAATACTAAAAAGAGAATTCTTCATATTCATACATCCAAAATGAGTTTAGCAGATGACGTAAAACTTGATGAATTAGTAACATCTAAAGATGAATTATCTGGAGCTGATATCAAAGCTATGTGTACAGAGGCTGGTTTATTAGCGTTAAGAGAAAGAAGAATGCAAGTTAAAGCCGAGGATTTCAAGGCTGCTAAAGAAAGAGTTCTTAAAAACAAGGTAGAAGAAAATCTTGAAGGTTTATACTTGTAAAATATATATATTATATATTTAATTCACATTATTATTGCTATTCATGCGCAGACATATACGTTCATAATTTAAGACTATTTACTATTTCTAACAATTAATAACCACCTTTAATCATTTCTGTTATTCAATATACGTAAAACGAATAAGAATAAATTCAAGATGTCCAAGTATAAGGAAAGTGTTGCCGGAACTTCATCATCCAAGTGAACAGTCTTCATTATCCTTTGGGTGTCTATAATGATATAGATACTGAATATTATAGCCCCCAATCCCGAATATAACATTTCCATGCCAGATGAGTGGTTTGGGAAAACCATAAATATAAAGCCCCAACCAATTAAAACCCATGTTGCCATCATAACAGTTCCCTGCCAACTAATAAAGTCATACTTAGTCTGGAAAGCAAATAATGTTAATCCGATGAATATAACAAATGTTATCAACAAAGCCTGTACGACTACCTCAGATTCAATTGCTGAACAAGCAACACCGACCCCATAGGCTTCACACAATGTGAATCCACCCAATAATAATAAATTACTTGGATAAGATCTAGCTTTAATGTGAGTGGCAATCATGAACCCAATTGAACCAATAAGCGACACAAAGAAAAGCCACATATTGTTAAAGCACCATGCTTGAATAGAGCTGTTTGAGCGAATGATAAGTCCGACCAATACGGTACCAAATATTTGAATTGATAACAATGTATAGACCTTTCTAATAAATAATTGACGGATTGGCAATTCACAGGATGCAACATCTACGGAGTACTTGAAATCATCGGGAATGTTATCACCCTCGACCCTTGGGCTTTGCTCCTGTTCATAAGTTGGTGGCTCACTAGTAGGTAACGTAGTATAATGATTCATGGCTATGTAGTTCTAATATTATCACGATAATATGGCCCGAGATGATGCTACTTAAAAGGGATTCTGCGCTTTTATATAAAAATGCACGGTTGTGAGCCCATATATAGTCATATTTGCCAATATAGGATATAGGTTCCCATGGAATTCCTATTTTAATGCCATTAACAGAGTTTACCGGTAATGATTTTGTACCAAGGACGTTTGTGATGTATTGATCGAGTGTATATCTGGATTATCAAAAGTTCGTAGTATTCCGTCTGCAATCGGTTGATACGTGCGCTGCAACAGTTTGCACCCGTTCTGATAACACCATGACCTGATAAGACTATTCCTGATACTGAAGCCTGAATCCACCAACAAGTATTCATAATGCTTATTTAAGACTTTCGGGTGTAGTAGCTATATCACAGAATATTGTACGTCTTTGAAAACTAGTTTTTCCTAAATTTATGATTTATTGGCAAAATTTATCCAAAAGAGAGAACTTGTGGGAAGTGTAATTTATACAACAATTAGCTCCGGTAACTAATCATCCCATATCAAGCACATTAGATCAATTGGTCCAACCACTATCAGCATAAGCTACACATATTCATTAAAGCTAATATTATCTATTATTCACAAGCATATATACATATTTACAGTAATTACTCCTTATTTCGATTCGTTCGACTCAGACCGTACAGGTGGCGGGCCTGTAGCCGTGGCTATTTTCATTCTCAACAACATAGTTTCCTTAAAGGTAACTCTCTTTCGGCACAAAGGACATAAACCAACTCCCTTTTTACCTTTGGTCTGTCCCCTGGCAGTAGAACTAGCAATACTTTGCTGAATGCATTCCAAACAAAAAACATGTCCACAAGAGGTTGCCGTAGCATTAGTGACTTCATCAAAACAAATTGGACACTGAATGTTGCTTAGTTTTTTGGTGGTATGTGGAGGCTGTACTGGATTATCAATCAAGTCCTGTGTCTCCTTTTTGAAAGCAATAATCTCCACATCATCCTCATCCTCGGACGATAGGTTTATAATATTCTCTATTTTAGCAGAAGACATCCGTAGCTACTCATTAAATCAAGACAATACGTCTAGTTCATGAAATTTCCACACAGTTTTTCTGTCAAATTATTGCCAGTATATGTTTCCGAAACGGCAATTTTCAGATTCGCTGTCCAACAACACTACAATGTACAAATTAACCAGACCCGTTCACGATTCGCTCTATATCCAAATAATTCTATGCGTAATTAATTGCATCGTTCTATTTAAGCAGATAAATCGAGTGCAATTTTATGGTCACAATTTTTGATTTTACACACGAAGTTGTATGGCTGAACTTCACTATAAGGAATAAAGTGATCTTTATATTTAGAAGCATAACGATAATACAATAACTTCTACTTATTAGTAAAATAGAAGCTATTAAAGTAATCCTTTGGTATCCAACATTAATTGTGTGTTTTAATATAAGTACAATATGGTTACTGATCATACAAATCCCTTAGCGGTGGTACTTCCTTATACATTCAATTCGCAGAGTGATTATCCCACAGAAGTATTGGCGAATAGGTTTCAAGCTTGGAGGTCGATTATTAAGGATTTGGTCAATTATCTTAAGGAATATGCCAGTGTTCAGGAGGAGATTGTGAGGCAACAAATGAGGCTTCAACAAGCGGTTGGAATATCACCAGGGACGAGCACAACGGTGTCGAATACGGGGCATGGACACGGGTCGCATAATAACCATAAGGATGACATAAATGCCATCAATAAGTTCTTTTTGCCTATTGGGAATGGGTCGATACAGGACTTGCCCACGATATTGACGAAATTTCATCAACAAAATGTCACGCATTCGTCGAAAACGTTGAAGGACATAACTTCTGTCATTATTCCCAAGTTAGAGGAATTGAGAAAAGATCTTCTTATTAAGATCAAGGAAATTAAAAACTTACAAAATGATTTCAAAAATAACTTGGGAAAGGAGATTAATGAAACAAAACAAGCTTTGAATCAGTATACTCAGGCGATTGAAACTTCCAATAAGCTAGATCATGCCGGATTGTCCCAAGACGGAGACCATAGCAAAAATGATCCGTATCTCATGAAGATAAAATTGGATAGACAATTAAAAAAACAAATTTCAGAAGAAACGTATTTGCATGATGCATATTCCAATTTACAAACAGCAGGAGCCAAGTTAGAATCTATTATTGTATTAGAAATCCAAAATTATTTATCAATGTTCCTAAATTTACTAAATACTGAGCATTCAACGATTCCAGAGTTTTTGTTACCAAATTTGAACAACGGCTTTTTATCAAAGGAAGCAGAATTCGAATGGAGCTCGTTCATTTCAAGAAATTTACCTACACCTTCAATTTCTATTAGTGCATTAGGAAACAACTCGTCGAATGTTAAAAATGGCACCTTTGTTGATCTTTCGTTTCCATATAGAAAGTTATCTGAACTCGTAATACCTGAGGGCAATTCTCCATTGAATGTCGCAGTGAGGGAAGGCCCATTAGAAAGACGTTCTAAGTTTTTGAAATCCTACTCAAGTGGCTGGTATGTTTTAACATGTAACTATATTCACGAGTTTAAAACATCAGATCGTAAGAAGGATATGCAACCAGTTATGTCATTACTGTTAGATGCGTGCCAAGTCAGCGAGCATTCTAAAAATGACGGTAAACCAGGAGGTGTCTATAAATTTGTCTTGCACTCTAAGCTGCTGAATGGCATTATTCACAGAGGCCACAATTGGGTTTTCAGAACGGATACTTATCAAAAAATGATTGACTGGTACACTGATATTAAGTCTTTGACTAACGCCAATACCTCTTCGGCGAGAGCAAGAATAGTTAGCAAGAAGTTCAAGTTGGAAGAAAATCAACATAAGAGGATCTCAAGAACTTCAAGTATTCTTTCAAATGGAACTAATGCAAAATCATTGAGAACTGTCACCACTAACAACTCATCGAAAGCAGCAGGAGCTTCAATACGTTCAAAGCATAAGTCCCCTACAATGTCGCATAACAGATTGTCATCAACATTTTCGAGGACTAATAATCAATCTCCTAGACTAACAAATATGGTCAATAGTGATGGTACGATGATAGCTCCAATTGATGTTAATCAGGACGTAAAAGCATCGGCAAACCCTCAACCATATGCTCAGGTTTCATCTCCACAACAGCCCACAGCGCAACCTAATTATCAAGCTGGCTATTATTATACCAACAATGGACAACCACTGCAATTGTACGATCCCGTTCAACAACAGTATTATACTATAAGTCCAACTGTTCAAGGTCAACCCCAACCCCAGTATTTTCCCGTATCACCGCAGCAGAATTCTCAACAGCAGTTTTTCATCCACGCACCAACAGGAGGGGCGCAAAGTCCACTGAACCAACCACAACCACAAGGGAAACCACCATATTTTCCGGTGAATACTGCAAATTATGGTGTATATCCACAACAAGGCCACGATGATAGAGCTGCTCCCAACAATTTGCCGTATCCACCACATTTGCAGCCTCCGCCAACAATAGAGTCCAATCAGCATACTGATGATCTGGAGTTAGAGTTTTTAAAATCGGATTCGACGTTGCATCATGAAATGAACAATAAAGATGCAAGCATTCCTTCGCATGTGAATGGCGAAGCAAATTTAGCTGTTCCGGGCGCTAATGATCAAGATGACAAGGAGAGTAATATAACTAATGACAAGGGAAATGATAGTGAACTTAATATTCAGAGTAGCACTAATGAAACTAGTGCCAATGAAGTAGAAACATTGCAAAGCAATGGCAAGAACAATACATTTGATGAAGATTTGACAAAAGTCATCAGCGAAGACAAGGTCATTCCTCTTGTTCCTGAAAATTAGATTATATGTCTGAGTCTCTAAGTTATATGGCCAAGAATGTACTATAGATAATTAAGCATGAATATATAATGTTAAATAGTATCGCAATAAAAGCTACAGTAGAAATCAAAGGAAACCTAATCAAGTATTATAACATAATTATTTAAAAGATGATACATAATGAATATATTTAAAAGAAAATCTTCTAAACAACAACACCAGAGTTGGAAGCAATACGTGGCCATAAATCAGCACATTCCTTAGCGACTGGACCAGTGATGGCAGAACCCTTCATTTCACCCTTTGGATTGACAATAACACCAGCATTATCTTCGAAGTATAAGTAGACACCATCCTTTCTTCTCCATGGTCTAGCTTGTCTAACAACAATTGCTGGCATGATTTTCTTTCTTAATTCTGGCTTACCCTTTTTGACGGTAGCCATAACCATATCACCAGCTGAGGCAGCAGGTAATCTATTTAATCTAGCACCGAATCCCTTAACAGAGACGATGTATAAGTTTCTTGCACCTGAGTTATCACAACAGTTTACAACGGCACCAACTGGTAAACCTAACTAGAATCTTTGTTAGTATTATGTTCGTCTATGAAAAAAAAAAGACCGCTACTTCGAGATGAGTTTCTCTCCTTTTGAATTTATTCTAATTACAATCCTTCGACAATTATAATGCTCTATTCACCTGTATCCCTTTCTCTTCATACTAAGCGACTTAAGTTATTTTCTGCATTTTTAATCAATCTTCAATATCCTCTTCAGTTCAGATTCACATCTCCCCCATAACGTCTTCAATAAAATAAAACTAGTCACATACAGACATACGGAATTTGTTACCGGAAGCACCAGAACCAGACATTTTGTAGTATTATTTAATGTATTTGGTATAAAACAAACAAAAAATTAAATTGATCAACTTCTATTCACTTAGGTCCATCAAAAAATTTTTCACTATACCAACTGCTCACACCGTAATCGTCTGGCCATACTAAGGATTATACAGGACATTACTATATTACACAAAATTGCGAAAACTGAAGAAAAGTTATGCACAATTTACCCGGATATTGCATAAATGGAGAGAGGGTTAAAACCCTATTGCTCGGAATTGTGACTATCATTTCAGTCTATATACAGATGATTGTAGAGGGTAACACCGAGACCTTCACTTGCATAGATGCGATATATCCGGTATTCTAGAATACTAAGAATAGAGGCGCAGGGGCTCCACGAGCTACGTTTACCACGTACCACGTATGTCACGGTTTCGATGTTTACATTGGAAATATAATTGAGGTACCGAACATGCAATAAAATGGAAAATAACAAAGATCACAAGATTAAAATGTATATTGACATACTGTTAGCATATAGAACCATAATCGTAGATAGATAATTATATAACATAGAAGAAAGGAAAAAGGGTGGCAGGACGTAGCTTGCAAATATTAAAAGGAACATGTGATGGCGTTCAGTTATTAACGACTTTGAGAGAGCCAGGGTTTCTAGTAACCATGTCAGGTAACGAGCCATCACTAAGTCTTCTTCTGCCGTATTCTGAAGAAAGTTTGTTTTGGCCGGCGGATTCAGTATCAGGATGGCCGGCAGCCAAGAAGAAATCATCATTATTTGTAGTATCAAGGGAGTACAGGGTATCTTTGTTGTGGTCTATGTGGCCGTCATCGTTGCGCCCTGTTTGGGCCATCATAAACGGGTTTGGTGCACCTTCAAAGGTGTCACTTTTCTCGTTGCTTGGGCCAGATAACGTGAATTCGTCGTCCTTGTCGTCGTCATCCTTGTTACGCTTGAAACAACAAAGGAAGAACACCAAGCCAAGGATGAGCCCGACACCCGCTACACTCCCAATGACGGCACCCACAATGCCCCCTGTGCTGATGGATTTTGAGGATTTGTTTTGTTTGGATGAAGCTTCGTTAGCATTCGGCGTTGATGACGATGATGAATTCGGTTCTGTCATGGTTACTGCAACAGTTGATGCTTCTTGCGAGTCTGTTGGATTGCTTGTAATTGTAGATATCAAAGTAGTTCTATCTGGCGTAGACAGTGACGAACTCAGAGACGATGAACTCGACGTGTCTGATGTAGACGAGACAGCAGAACTGCTTGTGCTTGGTTCGGCAGACGAGGACTCGCTACTAGAGCTGCTACTGGAGCTGCTGCTAGAACTGCTGCTAGAACTGCTACTGAAACTGCTGCTGTGTGTGGTTGATTTTGCAGTGGAGCTGGAATGGGTACTTGTGCTTGAACTGGAACTGGAACTTGAGCTGCTAGAGCTAGAAGTGGAACTAGATGATGACGACGTGCTTTCGGATTCAACATCACTATTGGAATATACCAAAAATGCGTTGCTACCACCACAATTCTCTTGCCCATATCCTTGGCAACTGACATTACAATCAGAACTGTCAGTTTCGTCACTATCTGGCTCCGAATCACCACAATAACAATATTTACCGTTTAACAATGCTGCAACCTTTTTACCAGCACATTCCTCTTCACAATGCGATGATGACTGATACATGAATTCATCTTGGTAGCTCAACAGACCCTGAATAGATGACTTCAGGTAACATCCTAGCTTGGAGAACGAGTCTGCTCTCCCAAATTTAATTTGGATCAACAAGTATATAACCCAGGGTATACCATAATACCTCATGCTGTTCTATGCTTTGAGTATCCTCCTTGTACAAATGAAACAAATGTAATTAGCAATAAAAAAAATAAAAATAAACAACAGCTAAGTCAAAGAATCACCCTAACTGCACTTTTAGTTGTTTCTATCTATAGAATTAAATGTAGAAGGCAATACCGTTGGTGTTAGTAATAAGTTTCAATATAAATCAACAACTAATATTGTCTATTTTTGCTCCGTTGATCTTCCAAGACTAACACTTATACTGTATGTAAGCAATTCTACGTGTTGAACCACTATGTTGTTGACATTCCTATTGTAAGGAGGCGGAACAATAAGTTTTTTTTTTACAAGTAAATATTGCTCCTGTACATAGTTGAATTAGTTTCACTTGCAGTTATAAGAACAACAGTATGTCGATGAAGGTACTAGTGCTAAGCAGAATAGTATGATAGTCTTGACTATACGGAGTATAGAAAGGATGGTACCAGTAACACATACATGGGTGTTTTGCAGTTTGTTACGTTTATAATGCCATAACCAGTTTCTATAGTGCTGGCGAGCGCTTCCGGCTAAACCCCGAAAGAACTTTATGGGAACTTGGACAGAGAAAGAGTAAGAATATACAAGTTCTTATTTCGGGTGTAATTAGAGTAGGTTGTAAAAGACTAAGTATCAAGCAATTGAGTATATATGAGTCTATATTAGTAGGTAATGTATTTATAGTATCATGAATGTTAACCTTTTTTTGTAATTTCTGTTGAATATTCACGAAATTCTCATATTTTGCAGCTACATTATCACCTAAAACAGCAATTTGAGAGTTACACAGATACAAAAATAAGACATAGACATCAGATATGAGAGAATAGTTTGTTTGAAATGAGAAGAGCATTACAAGTGAATATGGATAACCACAAACGTACTTAATGTTGCAATTGAATGAAATAATTAAGAAAGGGCATTCCCAACGGTACACATAAACGTTATATGATCGATGCATTATAAGAATTATTTTTTCTTATTGTAGATAAATAACTGCGCCCTCACCTAAATCAGTAGATTTAAACTATCTAAGGAAAGTTGAAGAGATATCTATTGTTCCTCGAGTTATAATCGATGCCGGGTAGAAGAAGTGTTCATACTAGTCGTTTACCATGTTTGAAACTTACATCAACAGAAAGTATCAGATACAAGTCTAAATACCACTATTACACTCCACAACGAGCCCTAAACTAACGTATATCAGTTGATCTAGTATTTCGTATCACTCCAGTAAGGTATAAAAATTCAAAATAAGCCGTGTACTAATCAATTTTCCCGATGGTTTAAAAGCATCGAATTCAGCACTAGTAAAAATTTTATATTTTCTTTTTCTTTATGTCAAAATGGATAAGAACTGTTAAATAAGTACCTCGCCTTGTTGTTTACAACGAAATGATGGGGTTCACATCAGTAAATTATCCGTAGATCAATTATTCCGTAGCCTTTTTCGCTAACCACGATCATTTGTTTTCCGTAGATCGTTGTTTGATAGTAGTTGGGCTTACATATTGTAATTTCTCTATAGTTGTTATAGACACCTAGTTGTAAGGATAAGAGCATTTCGTTTTCCATTGTACTGGAACGTTGTAGATTTAGTATTTATTTGGTAAATGTTCCCTCTTAGGTGAGGACATCTGACCTGAAAAACGATTCTCGAAAACGCAACATTAGCCTTTTTAACAAGACGAGTGTAATCATGTCAATACCATCATCAATAAAGGTAATAGACGGTATTGTTGATCAATATCGTGAAGAAATATCGCAGCTCGACATACCTGACTTTACAACGCCATCATCGTCATATAAAAATCCTGCGGTGTCTCCATATGTTAATGAATTTAAATTGAATCGGATCATAAATGATATACCCAGTATCAAATTGCAATTAAATAAATATAAAGGCAATAAGACGTATCAGGATGTATCAGAGAAGATATTACTGTTGCAGAGCTTGTTGGACGAAAAATCGTATATCAATGATAAATTGATTCGTATATGGGTCTCGAGCAATACAGTTACGGGTTTGACAGATAATGCTAACGAAACAGCTGAGGACAAAACCACATATGACGAAGCTATAGAATTGAATGATGATGAAGAGAATCTTGTTTCATTGCGGAAGAGATTACTTTCAGGCGGTACTCATACGTCTTTAGATGATACTACAAATAACAAGCCCTCGATAGATAAAGCGAATAACTACCACGAATCAATTCAAGAAGACATTTTGAGTGAATTGACGGGCTTTGCAGCAAGCTTAAAACAGTCCGCTGTTACATTATCTTCGAAACTTTTAGATGATAACATCATCTTAAATAAAACAGGTGATAATTTAATGAAAAATGAAACTCTAATGAAGAGTGTCGGGAACAATTTAAACAATTACGTTACTAATAAATCAGGGGGAAAGATAAGCTTTTGGTTTTTGTTGAAAATATTGCTAGCTTCTTTTGTATTATTCTTTGCGATGGTTGTGTTAATTAAAATATTTCCGAAGATGTAAATTTTACACTCATTTTAGTAAAACCTTTATTTATTTAAAATATGAACATAGAAGATATTTAATGTATAGCTAATAATATAAACAAAAGAAGAAAAGTATTATAAAAACAAATAATAAAGTAATAATAAAAAGGGAAAATAATTAAATCAATTTAAATGCTGTTGTGAATTATTGAACTAGGGTGATATGTTAAATTTATCTTGGATACAACTTTGTTTTTTTTAGTTAATAAGTTTAGTCTGCCAATTCGAACAAAAGAAATAAATGAATAAATGTGAATAAACAATGAGTGAAAACAAGCAGATATGGAACGTAGAAGAACTTAAATTTCATCATTCATGAATTCATTATCGGAAAATGATTGATTTGATCCATTATCAATTCCTGCGCTGTGATTGTGGTTTTGCCCCTGATTTTGATTTTGGTTTTGGTTTTGGTTTTGGAATTGTCTTGGTAAATTACCACATCTATCTTTACCAAAATTGATTTTTAAATTTTTATAGTCGTGAAATGATTTTATGCCATCGATCGCTTTAATTGCATTTGCTATGTTAACGAAATTTATAAATGCACAATTCTTTTCTTCCAAATAATTAATTTGTTCAATATCACCAAATTTTGTAAAGTCTTCTCTTAATTTAGATGGGTTGTAATATTCAAAATCAGTTATATTACCAATGTAAATATTTCTGGAGGCACCATTTGAAACAGCCAAAGATAATGCATTAGACAAAGGACCAGAGTGTTTACCCCATCCAACCTTAATTCTACGATTATGAATGGTCAAACCATGTAATTGGCACATGGCAAAAAATTGAGCTGCTGCAATAGGATCAATAAAAGTAATGAAGCAAACGTGACGTTCCTTCAAAAATCTAATACTTTGCAATAAACCTCCTCTAACAACATTACAGATTTCTTCGACTGAAGAGTCTTGATGTAAGTTACCCAAATAAACAGTACGGTTACCTAAGTTGTTAGCACCCCCTGCTTGCGTAGCAATTTGAGCGGCAGCAGCAGATTGTTGAACCAATGCCGACGATATGAATTCACGATCAGCTGCAGTAACTATATGCTCCATACCTGGTGCTAAACCTAAATATTGAGCTGCGTTATGTTGTTGGGTTTTAGTAATGAAAGCACATCTATCTTTACCGTAGAAGCACTTTTTATCCAAGTACTTTTCTTTCAAAGGTAAATTGGCGACACATCTTATGGCACTCAAAATAGACAAGAAATGAATGAAGGCAATTCCTTTCTCTGGAATGATCTTGATACAATCGATAACACCGTAACATGATAAGTCATCTCTTAATTCTTGCTCCGTAATAATTTCACCGTTAACAGAGTTATTTAAGTTACCTAAGTAAACATTTCTAGTAGCACCATGTCTCTGAATTGATTCCATAACTGCTGGTAATATAGGGCTATTTTTACCCCAGCCAATCCTGACATCATGTCCTTTAATGTTTAATTTCTTCAAAATACAGTCAGAATGGAACAACAAAGCTGATTGATGGTCTATGAAAGAAATGAAAGCACAGTTTTTTGATGGCAAAATTTTAACCGACTCAAGAATGCCGGATCTAACATAGTCCAATAATTCATTTGGTTGAATATCAGAAGGGATATTACCCAAATAAACTGTTCTTGATGGTGCAACTGATGAATTACCATTAGAATTTGGACCCACCTGGCCGAACACGTCAGGTTGGGTTTGTGGAGTTGGTGGTGCCATATTCGACATTTGCATGTTTCCTGGAGTTCCATTACCAGGTGTCATTGGAGGGAAATGGTTTGCGTTGAAATGCTGACCCATACCCCCTTGTCCATCGTTACTATTGATGAATGAACCTTCATCGTAGTAGTCAGTCCCAGATCCAGGTGTGCTGTCATTTCTATTGAAATTGAATTGCTCTCCTTGGAATTGGGGGTATTGATCGTATGGGGGCATTCTTGAATCACCTTGTTGTTGCATGCTACCTTCTGGACTCACCAACTGTTCATCTGATCCTTGCTGAGCATAAAATTGGGGATAATATGGTTGTGCCATATATTGTTGTGGAACACCTTGATACGGATCAAAATACGTCATGATGCAGCTTCAACTTTTCAGCTCTCTTCTTATAAACTCAAGTATGCGTCAGATTTAAAAAAGTGCAAATTAAAATATTAACTCAGAACCTCTTCGTTGAACTTTACTAGGATATATCTTAGCCAAGTTTAGATGAATTCTTTAATACGGACAACCAATGAACTAAATTAACAATAATATCAATGAATTGAATTGTGGAACAAGTAATAAAACTTTCGTAAGATTAATGAATGAATAAAATTGAATTAACTAATGGAAAATCGACCTGACGTAGTAGGTAAAGATCGAAGATTAGGAAAAAAAAAGACAAATACAAAGATTATAATAAATATCTCTAACTTATATCTTAACAAGTTGTAGGATCAATGAAATCTTTATTATATGTTGAAATGTTTGACTTTTGGTAGACTTAATATCAAAAATATTTACTACTATATAATGATCTCTTCGCTTATTAGAGCAGGATTTTTTTCAGAAAAATTAAATTTGTGTAACCGGTACACGCACGCCAGTATAATAATACATAAGACCCAAGGTATACTGATCCACTGATCTGAAGAGTTGGGTTATATGATTCGGATGTTTACTGTAGACTATCTGCTATCTCGTCGGTATTTGAGTTCAGCATTTGATGTGATTCTTTTTGACTGGTGTCTGAATCGGAATCATAATCGGTGGTTGAATTTTGCTTTGCCGAATCGGATGGTGACTTTACTGTGTCATTGGATTGTCGAAGGGTAGATTGCAGTGAAAGATTCTTTGCCTCCTCTGTAGTAATGTCGTTAGTGGTATTTACTTTGTCGCCATATTCGTCAGCGTCGTCGTCGTCACTGTAGTCTGTGATGTTACGAGATTCGGAGCTTCCATCATTTGACAGGTGCAGCAGATGCAGTTGATCTACGTCAGTTGTCGGCGTTTCGTGATCACGACTTAGTACGCTGGTGACAATTTCTCTATCTGATAGGCCCCTTGTAACATGGGCAACATGATTTGATTTATCTTGCGATCTCGTTATGCGATGTGTTTGCTTTTCTTCGGTGTTTTCATTGTCTGATATGTCCTTTGCATCATTTTCTTTGATACTACTTTTACGACGTTTTTGCAGCGTCTTTTTTGAACCATCGGCTGTTCTCTTCCGTTTAGTAGGACTAGTGTAAACCTCATCTAGCTCATCTGGGATTTTGTCTTTGTCAATGGTATAATTTTTTAGATTAAATTTATTCTGTCTGATGTACTTTTCGTTCAAGCCTTCCAATTGGGTTAAATTTTTATCTTCCAACTCCCAAATTCTATCTTTCTTTGCATTCAATACTTGATAAAATTTGTCCAGAAAATCTTCTATAATATTCTTATGTTGAATAGCACTCATTTCTAATTCATTTTTGTAGCGTTCGTTTTCTTCCTTTAACAGCAAATTCGATTGCCGTGACGCATGTAATTCATCGTTTAATGTTTGGTTGTTCAGGAGTAAGACATCTAGCCAATTGAATAAGTTCTGCTCCGATCGTATCACACTGCTTGTTTCCAGGTCATTTTCTGTATCTGTATATGGGAGGTCAATTGAACCTACGGTTATCAGCAATTTTGCATTCGTTTTAATATCAATCGTAATGAATTCAGAAACTAGGGGCAATTCGTCATAATCTAATAATTCATTAGTATCTGGATCATAATACTGTTCTAGTGATATAAATTTTGCAGAAACAACTAGGTCATCTGCAATGGATGGTTCGTTATAGTCATCGATTGGAAATAAATGTTGTATTATCGATTCCCATTCTGCAACAGTGAAATGCCCCTTCCTTCTAAACTTCGAACAATTTTCCTTGGTTATGTCAATATGGAAGCTTCCTTCCTGGTTCATAGCTGTGAGTGATATATTTGAAAAGCTAGCATTTTCGAATTCGGAACCATTTCGTGAACTATGCAAATAGAGAGACGATTTTTTAATGATCTTCTTTGTTTCCTTATCTTCGATAATCAATGGAATGGATTGAATACATCCTGACAATGCAAGTTTACTTGAGGAATTATTACTGTCTTTCATTTTTGGTCATTTCTAATGTTCTTCTATTGAAATCTGTATAGGCGACATTTATGAGATAAATGAGAATATGTTTAGTACAAAATTTAATAGTCAAGCGGCTAGTAAATGATTTTTGAATAATATGCTTGGGCTACTTCAAATATTTGGCTACAGGGAAGATAAATAAAATATACAAGATAAATTATAGTTTTATATAAATAAAAATATGCAAAAATACGTTAGTAAAATGGGCACCATCCGCAGTATATCAAGGCCAAATTGTGGGGACTTGTTGCCTCTTGGACAAGTTCTCTAACTATCGCTTCTACGCTTAAACCCCCTGCAGTTAGTTTATCTGAAACCATTAAAACCGCTCTTCCACCTTCCGAACCGTCTTCTTGTGGCTTCAAGTTACCCACTTCATTTCTATCACCTTCATTCTGCAATTTTTTTCTTCTTATCGGGGACAAACTCCAAGAATACAAAGGGTCCCAACGTAATACATCCAAAATTGCTAGAATATGATCTTTATTTTGTCGCAAGACTCTATACGTGTGTTCGCAGGACTTGTCAAAAACGCCATTGACCCCAGTAATTCCAAAACCATCCACAATATCTCTTGTTAGCCTGAAAGGTACAGTCTCGGGTATTGGTAATCGTTTACCCTGGTCAAACGCAACACCCAAGTCAATGTGAATGGGCTCACCAGAGGTTTTATCTAATAAGATATTATTGCAGTGCCTGTCACCCAATCCCAATATATGACCCACCATAGACGTTGTGGCGATCCCACGGGTGTATGAAGTTCTAGTATCAAACCAGATATCGGGAGCAACATAATTATCGAAGAAGAAATATTTTAAAACTGGAGATATTTTCTTGCTTATTTTGTCATAAGTCTTATATCTCTCAGTTTTGTCTTCAGATTGACAGGTTTTCATTAAATCTCTCGCTTTATCTGCCTTCAAAGTATCAATTTTGGAATGATATGGCCTAATAACATCAATTAATGCTATGGAGTTGGGTACAAATTCAATTATGCCAGTCTCAGGACCCAAAGGAACAGCATTATACGTTCTAACCTTTAATTCACGTTTCCTAGTTTCTTTATCTTTCCTGAAAATATTGTTAACCTTTTCGAATACTTGTTCCATAATTGAATCTTGACGTAAATCATCAGTTCCATGTTTCAATAAAACTTTATGTTCCGAGCCATTAGACAAATAGAATGTGGCAATTTTTGGTAAACTTAGACCGGATGTTGCAATGCTAACTTTAGGGACAACTCTATCGAAATATATCACATTGTTATATCTAGTTGATAAATCCACAGGCAAATTTATAGTCGGAGGCGGAATATGTGGTAAGACTTGAAGCCAGTAATTACCAATTTTTAAACTGTCCAACTGGATTGATTTTCCTTTGGATACTTTATATTCCGCAAGTTTGATCGATTCATTGCAAAACTTCTCAATATTAAGAAGTATTTCGTTAATTTTATTGTCACCTCGTGTAAGAAGTTGTTGCCAGATATCAGTTGCGGCCACAGATTTTGAGATAAGGAGTACATTGGAACTCTTATTTGCATATGATTCATGCTTTTTCAAAGATATCAAACCATACAATGAATGATATGGATGGTCATAACATAGACCTACAATCAAAGACTTTAATAAGTTTTGAAATTTAGACGGTTCACTGGAAAGACGGGATATTAATTGGGTTGACCAACTGATTAGTTTGTGATTCGGCAATGACAAAACATTATCGGAAATGGAAACATGCAAATCATCCTTATTTGAATGCTCTAACCATAAAGCAAAAAATTTATCTAAGTTTTCATCATTATCGCCATCAGTTAATATACTCTTCAAATAGAACTCAACAGCCTTGTCAGAAAATTCACATATACTTCCTTTCAAGGAATTTAGATCAGATAGCTCTCCAATGTATTGAGCTTTTAATTTCGAATAGTACCGTTGAGCATTTTTCTTCTCGTCAGCTGCAACTGGCATCCTGCTGTAATGTGATTTTAGTTCTTCGATCTCAGATTTCTTTAAATCAACCAGCTTTTCGAGCTTATAAACATGGTCATTCAAGCTAAGAGATCTGAACTGAGTTTCACAGAAATTTGCTAAAATCTCATATACCTTAGCTTTTTGATCCAATTCTTTGACATATGTTACCATATCAGCTGTAGGCAAGACATATTTTGCCATAATATTTGATGCCAAATCCTGCCTCGAATTAGACATCCAATCAACTAAATTTGCATTAATCAAACTGGGTGTGATATTCATACTACTGATAGAAGTATTAATAGCCTCATTTTGTTGCAGTTCTTTCAACATTATAACAGGAATGCTAGTATGCCCTTGTTGCCAAAGAGTTCGGGCTATTTGATACTTTGTTAGCTGGCTGATACTATCTCTGAGCAAATGATCTGACTCGGAAAACTTAGTCTTGGAGATCTCATTTATCATAACGATTGAATTAACCAGTTTTTGCAGCTCCTTCGCAATAATTGCGATAGAATTGTATCTAATTAAATCATGTAACACGCATAACCAGATGCTTTCTTTTTTAAGCAGCATGCAGTCTGAAGATAAATCACCTGTAATTTGAAGAGCTGCCTTTCTTGCTAGAAGTATATTTTCAGACATATCAAAATCTGCCTGTTCAAACCAATCTGTACGTTGAGAGAACTCGTGTAGCAGAATTCTAAAGTCAGATTCTTTATAGCGTAAAACGTCTCTGATATTGGAAATGCATGTCAAACTAATTAGCCATCTTTCTATATTCAATCGGAGTTCTTTTGGGCTGGAACAACAATTGATTATGGCATCTTTAATATGCAATGTTTGCAATAATGATTCCTGACATGATTCGCTTGCAAAACTAGGGTAATCGTGGATTTGCTTCAATGTTTTATAGATAAGCTGGTGCTCTTCATTTGCCTCTCTCGGGCATGGAATATCCCAACAGTTCAATTTCCATGCCCATTCAAAACTTGCATTGTTTGTATCGACATTATTTAAGCTCTTGCTGACTAGTTTCGAAACGCCTAGAAATCCATTACGAACCATGGAATTGAGAATTCCAGTATTTCTTCTTTCCAAGTCGAAAGAAATATTTGTATCAAATAAGCCGCTATCAAATTTTAATTGATCTGAGGTTTCGTTTCTTCTATTTATCATATTGATAGCATACTCTAAGGATGTTTCTTCAGGTAAACCAAAGATCAAATCCTCATTGTCAATCGACTCATAAATATTAGATAGGAGCCTCGAATTGCTCAGCCAATCTATATGTTTCTCATGCTTGCTCACATCGTCCTCAAATAACATTAATGCAGTCTTGAAATATTTGTGTTTTGCAGCAATTTCATAAAAGTAGTTTATATTCAAACTCAGATAAACCTCCATAAATATAGGAATTGATTTCTTTGCGCCAATTCTGATTTTCAATAATATTTGCATAAGCAATTCAATGAAGTCAGATTCATACGATCGTAGTTTAGCGAATTCGGATAGAAGCTTTATCACCTGCAGTGCTCCTTCCTTTCCAGTAGTGTTCAAATAGTAGCAAATAAATCCAGGCAATACAGTCTTCGAAAAAGAGTCAACTTTAGTAGCAAAACTTGAAAATAATGGGGCAATACTAGTAAATTTTGCCAACTCTTGAGTAATCGATAAAAATAAACGACTCGTCCATGTTTCGAACAGTATGCCCTCTAAAGATTGTCCCAAATTAGAAATTATTTCTTTTATTGAGTGTCCAAGGATGCGCAATTCATCATCATTAGAGTTGAGTAAAATACAAGAGTGGAAATCCAAGGGAACAATGAACAGTGCATAATCATTTTCATGCTTATCAAAATTTAGAAATTTCTGGACATCTGATTTTCTGGTTTTAAATTTCCAGATTAAAACTCCTAATATAGATTCTGCACACGCTGCAATTTCTAAGTTATCAGATACAATATATCGTAAAATTTCATTCAAAATGTTATCCATGCTGGATATATCACTCTCAAAAGTATCTTCTAAAAGTGTATCATTCTCGACTAGAGAAACAATATGAGATATTTTATTATTTAATCCTCCATTCAAATAGTAGTTGGCTAAATATTCGGCACTCCATAATTTAAATTTCTTGGATTGTTGAGTATCTTTTTGATTCAATAATAATTTTACAACATTTTCGTGTAACCTGGTTTCATCATAAAATTCGACAATCATGAATATCAGTGATACCAATTTCATGACATGTTTATTGCTTACACCCATTGTACAAAGTTTTAATTCTGCCTCATCATTTAGAAAGAATTCAATATCAGATGATGTCAATTCAATCGGCTTTGACTTTAAGACGTTCATACTCGCTTGGAGAATTACGTGAACTTTTCTATTCTTATTTGAAAGAGTTACGTATTCCTCGAGTGTTTTTAAAAGACGCAGGTTAATAGAAGTTATGGTACCATCTACTTCAACCAAACAAGAAACTAGTTTCACTATGAATGGCAAAAATTCAGATTCGTCATATTTGCCTAGCTTTTGGATACGAAATATAGACAAAATGTTTGCAACATCCTCATGAAGATCCGATTCCTTTAAGAAAGGAGATAATGTAGTAATCAAAAGATTTGCTAATTGGAGCAGAAATATGTTTTTATGTCCTAAAATAATAAGCAACTTAAATTTTCTCAAACATAATAACTTTTGTTCCACATTGACTGAATTGTGAAGGATTATTGAAATATGACGAAATAAGAAGTATAACACGTTCACCTGCCAGAAAGATTTAGGATTCACACTGTATTTTTCAACTAGACCCCTTATGAGATCTAGACTTGAATGAAGTGATATTGATACCAGTCCTGGAGTTTCCAAAATTTGGGAATTGTTTTTAAAAAGTTGTAATGTAACCTCATTCTTCGGCCCTAAATCTCGTATATATTTCTCGTTTGACATGTCAGTAAACTTAATTACTTCAAATATGATTGTGGTTACCTTTTCTTTCATTTGAAGTCGATATTGATCTTTTAATATATCTGATAACTTCTTAAACATATCATTTCTAATGCCTTCTCTGGTATATGCCAATGGTATTGCCAAGGTCAAACTATCAAAAACAAGACTTGCAAGATCTGTCTCCTTAACAGAAGAGATCATTTCCAAGAAACCAGAATTAGAATTATTAGCATTGGAGATTGAGACTGCAATCAATTCTTTGCAATTAGATGAGAGAAAGCTTGATATGTCATCATAATCGAACAAGTCATATGGAAATTGCTTAATATCAAAATTATAACTCCACCAAGATTTTAGTATTTCATACTTGAATAAATTAAATAACTCCTTCGTTGATTTTAAATTCAACCTTTTATATATTAGGGAAAAGGCCCCTTTTATATATGGCAAAAAATATTCAAACCTAGAATACTCCATAAAATTGAAGATCACAGCTATTGTCACTTGTATCGATGCTTCCGATAAGATGCAAAAGAATAAACAGAAAGTACCGCATGTTTCAATTGACTGTTGGGGTGTATCAAAATTAAGAAAGAGTTCCTTGTAAATGGCCATCTGATCAGTAACAGATATTGATTTTAAATAGTTAACCAAACTGGGGAGTATTTTAATTTTTATATTATTCGTCGATTTCGTAAATGTCTTAATGAATAACGATTTAATTTCATTATTCTCTATAATTGTTTGATTATTGTATCTTGAATAAGCAATCATGAAAATCAAAAATTCAATACATGAAGCTTCTGTTAATATCAAATTCTTAGTACCACATTGCAATAACCAGGAACACATATCCAAACAATCTTTTTTGAAAGCATCATCAGGGTTATCGTGCCATATAGGAAACAGAATCGTTAGTAGTTTTGAAACGATTATAATAGTTAATTCATCTCGTTCTAAATCAAAATTTGTTAAGGGACCTTCTCCCAAAATTCTTATAATTCTTGTCCAAGATACAATGGGTATTTCTGAACGTTCTAAATCTCCACTCTCAAGTAATCTACATAAATAGAAAAGACAGTAAAGCACTTCCGGAGACCGTAAAGATTCAAGAAATTTCACAATAAGATCGAATGTCTTGACTGAGCTATCTCCTTGAATTTTATTCCTAATCAAAAGGCATTTTAAAGCTTGAACACAACTGACATCTACGTATCCTAAATTGATACAATTTAATATAGTCGATTTAGATTCAGTTTGAAAATTAGTTTTCGGTTCATTGGTCGAGGTGAATTCATCATGAAACATATCAATATTATCATTATTACTACATTGATCTTGTTGTAATAACCTCTGATTCGCATTGTACATTAGTCCATTACCTGAAATCTTATCAAAAAAATTGCCTAATTCGAAACTCGTAGAAATAATTTCAATAGAACCACCTTTCATTAACATGAAGTTGGTTCTGCTTAGCACTTTTATAAAATCAGAAATATTCGATGTAGCATTCATGACATTAATACATTCAAGCAAATCAGATGCTTGATATTGTATGGAGTTAATTAATTGATTATGAATATCGTGGTCCTTTAATAACCTGACTATTCTAAATTCTAATATTGCCCATTCAAATGCTTCAACAGATACCAGTTCCTCTTTAAGATAGTTTTTACCAGTCTCAATTATTCGAATTAAAAGATCATCACTAGTCTTATTTTCAGATAAGTTGTCGATATCAATCTCAATCCACGAAGATGTATTATCACGAACGTTACAATTATTCAAAAAAAACACTTCTAGCTCATTGTATGAATTCATAAAGATATTTGCTTCATTTAAAACACCACAATACAAGTCCAATAAATTTTGTTGATTGCTTTGCTCGATATTGATACCACATAACCAACATATGAAGTTGACAAACTCAAAATGTGAACTCGGGTTAGAATACCAGAACCCGATATTAATATTTGCAGCTATATCCCATTTCGAGATAAGCCAGGCTTGTATTCTCTCCGCTAATATGAAATTTCTTGCAAGGTTAATATTTCTAACAAGCTTGTTGATTGAATACCACAACTGAAAGCTCTCCTCACAAATAGAGAAAGGCCCACTGATTTCAGATAAATCTATGAGATTATCAATTTGGATAATTAAAGATTTCTCCATGATTTTATTCAAGCCTTCATTTGAATGACGACTGATGATTGAATAAACAAGACTGCACGAAATCCTTGATACTTCTTTGTTTTTAATGAGTTGTAATGCAATTTTAAGCAACTGGAAGAAATATTTTTCTTCAATTTTAATCAGACGTTGTAAAGAATCATATATAATAGCCCTAGTAGCCATCAATGACCAGTAATTTAACTCATCAGTATCAAAAGCATTGATAACATTTTTGAAAATTAAATTAACATTGAATTGTGATTCTGAATCATTAGTTGTAAGCGGAAAATCGAATGTCGAATTAAGTAACGTTGAATCACTCATGTCTAATATACTACTATTTTTTGTACTGGAACTACCACTTAACTTAACATCATTATTGCTTGTTATATTTCTCAAAGGACTTATTTCAACCCTGGGCGAATATACCTCTAAATAGAATGTCAAGATTTGCATTCCTGTCTGTTGTACTTTATAATCGGTTTTGTCAATAATGAGCTTATTACAAAAATCTAGAATATTATTTGAATGGTACAATGCTTCACTTAGTATATTTAGCTTTTGACGTTTATTTTGATGAATCGAATCAGACCTCACAATAGATGCATTAAAAGTATTGAGTGAATTAATTGTATTATGTTCGTACAATGATTTTTTGAACTCAAAGTATGAATTAATAAATTTCGATAAACCAGCATTAAATAACCAAGGCTGAAGACTATCAGGCTCATCATATTCAGATACCCTCAAGTAGATTGAGCGGAGCTTGAACCAGTTTTTATCATCAGTAGGCTTTCGCATAAAGTTTATATCTTCCGACTTGACTTGATTATTTGAGGAATAAAGCTTGCTAACAAGATTCTGTATAAGTATACCAACATTATAGAGAATTACTTCATCATTATCTCCATCCGTAATACTATCAATGGATTGGTTGGTTTTACTTGAGTCCTCACTCGATCGTATTGAAATATCTTGTCGAGAATCAAACGGGTCGTCCAGTATAATGGAAGAATCACCTATTAGTTTTGGAAAATTATGCAAATTCAAGAAGGAATGAGTAGCAGATAAATTCATGAATATAAGAAATTGAACCTGTAAAGAATCTAATTGTGTTTGGTGAAATGAAATCATTAATTTTATTGAAATTTGAATCAATTTATTTACAAATTTAAAGTTTTCCGTGCACAATGTAATAATCAACTTATTAATAATCTTGAATAGCAATACCGTAAGCATGCTTTCCTTTTTAAAAAAGTTACATGTTTTGGAAAGAATCTTTAGTAGTTTGAAATAATTATTTGGAACACTTGAACTTACTAATTGCAAATAGTTTACTGATATCGATGAATCCGCTTGTATTAGAAAATGAAGTGAAGTGAATATTTCAACGAGTAATTTCTCATGCATATTTATCTTAGTTAACTCGTCAAGGATAAAGCTCGACAGTTTAATAAGAAGGTTGTAGATATGTAACCAGTCCTCATAATTTAGATGTTCCTTGAAGAACCCTTGACTTGTGATGCTCGATAAAATCTTAGTAAAGTCTAATGCACAAGGTTCTAATATATTATCTTCAATAAAATAATAGTTCCGTATTGAATGAATGATGCTCATGTAGAATTTATATTTCATCTTAATAGGTTTATTAGAATTCCGTAACTCTTGATTATAATCCAACGATTTTTCTATCAACAACTTGAGACAATTGGAACCATAGGACAATCTAAATTCAGCACTACTTGCCTTATTCTTTAAATAACTGATCTGTTCATTTTCAATCAATGTAAACATTGAAATAACCAAGACATCGAATTGCTTTGGATTTAATTTGAACTTTGAATTTAATAAGTTTTCAACCAGACTCAACCCGTCATTCCTGTCTTTTATCTTGGTAGATTGTAAGCATGAAACAAGTTTGTTAATGTCGAATGATGACATTATACGGCATTGGGTCTTTTTATTTAATGATATATGCAAGAGGATTCTGGATAATTTCTTAGATAAATTATTTTGGTGATGAGAGTGCGCTCTTATCGAGTCTACCATAATATTGACTTTTGAATAAACGAATATATGAATATATGACTAGTGACTAAACTACGCATTTAAGTTGTCTAGCAACCACAATACCTAATCATCAGATGCTTTATTTGTCGTCAAACCTTTTTCTCGTATGTTTACAAATTTCAACTTATACTCATACGGACTACAAAATATGCCCAATGCGAATGATAAGACCGTCTAGCACCATGATCTCGAGAACATATTGACACATGTATAATACAATAATGATCCCAAAGTGTCACTCGAAACAAACACACAGGTACAGAAGTTTGAAAAGATATCTAGATTCCGGACCTATTGCCATATCTCAATATGGTAATTTGAGGTTTCTTGAAACTATATCACATTACTTATAAAGGGAATTCGTTGTCCACCCAGAAGCTTTTCTTGATAATCATCAATATGATTTTCCTTACTTCTCCTAAACCGATCGTCACTATTGGACAGTCTGAATTGGAAGTCAACGAAGATCTGCTAGATTTGAATTATTGTAAATGTCATTGCGACTCTTGCAAGTTCAACTGTAAATATCGACGCTACCTCACTACAACTATATTTATTGGAATAGTTATTCCTCCATTATGGTTTATCAATATTTTAATGATCTTATATAGCTGCTTCTGGTTAAAACATGATGAAATCAGATATGATGAATACATTCACTCTCATGATCCAAAATTTGCATCCAGAAATATTGTGAATATTCCCCCACTAAACTTCAACGATGAAATTTGCGAAGCTATTATTGCACATCATGAATCCTTGCGCAGCAAGACGATAAATTTGGCTATGTATTCATTAGGTTGCGTAATAGTATATGGTATGTTTGTTGGACTTCTAGTTTACGGTATTTTACATCCACCAGCTTCAGTTCATTAAGTATATAAGATTTTCAATATATGAGAGGATTATTCAAGTAAATACTATCTGACTCGGCTACCCCAGAGTCGAGAGGGCAATTTCCGAGTCAGAGTATTTGTACATTTATATATAGTCTTGTATAACCACTTAAAATATGAATGAAAATCTGCAAGAATAGATTACAACGATAAAAAATGTCAAGGATAGTAGGTAGAAGATTATATTCTAGTGGGTCACAATTGATTAAAACACCATTGTACGATTGTCATGTCGAATTTGGTGGTAAAATGGTCCCATATGCGGGATTTGAAATGCCTGTTTTATACAAGGACCAAACTCACACTGAGTCACATAACTGGGTTAGAAATAACGTTGGGTTATTCGATGTGTCTCATATGTTACAACATAGACTTAGTGGTCAAAACGTCGCTGATTTCTTACAAAAAGTCACCCCTATCAACTTATCTGAATTAGAAGTTAATTCTTCAAGTTTGTCAGTGTTCTTGAATGAACAAGGTGGTGTCATCGATGATTGTATTATTACAAAGCATGGTGAAAATGAATACTATATGGTTTCCAATGCTGGTTGCCGTGAAAAAGATATTGCATTCCTTAAAAAGGAGTTACAAAACTTCAGCGGTGTTAACCATGACACTTTCGAAGGTACCTTGTTAGCCATCCAAGGTCCAAAGGCTGCTGAAATATTACAAAAATTCACCAATGAAAGCTTGAAGGATTTGACTTTCGGAAAATCTAGATTTTCTCAATTATCATCCATTATCAACTCTCAGGTACATATTGCCAGATGTGGTTACACCGGTGAAGATGGGTTCGAATTGTCGATTCCATCTAGCACCGCGCAAGAAACCAAGGAATCACAAGAGTTCTTCAGAACATTGATCAACGAATACCCTGATATCGTTAAACCAATTGGTTTAGCTGCCAGAGATTCCTTAAGATTGGAAGCCGGTATGTGTCTTTACGGTCACGAATTGGACGAATCTAAGACTCCAATTGAAGCCACTTTAGCCTGGTTAATTCCAAAGAGCCGCAGACAAGATGACGCAACCTTCAATGGTGCAAGCAACATCTTAGCCCAGATCAAGGACCGTTCATTATTTACACACAAGCGTGTTGGTATCAGGACCAAGGGCCCATCTCCAAGAGACGATTGCAAAGTTTACACTGCTGACGGTAAAGACGAAGTTGGTTATATCACTTCCGGTGCCCCATCCCCAACCTCAGGTGGAAATGTCGCCCAAGGATACATCAAGAACGGCCTTAAGATTGGCACCGAAGTTAAGGTAGAAATCAGAGGTAAGTTAAGGGACGGTGTTATCAGCAAGATGCCTTTTGTCCCAAGTAATTATTATAGAGGTTGATTTAAAACTATATATAAGCACTAAATGATATAAGCAAAAATGCAAACTCTGCACCATATACGATTTCTGTAACTCTGTCAACCATCATCATGTAAAACGCATGCATCCGATACGGAATAGCTTAAATTATCAAGTATCAACATTTATGAATCTGGAAAAATTGCACCTACCCGAGTCGCGTTTATCGCGGACATGTAAGCTGTACTATACTACTATACAACTCGTACTCCCAGTCAACAATATATCTACAACTCCAATGAATCCAGTTCTATAGCCAGACCGAGATCAACTTCTAGCTTTACATGAATAATATATAGCTGAACAAGAAGTTATAGATGGCAAATGATATATATAGTTATAATAAAGCGCGTTTTAAGTACAATTATATAATCAGAGTAACGGTTGCAATCGGCACATATTGCGGTACAAAACAAATAATGAAACAGACGTTAGGGGAATCACGATTTTACATATCGTAATGACCGTGTAAAAGGAGTTATTCTACATCGCTTAACAGATTAATATACCCTTTTCATATTAAAAAAAAGTTTGAGAAGAATTTATATATATATATATAAATATATTTGAAGTTGTCAAGTAATTTGTTCCGTATATTGATTAGTGAATTATACCTGGTTGGTCTTATTAATTTGTTGCTGTTATAGATATCTGGTATTTCTCTTATAATGTCTTCACCTATGCATAGACCTATTTTGTCCCCAAAACACTCGAATTCGAGAAGTGCATCACCGATTAAAAATGACAAGACCTTTATGGCACAGCAAATTGAATCACCATACAATAACCAGCGTATTAGACTTTCATACAATAACATCAATAACACGTCGCCATCGAAAAAACCCCAGGTCAAGAAATTGGTGTCTCCTACAAAAGCACGTCCATCTAAGGAGTTGAGCTTCACTATATTTGAGGACGATGTATACTACAGGGACACGTTAACTGATGATACTAAACCAGATGAGGAACCCTTGGGCAAAGAAAATGACAGTATTGAGACAGTACGGGAGTCTCGTAATAAATTAAACCACGATGACCAGGAAAACATCTTACAACCCAAATTCAAACAAAGCACCCTCAAGCAAGCCAGTATTGCTAGAAGAAAGCCATTGTCGAATTTGAACATCAACGAATTTTCCGGATACGTGACATACAACCAGTTCCCTATACAATTGAATGAATTGTACCAGCCACCTAACTTCCAGAACGAGCTGAAGTCGATTCACAAGTTCAACAGCAAATTGCCCTGCTTTGTCACCCCACCTAGATCTAACTTGCAAAATGGTCTTCTCACATCTAAATATCTCGTTAAATCTGCAATTGAAGAAGAACCTTTTAACGAGGAAGATGAAGTCGAACATCGTTTGATGCAAAAGCATAGCTCCATCAAAAAGAGAAGATCGCTATCGGTTGGTAAGAACGACTCCAAGTTCAAATTGATTAAAAAGAATAATTTTCAAATCTTAACCAACTAACCACTTGCATTAATTTTTTATTTACTTCTACTAGATTTTATGATACCCATTTGTCTTCTAATTCGTTATACTTGATATCTACATAACTAGAGAGCCCGGTAACAACTTGATACCCCTTTTAGTTTCGATGCCTTATGATTTGTATAACTTTATACCCTGTATTATATACAGTCTTTTTGGACATATTTTTGTGTAATATTATTTCAAGTGTCGGTCGATGAAAAATTCAACTTGAGTACGAAATTAACCCTATATTGATGAATTCAACCAAGTAGCCATGTCAAACTCTATTGTCCAAGCATTTAAGAGCTTGAATGTTTCATCCGCTCATAGTGTATCGGAACACGAAACAATATACGATGTATCGTACCAATATTTATCAAATATCAAACATTTTAATGACTTAATATCTTTTCATAATTGTCTTGTTGCATTAATTAATTTAGATAGGTACTACAAAGCATTTGAATTAATCAAGCAAGTTCCAGAAGATGTACATACTGAATTCGTCCTTGAAAAAGCATATATCTATTACAAGACTGGCAACTCTAAATTATTGTTAGACATTTACAATAACGATGATTTTTCAAATAACCCTATATTGTCAAGAGCTTTGAATCATATTGTGGCCCAAGACTACTATAGAAATGGTAATAGTGCAAAAGCATTAGAATTATACGTGCAATTGATTCAATCTAACAAAGAGATGGATAATTCGTTGGACTTATCATGCAACGAAAGGGCAATTATTCACCAGCAAAACTTGATGGATTTGGTTGATGTTCTGTCGTTGACTAATTCGTCAATCGAAGAATCGTACGATTTATTATTTAACGATTCTTTAGTCCATTTATCAAGAGGAGAATATGCTACAGCATTAGTTTTACTTGATAAGGCAGAACAGAAATGTCAGGATCAGAGTGACTTATTACATGAAGACGTGTTGTTAGAATTGGCTCCAATAAAATTAACTACAGCCTATATTCTTCAAATTACCAATAAGACGGACGAGGCTTTGAAAATTTTGAAGGAGTTGGAACTTGAACCTATTAATGATTTAATTGTCAAGTTGATCTTATCAAATAATCATTATTCAATAACCGGTAAAAGCAACGACAATGTTAATTTTATGCATCGTGAATTAAATTACCAATACAACTTACATCATTTACAACAAAAGTTAACGAAGCCGCAATATCATGTACTAATTAAGAATCACTTGTTGTTGTCGTTTTTTTCCGGAAGTTTATCAAATAAGTCTTCATACTTGAATTCTAAATCAATAGATCAATGGTTAGAAGATTTCCCAGGAGATTACACCCCTGTTATGTACAAGGTGTTAACTCAGTTAAGTATTGATATTAATGACCTTTCAAATTCATTAAATCACAAGCAAATTTGTAAGAAACTATTTAAATTTGTTTCTAATAATAAAGTCGATCAACAGGTTATTGCAGCCACATTATTATTAGTTTTCATAAATTCAAAGCAAAACCGTTTTGACCAATCCATGATTGCTTTGGAGAAAATCAGCAACGACCAATTTGACAACGAAAAAATTTTACCAGGGTTAATTGGTGTATTAATTAAGCTCTATGAAGAATTAAATTTGACCAAGAACTTGGAAATTTTATTCAATAATCTTGTGGAAAAGTTTGTGAGTACCGATCATAATGTAATCCAAGACGATGTTAATTACTATAACTTTGTCAAGATCATTGGCTTCAAATTATTGATCTTACAGAATGAAAATTCATCGAAGTTGTTCAATTTATTAAATCAAATTAACCCTGATGATGAACTTGTTTCCACCGTTTTAAATAATTCTTCGAATTCAAATTTATCGCCTATTTCAAAGTTGACTTCCTCCACCCAACCAATTGACGAATTGTTAGCAACAAGTATCGAAACTTTGATCCCAATCAAGGAGCAACAAAAACCGATCACCAAACCAAAGCCTTCTGTAAACAAGGTCATAAAGAAAAACAGAAAGCCGAAGTTTTCTTCCACTAAAGTCGTAAAGCCTGATGCAGAATTCAATGCAGACTCGTTAGATAAGGAAAGATGGTTACCAATGAAGGTTAGATCTTACTACAAACCATCTAAGAAAGAATTGAAGAAGAAACTGGGTGGACACCAAGGTGCTGTAGAAACCCCAGCTGTTGCATCGAGCAGTGTATCAAATGCAACTAATACCAGCTCCAATAAAAACAAGAAGAAGAAGAAGAAGGGTAAGAAATAAGTCTATCTTGTCTACTTTGACCATTTACATAATATATAATATACATTATAGTAAACACCATGTAGCATGCATGCCGAAAGCTTTCGCAAAAAACTGGATTCCAAATTGAAAATATCTCAAGCATGCTCGAATAGCCGATAAATACTAGTAACCTCTTCTTCAATGATTCAAGGTTGGTCTCCGCATATAGCCACTCTTCTAAGTATTGATAACAATACCAATCTAATCTTTTAGCGGAACATGCCTAATTGGGAAGTTTTATCCTTTGACACGGCGCTGTCCAAATCAAGTAATAATTGCCGAAGGTCTATAAAAGAAGAGCGAAGCACTTGATACTATCGCAGATCAACCATATCGATTTTGCATTAATATCACGGTGGATATGATCATAAAAGTAAAAATAGCATAGATTCATAATCTCAATAATTTTAGCATGTCGATATCTCAAACTGATTCAAAATCAGAAGATAAGATAAAATTTAATACAGACCATTACAAAAATATCCGGGTGCTTGGTGTAGAAGACACAAAAAAAGCTGCAACGACACTATTCCAATCATTCAGAGAAGATGCTTTGGCGAATTTACTAGTATCGCATGTCGAAGGTCAGAATGAAAAAGATTTTTTAGAATTAACACTATATGAGGCATACGTGAAGCAGCATATTTTGAAAGGTATTGTTTTAGGGATCAACGAGACAGAAGCTGGTTTTGATACTGTTGGTGTATGGTCAACACCCGACTCATGTAAGGCAGGCTTAGATTCGTTTGCAAATTTGATGGAAGCAGGATACGGCAAAGTATGGGACATAAATAATGAAGAAGGCCGGCAGAAAGTATTTAACGGAATGTTACCGTTATTGCATGACACTTTTGAAAGAATATTAGAAACAGATTCAAGATTCAGAAACAAGGGTGTCTTTACGCTTGTATATTTGGGATCATTGGAGAGTGCTAGAGGGAAGGGAAATGTAAGGTTAATGTTCGATTATATGTTTGAAAACCATATCGATAAGTCACCAAATAACATATCATACTTAGAAAGTTCAAGCAAAAGTAATCTACCTATTTATGAAAGATTTGGATTTAGATTTTACGAGGATATTATATTAGGCACTAAAGAACCCGAGAACAGCATGGAAGGCAAGGATTTTGCAACAATGAATGTAATGATTCGAGGATCTTCAGGCTATGACTGGACTCAAGATGAAAATACCGGCAACTCACAAGCTAAATTATAATCATTAATTAAATATATATATATATACAAGATTGAAATATAATAATTAATTTATTCATCGAGTGACAAAACACTTTGTTGGGAGGGTAATGTTTTGTTTGCGAATTCTATCTTAGCATTAGCTCTCAACTCTTCCTCCTGCGCCTTGGTTAACGGCTTAACAACTTCATCTGGAGCAACAAATTTGAAGTTACCAAAACCAAATTCTCTGTCACTCATTTTGTTCAATACGTACAACTGAGATCTGACATATTCGAGTAATGCTTCAATATGTCTCATATCTGCGTTTGGATTGCCGTTAAAGACGTTTCTCCATAATGCGCTTGCTAGGGTGATATCGTCTGTCATCAAACCTTCGTCATAAGACAACACTGAACCTAATAATTGAGTATGGAAATCTTTCAAATATCCTTCGATAATTCTATTGGAGTTAATTTTTAATTCTTCAGCCATTCTCAATTCCATGTCTCTAAAGATTCTATCTACCAATTTCTGTTGATAATTTCTTCCATATTTAAAAGGCATCGCTCTCATTCTTACCGACAAAATCCAATAATGTAATGCAGTAATTTGAAAGTGTTGTGCGAATGATTGAGGTAAGTTCAATGTCTCGTAATAAAACTTAGCAGTTTCGGAGAGAGGCTCGTTGGGATAGTGCATCCCCTGTCTCTTACATTCCCCAAAATATTCGGATCCAGCAACAGGTCCTGCTCTAGAACGATCCATATCTATCTTGAAAACCTTGACAATCCACTGACCAATATTTTGTTTCCATTGAACCATTTGAAAGTTTGGGTCATTTTCAATTTTATTAGAAGATTTGAAGGGTGATTTAGCGGTAGGTTGACGTGGTGGTTTCTTAGAATCTGAAACTTGTGGAGCTTTTGGCAATGTTGATTCCTGAGCTAATTTAGATGGTGCACTTATCTCATTATCTTGAAGTTGATTCAAGAAATTATTCTTATTCTGAAACCTTACTATTGGGCTGGTTGAAAGATTTCTATTGATAGCAATGGCTCTTTTATATATTATTGAATGTTTGCTTAACATCGTATTTTATTCCGTTATGACTCTGATACTAGTGTAGATTATTAGTTATTCTAATTTTTCAGATGAATGAGAAAAAAAATTGTGACTGCTTATATAATCTTGGTTGTAGTTTATTTAGCAGCTATTACTTATTTAACGTTGTGACTACAGCTAGTTTCTAAATATGAGAAGACATATACTTCTTGACAGGTGTTCTGGTGTCCAAGTTCATTTCTGATTTCTAAATTTGTTCATATCGCTAGAATATTTTCTAAGATCCCTGTTAACTTGGAGAATATCTAAGGGTTAATGCTTTATAATCTATTCAGAAATATATTGCAAATTTCCCAGTGTCTCATGTATGATAAAATTAAAATGAAAGTATGTTGTACATCAAACCCATTTTTAACCCATTTTTTTTTCAATATTTGACAATTATATATAACTTCTCTATTGCCAAGGGTCTTGATATTTCAATGATCAGTCCCTGTACTTTACTATAATTATAAGACAGTATGTTTTCGGGTTAATATCTTAATGATAAATAACGCAGTACAAGTCCGTCCAATTCTATTTTGTTAATAATTAGAAGTAACATTTCTGCGGACTGACACTGAATTAATTAAAATGGCGTATAAAGCAGGATTAAGGAACAAGCTGATTTCCACAATTAATCGTACTTTGTACTACAAGATGCAAGCTGCGGATTTACCTGTTTTAGTGATAGATGATTTCGCATATTTGCGGAAGCATCCACAAACCATTTTTATGATAGCAGCTCATACATAAGCCAACAGTAAAAGAAGGAGATAATCATGTGGCTGGCTAAGTCAGATGACCTTTAGTCAGCTACGAGTATCCGGAGCCGAAGGATTAGGCATCAAGTATATTCGGATATTGCCCGATTAGTCCATATGTACCGGAGATAATTTGACAAGCGTAATTTCAGAAGCCAACAAGACAAATGAAATAAACCATAACCGGAACCTATGATTATATCATTACTAATACATCTACAAGAAAAAGCTATAAAAGGATGTAAGGTTGTTTACTGAAAGATGAGATGAAAAGAATTATAAGCTTTATTCTAAGTGAAAAGAATTGAGAGTATAAAACAAGTTGCAAAATGACAAAACAAACAGTATATTTTATTACAGGTGGAAATAGGGGTATTGGGTTCAACCTTGTTAAAGAGCTTAGCGAAAGAGAGAATAACGTGGTGATTACAACCGCAAGAAAACCAGAAGACGCCACTGAATTAAACAAATTAATTAAATCGAATTCTAATGTTCACGTAGTTAAATTAGATGTTTCTTCGAAGCAGAGTAACTTAGATGCCGCAGGAGAAGTTGCAAAAATTGCTGAAGGAATTGATGTCTTTATTTCTAATGCAGCTATTGCAGATAGTTATAAGACTGTTTTAGAGACTGATGAAGAACTTTGGACTAGTCATTGGAAAACAAATGTTCTCGGAAGTATATTTCTGTATCAGGCATTCTATCCACTTCTTGCAAAAGGGAACGACAAGCAGATTATCTTCATCTCCAGTCTTGTGGGTTCGATTGGAGGCTTTTTTGATGCTAGTGTTTCTGCGTATGGTCAATCCAAGGCTGCCTTAAATTATACTACTAAAGAAATTAGTTTCGAGTTACGAGAGCAGGGTTTTACTGTGGTAGCTGTTCATCCAGGAATGGTTTCAACAGATATGGGAAATCATGGTAAGAGCAGAATACTTAAATCTGCACCACATCTTAAGGATGCAATCGAAGGATTAGTTATCAACCCAGAGACTAGTGCCTCGTCCTTGCTTAGTGTAATCGATAAATTGAGTACCGATGATAATGGAAAATTTATTAGTTATGATGGTTCAGAACTTCCATGGTAGTTTCTGTATTATCAGTTATTTAGTTATTAGATTATATATCGAATTATGTTCGAATAAAGATACTGATGTTCAATGAAGAAGATAAGGATATAAAGCGACATATAAATATAAAATATGGATTAAGTGAAGAGAAAGGGATATACTCTTTTTTAAAAGAAGAATAGTTGATTCATTAAAATTTTTGATTACCCAGTCCAAAGACATTGGAAAGGATACTTGTTGCCTATCGTTTCCAATATTATACATGAGTTTTATCGTATTACTAAATAAGCTGAATTGTTTCCATTCCATTCTTCCCATTGATAGTTATCTTAATCACGAAAGAGTTATACCTACAATAAATTCCTTTAGATCTAATACATTGTGGTTCACTACATCAACTTGGTATACTTTAAAATGTCGTGATATTCTCTATAGTTCTATTTAACTTTAATTCCTTCTATAGCTTGTGCAAGTCTTTCAATTTCTGCATCTTTGTTAACTTCATCTTTTTCATTATAGTTAGTCCAAGTATTATAACGCCAGTTATTGTTAGTGTAGAAAGTATCTCTATCATATGGCGTCAAATCCCAACCTTCATACAATCTCTTGACTAAATCGGGATTGGATGTATAATATCTGGAAAAACCGACCAACGTACGATTATCACTAATATCGTTAAGCAAAGTGTTGAAATGAGGAGCATCATAAGTATAATTACCACTCTTCAAGATGATACCCTTCCAAATTTGTTCAACAAAAGTGTTATCACCCTTCTGTTCGGATTTGTCAACGTCAACATTACCTTGAACTCTAGGCTCAACAATAGAGACATAAGCAAATTCGTTACCGTTGTCTGCTCTCTTTTGTAATTCATGCAAAACGTAGCTAAATGTAGTAATAGGATGAGTCGAATCTTGTTCAGCCTTCATACCTTGAAATTTAGCCCAAGGTGAGATTCTGATAGCTAATTTGTTGGCACCAACAATGGTAATCAATTGATCTATCAACTCTAATAAAAATCTAGCTCTGTTTTCGACACTGCCGCCATACTTATCGGTTCTCTCGTTCGTAGCAGGTTGCAAGAATTGATCAAGCAAGTAACCATGAGCGGAATGAAGTTCGATATAGTCAAACCCTGCAGCCATAGCATTCTTGGCTGCCTTGGTATAGCTATCATAAATAAGATCGTGGATTTCTTGCTCTGTCAAAGCTCTAACTGGGTTTCCAGCTGTCTCAGCTTTCTTCTTAAAGTCATCATTAGGATAAAGAGCAGATGAGGAGACCAAATCTAAACCGTGTTCTTTTAATAACTTAGGATCAGCAACTCTACCTAAAAACCAAAATTGGCACGAAATGAATGAACCGTTTTGATGGACCTTATCAGTAATCCTCTTCCATGCATTAACGTGCTTGTCATTCCAAATTCCTGGAACATTGGCATACAATCCACCTTGTTCAGATACAAAAGTAGCCTCTGTGATTAATAATGATCCAGGAAATTTAGATCTCTTATCATAGTATTCCAATTCCAAATCTGAAGGGGTATGATCTTTCAAAGCTCTGTTCCTAGTAGTAGGAGCAAACGTTACCTTATTAGTTAAAGTGTGTTGACCGACCTTTATCGGCTTAAATAAATCTGTTTCTTTCAATGGTGATATCTTAGTAGCTGTCATGACAATTATTTCTATATTCTAAATTCCAATTGTTTAACAGAAGGACACTTGCAAAATAAGAACAGTATACTATATATATATATTACAAAAAGCAATCCAAGATTACTAATCAGAAAAGCGTTTATTTTATCCGAGACTATCAATCACAATTCCGACAACAGAGATTACTTGAATTGGAAGTTAAAATGCACTCTTCTTCGTTACAGAATTTTGCAGAGTAAACCAAACATCTAATTCAACGGAAACCTGATTCCAATCTATTCATATTTGCATTGTTTTACTTGTAGGATTATGTAGTGTTAAAGTTAAAATGCTGTTAGGTTGCAAAAAAGAGATACTAGTCGCTCATCAACAAAAAGTATCTTACATGTTAAGAATGCATTTAATATGTATGGCGAAAATTAGGAACTGATTCAATATTCTCATGTCGTTAAAATTTGAAGATAAAAATATTAAGTTATACAATATATATATTTATGCAAAGTATTCAGTTGGCTTTAATTTCCTCTATAGCTTTTGCTAATCTACTAATTTCAGCATCTTTGGTAATTTCAGCCTTCTCATCGTAGTTGTTCCAGGTGTTGTAACCCCAATTGTTAGTGGCATAAAAAGTGTCCCTATCATATGGAGTTAAATCCCAACCCTCATATAACCTCTTAACTAAATCGGGATTGGAAGTGTAATACCTAGCGAAACCTACCATAGTACGGTTATCACTGATATCATGCAATAAAGTCTTAAAATGAGGAGCATCATAAGTATAATTACCACTCTTCAAGATGATTCCCTTCCAAATTTGCCCAACGAAGGTATTATCACCCACTTGTTGAGACTTTTCGACATCTATAATACCCAGGACACGAGGTTCAATAATCGATACATATGCAAGTTCATTTCCATTATCTGCTCTCTTTTGTAACTCGTGTAATAGATAACTGAATGTGGTTACAGCATGAGTAGAATCTTGTTCAGCCTTCATACCTTGAAATTTAGCCCATGGCGAGATTCTAATAGCCAACCTGTTTGCACCAACAACAGTAATTAAATGGTCAACTAACTCTAAAACAAATCTGGCTCTGTTTTCGATACTACCACCATATTTATCGGTTCTTTGATTGGTAGCTGGCTGCAAGAATTGATCAAGCAAATATCCGTGGGCTGCATGGAGTTCAATATAGTCGAAACCAGCTGCAATAGCATTCTTAGCTGCATTGGTATACGTATCATAAATAATATCATGAATTTCTTTTTCTGTTAAGGCTCTAATTGGGTTACCTGCAGCTTCAGCTTTTTCCTTTGTAGTGTCGTCTGGGTAGATTGCTGAAGGAGCAACAAAATCTAACCCACGATCCTTCAACAATTGGGGATCACCAACTCTACCTAAAAACCAAAACTGACTAGAAATAAATGATCCGTTTTCATGAATTCTATCGGTTATTTCCTTCCATCCTTTGACATGTTTTTCGTTCCAAATCCCTGGTACATTGCTATATAAACCAGCTTGTTCAGATACAAAAGTTGCTTCGGTAATTAACAATGATCCAGCGTACTTCGATCTTTTATCATAATATTCCAATTCCAAATCTGAAGGTGTGTGGTCATCTAACGCTCTCAATCTGGTAGTTGGTGGATAAACCACTTTGTTAGATAATGTGTGTTCACCAACTTTTAAAGGCTTGAACAAGTCTGTATCTTTTAATGCTGCAATTTGGACTCCGCTCATTGTATTACGTTATATTGAATAATTAAAAAGTCTAGTAAGCTACTATTTCGTATCCAATGGATACCTATTTATACATATTCAAAATATTTCATTAGTAAGAATCCTTTGATTTGAAATGAAAAAAAAAAGAAATATATGCATATCACGACTTCACGTTGAATACTTGCGTCAAAATTTCGTCAAAATTTGCTGCAGCTTATTAATAAAAAAGAAATCTCATTTTGCATAATCGCATTGCTATTGATATCAAATCTTGTCATATTAGTCCAGGATTTGCTATATTGTATAATTTGATTCTATGAGAATTGACTTTCCTATATGACAAATGTATCCAATATCTGTTTATCCTGCTGTATCTAAAGTAACTTGAAACACAATTGAAATTAAATACCTGTCAAAATAGAACTATCATGCAAACTGAATTCAACTACCTTGCAGCCGAAACTCTACAATTGTGAACAACCGCTGCTTTGTACGACTTATTTATTCGCCTGTTTACAGATAACCAGATTAGTATTTCATAAGTCAATTCGAGCTATTCTCCAGTCTATACTGTGTATTTGTATCTATTTAACCTTAACCTCTTCTATAGCTTTAGCTTTTCTATTAACTTCGGAATTCTTATCGATTTCGTCGTTTTCATTATAATTATTCCAAGTATTATAACCCCAATTGTTAGTAGTGTAGAAAGTATCTCTATCATATGGCGTCAAATCCCAACCCTCATATAATCTCTTGACTAAATCGGGATTGGATGTATAATATCTGGAAAAACCGACCAACGTACGATTATCACTAATATCGTTAAGCAAAGTGTTGAAATGAGGAGCATCATAAGTATAATTACCACTCTTCAAGATGATACCCTTCCAAATCTGTCCAACAAAAATATTATCGCCTGCTTGTTGTGATACATCAATGTCAATATTGTTGTTTACTCTTGGCTCGATAACTGAAACATATGCAAGCTCATTCCCGTTATCTGCTCTCTTTTGTAATTCGTGCAATAAATAACTAAACGTAATGATTGGATGAGTTGAATCTTGTTCAGCCTTCATACCTTGAAATTTAGCCCATGGAGAAATTCTAATAGCTAACTTATTTGCACCAACAACAGTAGTTAAATGGTCAACTAATTCTAAAACGAATCTGGCTCTGTTTTCGATACTACCACCGTATTTATCGGTTCTTTGATTGGTAGCTGGCTGCAAGAATTGATCAAGCAAATATCCGTGGGCTGCATGGAGTTCAATATAGTCGAAACCAGCTGCAATAGCATTCTTAGCTGCATTGGTATACGTATCATAAATAATTTCATGAATTTCTTTTTCTGTTAAGGCTCTAATTGGGTTACCTGCAGCTTCAGCTTTTTCCTTTGAAGTGTCGTCTGGGTAGATCGCCGAAGGCGCAACCAAATCCAATCCATGATCTCTCAACAATTGGGGATCACCAACTCTACCTTGAAACCAAAGCTGATTAGAGACAAATGACCCGTTTTCATGAATTTTGTCAGCAATCTTTTTCCATTCTTTGACTTGTTTTTCGTTCCAAATTCCCGGGGTGGTACCATATAAACCCGCTTGTTCAGAAACAAGTGTCGCTTCAGTAATTAACAACGATCCCGGGTACCTAGATCTTTTATTGTAGTATTCCAATGTCAAATCTGAAGGTGTATAATCCTCTAATGCTCGCAATCTGGTTGTTGGTGCATAGACTACTTTGTTAGATAAAACGTGTTCACCAACTTTTAAGGGCTTAAAAATGTCCGTGTTCTTTAATGGTGAAGTTTGGACTCCAATCATTATATTCTGGTATAAGTTTCTTTAGTCTAACTATTAATAAATTTGCTAAACTCACCACTTATTTATTCGGGTTTTTTTCGGCAGCTAAATTAGGAAGAAACCGTTTAATATTAGGAGCATATTGCGTGCATACTATTGATTTTTGTACGCGTAATCATAGGCTTTACTCCGAGCATAGTGTATCACAACGTCAAATTACGAATATTGCTGAACTTAAATCGATGGCTAGAGTGTATTAGAACTTGAATTCTGTAGAACAAACCTAATTGTTGTTTAAGTACTCACATACTGTTATCGAATTGACATCTTGTTAGCCATATTCACGTTGGAAAGAATAGGCATGAAAAGTTGAGAAAGACTGTTCACATCAAATTCTTGAGCGACAAACTTTAGATTAATGATTCGCTAAACAGTCGTAGAATACATGGTTTGCATCACTTCAGGTTCTACCTTACATGAAATTTATCTTATTTTATTAAAATTCAACACACCGTTCTAAAGTTCGTTTATAGGGTCAGTAAAATATTTCCTACATTTACACAGAAGCTTAAACTTTTTATTAATTATTAATGAATATGTTTACATGGTTGTTGATACTTGATTATTTATAGAAGCACATTATGGAAGCATTATCTAAACATATATTTGTGTGCTGGAACTAAATGCTTAGAAGTTCAAATTTGCACCAATTCTATGGATATAAATTCAATGGAATCGGATTTGCCATAAACATCAATAAACTCCCTTCTATCTGCTTGGTTACAATAGATGATATATGCCGTCTTGAGGTTCCTGACATATAAAGGGTATGAAAAAAACCCTACTAGTTGTATGTAGCCACTATGACTAACAAGCACCTTAATAGTTAACGTGTTTTCGCTAAACTGTGGCATGTCTGCAAGCCCTATATAACTAGTGAAGTCTAATCGAGAGCACAATTTGAACAGGTTTTTACGAAATACAGTCAAATGCAATCAAATTAATAAATACAATCTATTGATAGTCTATAAAATCTTCTAATTAAAAGCCTTGTCGAATTCGGTGAAGACGAATCTATATCTAACATCACCTTCGTCACATCTGGTTAAAGCAGTACCACAGCTTTCAGCGGTGATCGGAACTTCTTCAATCCATGGCTTAATGTTCTTTTCAGCTGCTAATTGCAACATATATAAAGCTTCTTTCTTGGAACCAAGTAGAGAGGAACCGAAACTACATGCATTACCGATGAAACTGAAAGGAGAAACTTCGAAGGTGTCAGCAACTGGTGGTAAACCAACAGAAACAAACTTAGCATCCACTTTCAAAACAGACAAGTAATCGTTCAAGTTTAAGCCGTCAATACCGGATGCACAGTTTAAGATGAAATCGAACTTATTAGCATAGCTGGTGTTCCAGTTCTTTTGTTCACCAGTAGCAATAAAGTCGTGGGCACCCATTTGTAAGGCTTGGTCCTTCTTAGAAGATGATCTGGAGAAGGCAACAACGTTAGCACCTAAAGCATTAGCGAATTGGATAGCCAAGTGTCCTAAACCACCAATACCGATAATACCAACAGTCTTACCCTTTGCATCTTCACCAAGGTTTCTGACCAATGGAGAAAACACGGTCAAACCAGCACACATCAATGGAGCAGCAACGGCTGATTCCAATGCTTCTGGAATTGGGAAAACATATTGTTCGTGTGCGATAGAATGAGAAGAGTAACCACCTTGGGAGATGTAGCCAGTATCGAAATCTTCGGAGTTGTAAGTTCCAACCTTCTTGTTACAATATTGTTCGTTGTCTGTTTTACATCTTTCACAGTCCATACAAGACTTGGAGCAGGCCCCAATACCGCATCTGTCCCCAACCTTGATGTCCTTGACGTCCTTACCGACAGCAATAACCTTACCAATGATTTCGTGTCCAACGACGAGATCATTTCTTTGCAATGGACTCCAGGCACCCTTCAAGGTGTGGATATCACTACCACATAAACCACAACAGATGTTTTCTAAAACAACATCATGAGATGCAACTTGATTGGCTTCATATTTAACTAATTGTGGCTTATTCCAATTTTCGGCCTTATCGATACCGAAACCTTTGAATTGTTGAGGAACTGTCATCTTTTTACTTCTTAAATTATATGCTTACCAATCTAATTATGATGGCTCTCTGGCTCACTGTGCTTTTATATACTTTCGATCCAGATAGCAGCAACGGTTTTAAGTTTTCGCTAAATTAATAAGCAATTTTTGGAACAATGCTCATATCCAATTATGCCCGAAATAAGCTTCGGAAACGTTCTATGAGATATTTATTCGATGAGTTGGCGCAAGAATCTCAGATAGACATGTTGTGTTATATCCGTTCACGCTTTTCTGCTCCTCAACTTACGTTGGATAACTAATCAGGATTAATACATGCATGCGTTCTGCGATATTACAGAGAATAATTAAAATTCATTAATAATCAGAAAAGTAAAGATAGACTAACTACATACAGGTGAAATCTAACTAAAGGCTTTGTCGAATTCGGTGAAGACGAATCTATATCTAACATCACCTTCATCACACCTAGTTAAAGCGGTACCACAACTTTCCGCAGTAATTGGAACTTCTTCAATCCATGGCTTAATGTTCTTTTCAGCTGATAATTGCAACATGTACAAGGCTTCTCTCTTGGAACCAAGTAAGGAACCACCGAAACTACATGCATTACCAATGAAACTGAATGGAGAAACTTCGAAGGTGTCACCAACTGGTGGTAAACCAACAGAAACGAACTTAGCATCCACTTTCAAAACAGACAAGTAATCGTTCAAGTTTAAGCCGTCAATACCGGATGCACAGTTTAAGATAAAATCGAATTTATCAGCGTTGTTGCTCTTCCAGTTCTTTTGTTCACCAGTAGCAATAAAGTCGTGGGCACCCATTTCTATTGCTTGGTCCTTCTTGGAAGATGATCTGGAGAAGGCAACAACGTTAGCACCTAAAGCATTAGCGAATTGGATAGCCAAGTGTCCTAAACCACCAATACCGATGATACCAACAGTCTTACCCTTTGCATCTTCACCAAGGTTTCTGACCAATGGAGAAAACACGGTCAAACCAGCACACATCAATGGAGCCGCAACGGCTGATTCTAATGCGTCTGGAATTGGGAAAACATATTGTTCGTGTGCGATAGAATGAGAAGAGTAACCACCTTGGGAGATGTAGCCAGTATCGAAGTCCTTAGCATTGTAAGTACTCACCTTTCGAGGACAGTACTGTTCGTTGTCTGTTTCACATCTTTCACAGTCCATACAAGACTTGGAGCAGGCACCAACACCGCATCTGTCCCCTATCTTGATGTCCTTGACGTCCTTACCGACAGCAATAACCTTACCAACTATTTCGTGTCCAACAACAAGATCGTCTCTATTGAGTGGCTTCCATGCACCCTTGATGGTGTGAATGTCACTACCACATAATCCGCAGCAGATGTTTTCCAACACAACATCATGGGATGCCAACTCCTTTGGCTTGTATTCTACCAACTTCGGCTTGTTCCAGTTCTCTGGCTTATCTACGGCAAATCCTTTGAAATACTGTGGGATAGTCATTTTGTATGTGTCTATAAATCTGTATATATAATATATTAATGAATAAAAAGCGATATATTTTATGCGGCCAACAGTTCATATATACCCGTTTTCTATTAATTTTACTTTCGCTTATGGTGGGGCACCACCACTCTCAATCGAACTTTCCCCAGGTCAAGAAAATAACCACCAACCCATTTACTATACATATTTACGGAAAAAAAGCGATAACCAACAACATAGAGCCCAACAGAGATATGGATCAGATGTAGAAGTCAAACGATCCGTCGAAGGACCAAGACTGGCCACCCAGATATCCTACAATATAAGTCTATGGCCTCGTCTAGCCTTTTCACGCTCTATTATATAATCCGCACTGGAGCTGTTAGCCACAACAATTCTGGCCCGCCCTCCACCAACAATCTCGTCACCCCCCACCAGAGGCCAGATCTACGATATGGAGGATCATTACACCGAGACATTGTGACATTGCGATGTCGCAATGACCCATGTCCCATGTTGCGGTCCTCGTCACTATGTCGCCGAACTATTCGCTGCAATTCGGATTTCGTACACACCGGATCGCGTATTTGGTACGAATTGTTGCAATCATAGATCATATAACAATATGACACAAAAACAATTTCAATATAACAACTAATGTCTAGTTTTTTTTGGAAAATAGGGAACAAGTATATATGGAATTTTTTTTTTACATGGAAGTTAATTAAAGCAACACATTTTTTTACCGAAATAGGATTATTGTGAAGAAATATCTACTAATAAATCAAGAAACGATATATTGATAGCTGTTAAAAATTGTAGCTATTTGAGATGGTTTTATACAAGCGAAAACAGGTTACGTTTATAAGGGCACCAGAGGTGCCCTCCGATTTGAATACGGAGGTTTTTCACATAGCGGCGACGAAGGAATGGTTTCTTACGTATGAGGATTATTTGCAGAGAATGGACTATTATCATCGGAAAAAATTTGTCTGTGAAATCACCGGGAACTCATGCTTGACGTTTTTCCAAGCGATTGAGAGTGAGACCAAGGAAATACACGAGGTGGAACGAAATTTTCCAGAGGCTTTGAAGGAACATATATTGAGGTTTTTGCAGTTCAACCGCATCACGCGGTTGGACCAGTTGGTCGACAAGGTGTACCTGGTGTTTAAGAACGACTATTTTCCAGGAGAGACGATTATTTTGAAAGGGTCGATTCTTAACGGACAGACTGAGTCGGGGACGAGACAGAGAGGCACGATTAAGGAAAAAATCCAGTATAGTAATCCGTCAGACGGGTTGTTGACGAAATATCTTGTGGTTCGGGCAAACGACCAGAAACAAGCGATAGTCATAAACGAAAAGATATCACGAGACAGAAACCATTTCACGAAATGGCTTATTAAGGCATTTATAAAGTTAACTATGACCAGATCGCATAAGGTAGGCGCCCCATGGGTGGTAAAAAATAAGTTTGCTAAGAAATACAGAATCAACCAGAAATATCCTGACGATTTGAAACATTTTCAATCGTCCACTCCGAGTGGTGATATTATGTACGAAGGCGACGAGTTACCGTCAGCAGCATTAGAGGTTCCTAATGGATACCGTAAATTGGCCAAGAAGCCTGCTGCTTCTTCGTCGAAGAATTTAAAGAAAAAAGCTGCTTTGAATAGTATATTGGATGAACCACCACCGGTAATGACCCAAGAAGATGATATAAAGAAGAGAATTCCACCTCACCACATTCCTGATGTCTTGTCAGAAGTTGACGAGGATGCACATAAGTCAAGTCCTCAGCCAGCTTATCCTACGTCCAAGAAGCTGGCAGTGAGCGATTTGAATCTTAAATTCAATTTACAGTACTCAAAGCCTATTCCTGAAGTCCTAGCTGTACCAGAGAATGCTAAGAGTTGGAACAATCATTTAATCCAAAAACATAAGGAAGAACAAGAAACCGATACAAAATTGGACCCTGAAATGGAAGACGAGATCAAGCGTCTTGGAGTCAGGAGTGTCAAATCAATTCAGGATGCGTTGGAGACTTGGGTATTCTTAAATGTGTATCACTCTGTTTTAAAGTTAGATACATTTACATTTGATGATTTTATATATGCCATGGGTTGGACTCATGACCAATTCAAAAGGATTGGTAGATGTGAACTATTGGATGAAATATGGTGTGCTGTCCTCGGGGCTATAGTGTCAAATGAAGTACCAAAGAACAAGTCCTTGAAGCTTGATAGCGACGTCATATATGGATTACAAATTACCTTACCCGCGGAAGATTCATATATCAATCCCCCCTCAAAGGATGACAACGAAAACGAAATTGGTCTCGAAGAGAGAGGTTCCGATACTGACATCGAAGAAAATATATTGAAAAGTGAAGACGATGCTGATAATGACGAAAGCCACGAGTCGCTCGAAATAATCAACGGTTCTAAAGATAACGCAAAAGTTAAATCTGAACAAGAAGTGAAACTCGATGATGAGAATGATGGTGATGATGAAGAGGAAGAAGAAGAAGAAGAAGAAGGTAACGATGAAAATGAAAATGAGGATGAACTCGATGAAGATGAAGATCGTGAACATAATGCATATATTGTCATGAATTATCGTAATATTCCATGGCACGAGCGCCTTCGTAAAAGAAATTTCAGAGACGGTAATTGGCAGTGTATTTTACTTGGTGTATTATCGCTAGTTGAATATGTGCCCGCTTTTAAACCAGCCATTGATAAGGTGTACCGCGTATTGGCGCCTATTGATATGCCACCAACTTCCAGTACTGTAATGAATCAATTTTACAATGCTCTAGATATCGACTTGAAATTACAGGTTTTAAGCATTCTTGTTTCATTATTAATGAATGGTACGCAGGTTAGAAATTACATTGATGAATGCTTGGATTCATCTACTGTTTTGAGACGTAATAGGTTGGACAATATAAGAGACTACAAGGTTGCATACGATTTAGCGCAGAAATTACACGTTGAAATACATGAGAAGTTAATGAACGCAAAAGAAGAGATGGAGAACGCTAAATCCAAATCCAAGTCTAAGTCTAAGAATAAACTGAAAGGAAAAGATTCGCAAACTGCCGTTAATACTGATGCAGTTAAGAGAAGAATGCCTAGGCTCAATTTACAGACGTTTGAAATGACTGAACAAGAAAGCAAATTAGCCGAAGATGATAAGGGATTCAAGGACCTTTGTGAGCAAAGGAAGGAAGCATTGCTTAGTATTGAAAAGTATAAGCAAACTAAGCGTCAACTTGAAAAGCAATTGAATGAAATAGATTGCCAAAGAGTCAAGTTATTGGGAAAGGATCGTTTATATAATAGATATTGGTGGTTTGAAAATAATGGTTTGCCTACATTGCACAGTAATACAAATGACGTGGATGATAATGATGACGATGAAAATACAGCTGCCAATATGAATAACGATGAAGACGATGATAATGATGATGATAATGCAGTTTTGGACGAAACTTACCTTATGGGGAAATTATGGGTTCAAGGTCCTTCGAATGAAGATTTAAGGATACATTTCGAGTCAAATTTAGAAGATATTGATAAATACCATAATTTGTACTTGAATTATGAACAAGAATTGGAAAATTTTTATAAATGCAACAACGACCAAGGAGAAGATAATGAGGATTTTAAAGAGAACAATAAGGAACCGTTCAAGCAAATGAATTTCAATAAATTGCCTCTTGGTTTCCGTAGTATGAGTTCCGAAATGTTTGGATTGTCATTTGAGCCTAATCAGGTTACAAAATTATTGCCGGACTCAAAAGAGAAGGATATAGTGATCGACCATTTAGGAGGCCTAACTGTCTCATCATTAGTTAACTACTTGACTCCATTGCAACGTAAAGTTCTAGAAGAGAACCCAGATCCTTTATTTAGTGGATCATACTGGAGATTCTATGACAAGCCGGAACAAGTAACAAAATTAATTGGCTGGTTGAATCCTTGGGGTGAAAGAGAAGCTCTGTTGCGTAAAGAATTATTAGTTGTTAAGGAAGCGATAGTTCAAAGTATGGCGGCTAGAAGAAAAGCATTATCTTTAGATCAGCAAGAAACTAAGGAGTTGGAGTTAGAACATAATATTCATCAGGTGACTGAAAAGCTAAAGTCTTTAGGTAAAGATATTGACTCAATATCTAATCTGAATGAAGATGAAGCTGAATCAGAAGAAGTACAAGAAGAAGAGGATGAGGAGAATGAAGATGAATTAAGAGTTGGTCGTAACAAGCGTCTGAGAAACAAAGTAGTTCCCTCGAAACGTCAAAAGACCAAGTCGTTCGCTGATATAATAGGTAGCGACAACATAAATGAATTGTCCAAATTATATTCGGACTTGTTGAATGAATTACAAGAAGCAAAAGAAGAAAAAGAACTATCCCGAGTTCTAGAGTGGGTTAATTCCAAAGCCATCGATAAATTTGATAGGTCACTTTATGAAGGAGGCGATAAGTCTAAGGCTAGAACTAAATCGAACAAATAATAGTGTAAATATCTTGTATTATAAATTATTTTGTATCATTAAATTGTTAATATATAAAGGTCAATATTTCGTTTTTTTCTTAACATCATCATAATCTCCGTTGGGTGGTCTCTTATTATTTAATTTCTTACTTCTGGCAATATCTGCCAATTCCTTTAATTTATTCTCCTTTTCATGTTGTTCCTTAATGGCTAATTGTTTTAACATTTCGCTCCGTATTTTTATTTCTTCTCTGGCTTGTTTATCCGCATTCTCTAACGCTTGGGATAACTCACCAAACTTCTCTAAATTTACATCATTAGTGGCTAATTCTGATCCTCCATTAGCCGCAACCATCCTTTTATCTAATGATATCGTAAAACCTTGATTATTTTTCCAATTGGATATAGCTGATGGGATTTGCCACTTGGCTTGGTCCTCTTTTGTTAATTTGCTAGTTTGTTCGTTATTACTACTTTTCAATAATGGTGGAGGTGGTGATGGATTCTTATGTCTATTTTTCCGCAATTTGAACTTAGGTGGTAACATTGGATCTTCTTGATAGTTTCGAATTTGAATAATACGTTCTCTTCCTCTTTCATCGTCACTTCCTTCTGGATCGTTTACTAAGTTATTACTTGTATATTTTATGTATGTCACATCGTCTTTCTTGTTATTAGTCTTTTCATCTACCCCCATCTTTTCATTTATCATCTTATTGATTGCAGCTTTTGTATCTTCAACACATTCTTTCAATGAGTCATCCGGACATGTTTCAACTGTGTATCTTGGGAAATGATGCTTCAAGTTTGGGAACTTTACTTTTAGCGGTATGGTATCTTCATATGATGATTGCACTTTTCTTGAGTTGCTATTAGAAGATGCAATAGTTAAGTTGTAATTTAAAGTTCCATCTGGGTTTAAATGTAATTGGGAGATCGTAGATTCTGAGTTACTAGGGTTATGCGTTACCTTTATATCAGACTTATTTTCGGGCAACTTTACAAGCTGATTCGACTTTTCATGAGCACGAACCTTCTTTAATTTTATTCTCGAAGTAGGCTCATGTGATGAGTATTTAGGCTTGGGTAGTAATGAACTGAACATATTGCGATAAATTAATACGACTAAGTATAAGATTGACTATATATGTATTTCAATTCTAATATCCAAATCGAGCTGTGATGATATGTACTGCATATAGTAGAATGATGTCTATAGAGTCCTATATGATCTAGAAAACTCCATACTTTTGGCAAGTAGCAAAGATCCAAAGGAAGAACTTATTAACCTTGATAGGCTGTCTCTTATCTTCGTCGACAAACGAGTCGAACTGTAATTCTTCATCGGTAACTCTTTTTGCCCCACCTATATAATTAAAACTCTTGTAGAAGAGATACATGATTCTTTGTTTCACTGTTAACTGAACCGTAGCTGGTTCATTTTCAGTATCGTATCGATCAATAGATTCCGTTAATCTTGTGATCTCAGTAGCTATTTCATTATCTGAATCTGGGAAACCAAGGTGCTTATCGCGATAAATCATCATACGTTGGGGATAATCAGTTATAATCCCATATTCTGAAATGCGGGCTATTTTACCTATGTTCATCAAGTACTCAAATTGATCAAAGGTATTTATGGTCCACATATATAACTTCATGCGTTGCGATTTCAAACGAGGAATAAATTTTGTCAAGAATCTGGTAGACCAGGTCAGCAAATATATAATCGACACACCGGTAGCCTTGAACATTACAGATCCATCTTTCGGCAAGGTATCCACATACGAATTGTAGTTGATATAATGGAGCGAGTCTTTCCACGAGACAGAAATATGGAAAATATCAAATTGTTTATAGCCCAATGTATTCTTGGAACCGGCCGCAAAAACGTTTTGGAAGTAGCCTTCTTGGTTCAAAAATTTGATGATTCCGAGATCCCATACCCCTAAAATAACTCTATGTAACCACCATCCAATATCATCGTTAACCTTCAACAAGTCTTTGATCAAATATTTAACAATCTTCGCAGGGTTCAATTTCTTGATGTCCAACATCAACTTGTGCCCATTTGAGTTGTCATGAGTTTTAATGTAGTGAACAAACCAGTCTAACACATCATTAAACGTTAATAACCGTTCTCCTGTTTCAATAGTTTGCAAGTCTTTGATCTCGTCGTAAGTAGAATCCAATATGTCAAAATCTGCGACTTCGCCGTTGGGACCACAAAATACTCTTTTTGTATTGTTGTCATGGGAAATGACTAAAACCCCGTCTTTTGTAATCCATAGGTCAGTTTCTATCAAGGTAGCACCAGTCTCATAGCATTTATCGAAAGAATAAAGGGTATTCTCAGTATATTTACCTTTAAACCCTCTATGTCCGCATATGAGGGCAGTTTCACTCATTTTCGTATTATTCGCTTGATATTCAATCTTTCTAAATTAAAGATAGACAGACGATTAGGGTTATTTGTAAACGATCGTGCAAACTAGCCTTATGAGTCGAAACATTCAATCTAATTCTAATAGAAGAAGAATAAATTAATATTTTAGCACGATATTTTATTTTCTTACCGAACTACTCCACGTTCTGTAGCGCACCCGTGACAAATGGCTGTTACATTTCTAGAATTGAATCGGAAAATACTTAAATTTTATTCTATAGACTATAAAGTGTATCTATAACTTGTTCGATGGTTCGGACGCTTGATCTACAACCATCTTGATTAACAGAAATGCGATAGACTCTTTGCTTGGAAGTAGTAAACCTTCTGGATTGGTCGTTTGATCATTAGTTCCGTTGATCAATGTCTTGATAAACCCAACATCAAACCATCTTGCGTCTGCCAATTCTCTATCATGACCCAAATGAATAACTTCATTGACGCCATTGAATTCTACTACTCCAAGACAACCAATCATCAAGTTGCCGGGGAAAGGCCATGGTTGTGTCAGAACAATATTTATGTCCGAACAAACAACTCCGGTTTCTTCCCAGATTTCTCTCTTGGTAGCAACTTCAACGGTTTCCGACGGTTCCATAAACCCAGCAGTACATGCATAAAGTTTCGTGTCGGCGTAGCGTTTGGCTAGCGATAGCAACACCTTGGTCCTTTCAGTATTGGTAATGGCAGTTATGACAACTGCATCAGTTCTTGGAAACGACACATTAGAAACGGTGGCATTTCTAACGGGGCACACGTATTGGATTTCATCGTTTTCATTCATTCCTTCAGTTTCTTCGTTGGTACATCTCAACTTACCACCAGCGTGAATAGGAATGACTCTAGAACCACACCCAGGACAAAACCTGTTTCTAGAAAGCCAGTCCAAGAACATTTTTCCATGTGAATATAATGCAGCCTCTTTTGGAGAGAACCCAAGATAGTGTTTTCTGGAGTGGCTGAAAATTAAGTTGCTCTTATCAATGCCATTAGATTCAGCAACATGATTGATAATCGTGTTCTGTAACTCAGTGGATTGTGATAAGTCAACCGCATAGTATGGGATACCTTGGTATCTTCCTTGGTAGTCCAAATATTTTTCTTCCGACCCATTATCCGGGTCCTCCACAGATTTCAAGCTCAGTAAATTCAACCCGACACTTTCATCTTCCAACCCTAAAAATAAGAACGTAGGCATGTTATTATCACGTAATCCTGGATCTTGATCTTTATTACCACTGCTCCAGTCTTCGATTGTCTTACGCCACGATTCAAGCGAAAATATTCCCTTTTTCACCGATTCTTTTGCTCCCAATTGATGGTCACCATTTGTCAACATTACCAACTTTTGATCGCCGCCTTTGTTGATCAATGGATTGGTCTTATCGAAGAAGATGAATCTTGTTGAATCATGAGCAACACTATTACTAATAAAGTCACTATCTTCCCTTAGGAACGAAACTCTGTTAACTATCTCTGCTCCAAAGTATGAGCTATGATCTTGTCCATGAATAGGATTTAATACGTTACCCGACATCTTATAATAACTATCTTGTTTCAGCTTACTGATTGATGATTGAAATCGAATCGAAAGTCTTGGTATCTTACTGAAAACGCCCATATTTCTTCATTATCTGATTTTGTCAGCTATACCGACGCAATTTATATACACGACACTTGCAGTCTTATCGGGCTAATGGCCGGGCCCCATTCCAAATCTTTCAATAATACTACACTTACGCCTTTCTGATACGAAGATGAACTTATCTAAGATGAGATGGATACGTAGATAACTATTCAAGTACCTTGGCACAAAAAAATCGAAATTTGGTGAACCTTTGATCTTTATGTACTTACAATAGTGTTGAATCAAACACTATATAATACAAATATACCAGGAATTAAGATATACAAGTAGCCCAAATATATATTAGCCTCTAAAATACAGTGTCTATTTACACGATGAAATGCCCTTTTAAAAATTATATACAAATGTTCGATTTGTCATTCGCTAAATATGTTAGTTGAAATCCGACTATGATAAAGAAAATATGGAAGCACGTAGAATATCAGATATTTAAGATCTTTTCCTCAATATGAAAACTAGGAAGTCTAACGTCTGAAAATCTTGTTTAATCATCATTGAATATGCTTTAAATTTCACCCAAAAAAAAATACTTACATTTTGACGATGTATTGTTTATCACCAAATATGTTGACATTAATAATATTGAACCCAATATAGTATCTAAGTTAAAGTTAGTATTGATTTGTAAAAATAATGATATCAACTCCGAAATGTTTCTAATGGTGTCAGTTATTTTGTAGATGTTTTCGTCAACGACATTTGTCTAGGAAGTCAAGCGTTATAAAATCTAAGAAAATCATCATTATAGAAGCATGCTGGAAGCTGTTAATAAATGTGAACATACGTTTTGGAACTGAATAAAATACAAGAATAAAATATGTTTAACCCAATGGAATACCCTTCTTAATGACCTTGGGTAACCCTTTAATCCACGATTTACCGGTCTTTTTATCAATGATAACGAAGACTCTACCAGATTGTCTCATTCTACCGGTTCTTCCGACACGATGAACTAGATCAACCGACGTATTTGGCAAATCCATTAAAATAACATTCTTAATACCATTAAAGTTCAAACCTCTAGCAAGTAAATCAGTTGTAATCAAAACCTTGACTTTACTGCCATCAAGATCTTCTTCTAGCAACTCGGCTGGTTTCAAGAATGGTTCTATTTTAGCTAATCTGTCGTCAGCATTATCGGCACCGGTTATACCAATAATATCCTCTTCTCTATGACCAAACTTTTCAATCAAAGTATCGGCTAATGGCTGAACGTCTCGCTTTTCATTGACAAATACTAAAATACGCTTAACATAACCTTGTTCAGTACCATCATTATGAATAGCATATAATGCTTGAGCGAGACATCTGGTCTTAGAGCCATTATATGGTGATAATTGCGCATCAATAACCTTAAGGTTAATTTGTTTTGGAATCTTGTGTAAGGAAGGCGTTACTATGTTAATGATCGAAAATTCGTCAGGAAACATCTTACCGAGAGTTTTCTTAAACTCCTTCGGAATGGTTGCCGAGCAAAAGATTAAATCTTTACATTTGGATAGTCTACGGATAACAGACGTTGTGTCTACAATCCAAGATTTATCCATCAAAGTATCGGCCTCATCAACAACACAGTATTCCACAAAATTAAATAGTCTGAACGGACGGCTGACGTTGTTCAATTTAGCAAGGCCTTGAATCTTAGCTGGAGTTGTAACTAAAACATCAATTCTCTTTCTGCCGGCATCGAAAAGCTTCTGATGAGAATCACCAGATCCCCATTTTACAACGTTCAAATTTAACGAAGTTTGGTTTTCAGGTAACGAAAGGTATCGAGCATATTGGGGATCTTGTAAGATCTTTTTATTGACACTAGCTTCCAAATCAATGGAGGCCTTGGATGCACGTTTAAGAGAATCGTATACTTGTTCAACCAATTCATGAGTAGGCAACAAAATAACTGATCTGATAATCGAAGTCTTCTTTGCGTCAGCATAGCTCTGCTCAGACATATTGAAAACCCTCATATCCTCTTCCTTTAACTTACTGAGAAGCGGCGCCAAATATGCCCAGGTTTTACCGGATCCTGTTTCAGCAGCAATCGTGAAAATCTTCAACCTATTCATTTCGTTGGATTTCTGCAAATCCTCCAAAATTTCTTGCCCCGAAGCCTTTTTGTCTGCAAGCTTCTTCTCTGCGTTCACATTACGAAGTCTTGGTTGGTTAATTTTCCTAATAGCAGCAATTTGTACAGGAGAAGGCTTGATTTCCAATTCCTCCTTACTTTTAATATAGGTACTTTTCAAATTGTACCCATATTTGATCTCCTCGAGCATTGCCGATCTAACGGTTGGAAAGATTCTCAAAGACTCGAATGACGTAATGTTCTTTATGGCATTACTCGACATCTCCTTGAGCTTATTCTCCGGTTGGTCCAACCCAGAAAAATTCCCAAACGAAAACAATTTCGGTTGTGTCTTCGGAGCTTCTAACGTCTTCCCTAGCTTCGATCTAATCACTTGACCAGGTTTGTGGTTAGCTTTCTTCTTAAATGATCTTGATCTTTTAGAATGGTATCGTACAAACGTACTAACCGGTCGTTGAATAATTGTGTCCCGCATGACTCTTACAATAGGAACAATACCTCCTATTTTCAAAGTCATGTTGTTCTAGTCTCAATAAATCATCGATAAACTGTTAAAAAAGAATATATATATGAAAAATTTTCCAAATTTATAGACTGGTATTAGCGAGACTAAATTTTTTTGGTGAAGAAAAAAGGTCGTGCAAAATGGACCAAATATATTTGAAAAATTTCAACATATATCAACGCTTTGTTAGGTATTTAACAAAACTAAAGTAGCTGTATCAGCATCTTATAGAATGTTAAAATTGTCATTTGATACGTTGTCTAGGACAGCAAGTAAACAGGTTCCAACAAATGTGATAAGATCATTTAGTGGGTCTGCGTATGTGTTTGCAAAGGCAGCACCAAAGCTGAAAGATGGTAAGAAGAAGGCTAAACAAGGGTTCAAGAATAAAGGGCCGGAATCTAAGACCGCAAAGGTAAAGAAGGGTGGTATGACGCATTTGAAATTTAAGGATGCTGTTCGTTCATTGAAGTTTGAAAAGTCAGCTACCGATTTCTCACAATTGAATATTAAAGACATATCGTACGAGTCATTGAAATCGATCACATCCACAGTTGTCAAGTATGACGATTATACGGAAAAGGTGTTACAGGATCTTGATTCGTTTAAGAAGTATCAGTATCATGAATTGTTCAGCAAGCCTGTTTCCATGGTGTCTGACAATACCATGAAGCTCGACGAGCAATTTATATCAAAGTTGGAATCTCCTAGTAAAGACAACAGATTATGCTTATTAGGTGAAAAGGGTGTAGGGAAGTCTGTGTTACTTTCTCAGGCTAAGGCGTTGGCCATTTCTAAATACAACAAGGATGTTATCCTTTTACATTTGGACCACCCACAGAAAATTGTCGAAGGTTCCAGTGACTATGTTTACAACAAAAGGATAGAGAAGTACCAACAACCAATGTTTACTAAGAGATGGGTCAAGAAGTTGCGTGCTTCTAACGAAGAGATTTTCAAGAAATTACCATTGACGAGAGATATTTCTTTCACCGCTAAGAAGAAGGAATACGACTTAAAGAAGGACGAAAATACTTTGTATGAATTCCTCTTGTATAACCATGATTTTGGTAAAGTGGGTCCAACCTCAGCATTCAACTTTTTAATCGAAGAAATCATGCATCATTCCGAGAAGGTTCCTGTCCTTGTTTCAATTGATGATTTCAACACATTAACTGGTGAAACATTAACTAAGTACCGTCACCCAGACTTTGAGCCAATTCATTTCACCGAGTTCGAAATGGGTAGTTTTATATTGAAATTGGCCAGCGGTGAATTGAGTTTTGCCAAGGGTGGTGTCTTATTAGCTGAATCAAAGGACATTTCCTACGGCCACACCTTACCAGTTGGTTTAGGTCTCGAACAGTACGATCCATACTACAAGCAGCACCAATGTGACTTTGAAGTTGCCAACAGCTTATTGCTGAATGGTGGTGTATCCTCTATGACCGTGGAAAACCTCACTAAGAATCAATGCAGAGAACTCTACAACTTTTGGGATGCCACTGGTGTTTTAAGGGTCAGAGAATATCCTTCCAATGAAGACTATAAGACATCTGAACAAATTGCAGATGAACAAGCTGCTAAGAGATCTGGAGAGGAAGAAGAAAAATACATTTACGACCCAGAAGAACAATTTGAAAAATTAGTTCAAAATAACTTCACAATTTCTTCAGGTAACCCAGGCCACTTGATTAAAACCACCACTTTATCATATTAGGCGATACGTCTGTACAAACAAAATAGTTATCGTTATGTAAATAGAAAATACAATACACATTTATCAAATTGAATAATTTTTATTAATTATTAGAGATCTAAAATACAAGAATATAGAATAGAAATGATGATAATGACAATGGTAATGACAATAATATCTTATAAGGATGTTTCCAACGTTTAAGCGAATAACGTATCTTCTTCTCTCAAATATTCACCAATATCTCCTTGTCTGAATGCAACAATACCAGTTGGCTGTAATGCCCTAGCTTCATTAGTCGACTTAGCACTTACCCCAAACCCTAACGGAACATCGTTCATCGAGTAAACTATGACACCCGCATGTTCTGGAATATCGTCTGACATTCTACCAATATGGGCCTTCAATACATGGTTACCGTACAAGAAAGGCATCTCACCGTTGGTCTTAATCCAGACCTTAAACTTTGCGTATTGTGCTAAGTATGGTAAAGCAGTGATATGTAATCTAAACTTCCCAGTCTTGGTAAACTTCCCAAAACAAGTACCGATCGACATTAACTGGTGTCTTGACACTGAAGTAGCAAAATTTGCTATTTGTTCTGATACATAGTATACTCTATCTTTCTGCAAACGGAAAACATGAGGGTTCGTTGGATTGTCAATTAAAAACGAAATATTTCTACCAATATAGTTCGCCAACTTCTCGAACACAATCTTTGTTTCTTCTTCTGTTAAGGATCTCATTACTTATGTTATATATATCTTGTGGTATCTTCTTGAATTATCTCTTCTAAAGATCAATATTAAATGTACTTAAGGCCAATAAATTTTTCAATCACGTGTAAATTCTGTGAGCGAAGCGATGAGTAAATTTTTCAGCCAGTGCATTAAGTCCATAGTAGTAAACGTTCATTTTGAATGCAATAACTTACAATGTCTGAACCAGTTAACAACAAAGAGGACGTAAAACCGAAAGCTGTTGAATCAGTAGCAGAAGTTCCAAATGATGAAGTGGATGAATCTGTTTATAAAAGGGGTCAGCAGGATAAGTGGACTCGTGCCCGTCAAGGTGATAAAAGAGACAACTCAAATAAAAGATTCAAGAAAAATTCAGGCGATAAAAAGGAGAGGGAACATAAGGTCACGTAGGTATGTTTTTTCAATTCAAAGTTTGTCAAGAGTCGAGGAATACTAACTAAATTAGTGAATTTACCCCAAGAGTAGATGAAAGTGGTAACCCATTGCCAAAATCGGAAAGAAGACCTAAGAAGAAGGTTGCATGTATGATTGGATACTGTGGAACTGGATACAATGGTATGCAGATCCAAAACAATCTTGATGTTAAGACTATTGAAGGAGATTTATTCCAAGCCTTTGTTAAAGCCGGTGCGATCTCTCCAGAAAATGCGGACGATTTAAAGAAGAATGGTTTTATGAGAGCTGCCAGAACTGATAAAGGGGTTCATGCTGCAGGTAATGTCATCTCATGTAAGTTAATTATCGAAGACGAAGATATTTTAGAGAAGATCAACAAGGAATTACCAGACCAAATTAGAGTTTGGGGTATCGAGAGAACCAACAAATCGTTCGATTGTCGTAAGATGTGTTCTTCAAGAGTATACGAGTATTTATTACCTACTTACAGTTTCTTATCACCAAAGCCTAAGACTGTTTTATCCGAATTGGTTAAAAAAGATAAGGCTGACCATCCAGGAATAGTTAGAGATGACGCTGAAGGGGACAAATGGTGGGCTGAAACTTCCCAAGCTATTTTAGACAGTGGAATTTCCCAAGATGATGTCAACAAAGCACAAGCTATCTTGGAATCCACTAACAATTTTGATAATGAAAATTCCGAAATTAACAAGGAAGACACTAAGTTATACAACGAGAACGGTGAAATAACCGAAACCGGAAGATTGATTAAATCTATTAAGCAAATCGAGAACAAGAGAAGAAGATCTTATAGTGTGTCTAAAGAGAGATTGGAATTATTCCGTGAAGCCATGAAACAATATGAAGGTTCTCATAATTTCCATAATTTCACTTTAGGTAAGTTATATAAGGATCCTTCCGCAAGAAGATATATGAAGTTGACTACTGTATCTGATCCGTTTGTTATTGAAGGTACTGAATGGGTTTCAATCAAGATTCACGGACAATCGTTTATGTTACATCAAATTAGAAAAATGATTTCCATGGCAGTTCTAGTAATTAGAACTGGGTGTCCAATTTCAAGAATCCAAGATTGCTTCGGTCCAACTAAAATAAATATTCCAAAAGCCCCTGCTCTTGGTTTATTACTTGAGAATCCTGTCTACGAAGGATATAACGGTATGTTAGAAAAATTCGGCTATAATAAAATTGAATTTGAACCTTACAAAGAAGAGATCGATAAATTCAAAATGAAGTTCATTTATGATAAAATCTATGGTGAAGAAGTTAAAGAGAATGTATTTTATGGGTTCTTTGGATTCGTTGATACATTTAAAGGAAATATCGAATCGAAAGAAGGCAAGCACATTTTCGATTTCTTAGGCGCAGTATTCGAATCGGGTATTAGCAAGGATAATAATAAAGTTGTAGAAGCAAATAAGGAAGATCAAGATGATGCCCCTGCTAAACCTCAGGATAACGTTGATTAGTTTTTGTTCGAAGCATAAATAGTAATATACAACTTGAAAAGTCTACGAAAACAACTGCAACCCTAGCCTGTATTTGGTATAATTATATCTTTTAAATGAAGAACATCTACAAAAGTTAAATAATCAATACAATATATATTAGTAATATATAAATTTATGAAAATGATATTATGCAATTAAATTGATATTCTATGATATCTAAATTTTTTTTTAATTTTCTGGTTTTTCACTTTCCAAGCATACGAAACAAATAAGCAATAAAAATCAAATTAAACTAAAGCCAAGTAGAGAGATTGTTTGATGAAGCTTGTTGAGCTTGCGGATTTTGATTATCATTTATACGACGGACAACCTTAGGTTTTGAATCATCCTGAGAAGGACTATTAAAGCGTTGGTTACTATTAACATTTGAATAATTTTCGGGCATTCTTCTAACTTTCGGTTTCTGTTGGTACATAGGATTCAATTGTTGTTGTGGGGATTGCGAGTTATATGGCACAGAACCTGGTTGCTGGACCGGTTGATTTTGAGATGGGGGAGTACGGTGCATGTTTTGAGGTATAGCATTTTGTTGATTTATATCTTGTGGTGGTAATTGTGGTTGTTGTTGTATCTGTTGCTGCTGCTGTTGTTGTTGTTGTTGTTGTTGTTGTTGTTGTTGTTGTTGTTGTTGCTGGTCATTGTTATTTTGTTGGTCATCAGTTATCTGTGATTGTTCCCTTTGTTTTTCTTGTTGGAATTTGTATAACGTCCAATCGAAAACATAATCGTATCTATAGTTTTCTCTTTTGAACAAATCTCTGAAAATTTTCCTTAAGTATGGGTAGTCAGGCTTATCATCGAATCTCAATGTTTTAATGTAGTTCATGTAATCCAAAAATTCTTTTGGTAACCCCTTCGTTAAAATATCATTTGGGGTAGTCATCTTCTTTTCCATGATTCTATCGTACTTTTGCCTTTTGGTAGCAGCCTTTAACCCCTGCCATGGTAATGAGCCTCTGCAAAAGTAAATTAACACGTAACCCAAACTTTCCAAATCATCTCTTCTCAGCTGTTCGATCCCCAAGTGAGTGTTAACGGATGCATATCTGGCAGTACCGGTCAAGTTCTTATTTTCTCTATAAGGAATATGTAAATGAGTTCTTGGATCTCTATATTTCTTGGCCAAACCGAAATCGATAACATTCACCTGTGATCCCCTTCTACCTATACCCATCAAAAAGTTGTCTGGCTTGATATCTCTATGGATGAAGCATCTGGCGTGAATGTATTCGATTCTGCAGATCAACTGGTCTGCCAACAACAATACAGTCTTGTATGTGAACTTTCGATTACAATAATTGAAGAGATCTTCCAACGATGGTCCCAATAAATCAATCACCATCGCATTGTAGTCGCATTCAGTACCATACCACCTAACAAACGGAATTCCTACCCCTCCGCTCAATGCTTTGTACACCTTAGCCTCATATTCTAATTGTGGATGCTTTGCTTTGGTGTTCTCTAATTTGATGGCAACCTCTTCGCCCGATATGATATTTGTCCCTAAATAAATATCTCCAAACGACCCCGACCCAATCTTACGTCCAATCCGATACTTCTTGCCCACTCTTAAATCCATTTCTAGTTGTTGTGATGTTGATCCTGTTAATTAATCACACGAAGCAATTTTAACGTATACGTATTAAATTTTTATAATTTAGTACTCTCGAATCAAGTATTTTTATCGATATACTTGTCTTCTTGTATCGTACCGTATGATATAGCTCAATACAATATATTAATTAGATTATATACTATCTACCCGCTGGAAACTACGAAACAAGAGAAATTTGATTTCTACTTTGATGTTAAAACACAAAGTGTCACAAAACACTCAAAAAAAAATTATTCGTCAAGTTTACACAAAACTTCATACACTAGCAAAGGCTGTACCTGGAACTTGATGCAAAATAATGGTGTTTTAGATAAATAATATAAATTAACAATTAAAACAAGAGGTATATATATACTGCATAAGACATGTAACAGTAAGAATTACTATTGTTAGACAAAATACTCAAAAGAGTCTATATTAGGGGATCAGGAAGTTATTTTGCGGCAGAAGACTTCTTGAATTTTCCTAAAAATCTCTTGAAGAAAGCATCCTTCTTCACTTCGCTGTTAACATTCTTGGAGGCCTTTTGAACATCGGCTTTGGCGGTTTCGCCCTGCGAGGCCAAGTCTGGTTTGGCGGTGTCTTTAGCACCTTCAGCACCTTCGGCACGGGAGATACCCGCGTCGTCGTTGACTGCTTCTTGGAGTCCTAATGGAGAACCTGCAGCGGAGTTTTCTTCACCAGCTGGTACAGCTGGTACGTCTTCTGATACTGGCTCAGTTACTTGTGGAGCAGCTTCGGTTTGTGGGTTAGTGTCTGGAACTTCAGATCCTGTAACTACAGGTTCTGGGTTTGCTTCAGCTTCTGCGAACGCAGGTTCTGGAACTGCTTCGGATTGGTCAATTGTTTCAGTAGGTGGAACTGGTTCGGTAGCATTGGCAAGTTCAGTGTCTTGGACGGCCGAAACGTCTTGGGTAGGCAATTGACCCTCGGAGGCATCGGTTTGTGCGACGGCTTCTTGAGCAACTGGGTCGTTACCTTCTTCGATAACGCCTTCTTGTTCGGTAGCACCAGTTTCTAATGGCTCTTTGGTCTCCTTGACTTCAGGTTCCTCTGCACCTGTGGCTGTTGTTTCATGGCCAGTGACGTTCTTGGAATCATCCTTGGCATAAGAATCGTTGATAAAAATTCTCGACGTTCTCTTTAACTTATCTTTAATACCCATTGTCGGTTATGTTTCTAATCGCTTTCAATATAATATAAACACTAATTAATAAAAAGTGGGTTTATATTTTTGGTTCTGACTTCTTGAGCATATTTTATTTTTATTTATGGCCACCGATAATAATGACCAAACTCAAACATTGGCCAGCCTGCTAACCAATTGGCTCAGTTTGATTATTTACGTCCCAATCCAGAAATTACACGATTGTATTCACGTCTCTCTCCCTGAGCCAGGCTGTACCACATCAGCATACCATTTACGTCGTGTCGTTCGATTATTACTTGACTACAATTGAGGCATAACTAATTCTGGTATCACGCTAAATTCACGATTCTTTCAATTCTTATGTATGTAGACGTCATGTAATGTACCTTCTAATAGTACTACCACCGCAACATACGGCAACCTCATCCCGTATTCGATCATTTACTCTGCTCAAGCCGCTTATACTATGGTAGAGCCGTTTCCGTTTAAACGGCTGAACGACGCGGCTTATGTAATTATGTCTAACGTTTATTACGCCAAATGCATACCATATGATACATGATACAATAGTAATATGTGTAATAGTGCCAATTAGCAAAACGTATGCATATCAGTTCATTACGAATGTATATGAATGCAAGTCAGAATAATTTCATGAAACAAGCAGCGAAACTGATGCCTCGGGCGTAGGATTCAATTGCCTCGTGTGACAATTTTTGCTCGGTCATGAATTTGGGTTCGGTGTGGATCCGTCCTGGATCCGTCCACAGAAACCACAACAGAAGAATCCGGGAGTCATGAGGAGTAAATGGTGTATGGGGTTTTTCGGTTTGAGGTCTTACGTGTGTTTGGGACTCCCCTAGGGCCCAAAGGGATATACAATTCGTACAATACGATGCAGCCTGCCAAATGAGCAGATTCTTCCGGGATCCGTCTATCTACAAGGTAGAAATTTACAATAGAGGTGAATTGTGCTGCATGGTACAACCTGCCCTGGCTTTAATTATGCACGGGATTAGTCCACAATGCTAGTATGGGAGGCTGGATGCTTATCAAGTACCAGAAGTCACGACCGGTCGCGGATATTAATAGCTTACAGGGATTCCGGGATTCTAGCTGCAAGGTGGCATACCAAATAAAACCGGTCGTGTTGGCACATTTTGTAGTGACGACGGTTCAATTATATTGGTACGCTCAATATAAAGTCAGGCTCTAGAGACTAATTTGAATCTACTAAATCATGTAAAAGTGGTGTGGTCCTATGCCTCAGAAACCCGTCTTCAGCCATTCCTCCCACCGGGAATACCGTGTCGTAGTGATATGTATGACGTGATTGCATCGGTTAGCCTTGTATTCTGTAGGGAAAGGACAATCGGGGATGTAGCTGGCTATTCTCATCTGCGTCGAGCATCGCGATGAGCAGAGAGAATACTTTTCCGCCTTTAGTACTTCCTAATCCGGATATGTTCGTGACGAAAGAATTTCGATATTTTCTTAAAGCCACTTATCGCCATTATAACATACCTGGTCGTATGCCTCCGACCCACCGTCCCTCGTCTACTAATGGGTATATACGTTTGATTGCAAAATCTATACCATGAAATATGTATTGTCGTGTGTTTACCCATTTCTCTCTATATCGGTTATATACACTCCTGGATAACATAAACATAAACAAGACTAACCACAATAAGCTGATCGGGTTACATCAACATAGAGTGAATTATATGCCTAGGAGTATGACTGCGTCATCAAGTCAGCTTAAACGGATAGAGACTCGTATAGAGAGTTTATCGGAATCGTTGTCCAAGTCGAATGCACGTAAACCACTTGGTAAATTTCAGCTAAATACATTCGATAACAACAAGATCACCAAGCTCCAAAATGAGAAAGTGAGACCTCTGAAAAGCTCCCATATACCAGTCAAACTGCCAATACGAAAGAAAGGGCATTCTCCAGCACAGGTATTACAAAATGAGCGTATGGATACAAAATTGTTGTTACAGAAATTGCCTTCGGCAAGCAGACATATGACATTGGATGATTTTGAAATTGGTAAAGTACTTGGTAAGGGAAAGCTAGGAAAAGTGTACTGTGTTAAACATAAAACATCCGGATATATAGCAGCATTAAAGGTAATGGCCAAAAAAGACCTTATAGACTTGAAGTTGGAAAAGAACTTTCGTCGGGAAATCGAAATACAATCGAATCTAATTCATCCCAAAATATCACGGTTATATGGCTTCTTCTACGACCATAAAAACGTTTATTTGATATTGGAATACTCCATTCACGGTGAGTTGTACCATCATTTAAAGGTTCAGAGAAGATTCAATGATGCAACCGCTTCACATTATATTTATCAGGTAGCATTGGCACTCGACTATTTACATACAAAACACATCATTCATCGGGATATCAAACCAGAAAATATATTGCTATCAACAGATAACTGCATCAAGTTGAGTGATTTTGGATGGTCAGTCAAGAGTCTGCCCAGCTCCAGTACCAAAAGACTAACTATATGTGGCACATTGGATTACTTGCCCCCAGAAATGATTGAATCTAATGAACATGATTACACTGTTGATATTTGGTCTTTGGGTATCCTTTGCTACGAGTTTCTCGTTGGGAAACCTCCATTTGAAGAAATTGATAAAAACTCGACCTATAAACGTATTGCTAAAGTTGATTTAAAAATACCTAGCTTCCTCAGCAGTGAAGCCACAGATTTAATTTTAAGATTGTTACAAAAGTCACCTAAAAAGAGAATAACATTAGCCGAAGTTATGAATCATCCTTGGATCATGAATAATCAACAGTATTGGCCTAATGAAAACTAATCAAAATAGTTTGCATGCTTTCCTCCAATCAAGTAGTTTAACTTCCGCATCTCAAATTTCACGATAGTATATATATTGAGTTAAATATTAAATATACTCCTTTTGCATCCTATACATTTGTAAAGATGGCAGGCTTTTTATGTGTCGCCTCGTATCATATTACGAGTTAATATTTATTTATATATAGCTAATATACATAATCAGGTCTGCTGTTGTTGCTTTTGTTGTTGCTGTTGTTGTTGCGCTCTAGCTTGACGCTGCTTCATAAGCATCATTTGTTGTTGTTGCAATTTCATTATTTGTTGTTGGAACAATTGTTGCTGCATTGTATTATGCTGGGAAGTAAGTAAAATTGCTTTCAGCGGCGCTCTTACCAGGTACATTTCTCCGACAATGGATGAAATGTTCTGCGTTAAAGAATCCCCATTACTTGTGCCTTGGTCGACATTTACTAACGCACAACGACCTTGAAGTCCGCCCATAGATCCTGAAATGGCTTGGTTTGCTAATGTCAGATCACTTGAAGAATTACTGGCAGAACTATTACTTGTAGTATTGTTATTACCAGTATTGATTAATGCATTAGCATATGCTTCTCTCATATACAAGAATTTATGACGGTTTCTAGTAGGCAACATAACTTTTCTTTCTAATGGTATAGGATAATTTTTTGAAACTCCCTCTAAGACAAGATGTGTCTCTTCATCAGCATCCAATACCTTATTGTACATGCCATTGGATGCCATACCATCTTCATCGTTTTCGTTTCCTCCGTTAAACGCTGCATTTTCCCTTCTTTGAACTGCAAGTGCATTATTTGCTGCCAACTTGGCTTGATTTCGTTTCTGATATTGTTGTAACAAGACGTCATATGGAGCACTTCTGCCCAAGACTGCTCTCTTGGCCCCCATAGAATGGGTTTTACACGTCAAGGATCTTGCACAGTACCCACCAGATGGTAATGGAACACCACATTGTTTTTCAACATCAACTGGTCCCTTAGGTTTAGTCAGGTTCTTAGGTTTTGGTTGTTTCTTTTTCTTCCCAACTCCATTACCAGTACCAGCTGATGACGGAACGGAACTACCATTAGAATTAGCTGCTGCTGCTGCTGCATTGGCAGCTTCCTTCTCCTTCTGGGTCTGTGACTTTTTGTATTTTTTCTTGGGTTTTGCTAAACCATTGGTGGATACCGGCGTACCTGAAATCGGTGTGGTATTTCTTGACGAGTCAGCCGATGAAGGTTCAATATCTAATAATGGATTAGCGGCACCTCTCCCTCTTTTCCGCTTATTAGTGCTATTGTTATAGTTACTGGAACTTGAATCTTCTTCTTGCTGTTTCTTGTGCTTCATTTCCGAACACTTTGAAAAATGGCTCTCTAAACTTTTATCTCCAATCGGTCTGTTACAAGATTTGCAAACTTTGTACTTGATAACTTGTGACAAATAAGAATTATCCAGTGACGACTTATTAATTAAACTTGAAGCTGCTAGAGTATCACCAATATCTGGATTCAAATGCGTATCCAATTTCTTATCAAGATAAACTCCAAAGTCTTTCCACACAATAGGCTTTTTATTTGACTCGTTATTGTTAAGCGAATGTACACTAGCTAAAGATATGGCTTGTTTGGATCTACCAGTGGACATTCTCTTATTATGGAGAGACGACAATACTCTTCTATTATAAATACAATGTTGAAATTAATATATCCCCTTAACTCAACACGTTGATATTAATGAATATTCTCACTTAGGAGTATACTATTAGATTGATCTCTAGAATGAGTCTACCAAGTATATGTCCTGGTATGGTTATATGTTTTAAAAGATACCGTTGGTCAAAAGTTACACAAACTTGCTCATATAATTTTTAACTATAGATTACAAAACTAAAACATTAACATATATACTTAAGACTCCAATATCTGTAGTTTTCTCCCTCGTTTTGATATTGTTAGTAATGGATTTGTTTGGAAGTTTGCCCGTTGGTTTGTTAGATTTTTGTGGTGCTTCTTGAAATGCCTAAAATAGCTCAATAGAGGGTTTGATTTCATCTTCCAGCATCCGACTTCTATAATTTCAAAACAAGCAGGGCATGCAAGAGCTTCGGTTACACGAGGCTTGTGTAATGTCCGCCTTTTTATGATATTGCCGTTCGAATCTTCAGGACTTTCAGAATTCGGCGTAGTATCACTGTCATAAATATGAGAATTTTTGGTGATAAGATATCTGCCGTAACAAACACCTTCAGGAGTCAAATAGTTATTGGAAAAAATTCCATGTTCTAAAGTTAGATGGGACAAATAGCTAGAATTCTTGAATGGAAGAAACTTGACTTTCTCACAGTAAGCACACATTCCACATTTGCTTTCATTAACTAAGTCACCGTGGTCGTCTAGTTCAAATCTGTAATACTGAGGTTCATAAGGATTATTAAAATCATAAATCGAGCTCTTTTTGTAAACAATGTTTGTTATTGTCCCGTCTAACTCACTAACATCTCTAGGATATTTGACCCTTTGCCATAATGTTGACATGGGAGGCGGTTGGATTATCAGAGAATTCGTCTTTATAAGCTCGATTAATTTCACTTCTGTGGATTGTTTTGCGTTTGGATTAATTGCTTCGTTCGTCAAATTATTATTCATCACCGGTGCACCAATTAGTCTTCCTGCATACCCATTGTAGTCGATGGTGATAGAGAGACATTGTATGCTTGATTCTTTGATTGATAGTTTGATGCGATCGTTAGCAAAAGTCAATCTAAATTTATCAACGATAAATTTTGGTATCATATTTGTACTTTTTCTGTCTCTCTTGATCTTATAGTCTTCTGTTGAAAATAATCCTTGTTTCAATTTTGGTACCGGGGAGAACTCAACCTGCTTCTCGTTATATTCATTAGTTGCTAAGCTTTCTATAGAGTTCGTCTTTGAATTTGTCATCTTTATTTGATTCATATATTGTTTCTGATTGTAATGATAGTTTTTAGGTACCTTCACATCAGTGTCACAATTAAGCTTATTATTTTGGATACCCCAGACCGTCGAAGCGTCCTCAAAGTTACCATCATATATACCTTCGGGTTCGAACACTTCTTTAGCAAATTCATAAATAGTTTGATCATTTTCAAAACTATTCTCTCTTTCTTTAGACTCTTCCCGATACCCATCATAGTTAGACATGCCTTCAAGTAATGAGCGTGGATTAGAACCACTCGACAAAGATGGCTGCGAAATTTCCTTTTCTACGTACATTGAAGGTAATGTAGAATTATCCAAGGCAGGAATCATCTCGTTCAGGATAGCTGAGCCTATTGAATCATTGGAGTATCCCAACTCGGGATTACTTCCGCTCGTGTATATATTGTGGTAGCTATCAATCCCTGTAGAAATTAACTTGAGATCGTCTGATTTTGGAAATGTTCCAAATTGCAAATTTGCATTTTCAGCAATTTTGGATATAGAATCGAGCTTTCTTTGCTTCGACCCATTAATACTTAAGTGATTTGGATTTTGTATATTATTGTTCATCATCATTATTTGACTTTGAATATAATCAAAATGTTCCATATTTGTTAAGTTTCTGTAAATTTTGCAAAAGTAATGATAAAACCTAATTCAAGGTAGCTACTATTAACATTACAACAGAATAAAATGAAACCATTCTGAATATTCGTTTCTTTATATTGATAATTATTTAACCAAATCATCTTTCTTGGTATGCTGTATTGCAACAACATTTATAAAAAATGAGTCCATGTCATTCTCAAATGAGCTCACATAACCTTGGTTGAACGATACATTTCACAAGCATAACAATCTATAAATATACACCACTACTTCTATACTAGGACATATATCTTCTTATTCTGTCTTTTAAATCTTTTTCAAGTACTACTAGATGATAATCACTGAATGCTTTTATCTAATCGTGTATATAGATATTTCATCGCAGCCTTTTTTTTTTCTAATTTTTCACTCCATATATTTGATCCAATTGTAGTCTCCAGAATATTAATATCTTAATATTAAGGATATTAATATTAATAATAACGGAATGTCATTAGGAAATACTGTCCTTGCACTCTGTTGCATGCTATACCTCCTTTCTGGGGGAAGATGGTCTATAGTGATAGCTGCTGGTACTTTATCTTTGATGTATTCTAAGAACAAACAGTCTTCTCAAGTCATTTCGAAAAGCATTTCTGAAGACAAAGCAGTTGATAAAGAAAGTAGTAAGCCTTCTCCGATATATGCAGTTGACTTCACTTCGACTTCATTTACTCCTGAAAGTACTACAAATATTCCTGAAAATAAGTCCCGAAGCGTCAAGCCTATTTCGTCAATAAGATCTAGAGGTAGAAGATCACCCAAGATTATTAAAGCCAATAAGCCGATAACCAACAACAGCGAACCAGCTTTGACTAGATCTACAGTAAATTTACTTGACTCACAGATATATATCTTTTATACCACCTTGACGGGATCGTCTCAAAGAGTTGCCAAAGCTTTGTATGAGAAACTTGAAAATTTACCAAATTTGATTAATAAGCCCAAATTATTAAGTCTTGATGATGATGTTGACGATCTTGAAGAGTATTTCTTAAAGACACCTGAATCAGAGAAGAATAAGAGTATATATCTTTTAGTTTTACCTTCGTATGAAACAGATTCACCTATTGACTATTTCTTGGAGCACTTGAAAGAAACCTACCAAGATTTCAGAGTGGATAAATATCCTATGAGATCACTTTTGGGATTTGCCGTTTTAGGATTGGGGGATTCGGAATCATGGGCAGGTGATAAATTCTGTTACCAAGCAAAATTAGCCGACAGATGGATGGGTAAATTAGGTGGAAGAAGATTGTATCCTGTTGGGGAGGTTTGTATGAAATATGACGGTGAACCTAAGACGAACACTTGGATTCAAAATTTTGCATCTTTGTTAGCAGATGATGAACCATTTTATCTTGATGCTAATGATGAAATTGACGATAGTGATTATGAAAATGATGATGATGACGAAGACTCAAACACTTTAGTTGATGTGGAAGATATGGGTGATATTATTAAAAAACAAGGCACAAAGGGCTTATCCAGTCAAACAGAAGTAAAACAAATGGTCGCCAAGGATTCCCCAACTTACAAATCTTTGACGAAACAGGGTTATACTATTGTTGGATCACACTCAGGAGTAAAAATATGTAGATGGACTAAGAGTGCCTTGAGAGGAAGAGGTTCTTGCTACAAATTTGCATTTTATGGTATCAAATCACATTTGTGTATGGAAACTACACCATCTTTGGCTTGTTCGAATAAGTGTGTATTTTGCTGGCGTCATGGTACTAATCCGGTAGCAAAGCTGAACTGGCGTTGGGAATTAGACCCTCCAGAAAAAGTCATGGAAGGAGCATTACAAGGTCATTACCAAAAAATTAAACAAATGAGAGGTGTTCCAGGAATTCAAATGGATAGGTTTGATGAGGCTTTTAAAGTTAAACATTGTGCATTATCATTAGTCGGAGAACCTATTTTCTACCCTTATATTAATGAATTTGTTGGCATGTTACACGAACAACAAATTTCATCATTTTTAGTCTGCAATGCTCAACATCCAGACCAACTTGCAAAATTGAATAGAGTTACCCAATTATATGTTAGTATTGATGCACCTACAAAGACAGACTTAAAGAAGGTCGATCGTCCGTTGAACAGCGATTTCTGGGATAGGTTGATGTCATGCTTAGACATTTTGCGTACCACTCAATCTCATCAACGTACCGTCTTCAGATTGACTTTAGTTAAAGGTTTCAATATGAATGATATCTCGAGTTATGCTGATATGGTTATAAGGGCCCAGCCTTCTCAAATTGAAATTAAGGGTGCTACTTTCTGTGGATCTTCAAATAGTAATGGTAACCCATTAACTATGCAAAACATTCCATTCTACGAAGAATGCAAGCAATTTGTTATCAGTTTATCAGAAGACTTAAAATCAAGAGGATATGATTATGAAATAGCTGCAGAGCATGCACATTCATGCTGTATCTTAATGGCCCACAAAAGGTTCTACCGTAACGGAAAATGGCACACTCATATTGACTACCCTAGGTTTTTTGAATTATTAGAAAGCGGGGAGGAATTCAATGATGTTGATTACATCAAGGAGACCCCTGAATGGGCAGTATGGGGTTCTGAAGAAGCTGGGTTTAATCCAGTCGACACGAAGTTTGACAGAAAAGCGGAAAAGATGAAAAATAGGTTGGAAAGAGAAGAAAAAGCTAAGAGGGTGCTTGAACAACAAAAAGTTCATTAATTTTTATAATCTCTATATAGATGTATATATAGTTCATATCAATAAAGTATTCAAATACTAAATATTGCAATGGACTATGTAATATTATAATATAATGTATACAACAAAATCAAAAATCACTCAGTGTATTTAAAACGAGCGTAATATTTCGACTTCCAAATGCTGAATTGAACACATTCCGGTAATTTCATTTATCAATTGGATCATAAGATACTTAAATCGACATTCATGTCAAAGAAATTAGGCAATAATTCGAAGAAGATCGCGTTTGTCCATCCAGATCTTGGAATTGGGGGAGCTGAAAGATTAGTCGTTGATGCAGCAGTAGGTTTACAAGAACTTGAAAATGAAGTCACAATTTACACGTCTCATTGCGATAAGAAGCATTGCTTCGAAGAAGTTAGTTCCAACTTATTAGACGTAGAGGTCTATGGAGACTTCTTTCCAACTAATGTTTTGAAGAGGTTCCACATTCTATTTGCTATTATCAGACAATTTTATTTGGTGCTAGCATTAATATTTACTGGTAAAATAAAACAATACGACTATTTCATAGTTGATCAACTATCCTTTTGTATTCCATTATTATGCTGTTTCAGTAGACCTGAATGCAAAATTTTATTCTACTGTCATTTCCCAGATCAGCTATTAGCATTAAAAGGCGGATTTCTTAAGAGGTTCTACAGGATGCCTTTTGATCTCATTGAGGAATGGACTACGGGAATAAGCGATCAAATAGTGGTTAATTCCAAATTTACCAAAGGTATTTTCCACAAAACATTTAAGGGGTTAAAAAATATTGAGCCGGGAGTTATTTATCCATGTGTTGACCTTAATTCAGCGACTGATACTGAAGAGGACAAGTTGATGGATGAAGAGGTGAATGAATTCTTTAAGGGCGGTAAGTTTTTCCTTTCAGTTAATCGATTTGAACGAAAGAAGAATATTGGTTTAGCTATTCAATCATTTGCTAAGTTTAAGGCACAATTACCCAAAAATGTTTCGGAAGATAATAGAATAAAACCACGATTGGTGGTCGCAGGCGGATTTGATCCAAGGGTACTTGAAAATGTGGAATACTTGCAAGAGTTGAATGGATTATCTGAACTGTTGAACTTGAAATGTTTCACTATTCGTGGCAAATTGCTTATAATACCACCTGCTACTGACATATTATTCTTACCATCAATTAAGTCATCATTGAAGAAATCTTTAATTAAAAATGCTGAATTATTATTATATACGCCTTCTTTTGAACATTTTGGAATTGTTCCTGTTGAAAGTATGCTATTCAAAACTCCCGTGTTATCGGCTAATAATGGTGGTCCATTAGAGTCGATTGTTCATTTTACTTCTGATAATATAGCAACAGCAACTGGCTACTCTCAAGAACCTAATGATGAATTGTGGTCAAAAACAATGCACACATTTTACACTGAATTGGACGAAGCAACAAAGTTGAAATTGGGGGAAAATGGGTTGACCAGAGTTCATGAATTATTTCTGAGACACCAGATGAGTGAAGCGTTTATGCAAAATTTGATTCAAAGTAATTCAAAGGATGAAGAGAAGGGAATTTTATATGGTATCTTAAAAATGTGGAGAATTGAATTGTTATTTGTTCTTATTAGTTATTATTTGGTGAGATTATATAAATAGAATAAAAATGATATAGATCGCTATTTAAACATCTCTTTAATCGATCTCCAAAGATGTAATTTCTCAGGTACTCTTTGCCTTGCACCAGTGCCATTTGCAGAATTGCTGCTACCACCACCCCCACCATTATCAAACAATCCAAACATACTTTCACTTTTATTGTTCTTTAGATTTGACAGTCTCTCTTTTGCAGTCTTCTCATTTTCGTACCATGCCAAAGCTTGAGTACGTAAAGTTGAAACTGTTCTATCATACAGGTTACGTAACTCTACTTCAGGCCTCAATTTAAATTTGTGGATACTAGAAGAAGGAGATTGCAAATTGTAATCCCTTATCAAGTTATTTAATGATTTAGTTTTCTCGACAATGTAGGGTAATTGACGAGAATGAAACTCGTTATCATAGTGGTTTGGTGGATTTCCACTGATTTTTTCTATTTTATCCAATACTGAATCTCGAGATACGGACGTGGGTTTTAAATTATAAAATAAAGCTTTAAACCATTCACCATCCATATTTTTTCGGAAATCAATGGTTTGACGATCTATGCTTTGTTGGCTGTCTATCCAAGGATGTAAAATCTCTTGCTTTTGTAATATATGGTTCATGAAATAATTCGAGTCAGTACAGTTTCTCAAATGTTCTCTATCCAAAGGCTTGCCTCTTACGCTAGACATGTCGCTAGTATCATGAAATTGTCCCGTATCGTGATTGATGCTAGCATTTATCTTCGCATCCGCCAATGTATTCGCCATTCCAATTAATGTATGGGGTGAAGATGAATTAAGAAACACAGAAGGACCTAATAATTTCTCCTTATAGAGCTCTCTAAATTTATCTTCCTCTTTTTTAGTATTGCCAATTTTATAGTCCAAACTAGATTCTTTGGCATTTTCAATCCTTTCTTTAAAACTCATCGGTGGAGTGATAATAGTTTTCTTGTACTTGATTGGAGGGGGCTTCAGATCAAGTAGCATCCGTAGATTAACATCGTGAACTGATTCCGTTCCATCCCAAGGCTTGTTGGTCACCGTATCAGCGATATCTTTTGCATGCCTATTACGATTGAGTAGTGATTCATTTTTCAAATGCGATAATTCCTTCTGGTATGTGGCCTTGAATTGTTTATCAGGATCTGAAGAATACTTGTTATATAGTTTTGTCAATTGGGGATCCTTGCTGATAAATGATGGCGATATCTCCGAGAGTTTACTCTCCAATATTTGGGTGAACCGTTGGACTAGAGCAGAATTATCGTCATCCTTATGCTCTGGTGCATTCTTTTCTTCCTTTTTTTGGGTTTTAGGAGCCTTTGAATACCTTCTAAGCCAAACACGTCTAGTACAACCCTCTATCTGTTTTCTTATAATCATTGCCCTTATCATACGAACACTTCCTAAGGCTAAATAAACCACTAATTAGGTCCAATTTAATGAAGCTGCAATCACGTGACCAATAATTATGGCCTTGATGCCGTCAACTGTAGTAATTCCTGGGACACAGACCGAACCAGCCTGATGGTCTGGATGTAAAGTCTACTGATGAATATAGAAACATATACGAACGACCGCTGTTCTTGATTTCGCCAGATAGCATCTAGGTGATAACTTTACTCCCCACTTGGGTTATCTCCATTGCTACGGATCATTCCAAGTGACCCCAAATCAACCCCAATCATGCCGATTCATTACTCTACATGAGAATATTGCACATGTTCGTATATATTCTATACTAAAAAACCCTCTATAAACTTGTACCTTCAGGTAACTTCAGAAATGAACAGTCCGGCCGACATCTCCAGACTTATTGTGGTAACGATTTACGTACCAGTGCTAACAACAGAATGTTGTATGATAATTGGACGATTATTCCATTAAAATCATCGTCTCAACAAAAATTATAAACGACTTATACGAGGGCACTAAAGTGCGTAGAACACCAATACTCCGCACCCTAATACAATTGTCATCAAGAATAATAATTTACATACAAAACCCATCACATATTCTCTCTTCCCCCCAGCAGTCATAATAATCTGCTTCTCTAAGTCCACGTCATCCATGAGCTTGATTTTACCCTTGTAGGCATCTCGGTTGGTATTTGTGGCTGTGCGAGAGTCGTTGTCGATTAATTTGTTCAAATGATCGTCGTTCGTGGACTCGGTAGAACATACCGAAGATATCGATGCAGAATGATTTCTCTTATTATCCGTAGCTATAGGAATTGTATGACTTGTGGATCTTGCTCTTGTCATGGATGGCTTGAATGGAGCATTTGTAGTGTCCACCGTGGGTGCAAACAGCACCGATGGTGTTCTTTGTGGTCCAGTATTTTGTTTGCTATCTTTCATTGTAAGACAATTATTGTATATCAAGATTAATAAATACAAATTTTCTTTAAACTTGTTAATATCTTGAACGATCAACAAAGATTCTTAAAATCGAACTATTACCTAAAACGGGGATATTCGTGGTTTATATATTGACATCTAAAATATAGAAGTCACTTCCCCAGGCATTCTTGGTTACGTAGTCATGGTGTGCTCGCTTCCAACCTTATACACATGTATGCTTACTGGTACAAGGCTGTTACATGGAATGTACCGAGAAGAACAATAGAAGATTAGCTAAGGAGGTGGCTGTACCATTCACAGTTTTATAGGAACCCGAAGAAATGTGTCTACAAATGGACGCAAGCTATCTCTTTAGATCTCGTTGATCTCGTCAACAATCATATTTGTTTACGTTTCTGCATCTAGACCAATAACAACGTGTAGCTTGTAGGTAAAGAAGGAAGGTGCGCTGTATCGTGTAACTAACCACCCGGGACTACTAGTTGGAGTTATAACAACAAACCATGCATACAACATCGCAGGGTCGTGGACGAGGTTAGAGTGGTCTATAATAGTTCTAGTCCACGATGATGAGTGTTGATAGCAATTTGGAACTGGTAGTGTTGTTCTAGATATAAAGGGAACACCAGCAAATATTTGGTCACCGGCGATGCTTATGCGGGTTCTGTCGCAGCAAGGTATTTAGTGGGCCTACGGCCACAATAGTCGACCATTAGCGATGTGTTCTTGTGAATGCGCGCCTAAAGAATTTTTTCTAGGGGCAGACTGGGGGCCGCCTGGGGGCGGTCTCCCCCTAGCATTTAGTCTTACTAGGCCCACTAATTGCACCCTGTAAGCTGCGAGTGATTCCTTTCACAATGCGTCCGTATGCGCCATGTTGTAGACACATGATAGAACCACTGGCTCGAAAGATGGTAACCATAGCAGCAGGCCTCTGGTGGACCCAGAACTCAGAGTATTTTATTGAGGTTGCATTCTCAGGAGGATATTTGGTCAGTTAATCCGGCTTTCGTGGAGTGCAAGGGTCACAAGTCGTCTGGGACCCACTACCGATGAAATTTTCGTTGGTGCGAATTGGACGAGTTTGTGTAACTTTGCCCGTTCTGATTCGTTTTTGATAATAAACTGAAGCCAACAAGCTTAATTACGTACTGGCTTACACCATATAAATTTATATACTATTTTGCTTCAATGTGGTTATTCGATTGGTGTATGTATTATTACCATAGTATAAGGGGTGTTTGTAATAGATTATATTAACACGAGCATAGTTCAAGATGTTTTAGCATCATTAGGGTTATGGAACAAACATGCCAAATTGTTGTTCTTAGGTTTAGATAATGCCGGTAAGACTACGTTATTACACATGTTGAAAAATGACAGATTGGCTACATTACAGCCTACTTTGCATCCTACATCAGAGGAATTAGCTATTGGATCAGTTAGATTTACTACGTTCGACTTGGGTGGGCATCAACAGGCCCGTCGTTTATGGAAGGATTACTTCCCAGAAGTCAACGGGATTGTTTTCTTGGTTGATGCGGCTGATCCAGAAAGATTTGCAGAATCGAAGGCTGAATTGGAATCGTTATTCAAGATTGAGGAGTTGGCCAGCGTTCCATTCTTGATTTTAGGTAACAAGATTGATGCCTCTTCTGCTGTCGGTGAAATGGAATTGAAGTCTGCCTTAGGATTATACAACACTACAGGTAAGGACACTGGTAAATTACCTGAAGGCCAAAGACCTATCGAGGTTTTCATGGTTTCGGTCGTTATGAGAATGGGTTACGGAGACGGTTTCAAATGGTTATCTCAATACATTTGAGCGTGTACCTGGACGTTGTTTTATCATATAGCCTAATAAATGTAAGTAAGTATTGTTCTGTAGACATGTGGCCATCGATCTTGGCTCTTATTTGAACTGGTCTTCTGTTATGAAGCAAACGATATAGATCAAGCAAATACCTTGCAATATGCTGAATGCTTGCTACTTGTTTGATAAGTTTCCTCTTTAAATGATTGAATTGGTACAGATATACCTTCTTCACATAGAAGAGCATTGACTTTTCTCTCAACTTTTGCGGAAGCATCTGTACTATGCCAAAGCAATTGCAAGTACTTCTCCATTCATTTCCACTCTTTTTAAGCTAGCATCCTTTACTGGAAACTGCATTACAATATCTGGTTCTCTTGTTGCATCCCCAAACCTTTACACTAGAAGCACAGGTGATGAGAGTGATTATATTACCTCTATTCGTCCATGAATACTCATATTACTAACTGTAGCAAGTATTTCTTTATGCTATCATGATGATCATTATTATATTACATTTAGCATCACCGCTGTCCTTATCTTGTACTAGTTTGCTGTTTGTCTCTGATACTGTATTATGTAACATGCCAGCTGCAATATTTCTCTTTGAGTAAGTCCTCGCCAATAGATAATTGGCTCAACCTACAGGCACTATGAATACAAATCGGGGCATACTCCTACCGTTAAATAGTTTCATTCAACAAATCTACAGTATACTCAAATTCATCTATCTCTTCATAAAGGGGATAATGAAGAGCATATGCCACATTGACAGCCTGATGCCATCTAATTAATGAATATCATGGTTCGAGGGAACCGTACCTTCTAATCTGAACCAAATTTGCACCCTTTTTGATAGTGACACAAAATCATTACCAAAAATATCACACGTGATTAATCCCATCGAGATTTTTTTCTTACCTTATAAATCGATGGAGCTTCCCTTTTGCCTACCGCTATAGCTCTCTATATCTTAGATTTATTATAGCAAATAATAGTAATATGAGTGATATTGGAGGTAATAAAGGTGCGTTACACCCGGAACCAAAGAAATGGAAGATTCCAAAGGGTCCAAAGCCAATTCTGCATAAAAATAAGAACACTATTGGTTTGGGTAGGACAATTGCAAACCAAAAGAGGGCAGAGAATAAGATCTCTTTCTTGCCAGATGGTGAAATGAGATTCACAACTGATAAGAGGGAAGCTGATTGGGTGAAGTTGAGATCTGTGACACAAGAAAATGCTTTAGATGAATTTTTAAATACTGCTGAGTTAGCTGACACAGATTTCACAGCAGAAAAGAATCAGCAAGTCAAAATCATTAAAATAGGAAATACTTCTATTGTTAATCAAAATGGGTTATTGACCCAGGAAGAAACATTGGAATTACGTAGAAAGCATAAAATCTTTGAGAATAAGTTGACAGTTCCAAGAAGACCACAGTGGAATAAGAATCAACTGAAGTTAGAAATTGAAAGACAAGAAAACTTAGCTTTCTTGCAATGGAGACGTGAATTGGCATCACTTACTGAAAATAATGATTTATTATTAACACCATTTGAAAGAAATATTGAAGTTTGGAGACAATTGTGGAGAGTTGTCGAAAGATGTGATTTGATTGTTCAGATTGTGGATGCCAGAAATCCATTGTTATTCAGATCTATTGATCTTGAAAAATACGTTCAGGAATTAAGTAAACCTGATGATAATGCAACCAAAAAGAACTTATTGTTGGTCAACAAAGCGGATTTATTAACAAGAGAACAAAGAATTCAATGGTCTGATTATTTTATTTCACAGAATATTAATTACGTATTTTTCTCTGCTTCTAAAGCTAATGAGTTATTAGAAGAAGAACAAGAGAATTTAGAAGAATCACAAAGAGATCCTAATTATACCCCTGAAAGAAAGGTGGAAGATGAACCAGAAGAAGTTGATTCTAAGATAAGGATCTTGACGATTAATGAATTAGAGAACCTTTTCTTGACATCATCTCCATCATTCGAAAAATCAGAAGAATTCCCAGATCGTAAACTTCAAATCGGTTTAGTTGGTTATCCAAACGTCGGTAAGTCATCTACTATCAATGCATTAGTTGGTTCTAAAAAAGTGTCAGTTTCGGCTACTCCAGGTAAGACTAAACATTTCCAAACTATACATTTATCCCCAGAGGTATTGTTGTGTGATTGTCCAGGTTTAGTTTTCCCAAACTTTGCTTACACTAACGGAGAATTGGTTTGTAATGGTGTTTTGCCAATTGATCAGTTAAGGGAACATATCCCACCGGTTTCTATCGTCTGTCACAGAGTCCCTAAGTTCTACCTTGAAGCATTTTATGGTATTCATATCCCAATTCAAAAGGTTGAAGATGGTGGTAATGGTGTATATGCAAGTGCAAGAGAGTTATTAAATGCGTATGCCAGAGCCAGAGGTTTTATGACCCAAGGTTTTGGTAGTGCGGATGAATCTAGAGCAAGTAGATATATCTTGAAAGATTATGTTAGTGGGAAATTATTGTTTGTAAGTCCACCACCAAGAAAGGTAAACGATGATGAGTGGGATTTACCAAGCAACGAAGAAGCTAGAGAGTTAAACAAGGAATTATATTCTTTACGTACATTACCAGAATCAAGACAACACCAAATATTAAGTGCATTGTCTTCCAAGAATGTCAATCCTGAAGATTTTGACTTATCAAAAGGATTAGCTGGCTTAAATTTTTCGATGCATATAGGTGACAAGTCATCATCAGATATAATCGATTCAGAGAATACCAAAAAGAACTCCGGAGCAAGGACCATTTTCTATGGTGGTAAGCAAGCTTCTTTGGAAAGCGCTGGTGATGATTTAGATCGTGAATTCTTCAAGATGAACAATGTTCAAGGAAAGCTTAGCAAGCCTTTCCACGCCGCTAGCGATAATGGCAATGGTAAGAACAAGAAACACGGGAAAAAGAATAAAAAGGCTGACAAGAAGACAAGAGTGGTAGGATACTAATATATATTATTCAATTAATGCACAGTTTTCATGATATCTACATTTGTAATCGTATAGTCGGTTTCATAAGGCTTCATCAACCTCTACATTAATAATTAAATCAATTAAATATTCTATTATTTACATAAAACATAACTAATTTTGTTTGTGAACTCTAAACAAACTAAATCGCTTAGTAAATTCTGAAAGATGGACCCATAGTAGACTTGATAACTAAGGAACCAACATTTTGCCAGTTCTTCTTTAATAAAGAAACTAAGAAGTTAGCTGACATCATAATTTGGTTAACTAAGATATCTTGTTCCATTTCGACGTTACCAATAGCGACGGCTAAACATAAAACCTTCTTCAATTGGAACTTGATGGTGGACTTGACATCAGTGACCTTAGAGTACAAATCATCGTTGTGGGAAACTGGAGTTGGGAACTTACCAGCCTTAGATAATTGAGGACCTAACAATCTTGGAACTTGCTTAATCAAGACTTCGGAAGCAATGAAGGAGTTGTACTTCTTAGTCAACTTCTTAATTAACTTCTTGTTCTTGTTCAATTTCTTCAAGTCATCGACGGACATAGCATCAACACCACAAGACTTAGCTCTGTCGACATCAAAAGCATCACCAAAAATACAGATGGTCATGTTTGGTCTTGGAACTTGAGGTAATTTCAAAGTACCAGAGAAACGCTTATCTCTTTGAGGATCGTAGTTCTTTAAACCAACTTGTAATTCAACGGTTTCTAAGAAGTTTCTCTTCTTAGTTTCGTTGGAGAATTCCAACAATTTTTGAACGTGTTCACGAACAGAAGCAGATGAAATCTTAGACATTATCAACTAAATTATTCGTCTCCCAAAAGGTATTGGTAAATATAACTGATTCGACGAGGATAAAGTTTTAAAAATCGCAAGACTATGGAAGAGGATGTACGAACAAAATATACCATCGTACTGGGTACTAATTGTGAAAAAATTTGATTACACAAAAGCTCGGGCCATCTCGGCTTTGGATAGTGACTGCTGTATTCTATAGCACGTGGTTGAGTTGACATTGTAGGGCCAGACATATAATCAGATGTCGCGTTATAGTTACGACATTCTAGTTGAAATGTCGCAATATGGATTTGGTGTATTTGCTAAATAAAATCATTGATTACACGTTTATGTTAGCCATGAGTAGTGGTAGGATGATGTTGGTACCAAAATTGCTGCTTTTGGGTACCTACTCACCAGGGATATTGAATAGGAAGCTTTTTGTGGGAGTGCGGCGGATTAGTGGGAGTGGAATCAAGCCACTTGCCAGGAACGTTAAGTTGGAACACGAACAATGGAAGGCGAAGGTAGTCGGTCCCAATTCGAAAACCAAGCCGTCGAGACAGGAGCGCATTGATCGGGTGAATATACGCAATCGGAGCAAGCTTCAGGATGCTGATAACGAGTTTGGGATTTTCAATGCAGGTGTAACGAAAGTGCTAGATTTGGGGTTTGTACCGGGAAACTGGAGTGAATTTGCCCGTTATAGACTATGTCAGGTACATGGGATTGACGAGGATAAATTTCACGAGAAGTGCCATATACTAGGGTTTGATATCCTATTTGGTACCCCGCCACTAGGTGTTTCCTCCATGCAAGGAAATATCTTCTCTAAGTCGGCCCATGATCTTATATCGATGCATTTTAAAGATATTGCGTTGAGGAACGCAGTTGAGGCGAAGAATATGAATGACGAGGGAATGGATGAGTTTCAACAATCGTATTATTTCAAAGAGCAAAGTGAATCATTCATTGAACAACAGGTAAGTGACTTATCGGAAGAGTTTGATAAATTGACTGTCACAAAGAACGATAAGGAAAAGGAAGTCGATTACAAACCTGATTTGATTCTTTCCGATTTGTCTGCCCCATTCATGCAAGAAAAAGGTTTTTTTAATAACACGAATTCGAAGCCTTATTTGCGAACGGCGGCCAATCCAATACTAAGCAGGACCATAACGGATGAAGCGAAGGCTGCGATAGACTCAGCTGATGCGGCATTAATTTTAGCCTGTGATGTGTTAAAGAAAGGTGGGACCCTAGTACTAAGACTTGCAAAGGTTGATCCCGATGACGCGGAAATTGCTCTTTTGCATAGTAGGCTTGACAAGGTTTTTAGTCATGTCTACATATGGAATAGAAGTAGCTTATTTGACGAACAAAATTATGTACCACAAGATAAGTTCTATGTCTGTTTAGATAAAATTGATGATGTGTGTGATAAAAAGCAGGTATTTATGATTTAAGGAATATATTGTAGATTAAATAGATACGTATAACAAGTATATTACATTAGCTTCAATACAAGTTATCTAATAACTAGTAATCATATAGAAATAATATCTAATGTCTTACAGCAAGATTTATGTTGAATCAAATATTTATAAAAAACTATGGAACAAAAATTTTAGAGCGGGTGATTGGAATTAAGCATCCTCTTCAACTTCTTCGTCGTTAGTTTCGACGTCATCAGCAGTAGCTTCTTCTTCAACTTCCTTTTCCGAAGTATCAACAATAGCGTCAACTTCTTCGTTCTTATCACCAGTATCTTCGAGATCAATTAGGCTGTCAACCGGCTCAGGCGCAGGTGCAGGTGCAGTGGTCTCAGTAACGCTCAACCCTTCAAAATTGTCAATTAGCCTTTCACTTACTTTCGTCTTATTCTTAAATTCTAACTTTTGCTTCCATAATTTAATCGATTCGTTGACCTTCTCTTTATCGGCAGAATAATTTACTCCAAAGAATGTAGCCTCTGTTAATCTTTCACTCTTTATTAATAATTCTAAGCACTTTTCTTTGTTTCCAGTTATCCACCATGTTTGCAAAGCTATATTATATTTACCCATTGTTTCACATTCTTCCGCCAATTTGACTAATTCTTTTTGATTATTAGAAGAAGATAATAATAATAACAAGGAAGCATGGTCCTTAGCTAGCCAAAAACAGTCCTGGGCTAACTTTATTTGCCATTTAGATAATGCTGAATCACCCAATTTCTTCCATTTGGATGCATTGGCCAAGCTTGTAGATGGATTTTCCTTCTGGTACGTTGATAATAACTCATAAGCTTGCAGTAAATTATTGGTGGAAAGCGATATTTGGAATTTAGAATCAAAATCTTGTGATAAGGAATATGACAATGCTAAGTACCCTAATTTTTCAAAGAATCTTGACAATTGATTTAATTCAGTTTTGCTGAAGCCAGATAAAATATTTGAATATTCGTCCGACAAGTTTTCTTTGCTAATACTAGACAAGTCTGGTACATTCTCACCCGATTCTTCATCTAAAACATTTTCTGTTGCGAATTGTTCTAAGTCACCACGCATTACCAAAGTTTGAAGTTCTAAGACATCAGAATTTACAAACCAAGAAACAACATTGAATGACTTATCAATCAAATATAATTTTCCTTCTTGATTAGCTCTATATCCAACAATATAATACTTATGATCAAAGTGACCTAAGTTAATCACTTCACCACCAACAAAATAATTCAATCTGTTACTTGTAGCTGTAGTATATACAAAAACATCACCAATAAACTTACCCGATAAGATAGACTCAGATGTTGGTAATGTGTATAACACATTAAAGGCTGATTCTACACCTTCTTCTGGATCAAGTTCATCGTTACTTAAAGCCTCTTCAAATAGAGCATGATCATAACTTAAGAAATATGTTTCATCACCAGTTTTGGAACCAATTGCGGCCTTGTTCTCGCCAACATTTGACGAAGTGACAATCGCAAAAAGTTCACCGTTATCAGACCAGACAACTTCCTGAATATCATCATCTAAGTCAACCCTTCTAACTAATTTACCATGTTCCCAATCGTAGAATGATATACAGCCTTCCAGCTTGATACCTAATAAAGCACCGGCAAAAATTTTATCAGCTTGATAGATCAAATCAATTTGTAAATGTTCATCAAAATTCTTAAAAATTTTAACAGATAATTGTGATTCTCTGATAGCAAATGTACAGGCATTTGACAAGTCATGAGAGTTCCAGGAAAAGTCTAATGCTTTACCGTATGTTTTGGATCTCCACGCTAAAGCAGTATAGATGATATATTCACCATCACCACACACAGTAGCATATCTCCCATTTGGTGAATGAGTTAAGGATTGAGGATAAATTTCAATAGACCCTAATTCTCTTTGTTGTAACGGCAATGATTCACCATCCTTCAAGCCTTCTGTTGAATTTGGTTTAATAATTGATTGGTATATTTCTGAGTTCTTTGCATATATCAATTTGTTATTAGAGTCCATAGAAAATAATGGTTCTTCATTACCCAACTTTATAATGACATAACCTGAGTCACAACCTACAGCTATAACATTAGACTTTGATAAGATACCAATACACCATACTCTTTCTAAGCCATAGTTAATCGATTTCTCTAACTTGAAAGTATTTGAATTCCAAAACTTAACAGTACCATCTTCCGAACCAGAAACAATCAATGGTAATTCAGGGTGGAAAATAGCAAACGAAACGTTTGATAAATGTCCCTCTAAAGTAGCAACACAAGATTTGGTTTGATAGTCCCAAATCTTAATCGTTTTGTCATCAGATGTAGTTATTAAGTATGGCTTATCGGCTTGAGGATAGTAATCGACATAATTTACACCCTTTGATTCATGAGCCATTAAGGTGAAATTTGGCTGAGGCGAACCTAACGACCAAATTTTAACGGTTCTATCCAAACATGCCGACGCAAAGGTATTAGGATCCTTAGGATTGAAGTTAACACTCATGACATAATGTTGGTGGCCTTCGAAAATTTGTTCTAATTTCCATGAATTCTCCCAATTCCATAATTTGATAGTTAAATCATCCGAAGATGTCAAAACGTATGGCTTAGATGGATGCACAGAGATGCTTCTGATGTAGTCTGGATGTGCTTCGAATTGTGTCACTTTTTCACCAGTGTTGTAATTGTACACCCTTATTTGGAAATCATCAGATCCAACAATAATCCAATTCTTACGTGCCACGAACTTACCAGTACGGACAGGAAGCTCGGTCACTTGAATAGATTTAACCAATGAATGTGTTGCATATGACCAAATTTCAATTTTACCATTATATAAGGTAGTTAAAATCCATGGCTCTGAAGGATGGAAATCTATTCCTTTGACTCTATCGGAACGAGTAGAAAATTGTTTTACAACGTCCAATTTCATTCTCACGGCCTGGATTGGACTAGTATTTCACAAATTTATATTTAATATAGAGCAATTCCAACTCTAGAGAATTAGATTTATTAGATTAATGTTTGTTTAGGTAGCCGTTGTTGTATAAAGTGAACACGCTGACGAGATCAAAAGTTATATTTTGGTTATCGCACTACTTTCATTATTTGTATAATAATGATAAACTATTTAACCTATACCTATAGAGCTTTTGATGAAGTTAATACACTTTTTCAATACCACTTCTTCTTTCCTCTCGATATGACTTTTCTAAATCACCTAACTGATTAGAGTATTGCATCCACTTTAAGGTAAAAACACCGTTAGAAAATTTCTCTAAAACCGATTTTACGCCATTCTCTCTCATTGATTGCAACCTAGTTTCTGAAATCAAGTCCGGGTTTGTTATGAATAACTCGTCAAGTAACCTCGCAAGTGTTGGGTATGTGCTGGTAGAGTCCTTGTTATCGCGGCTGGAAAATTGTAGGAATTCCAGTGCGGTATCTGATTGCAAGCTCAAATCGAAGTCGGGATCAGACTTGTCTTTGAAGAAAAATCCTGTATTGTTGTACCACGAAACAGATGTTGGTTCATTGTCCCAGTTAGTTACTATATCTAATAATGGTCCCGCAGAGGCGTGACATAATGGAATAACGCCACGACTCATATATTCGACTACTCCGATACCAAAATGTTCATTCCACATCGCATTGAGTCCAAATTTCACCTTTGAAAGCCATACCATTATATCTTCGTAAGAACAGTCTACCACAAATTCGACATATCCATTTAGTTCCAAATCGTCAACTTCTTGTTTCAAGTCATGGAGCGTTTTAGTATCATCTGGAGTACGGCAGGAGCCAAGGAAAACCAATGTGGGTATGTTCTTTAATGGAGTGCCTATGCTAGTTGCATTGACTAAAAACTTTGAGTACTGACGCAATATTAACGAATGACGCTTTTCAGGCCTGAATTGGGCGATAAATAGTAATTTATTTTCTCTGGATCCCAATGTTTCTACGTTCTTCGTTAGCGTTTCAGTTCCACACGGAGGATATAAAATGTCCATCTCGTAGCCTGCTTCATCCTTATTTATTGTCCAGATGTTGGAAATGTGGTTGAATGTCCAAGAGCCATTTGCCAACGTGATATTGACCAAAGACCCCAAATATTTATAGAAGTAAAATACGCCAGACCAGTAAATCAATTTCCCAATAGAAAATACATCGGTCTTGATCTCACTCAATTTGGGCACCCGTATTTGCGATAAGCCCTGGAATTTCAACTTATTGAACATTTCTGGCTGGATGATAGGGTAATGCACGTAGCTCATGATTGGAATCTTCAACACCAAGCTCACCAACAAATAGCTTCCAGGTAACCCAATGGTATCAATCCACACGTCAGGAGATAATTCGAACATCGCCTCCCATGACAACACCATGGACCCAAATAGCTGCCCGATCAACGTGAACCGTTTCCAGTAATCCCCATCGATCAACCGGGCGTATTTCCGCAAATAAACAAACACAATACGGTCTTCGTCCAAACGAGAAATCTGGAACTTGGCCTCCACTTTATCCAAGATCAGCGTGGGGTCGCTTTCGTAATTAGTGGTATATATGGCCACAATATTCCGGTCGCTAGTCGCCAATGTAGCCTGCACCGCCTGCCATAACACCCTCTCGCCCCCACCGCCGTTGTTGGCATACGGATGGAAAAACCCATAGATAATCTTCCGCTGAGGGTCCCGGACATCGCGCTTCTTCATCTCGGCTAGAAACTCTCCCTCGTCGTTTTGCAGGTCCACCAGCGCCACCTTGATCTTGTTATTCACAAAATTAGTGTAAAATGACGGCTGCTTGCTTGCAAGCACAAGCCGCCGCCTGTAACTCGACCTCTTATTCCCAACCTTCAAATATCTCACCATTGGCTGTTCTATTTCCTTCTTTATTTTATCCTGCCAATTCTGCGATGGAACCAACAACAACCGTGGTAATACCGTCGAGACCACCTGCAATATTCCGTATGCAACACATGCTATAACTCCAATGACCACCAAATATCCCATCTCGTCTACTCAGTATCCTTATATATATATTTGTAGCGAATCTGGTCTGTTTTACACCTAGTACACCACTAGAAAGCCATCAAGAGATAAGCAAAGAAGGTGTAGACAGAGCGGCCTGAAAATAATTCCCCACCCCTCCCAGCCAAACATCCTTACATCATATTTGCATCCATACCCCAATCGCCCTGACTTGGGACCATGGCCAACTGCCAGCCGCAGAGATTGCTCAATCGGTCGATTTACTTAGACTTCCCAAAACGGATAAATGGTCATTATATACAGTCCCGTACCATCCCTTCTCTACGCGTATGGAAGAGAAGAAGACGTGAAAGGGTATTATGTATAGAAAAAGGGTTCATTCTAGTGCAAATAGTTAGAATAAGCAGAGATATTGAAAGACGATTGAGGGAAGAGATATGCATATGCTTAGGGAAAATAATAACACGGGAAATACATTTGCAGCTTCGTCACCCAACGATTCGTCTTCACCGGCAGATGTCGACAATTCGATGAATTCAAATGCTGGTACAGGGGTGAAGCCTAAAACTCCGCTAAAGAAGGAAGAATTGGAAAAAATTGCTAAGCAGTTGAAAAAGAAGCTTTCGAAGGCGACAATAGCGGCGAAACAGTCATTGTCACCAGCCAATGTTCGGGTGGGAGCGATGCCCAAATCGAGTCCATTGAAAAATTATAATAAGAATTTTGAGTCGTCACCACACGGAGGAATATTATCATCGTCACCGACACACTTGTACTCGCCGAACGGAAAATCTCCTACGCAGATGAAGAGTCTGGCAGCGGTGTATTTGTCGTCGTCGCCGTTAAAGAGAAGGGCCAGTGAGACGAGCGAGCTTGCAGATTCGCCCACGAAGAAGAAGGGACCCAGAGATAGTGATGATAAGGATGAACGTCAACCACAGATGATTTTGCAGGCGGTGGATGAGACGCCGCTGACTCCACCGAGGAATATGACCACGTTGAAGCCATCACCGTCGTTGACGACGTCCAAACAGCAAATGACGCCGATTTTGCAGAAAAGACGCTCGAGTGTGGGCACTCCAAACGTGCTTTTGCGCACACCTACCCAGACGAGGCCTAGCACCAATGGAGAAGGCCAAGACGAAGAAGGTGCCGATCTCTTGATGTATTTGGCATCGTCACCATCGCCAGCAAAACCATATCTTTCCAATACACCACGTTCCAAGGCCGATTTCCATCTGGCTAGCCACCACCACGATATTCATCCACCTGCATCGGCACCAAGCTCAAGCGTATCACATAAGGCCCCATCGTCATTCATTGTTCCACCACCACCACTCACCCCAAAACGTCATATTACCGCGTCTGCAAAGACCCCTCAGAGCAGGTTGACCCCATCCGTAAACCTTTTCAACAATCTATCTGTTAATAATGGGGGCTTGCCGTCCTCTGGGTTAACGTTGACTCCTGCAGGATTCAACATGAATGATTACGTCAATTTCTTCACTCCATCACCAGGAAGTGCAAACATGAACTCAAACAGCAATAACTTGAGCAAAGCATTTTTGAAAACCCCCGATTTCAATACAATCGTCACCTCCAATAAACAAAGAGTAGACGGTAAGATGATCAATTTCGACAAGGTGGGTCTATTTGGAGGAAATAATAATGATACTACAAAAGAGTGATTGTTTCCACTACTCATAGATTTATTTTCAAATTCTGTTTTGGACACAATAACCTACTTTGGAATTTCCTATGCTATTACAACTCTTTAGAGTTTAAACTGTACTAAATTGAGTTCGTATAATGTTTTATTTTTCTATGTATATTACTCCATTCATTTCTATCTAATACATAATTTAGTACTAGTCTAATATGACCCTATGATGTAGATTCTGAGATGTCGATAAAGAACTGTATTATTGGGACGAGGACTGTGAGTGCGGCCAAAAAACAGAGGAAATAATTCTTAATCTACCACCCACGATAAGTCATACTAGCTGATACATCAATCAAGCATATTATGAGTGAATTTTCTTATCAATAATTGCGATAGTCCATATTTTATTTACTGGTAACGACATGATACAAGCTCATTTCGTATTTAAGCATACGAGCCTTATTAATATGCTCGACTGGTTCATATACCTCAGATCATTCTCCATTCACCATTACTAGTAGTAATAAGTATCATTTTCCATAGTGACACAAAACTGGTGATAAAAGCCCAAGTCGAGTACAATAACCATATACACATATTGGTTATCATACATTAATTCAAAGTTAGACCAGCTGGAATATCTTTAGCTTCGTTGTCAATGGCAGATATAAAATTGGTATTCATTAATTTACAAGAACTGAGATTATCTTGCTTGAATTGATTCAAGTCTCCAGTTTACAATGACCCTTGCCAGCGAAACAAATATGATACGAGTAGCATATCACATTTCTGATGCTGCAGAATAAAAATAAATATAAATATCCTTCAAATTCAATTGAACAATAAACGCCAGGTCTATTCATTTTTCATGAATGAATTTTTAATCATGAATTCTTCAATCAGTATTGGTTCTCTCTTATTGCAACACCCCTTATATCAAGCAACAGAAAAATGCATTGATAGAGAAATTACTGATACTTATAAGTATCTAGATTTCTACTCTACATGGAATCTGTCCATATTAGATTATGAAACAATCATCCGGGAGCTATTCAAAGTAGATGAAAATGAACTAAAAGCATTCATTCTAGAAGGTGATCATGGGATGAAATACAATAAGTTGGTTTGTTCTCAAGAAATCTTGATGGAAAATAATTCTGCAAAGAAATTTTTACGCTTCATTCTAGCGCTTCCCATGCTTGAATATGAAATCCAAAAAACCCGTCAGTCTACTAGCAGTGGTTCCCCATCATGCAATATGTTTGACAAAAGTCTTTCTAAATTCAAATATAATGGTGATTGTTTTTCCAAAATTGGTGACGACGAGATATTGAATACAATTCAAACTATAATAACATCATCCACGGTCGAAAAGTTAGTTAAGGGCCTTCAGCGCTTTGCGTTTCACGATTATAAGTTGCTTAGTCAAAGAAACGACAGAGAACTTACCTACAAACTGGAATTTAAAGAGTATTTAGTGGAACCAATATGCATGTTATTGGTTAAAACATTTGCATTAGATGCAGAAGTCAAATATGTTATTGGTTCTCCAGGTAATGTAAAATATCATGTTTGGTCTGATATATTGATTGTAAGGGGCTTTGATGTCTTTTGTGCAATAGAGGTTAAGAATTTCCCTATACTATCGAATTACGACAGCGAAAGTACTGGAATAACAGCAGATATTTTGAGCCAGAATAAAATTCCTGACTTTATGAGGCAACTAATTGTTCAGATGGTATATTATAAGACAAATATGGGAGTTCTCACAGATGCATATGATGCTATTTTAGTGGAAATAGATCTTGATTATTTTGATAAGTATAGGCAAAATTTTGTGCCTTCTAAAGGAGCCAAGGTTATACCACTCAGGTACAGAGTGTTAAATTGTCTATCTTCTGCACCTACGTTACGAGAAGGGCTAATGCACTTTTTCTTCAAGGCTATTGTTGATGACGATGCTTTAAAACTTAAGCAGGAAAGAATGCTAGTTTTTAAAAAATATTTGCGTAATACGCCTAAAGAATATGAAGAGGAACTCCTGTCCGTGGGGTATAGTAGTGACCCAACTGAAAGCTCATTCGGCAGTCGCCCAAGCACAAGAGAAACAAATATGTCTGAACCTTTGGCTTCTGTCGTAGAAGAAGAAATAGGAGAAGAACAACAAGTAGATCTTGATGAGACCGAGGATGTATACATGCAAAAAGGGGATGTTTATAGTTCACAGATAGTGAAGTTTGATTCTTATTACGTGAAAAAGTATTTGCTTTGTCCAATGGACGATAAGCAGAAATTGGTCGCAAAAATATATGATCCTATAATGGCGAACAGAGTCCATGATAAATACATATCCAGCCGTGAAGAAGTGATGGAACAATGCCTCGAAAACTATAATTCTGAGAGGAGTTTTTGCGAGGTATTAGCCAACGATCCAGAATTCAATAGTTGTTACGTGCCCCATAGAAGAGGATACCTCAAAGTCACCGTTGACAAATATTATCTAGCCCAGGGAAGATTTAATTTGTTCAAATTTATCGATACCGTTCCTATGCCACGAGATACAAAAACGTACATGAAGGCTAAGAAGCAATTGGAAATCATACATCGTAATGGAATCGTTCATGGAGACATACGAGATGCTAATATCCTATACACTAAGGACGGCAAAATATTCATCATTGATTTTGCAAATTCCGTTTTACAAAATGAGTCCACAGATTACATGAAGAAGAAAACAGATTTGTCAGAATTGGAATTTATTTTTAGGAATAACAAGGGTGGTTTTGAGTGAGTATGCCTATAGATCGTAATGACGAATAGGCGAGATCATTGGCATGGTCTTGAAAAGGATATATGTCCTTCGTCCTTGAAGATTCGACATTATTATCATCATCCTCTTGTCTCACTTGCAAAGATTTTTTCCAATATCAATATCGCTAACTTATTAGTTTTTGATCGATGTATACAAAGGTATAGCCGCAATCTAAAGATTTATTTAACTCTTATCCAGATATGGTAGCATGCTGGAAAGTATACTATCAGAGTTTTGCTTTACTTGAATTCAAAAATTTACCCCGTTTTGATCTTTAAAAAAATGACAGAGATTACAGTTGTAAGATGAATAAATTCATCAGGCAAGTAGTTGCAGAAATGTTAACAACAGTGAAAGCTAACAAGGTGGGGTAAATGACAAAGTAGAGTCTGGTAACATAAATTTGTATATGAAAAATGGCGATGCTTATTATACAACTTATAAAAGGGCTTAACATAATAGTAGCTATTGAGTTAATATGATAATATACAAGTAATGTAAGTTACTATACGTATTAAGAATGTATTCTCTGGTTACTTTTTGATAGTGACACAAACCCATCATACCACCCAAAACTGGTACGCTAATCGTAAACACATATTGGTTATCATGAATTCATTCTAGCCCGGCCGGAATTTCTTTAGCTATGCTGTCGATGGCAAAGATGAAAATCGGCACTTTATTTATTTACGAGTACTAAGATTATGTTGTTTGAAGTGTTTCAAGTTTCCGGTTACAAAGAGCAACAAATAGCTAATTTGATGGTGTTTCATATGCCTCTATAAAATAAGATATAATGGCATATGCGACTTGTTTGGTAATATTATCTTCCAATATTATATAATTGTAACAGGATTTAATGATATCTTTACGACCGTGCCAGCGAAACATATATGATACGAGAAGCATATCACATTTCTGATGTTGCAGAATAAAAATAAGTATAAATATCCTTCAAATTCAATTAAACAATAAATGCCAGGTCTATTCATTTTTCATGAATGAATTTTTAATCATGAATTCTTCAATTAGTATTGGTTCTCTCTTATTGCAACACCCCTTATATCAAGCAACAGAAAAATGCATTGATAGAGAAATTACTGACACTTATAAGTATCTAGATTTCTACTCCACATGGAATCTGTCCATATTAGATTATGAAACAATCATCCGGGAATTATTCAAAGTTGATGAAAATGAACTAAAAGCATTCATTCTGAGGAGAAAATATAGGTTGAAATACAATAGGTTGGTTTGTTCTCAAGAAATCTTGATGGAAAATAACTCTGCAAAGAAATTTTTACGCTTCATTCTAGCGCTTCCCATGCTTGAATATGAAATCCAAAAAACCCGTCAGTCTACTAGCAGTGGTTCCCCATCATGCAATATGTTTGACAAGAGTCTTTCTAAATTCAAATATAATGGTGATTGTTTTTCCAAAATTGGTGACGACGAGATATTGAATACAATTAATACTATAATAACATCGTCAACTATCGAGAATCTAGTTGACGGCCTTCAGGGTTTTGCGTTTCACGATTATAAGTTGCTTAGTCAAAGAAACGACAGAGAACTTACCTACAGACTGGAATTTAAGGATTATTTAGTGGAACCAATATGCACGTTATTGGATATAACATTTACATTGGATGCAGAAGTCAAATATGTTATTGGTTCTCCAGGTAATGTAAAATATCATGTTTGGTCTGATATATTGATTGTAAGGGGCTTTGATGTCTTTTGTGCAATAGAGGTTAAGAATTTCCCTATACTATCGAATTACGACAGCGAAAGTACTGGAATAACAGCAGATATTTTGAGCCAAAATAAAATTCCTGACTTTATGAGGCAACTAATTGTTCAGATGGTATATTATAAGACAAATATGGGAGTTCTCACAGATGCATATGATGCTATTTTAGTGGAGATAGATCTTGATTATTTTGATAAGTATAGGCAAAAATTTGTGCCTTCTAAAGGAGACAAAGTTATACCACTCAGGTACAGAGTGTTAAATTGTCTATCTTCTGCACCTACGTTACGAGAAGGACTAATGCACTTTTTCTTCAAGGCTATTGTTGATGACGATGCTTTAAAACTTAAGCAGGAAAGAATGCTAGTTTTTAAAAAATATTTGCGTAATACGCCTAAAGAATATGAAGAGGAACTCCTGTCCGTGGGGTATAGTAGTGACCCAACTGAAAGCTCATTCGGCAGTCGCCCGAGCACAAGAGAAACAAATATATCTGAACCTTTGGCTTCTGTCGTAGAAGAAGAAATAGGAGAAGAACAACAAGTAGATCTTGATGAGACCGAGGATGTATACATGCAAAAAGGGGATGTTTATAGTTCACAGATAGTGAAGTTTGATTCTTATTACGTGAAAAAGTATTTGCTTTGTCCAATGGACGATAAGCAGAAATTGGTCGCAAAAATATATGATCCTATAATGGCGAACAGAGTCCATGATAAATACATATCCAGCCGTGAAGAAGTGATGGAACAATGCCTCGAAAACTATAATTCTGAGAGGAGTTTTTGCGAGGTATTAGCCAACGATCCAGAATTCAATAGTTGTTACGTGCCCCATAGAAGAGGATACCTCAAAGTCACCGTTGACAAATATTATCTAGCCCAGGGAAGATTTAATTTGTTCAAATTTATCGATACCGTTCCTATGCCACGAGATAACGAAACGTACATGAAGGCTAAAAAGCAATTGGAAATCATACATCGTAATGGAATCGTTCATGGAGACATACGGGATGCTAATATCCTATACACTAAGAACGGCAAAATATTCATCATTGATTTTGCAAATTCCGTTTTAGAAAATGAGTCCACAGATTACATGAATAAGAAAACAGATTTGTCAGAATTGGAATTTATTTTTAGGAATAACAAGGGTGGTTTTGAGTGAGTATGCCTATAGATTCTCAGCATTATTGAGGATGGAAACGTAATGAAGTTATTAGGATTATGATATAACTTTTTCGAATTCCTATATAGAAACAAACATTCTTCCACTAATTTAATAGTCTACTATAGTCTTACGAGCCAATGCATGTTAAAATATGAGTAATGACGTATAGGGAGATTATTGGCATGGTCTTGAAAAGGGTATATGTCCTTCGTCTTTGAAGATTCGACATTATTATCATCATCCTCTTGTCTCACTTGCAAGAATATTCTCCAATATCAATATCTCTAACATAGTAGTAGTATCTTAATCGGATAATATAATAGGGTACCGCAGCAGTCTAATGATCTATTCTACGTTTATCCAGATATCATATATGCTGAAAGGTAATCACGGTGAGAGATGTTCCAGATCTGTATATGCTGATCCTAAAGGAAGAAAAGCGAACACAGAAAATCATGTAGAGAGTTTAATTAGGAAATTACAAAGCAAGTCGAAGACCCTAACGAATAAGAGTTTATTATAAGAAGTATAGAGAGTAATACAAATCCATATAATTATTCGGTCACGTGAGAATACTTGCAAAAACTAAAAATTTTGAAGAGGCTCTATAAGGATATATCTAGTACAGTGTAAGACAAGATTAATTATGTCTACTAATTCATCGAACCCTAATGAGGTTATGGAGAAAGTCCAAGACTTGAAAATAGATGATTCAAAACCAAAGGTAGATTCCGAGGAACAACCGGAAGCTGAAAGTGATGGTGAAAGTGCTACCGATGGTGCACAGAAGAAGAAGAAGAAGAAGAAGAGTAAGAAGAAGAAGAAGATCACAGCCATTGATAACCTGTATCCCGATGGAGTTTTTCCGGAAGGAGAATGGCAAGAATATCCTTTAGACGTGAACAGTTATCGTACTACTTCCGAAGAAAAGAGGTATTTAGATAGGCAGCAAAATAACCATTGGCAAGACTTCCGTAAAGGTGCTGAGATACATAGAAGGGTCCGTCACAAGGCCCAATCGAGTATTAGACCGGGAATGAATATGACTGAGATTGCAGATCTTATTGAGAATTCTGTCAGAAGCTATGCGAACAACGACCACACGTTAAAGGCCGGTATTGGGTTCCCAACCGGGTTATCGTTGAACCATGTTGCGGCCCATTACACCCCGAATGCTGGGGACAAGACTGTGTTGAACTACGAAGATGTCATGAAAGTCGATATTGGGGTTCATGTCAATGGTCATATTGTAGATTCGGCCTTCACATTAACGTTTGACGATAAGTACGACAGCTTATTGAAGGCGGTCAAGGAGGCCACAAACACCGGGGTCAAAGAAGCCGGAATTGATGTCAGGTTGAACGATATCGGAGAAGCCATCCAAGAAGTTATGGAATCATACGAAATGGAATTGAACGGTAAGACTTATCCGATCAAGTGCATCCGTAACTTAAACGGCCACAACATCGGTGACTACTTGATCCATTCGGGTAAGACTGTTCCTATCGTCCCTAATGGTGACATGACCAAGATGGAAGAAGGTGAAACTTTTGCTATCGAAACTTTTGGATCCACCGGGAACGGTTACGTCTTGCCACAAGGAGAATGCTCCCATTACGCCAAAAACCCGGGCACCGACGACATCGTGGTCCCTGGTGATAAGGCTAAGTCATTATTGAACGTTATCAACGAAAACTTCGGCACTTTGCCGTGGTGTCGTAGATATTTGGACAGATTGGGCCAAGACAAATACTTGTTGGCTTTGAACCAGTTGGTCCGCGCCGGCATTGTCCAAGATTACCCTCCCATCGTCGATATCAAGGGCAGTTACACCGCCCAGTTTGAACACACCATCTTATTGCACCCTCACAAAAAGGAAGTTGTTTCTCGTGGTGATGACTACTAACGTCAATTCGCATCTTTCATCGACTCAATATACAAATGACCGTTCAATTCGTCGTAGAACCTCTCATTATACTCAGTAGCTCTTTCCCACTGTTTTTGCCAACTTCCCTTGAACTCGGCTTAAATTTATCTCAACGTCTTCCAACAAAACCTGACCTTCTTCTGTCTTCGCCTATTCGTGTCTCATGCTAGTCTACGTCTACATCTACGATTCCCCCTACCGTCTTCTATTGTCGCACACTCCCCTTTATACTCTACTGTAATATTATTTCGTATTCGCTGCACCCGCTCCCGTTATCGCCATGTGAATTTGTCTGCTTCGACACGTCTTGTAGCCATTATTCATCTTTCTCTACTCTTTGTCCCCGCTGAAATTTCACCTAATATCGAAATTGACAGAGTCGTGCAATTTATCAAAATGATATTTTATCCACCATCCTTTAATACAGATAAATAATACGTGCTGTTAATACAACAACAATTCAATAATCAATCAATTTATTGACTCGTGTTATTATTATTGCGATTGTACATTATGGAAGTTTCACCTAGTGCTTTAGAATTTAAGGGTATGTCTTATTATTCGTCAAGATGTGTTTAAAGACAGCGTAATTGCTACTTGGAACATTAAGACCATCACAGGCCAAATTACTAACCAGACAAAAATAGGTAGTTTTACCAAACCTACTTCGGAATATTTATCATTGACTAATACTTCTGATACGCCGTTAGCGTTTAAGGTCAAGACGACGGCTCCAAAGTTATACTGTGTCAGACCAAATGCCAGTATTATTGAGCCAGGTAATAGCATCAAGATTTCGATTATTTTGCAGGGGTTTTCCCAGCCATTGCCGGAAGATTACAAGTGTAAGGATAAGTTTTTGTTAGTTTCGTTGCCATGTCCAGATCTCGACGACGCTTCCAAATTGAGCGACTACTGGCCTAACTTAGAGGCTCAGTACAAGCAACAGTTGGTCCAAAAGAAATTGAGAGTGAATTATGTTATTGGCGAAGACGTGGAAGACGACGCAGCTGGTGACCACGGTGTTGACTCGCAACGTGAATTCCAACCCCAACAACATGGCGACAGTGGATTTGGAGCCGGTGCTGCTGGATCTGATGTAGGTGGATCCGATTTTGGTGCTGCTGGTGCTGCTGGTGCCGGTGCCCTCGGTGGTGGTGCTATTGGTGCCGGTGCTGCTTACGCCGGCTCCCGTGGCGACAACTTCGGTGGTGATGCCCCAGAAGATGTTGCTGCTAACGTGAACAGATCCGTAACCGACTCGTTTGCACCAAATGCTTCCTCCAACGGCTACACCTCTGGTGCTAACTACAACGACTCTTCTGCGGCTGCTGGCATCGCCGCCGCCTCTAGAGTCGATAAATCCCAACCCCCATCCGATGTCCAAAGAGACTTAGAAGACTCCAACGCTCAAATCAACAACATGTCCGAAAAATTCGACTCCAACGAAAAGAGAGCCCAAGGTTCCTCCGGTTACACCTCCCAAGCCCAATCCCAAGCCACCGAAGAACCTTCCAGCGGTATTTCTTTGCCTTTGGCCGTGCTCTTGATGTTGATCGCTTTCCTTATCGGTGTTTTGGTTTTCTAAGTTATTCATAGGCGATGTATGGTGACGTTTTGTTAATTAAAAGATTTCAATCATGAGTGGGGTTCATTTCTCTACGCCAATACTTTTTTAGTGAATTAACATTACTATCCTTGTATTTATTGTTGTATTCCCTTGGTCGTACGCTTATTCTCTTCCCCTTTGCTAGCTTTGTTTTATTTCTATTTCAATAAACTTATATCTTTTAGTCTTTGTATGTATGGAGCTAACTAGTTGATGATAATGTACACGTGACAGTGTTTATTCGAACTAAATATAATCACCAATTGCACAGACTGACCATATAGTTACGTAGTAGATAACCATTGTATGCTTATACAGAGAGTCAAAATACTAGAATAGTTCGATATAAGTCACTATGGGTACAGCGAGTATTAAGTCTGGTACCATTAACTTGCTTAACACAATCGTGGGAGCAGGTATTCTTGCCATGCCATTTGGGTTGAAGAGTAATGGGTTATTGTTTGGGTGTCTCTTGATTGTTTGGTCGTCGCTTACGTCTTCGTTTGGGTTGTATTTGCAGAATAAGGTGGCCAAGTATACGCAGCAGCAAGAAGCGGTTTCATATTTCAGTTTGGCACAATTAACGTATCCGCAATTGTCGATAATCTTTGATAGCGCAATCGCGATTAAATGCTTTGGGGTCGGGGTTAGTTATTTGGTGGTTATCGGTGATTTGATGCCGAAAATCATGGAGAGTTTGCACGTTAGCCCTGACAGTGTGTTGATGGCCAGAAACTTGTGGATCAGTGTGTTTATGGTCTGCATCGTTATTCCGTTCTCGTACTTGAAGAAATTGGATTCGTTAAAATACACGTCGATCGTGGCCTTGTTTTCGGTGGTGTATTTGATATGTCTTGTTATATCACATTTTGTGGCTAGAGACATTCCAGTGGAGAGCATTCAGGTGGATTGGGTGGGCCCAGTGTCTGTGAAGTCTACGTTAGCATCGTTCCCTATATTTGTGTTCGCATATACGTGCCACCAAAACATGTTTGCCATTATCAATGAATTAAAGCCCAACGAGAAACAGGGGTCACAAACAAGACAATCGAATGTAATTATTAGAAACGCTATTTCCACAGCATGCATTTCGTATTTGATTGTTGGGGTTTCTGGTTACTTGACCTTCGGTAATTCTGTGGGGGGTAACATTATCAGCATGTACCCTAAGGATTCGATCCTGTCGTTAATCGGAAGATTGTGCATTGTTATTATGGTCAGTTTATCATATCCTTTGCAGTGCCATCCATGTAGAGGATCGATTAACCATGTAATTTTTTTTATCAAGAATGGGTTTAAGGCACACCTGAAAGCAAAGCGTTCAGCAAATGCTCCAGAGTATACATCTTTAGCATCGGATGCGGAATCTCAGACTGATTCCCAGCTTGAAACGCTTGCTGACGAAACTTTTATTTCCACCACCCCAGTCGAAGGTGCACAAGATTCAGATGGTCACTATCCAATCGTTGTTAAATTATCAACGAAAATGTTCTACATAATCACCACGGCGATTCTCGTCTTATCATACCTTGTGGCAATCACCGTTACTTCATTAGAGCATGTGTTAGCGTTTGTTGGATCGACAGGATCAACTTCGATTTCATTTATATTACCAGGATTATTTGGATACTTGTTAATTAAGCCAATCAATGGAGCCACCGAATTGGATAGAGTTGAGCGTATCTGCAAATTCGGAGGATTAGCATTAGCCATCTGGGGTGTAACAGTCATGATTGTATGCTTAAGTGCAACAATATTTTTAGGTGCCACAGAATAGACCTTATAGATAAGTAGTAATCAAATTAACTATAATCGTTATTTTCGTAAACATATAAATAAATCATAAAACATATATGGTATCTAGCTATGTACATTTCATTTAAAGTATTAAATCATCACGGTCCCAGCCAGTACCTTTGTGAGTTTCTAAGCCATTGGTTGGTTGCTTCTTATCGGTACCCTTAATTTCTAATGCAAATGGGTTTCTGTCGCTCTTCTGGTTTAAGTTGGCTAAGGTATGGTTGACTTCCCTGTGTTTGGCTTCGTCGGCCCTAATTCTCAAAATTAAGTCAGTAAAAGAAGACTTTTCATCCAATTCAGGCCAGTATTGCCAACTAATGGCTGGGATCTGAATATTGTCAAACTCCTTCAACTTACCCATCTTTAATTCTTCTAACAAATGGGTATACGTACTAACTGCTTCTTCTTCCAAGTAACCAACGAACCTATGGCAGTATTTTGGGTTGATCAAGTAGCACATGAAGAATAAATTGCAAAATACCCCCTGGCCGATATAGATGATCAGTCTGGTAAACCACGATGGTCTACCAAGCTTGATAAATGTCAACAAATGCATTCTTTCATTGTAGGCCTCATCCAACAACGTTTCAATCCATGCTTTGTCTCTTCTCAAAAGACGGAGCGAGTGCAAGTGTCTAATGAATGCTGCAACCATTCCTGGAACCCCAGCAATACTTTCCAAGAATATGCATCTGGTCAACCACTTAGGTTCCGTCATCTCGTACCTAGTACCCTTGAATCCATCCTGTATATCCTGTTCGTTGGCAGGCTTTTTGTATCCTGTCACAAAGTCAAATGATCCTCTAACAAGCTGGATTCCTTTAAATGCAATCCTGTCCCCGCGAGATTGTGGTTCTCTATGCTCCACCCGTACCCTCTCGCATTCTTCTCCATTAAACTCTGGATGTGGGAACAATGGATGAGTAATGAACTGTTTATCATCGTGCTTTTCCCTGTCGGAATCCTTGATCAAGGTGGTAGAAATCTTAAATGGACTCTGCTTCGCCGATGTGCCTGGAATCGACGAATTGAACCTCATCGATCCAATCGAATACGGAATTGTACTACGTACAAAAGTTCTCTGTAATGTCAACATTTTTCACTGACAATTTTGTTTTCTACTAAAAACAGTTTATAGCAATTATATAGTAGAATATTTATTAGGTTGCGCTTTATGTACCCTTCTCAGCTTTTGAGATTGTGTGTTTTGTGCTTTTGATGTTTCTCTAACCAATTGTCAATACCTCCCTTTTTCACTGAGCTTTATATAGTTCACAAGTGTGTTATTTTAACCGTTTCCACCCAGCCGTTAAAGTCCGTTAGTCCAGTCTGTGTGTATGACTATCACAGTAAAAGGTATCTCCGCATCCTTTCCTGTTGCAGCCTTCTGCGTGACGAAGCCGCACGGCCGTACTTTCTAATTAATCGTCCTCGTACATTAGCCATTCGCTTTAAGTTTAGTCTCCCTAACTCCGCTAACTTATGGCGCTTGAATTCCCCTAACAGTACTCTATCTCTGTACAATCTGTAATTCTTATTCCTAAACCCTAAACCCCATACTTCAACTGATACAGCCATTAGGTCGTTTCGGCGGATCATGATCCTCGTATAGACACAGTAGTACCAAACGCCCTTGAGTTGTTCCGGAAGACACCTATATGAGTCTCACATATTCTCATCGCATACTTCCTTAAGACAACATTAGTGACCTATTCCCCTTTTGCTTCGTTTGCATTGGCTGGAGATGAAGTACCGCGCTATTAAATTTTCCGTGAGCAAATTAATTATCCCCCAGCGCACTTCAAGCACGTTATTCTCCTAACTGCTTTCCAAGTCCTTCCAGGCCGTTATCCTCCGATCTCTACACCAGCATCCGTACCGCATAATCGGCCTAGACTGCCATTCTGCCGTGTCTCAAAAACCAAGTCTAGACTTGGACCGCTTAAAAATCGCGTATGATAAAAATACACGCTTTTTTAACCGACCTATAATTGTGTAATTATTATGGTACATAAAAAATTTAGTAGATCTAATATTGATTTGAGTATTGTTGTTTAGATTTGGATTTAAAGATTGGTTTTTATACATTTTTTGGGGTTATTCTAGCAGCAGGTTACAGCAGGTCATTGGTATATTGATAAACTAAGATTAGTGATTATTGTACATTTTGCTTGAGAAACTTATATTTGCTAAACATTCGCTTTAAAACAGTAGATCGAAAAACGCTCAAAAACGCATTCTAAGAAACACTCGAAGGTTGAAAACACGAATATAATGTCGTTCAGCATATCGAACTTTATCGGAGACCCATTTGCTATATCCACGTTGTCGTTTGGGTTGATAGCATGGATTATATCTATTGCAGGGGCCGGAGCATCGAATCAGGACAAATTCCCCCATTTCAGTTGGTGGGGCATAATGTATCAGTTGGTAATAATGGTGGTGATCACGGTGTTGTACTTGTACAACACGATCGAGTTGTACAAGTTCACTTTGGTGGGGTTGTTATCGATTGCGTTTGTATATTCCACCAACTCGACCAACCACTTGATCTACAAGACAGGAGACTCGGGAATGTTGTGTTGCGCTGCGGGATGTATTTTGTTGTCGATGTTGAACTTGATCTGGATCTTATACTTCGGGGGCCATCCAGAGTCTCCTACAAACCAGTTCATTGATTCGTTCTCGTTGAAGACACATTCGCACAATCATGGCCACTTACCCTCGGCCGATAACAAGGCTGCCGATGGAGACATCGACGACGAGGTGGAATACAAGAGATATTCGTCGTCCCAAGGAAACACTCAGTTCCAGGACAACAATTTGAGACAATCTCAACTCACTACGAACAACAAGTCCGTCAATACCCCATACATGTCCTCGTCACAATTAAATGGCTTGGAAAACTTTTCGTCGTCTGACGTGCATCAAAGCAGGGACTTGACCAGTAACAAAAGACAGACTGTTTATAACGATACCAATTCTGTCAACGATACCGGCAATGTATTCAGGTATAAAGCCAAGGCCTTATATAGCTATGACGCCAATCCAGAAGATATTAATGAAATTTCCTTTGCCAAAGATGAACTTTTGGAAGTGGATGATATTGATGGTAAATGGTGGCAAGCAAAAAGATCAAATGGACAAGTTGGTATTTGTCCATCAAATTATGTGAAGTTAATGGATTAGGTTTTTTTTTACGTCGCTTTTTCTCAAATTTTATGGTTTATTCTAGTGTATTTTTAAATTAATAAATATATAAAAGATTAGAGCTGTAGTTTTCGATATGTACTCAGTTAGTCATGGTTGCAATTCTTTCTTTTGGTTGACGAATGTTTTCTACAAAAGCGCATAAAAATATATTCAATTGTATAATAGTCACTTTCTCAACTTTAAACCAACGTAACTCCCCAACCTAAATACAAATATTAATACAATTAATATTCCAATCCAAAGGCCTTTGTCGCTGTGGGAATATCCTAGATTCTCTAACACTGCTGTGCCTGCGATCTTACATTGATCAGATAAACTTGATTCATATAAGCAGTGACAATTTGAATCGCAGTCAAATATACGTTGTTCAAACTCGTTAAACATCATTCCTTGAAAAACATATCTTTGGTAATTAATCCAATAGAACGTGTAATACCAAAAGTCATTCAAGATCTTACTGCTAACCAAGAAGCCGCCAACAGACATCCATAACCCATTTGCAAATGCTGTCAAGGCCAAAGATACAACAAAATTGGGGAAAACAGAGGCAATGAACACTGTCATCGATTCAGCTGCAAGTAAATCAAGGAATAACCACATAACATAATACCCAAAGCCTTGTGAACTATCATGGAAATGGCACATAAAGTAGGTCACAATACTGAATAGCAAACTAATTACAAATAAAAATGGTATACCAATAATGAAATTTGAAAAAACAAACGCAAACGGACCATAATCACCATTCATCTTTTCTTTCTTATAACTAGAATAATCTTCAATAAAAGAGGGAATGTATGCAACCGACATAAATGACATAAAGGCACCTGAGAAGAAAATTGCATTAGTAAAAGGCTGAATATTGTCTTGATTATTATCTAGTCTTAGCCAAACTGTCCCCATTAAGATGGCTAGACCTAGGTACATAATAATTCTTACATAGTACGCCAAAACATCCCGTCTCGATTTTATTAGCAATCTTTGTAATAAAATACCAGTACGGATACTTTCTCTAACAAGAATATTTTTGAATCGAATGCACGGTAATAAATATTCATTTTCATACATCTGAGACGATTTTTCAGATTGAAGGTTGGTGTAGTCTTCATCCACTTGCGATGCCTTCTGACGTTCTTCTACTTTACGCCATTTGTTAACTAAATCTTGAACAATCATCTCTTTATCACCTATAGTTGACTCTTCATCACTAGCGAGATTATTTGAAAAATCCGTGTTAATAAGATCTAGAATATATTCCGAAGGATTATGATATTGAGGGATTCCATAATGAATGGATTCAAAATATGCTGGAATTTCTGAAACTTTGCTGTTATATATAGGTTTCCCTTTAGACAAAAACAAAACTTTGTCAAACAATTGAAACGTTGATGTTGAAGGTTGATGAATTGATGCAATTACAATTATCTTTTCGCTGATTGCAATCTTCTTCAAAGTGTTAATAACCTCTCTTGAAGCTACTGAATCTAAGCCTGATGTAGGCTCATCCAAAAATAATATTTGTGGTTTGCTTAATACTTGAGATGCAATGCTTGTTCTTCTCTTTTGACCACCCGAAATCCCTTTCAGTAAGGGTGTTCCAATTTTCAAATTTTTTTGATTCTCTAAACCTAAAAGACGAATGATACCGTCCACTAAATCACCTCTGAACCGCTTCGGAATATTTGCAAACTTAGCACTGAATTCTACCGTCTCTTTAACTGTTAATGAGCCTATTAGCGAATCTTCTTGCTCCACATAGTTCGAAACTTCCTTAAGTTCTGCCAGTGTAGCCACCTCTTTGTTGATTAAGATCTCTCCTGTTTGTTTTGAAGACTTAGGATTGCTTCTATTCGATAATCTATTTAATAACGTAGTCTTACCCGAACCTGATGGGCCCATAAGAGCCATGATTTCCCCAGGTTTCATCAGTCCGCTCACATTATCCAACAAGCATACTTCTTCTTCATTCCTTTTTGAAGGAAGATACAACGAAATTTCTGACCATTCAAAAGAATTGACCTTCATTGGGTTACTTATAGATATCATGATTTACCTGTATGATGATATCTAGTTTGTTGCAAATTTTTAGATCTTCAAACTTATGCATCAAATATATATCATTTCTTACGGCCGTAAGATATTTTCAAAAGCTAGGTCATCGGAGTAAGCCTACGGTCACAGAAAGACTCTATTGGTTTGCTTTTATCAATTCGATCTATTTGTATCAACTGACCATGGTATAGAATTATTGTATTGTACTATACTATGATTTAAATCCTTATATTATCAATTTTATGTGTAAATTGTAGAACCTTCTCGCTTGAGACTCGCTAACGGTTTAACGTTTCTCACGTTTCTCTGTTCTCAAATCTATGGAAACTAGGTTTCTTTGATCAGATAATAGAATATTCTAATTCATAAACATGTTACTTAGGCCTACATCTCTATTCGCCAGTTTGAAAAGTTTCCCTCGTGTGAGTAAACCTAGTAGCTCGCTCGGTTTTAAGAATTATTCAACAAAATCAAATATTCATTACGATGGAACTCAATCTTCATATGCAAGCAACTCTGCTTCTTATTTGGGGGATGCATTAGCTACCGATGGATCTATTGAGACAGTTGATCTTGCTTATGACAAACACTCCCCTCAGGAGGAACCATCAGTTACTAGATCCCCATTAATCATATTGCATGGATTATTCGGATCCAAAATTAACAATAGAACAGTAGCAAAGAAATTGGCCACAAGACTTGAAAGAGACGTTTATTGTTTGGACTTGCGTAACTTCGGACAATCTCCCCATATAAATAGGTTGGATTATCCTTCTTTATCTGCTGATGTTGAGAATTTCATTGAACAAGCCAAGTTTCCAGAAAATGCTAAACCTATTATAATCGGACATTCTATGGGAGCTAAAACGGTCATGGCATTGGCCTTACGTCGTCCAGACTTACCAAAGATGGTTGTCTCGGTAGATAATGCTCCTGTTGATTTAACTATGACTTCAGTTTCATCGTTCACTAAATACATTAGACAATTAAGAATTGCATTAGAACAATATAAATATACCAACATAAAGGATGTGGATGCACAATTAGCAAAGGTTGAACCTTCTAAAGAAATCCGTCAATTTTTAATTACCAATCTTCATAGAGGTAAAGCTAATGATGTTATTACATCAAGAGTTCCGTTAGAGACTATAAATAAGGCCATTACAGAAGGGTATATTTCTGGCTGGCCTTACGACCTGAATATCTCTAGATGGTCAAAAGGGCCATTGTTGGTTGTAAGAGGAACTCAATCATCCTATGTTCCTGACGAGATCATCCCTGATATTGGAAAATATTTCCCTAATTTCGATGTTAGAGACGTTGATTCTGGTCACTGGGTTATCAGTGAAAAGCCAACAGAATTTATGGAAATATTAGTTGACTTTATTGAAAAGAACGAAGACGGAGAGTTCTGATATGTACGTTATGTATCTATAAATCACTGACTTTTACACCTCCATTACCAACAAAATCGTCGTAAACGTCAAATTTTCTTTGATAATGTACCGGTATCCCTTCTCGAGCTTTAGGCAACAATTCTTTATCTAAAGTAGCGAATAAAATCTCTTCTTCTTCTCCTGCTTCAGCTATAATTGCACCGTATGGATCTACCACTAATGAATGTCCATATGCTTGATATCCACCGCCACCAACATCTCTGGCAGGACTACATAAAATAGTGAACATTTCATTGTCTACTGCTCTAGCCTTTGCCAATAAATGCCAGTGCAAAGGCCCTGTGGTTGTATTGAATGCACCTGGGTAGAACATAGCAAAGGAATTATAAGGATTACGAGATGCAATCATGGCTAACTCGGGGAATCTAATATCATAGCAAATTCCTAAACCAACGTTTCCAAATTCACCTAATTTGAAAACTGTGGCCTTATCTCCAGCACTTAAAGTTACCAGTTCTTTAAAAGTAATTCCTCCAGGGATATCAATATCAAATAAGTGAACTTTACGGTGCTTAGCAATAATTTTTCCCTCTGGTGAAAACGTCAATGATGTATTAAAAATCTTATCATTCTCTTGATCCAACTCTGGAATAGATCCTCCAACAATAAAAATACCATGCTTCTTTGCCAATGACGACAATAAATTAGTGGTTTCACCGGATGGTATCAATTCAGCATAATTGCGAAACTGATCAACAGCGTATGGTGAGTTAAAACATTCTGGTAAGACTACTAAATGTAATTTTCCAACATTACTGGTCTTAACTGCTGAGTCAATAAATTTGGTTACCTTTGACAAATTTGCTGCTTTGTCAGCTCCTGCCTTCAATTGGATAAGGGCTATATTCAATGAATGGGTTAATGGTGATCTTAATACAGAATTACTCATATTATGGTGACAATTGAAGGATCTGTTAGTTCATATTGATCTTGAAAGTCAACCCCTTTTGTAGCACACTTTCTTTTAAAAGTCGCGATACTTGTTGCACAATAGTGAATTAGATTAAGTTAAACATAGATCTCTATATACACAATATAACAGTTACTAAGATCAAAGTTACCTACTATACTGCAGGTTTTTCGGATTTTTCTAACTTCCGGCGTTGTGCATTATCCTTAGCTTGCTTTAAAATAAAAATTAAAGAAAGGACAACTCCACAACCTGCTAAACCCATTCCCATGTAGAATGCTACTCTAAAACCATGAATATCCGTCTCTAATGAATCTGGAAGGTTCCTGGTTTGGTAATACTCGACGGTTCCAGCGATTCCTAAACCAATGGAAATTGCATAATTCTGAAATGTTGCGACTAATGATGCGGCTATACCTTGTTGAGCTTTTGGAAGACTATTTGACAAGATAACAGTTGCAGCCGGAAAACTCATATCCATACCAAAACTCTGAATTATCAAAGAGAAGAATTTCTGAGTCCAATATATTTGTCCTACCGGTCTTGTACCCATTAAAACTATTCCCACAAAGAAGAACAACATAGCAAAATGCATAACGATTGACAGAGGAAGTTTTTGTAATAGAACTGCAGTCAAAGCAGCAGCGACATATCCAACAATAGCTGCGGGAACAAAATGGACACCTCCTATTATTGCTGTCTGACCATCGACGAACTCGTTCCATTGAAAAGTATAATATAGCCAAACCCCAAAACACGACCATCCTGCAGCTATACAACCTAAGACGAAGCCAGTTTCACCTTTTAATGCAGCAGATGGTACCAATGGGTCTTTAACTTTACCTTCTGCCACAAAAAATAAGCCTATCAGTATAAATCCGACTATCAATAAGACGTACACATATGGCTTATCCCACCCAACATTAGGTCCCTGGTTCCACGCAAAATTTATTAAAACGAGTCCAGATACACCAAAGAAAGATCCTAGCCAATCGAACGAACCTTCCTCCTTCTCAGGATCAACGTTACCAATATTTTCGGGAATTGCAAAGTACCCAACTACTAGAAATATAACACATACTATTGCCATCAAAAAGTAGCCTAGAAACACACCAGGAAGAGCCATACTATCTACCAACTGAGCAACTATTCCGCTGAAAAGTGCACCTAACATAAACCCTGTGGGTGCCACACTTCCATACAAACACATGCAGAGGTCCTTTCTGAAACCCTTTGGGTAATAATGCCCGACTAATGCCATGGCATTTGGCGTAGATAATGCAGGGCCCATCCCTTGCAATGCTCTAGCAACATCGAAAAAAATCTGAGACTTTGTAAACCCGGAAAATCCGACTACTAAAGACCATAATGCAAACCAAGCAAACCCTATCAAATACATCTTCTTGTACCCATACATATCTCCCAATCTTCCTGCAATCAAGATAAATGTACCGACCGTAAGCGAATAAGATGCTGTGAACCATGATTTTTCTCCATTCAGATCTTCAACCCCAAATTGTTCTGCAATAGGTGTAGATGGGTTAGTTGTCTGCGCTACCCCTGCTTGGGTTAACATTTGTTGTAGTGCCATACAAAGCAAGAATAGTATTTCTCGTCCCACTGATATCTCTTCTGGTGGTGGGGTTGGTTTAAGAGTACTTATTGATGACTTTATTTCCAGGATTTCATCCTCTTCAATATAATTTGAGTCTTGTGAAACATCTCTATTTAAATCTATGTTGTCTCTACATGAACTTTCCATAATGCCTATGGTCTATTCAACGCATTTTAAAATATAAAGTATTGGACTTATATATATTAAAATTGATTAAAAAGATATCAGTATATCGGATCGAGTTTTCTACATATTTCCGAGAATGGATAATTTATTAAGAGCAAGAATATCCCGGAAATAAGAAACTTACGTTTTTCAGCCTTACCTCCCCCCACCGAAACGCAATAACGGAAAAGTAACTTCTATCATTTGAAAGTAAATTTGTCAAAATCTATTATTCTATATTCAAGTAAATAAACCATGATCCTATGTAACAACGCCAGACATAACTGAAATGGAATTTTCTGTGTCCATGTTATACATTTACTACCAGGTTTTCTGGGAACTTTGTCGTCTCCTTTAACCACTTCAAATGAGGAAGGAAAACTTGGTCGCATCTTTGTCTTTCGAGCTCTTCTTCGGACGAAACATAGTGCAAGTATTTCCCCATGTACTCTTTATTTTTGTAAATATTTTCGCCATCAATGGCCTTTCCTGTCTTTGGGTCATAATAATTTGGGCACATTCCTTGCGTGAAGAACTGCAATACTCTTAAATCGAAATCGTACCCAACATTATCGTTAATGGCACTATACATACGGATATGTTCTCCCAGCTGTTCATAGATCAAGTCATGATTATCAACTAACCAGTTAGGATAGTATTTAGGATAAGATAAATGATTAAATACAACATCGAGATTATCTTTCGTTACGGCCGAACCGACTGGATCGTAGTGGCTTAAGGCTTTGGACGCGAAATTGTTATTATCCGCTTTGGAAAAATACCCCGTAAATTGGAACTGCTTCAACGTTTGGAACCAGGGTTCATTCATAACGTGAGCAGCAGCGATAAACGTTTCTTTATCGCCTTCTCCAGCGGACCCTTGGGTTAATAATGGATAGTAGTAGTTTGGCCCAAATACATTATAGTACAAGCAAAGAAGCAATGTTTTCATATGAGAAGTCTTGTTAATCACAAACATACCAGTTTCAGAAGTCGGATTAGGTATGGTACCTTCAAAATCGTGGAACGCAGAATTCTCAAAGTTATACTCAGACAAGGGCTTGACACCAGATAAGCCATCGCGTTCTGCCTGTTTCTTGTCATATTCCGAATATCTAACTTTATTTTCTTTGACCTTGACCCCAGCAATCTCGTAGAATTTTGGGTTGGTGGTACGGCCCCATGCATCCGGCCATAAAATCAAATTCTTTTCTTTATATAAGTCGCTTTCAAATATATAATCGACATTTTTAGCCGGGAAATTATCGGAGTCCACGTACATGACATTTTCAAATCTGGAACTCAATATAGCCAACATTTTGAGTTGGTACCCACCAAGATCGAATCTCTCCTTCAAGTTGGCAGATAATGATGAATCAAAGAGATTACAGTGTGCATTGTAACGTGGTAATAGTTCTTCACAGAATTCTTTTTCATACTCCTCCTCAGCAGCAATGAACAACTCAATCGGCATTTTAGATCCTGTGGCTCTGATCTGCTTTATAACAAGGTACGACAACCAATTAAATCTACCACCACCAACCATCACATATCCCGAAGATCCCTCGTATGTCCCCCATTCAGGGTCGGACTTCAATATATTACCAAAGGTGGAGATCCCATAGTTCTCTATAAGCTTGTTCATATGAATGTCCACATATCTCGAATGCGAATCCTTTAATTCCTGATACGTGGAATCTGGAATATCCAACACGTTCTCCAATAACGACTTCGACAAAAGAAAGTCGTCATTCTCTGACTTTATTTCCGGTGCCTGTTTTGTCTTATACATGCCTTTAATCGATGGTGATTTTGGCATGTATGCTTCCAATCCGTCAAAGAAGGCTCTGTAATCTCTGATAGATTTCAAGTTCGCTTTCTCCACTCCAGCTTCTCCCTTAACTTCAGGTGGGTCTGCAGCTGTTACAACCCTAGAACTAGCATCTCCATTCACTAATGGCTTTGGCGATGACCGATAAACAAAGTGAAATATAAGCAAGCAAAATATCATACCTACCAAAAGACGCGTCGCTTGGCGTCCAAGCAATCTTTTAGGTATCATTGTATTATAATCAATATACCTAACTCCAGATATATGTTTCTAAGCGCTTTAAGCGGTTTTCGATCTTCTTTTACGCGATACTGTCTTAGTTGCTGCTTTCAATATTGACCTCTTTGTGACATTTTTCACTCGTCGACAAATCCGGGGGTAAATCCATACATTTTTATAAACTCCATACCTCAGAATATTCCGTTACGGCTAATTCTTTTTCCTAAGTATACAAAAAAATTTACTCCACAAGAACCATAGTTGACGGTATAAATAGGACGGAAAGATAGGAATCTAATAGGATATAATATAGAAGAATACAAATCAGATAAAATGGCTAGCAACTCACCAATTTTAGAAAAGTCGAATTTTGAAGAATTAAGGACCAAAAAATTTACATTCAGACTCTTTGGGCTTCATATTGGCCACTCTAAATCGCCATTATTGCAAAACTACTTGTTTGAAAAATTAGGATTAAGCTGGAGGTATGAGTTGTATGAGAGCTCAGATATCGACGCTTTCAAGAAGGTGTTGCAAGGCGAAGACTGCATTGGGTCAGCTGTGACTATGCCTAACAAGGTGGTGATGGCGGAACACGTTGATTTCGTTGACAACGATGCCAAGGCAGTTGGGGCTATAAATACTATTTACACAAGAAAGGAAAAGGACACCGGTAAGACGTTGTATATCGGTACCAATACTGACACATATGGAATCCGTGATTCGTTTTTATACAATGCACCAGAAGTGGTGAAGAAATCGAGAGACAGCAATAATCCGGGTTTGGTATACGGAGGAGGTGGAGCCTGCCGTTCAGCGGTGTATGCGTTAAACGAATTCTTGGGCTGTTCGAAGGTGTATGTGATAAACAGATTTGCTGAGGAGGTGGAAGCGGTGAGAGAAGGAATGGTCAAAGGGGGCTTCAAAGGAGAAATCATCCACGTTTCCAGCCCTGAACAAGCTGTTTCTTTAGAGAAACCAAGCATGATCGTCTGCACTGTACCTGATTTTGCACCTCTGACTGAGGAAGAGAAAACGGCCAGAGCCACCTTGGAAGTATTCATTGGTTCCCAAGAGAGAGGAGCTGTTTTGGAAATGTGCTACCACCCTAAACCACTCACTAGATTATATAATGAATTCAAGGCGTCCAATTGGCAGGTTATTGGTGGTATGGAAGCTATGATTTATCAAGGCTTCGCACAACAATCCTTATGGACTGGTTATAGCTTGGACGAAATGCCTGTCAAAGACGTCATTGAGTATGTTTATAAGAATGCAAATAACTAAATATATAGATATATATATATATATATATATACCATATTTAATAGTAAAACTATTACTTTCTATACTATTATAGTAGGAAATGCTTTTCTTTCAAATCCCGCATAACTGTTGCACCAGTGTTCCCATTCAGGTAGTGATTAACGTTTAGCCTGAATCACGCTATTTAAACTTGCTTTATTAGAATTTCAGACTATATATATTAGTAATCGGACTTAGATGCAATATTTTTTATAACACTTCAATAACCTAATCATTAACGATCGACTAATCGAATTAGTAGTTGCTCACAGAAAATAAATTTAGAAATTTTACTATCGTAAGGTTTTATTCAACGAGTGATTATTATGTTCAAGTATAAGTGCAACCTACCATTGGAACATTCAAGTATTATGACGAAAAGACTGATGCATACAAAGAAATTAGCTGAGCTTCCTAAGACGACTAGCTTTACTAAATATATCAGTCCTGATGGCAGAATCCCAAAACCCGAAGATGCTATGGCAAATAAGGATAATATCATACATGTGCCAAGAGTGTTACAAAAGGGAGGATTTTCATGGTCACTCCCAGAGAAAAGGGCGAAATATAGGTATTTGACATCGAGTGACAAAGCATTGAATGATTTAGGGATAGATTCTAAGGAGGTTGAAAACCCCGAGTACCAAAAATTGGTTACTGGTGAGTTTTACCTTAACAAAGAAGATTTCCAGAAAAAAGGATATCCATTTCCTTATTCGCAAGCATATGCTGGATGGCAATTTGGCCAATTTGCCGGTCAATTAGGAGATGGAAGAGTTGTGAATTTGTTTGAAGTTCCCAAGAATGTGCCAGATAAGAACAACAGACATAAATATGAATTGCAATTGAAAGGGGCTGGCATGACTCCGTACTCTAGGTTCGCCGATGGCAAAGCGGTTATAAGATCGTCTATCCGGGAATATATTATATCGGAGCATTTAAATGCTGTGGGTATTCCGACTACAAGAGCCCTTTCCTTATCGTATCTTCCTGAGACCTTTGCACAACGTCATAGAGCTGAAAAATGTGCAATTGTTTCAAGATTTGCAGAACTGTGGGTGAGATTAGGCACATTTGACCTCTATAGATGGAGAAGTGATAGAGATGGTATTAAGGAATTATCCGATTACGTTATAAACGAATTATTTACAATCGATGGAGAAAAGTTTGGCTTCTTGAATAAGGTTTTATCGGAAAGAAATGATTTTTTTGACAGTAGTAAAGAAACTATAGGAGAACTTACAGATTATGATAAGATGTATTTGGAAACTATTGTTAGAAATGCATCCACCACTGCTATATGGCAATCGTACGGCTTTTTGAACGGTGTTTTGAATACTGATAATACATCTGTCCTTGGTCTCTCTATTGACTTTGGTCCTTTTTCAATAATGGATAAATACGATCCAAACTTCACCCCAAATTCTGAAGATCATGAACTTAGGTATAGTTATCGTAACACTCCTACGGCGATTTGGTGGAATTTAACTAGAATGGGTGAAAATCTTGCAGAGTTAATTGGAGCTGGATCTGAAATATTAAATGACCAATTTTTTAAGGAAAACGGTATCAAAAAGGAATGGGAAGATAGAATTATTACTAGAGCCACAAAATTGATTGAAGCTGGCGGTGAACTTTATCAGTATGCATTCACTAAAAAGTATGTTGAAACTATTTTTAACAGGTTAGGATTAGAATCGTCTTTGATTAACGCCAAAGATCCAGAAGTCAATCATAAAGAGTTAATAGATCCTATGTTAGACATGTTGTATAAGGTGCAATGTGATTTTAACAAGTTTTTCCTTATATTACAAAGCTCTAACTTAGAAAGCGGTTATGATCCAAAACAAATTGCCGAAACTATCCTTTTACCGGGCCATAATGCCTTGGAAAGTAAATATTCAACCCAAGAATTGATTGATGAGATTTGTAATTGGTTAAAGATTTACGATGGCTATTTATCAAAATCAGGAAATGCCAAACGGAAATCGATTAGCAAATACTATAACCCACTTTTTTTACCACGTAATTGGATTTTGAATCAAGTCATTGAATTTACAGAAGAGCATAATGCCGAAGACTTATCGTATTTGAAAAAGCTTGAAAAGATGTGCTTCAATCCATATGATAAATCAAAATGGGGAAATGAATTGAAAGAACTAGAGCAAGAATGGTTATTACAAAGTGATATAGGTGCCGATTACTCTATGCTACAATGTAGCTGTTCTAGTTAGAACTAGTTTTACTATATATGTTAATGAACGAAATTATTACAACAAAAGTTTTAATAAAAGCGATTTATAATTTCACAATACTTATATTTTAATACTAAAAATTAGAACTAATACTTTATATAGAACTTAACACGTAAATGCATATCATTTTATTCAGCTTAACCACGGAAGGCGCTTTGAGCATCCTTGTAACCCTTGTGGAAAGCTTCCTTAGCTTGTTCTTGAACTGGTTCATCTAAAGAAGCAATCTTGGAATCAAGCTTGTCATTACCAGTGCTGAAACCACCGAGACCAGATCCGGAACCAGATCCAGCGCTCTTACCTTGTTGATCGTAACCAGAGCTTCCTGATTGACCGTAGGAGTCAGTGTTGGAAGATCCGTGCTTAGAAGCACCATATCCTGCAGCACCACCAAGACCAGCACCGGCGGCACCAGCACCAACTTCCTTACCGTGGGAGCCTGAGCTGTGGGTGTTAGATCCATAAGCATCGCTGCCTGAAGATCCGTAAGTATCTCTAGCGGATGAACTGTGAGTTCCTGAAGTGCCATAAGCGTCTCTACCGGAAGTAGTACCAGAAGTACCAGCACCAGAAGAACCGTAAGCGTCTCTACCGGAAGTAGTACCAGAAGTACCAGCACCAGAAGAACCGTAAGCATCTCTACCTGAGGTTGTACCAGATGCACCGTGGGAACCAGAGGATCCGTAAGCATCTCTACCTGAAGTAGTACCAGAGGTACCAGCAGCAGACGAGCCGTAAGCATCTCTGCCGGAAGTAGTACCAGAAGTACCAGCACCAGAAGAACCGTAAGCATCCCTACCTGAGGTGGTACCAGATGCACCGTGAGAACCAGAGGAACCGTAAGCATCTCTGCCAGAAGAACCTTGGCCACTGGAGCCGTAGGTATCGGTGTTAGAAGAACCGTGCTTAGAAGCACCATATGCGGCACCACCGAGACCGGCAGCACCAGCAGCGCCAGCAGCAGCTTCCTTGATATGAGATCCAGATCCTGAACCTTGAGCGGAAGAACCATAAGCATCTCTACCAGAAGATCCGTGGCCACTAGAACCGTGAGTATTAGAAGAACCATAGGCATCGTTACCAGAAGAGCCGTGAGCATCCCTACCTGAAGTAGTACCGGAAGTACCAGCACCAGAGGAGCCATAAGCATCTTTACCTGAAGTAGTACCTGAAGTACCAGCGCCAGACGAGCCGTAAGCATCTCTGCCAGAAGTATTACCAGAAGTACCAGCACCAGACGAGCCGTAAGCATCTTTACCTGAAGTAGTACCAGAAGTACCAGCACCAGAAGAACCGTGAGCATCTCTACCTGAGGTGGTACCAGCACCAGAGGAACCGTAGGCATCTCTTCCTGAAGCACCATGGCCACTAGAACCGTAAGCATCACTTCCTGAAGTTCCGTGAGCTCCAGAAGAGCCTTGGCCACTAGAACCATATGCATCCTTACCAGAGGAGCCATGAGAAGCACCATAAGCACCAGCACCTGCTGCTCCTACACCGGCTGCTCCTGCTGTGCCTGCTGCTGCTTCCTTACCGTGGCCTGAACTACCTGCGGCTCCTGATGAGCCAGCAGCATCGCCAGATTTGCCTCCAGCATATTTGCTTCCAATACCACCTTCGGTACCGGATAAGTTTTCACGGCCAAGTACTTGACCTCCCTTCTTATCAGCTTGGTCAGCGTATGCAGCAATTGAGTCCTTGTCTAAGTTACCGGAAAGGTTGTCTTTACCGATGATCTTACCACCTTGCTTGTCGTAGTTTTCAATGTCCTTCTTATTGAACTTATTTTGAATTTTATCTGCGAATCCCATATTAATTGAGTTGTATTAAAATAAATATATTAAAAAATGAATGATAATATATATATGATGATATTTTCTTTTTTTATTCTGACAGCATGGATTCTCCGTCGTTATATAGACTTCAAGTCTTCGTCTACATTATTGCTGAAAGTATGATCTTAATTGCTACGACTCCAACGTGAAATTATAAATGGTTGCGAAATGCATAAGGGCTCATAGCAATAATGATGCGAACAATGTGGAACAATAGCCACCACCGTGCGTTCACTTGCTTTTTTAAAAATAGAGTGGCCAATTATGTGGCTATGGACCGATGAATACGTGTAGTCACAGAATCCTAAGTCGGAATTTCGTCATAGGTCAAGGGGATGAGACGTGCAATTGATGTTGCAAGACGCAGAAAGAACATCATGGAATAAATCTAACGTTCTACAATGCTCCTACATGAGATAAGATCAATTGAGTGTCGAGTATGTGAACAAGTGAAAACTGTGTCTATAGCATGTTATTATGTGTCGTTCCAACTAGACAATAAAGGGTTGTAGGATGTAGAAAAGGAGTGACGCTGTCGAAGGGGAGAATTTCGATGAACATGGGGCCACCGTGGCTAAGAGCAAGAAGAGGTCAATTGGGTCAATGGATACGTTATGGATCGGTAGGTATTAAATAAAGCCATTTGGGAGCAATTGAGGTGGTAGGGGCTTAATTGAGGTCAATTGGTATTGTGGGGGTTAATTGAAGTCAATTACATACTCGGGTTCAATGGATGTGCGTTAGGTCCCGATCACGTATCAATTAAAGTGACATATAGGTCAATTGGCCTTTGACCAACTCAATTGGTGCCAATTAGTATGATACGAACTCAATTGATGTCAATAGTGACCAATTGGGCTTCACAGGCTTGAGAGATAGTACAATTCTCGGTCAATCCTTGTAAAAACGTTTTGAGTGATGTGAAATGAGGTAAGCATTTTGCAAAACGTCCAGTGCTGAAATCTACGTCTGCACAGTGATGGATTAAGGGGGCGCCGAAAGCATTTCATTTGTGTAGCTGGACCAGCTGAATTGTTGCTAGGACACGTATTGTTCGGACGTTCGGTCGGAATGGTCTCGGTTACTATCGAGAAGATGTAGAAGGCGATGAGATTCATTCGAACTAGATTCGGGGTCAATTGATTAAATATGTACTTTGGTTAGCTCAACACATTAGATACGTTAATCGGATTAATGTCAGAATTACACTTCGCAAGACCACTGGCATTAGAAAATATCATACTATGAACTACCTATTTTTCAAAATCAACAGGAACCTTTAAATGGACAGTATCTCCATTAGAAAGATTGATGCTGATTTTCAAATAGTAAAACCGGTCTATATAACAAGATTGAAAACTAGGAACTAAGTTAAATGCATCGAATGCATTATTATTCTTGAAGGTTCCTAAAACTTTAAGATGGGCCGTCACAATATCCAACAATAAGTCAAACTTACATTTATACACCAATTGGGTAGCATCGTCGTAAGCAGAAGGGTCACTGTCTTGATGAGTCCAATTCAAGTTTAACAAGTTCTTCGAATTAACACTTTCTGGGTCTTCGCCAGCGACTTGATATTGCAAATGTTCCAACTGTAAATTCATATGTTTTTCTTTGAGGGAAGAAAGGCAGTTAATATCTGTTACTAACAGGTTCTCAAGTTTGAAAACCTCTGGTGGTAATTGCAGAAATATTTTATGTATTTCCTTACGGTAAGAATTAAATTGTGACTTGACAATAGATGAAAAATCATCCAGATCAAGTAAACCACGGTCCTTCAACGCACTTTCTGCATTCACTTCGTTTTTGAATAATAAATCATGAGTGATTTCTATTGGTATAGGATGTTTATCAGATTTGATCGATAGAACTACTAAATCACTTTGGATAGTTTTTATTGTGGGAAGTTTTTTCTTCTTTCCAAATAATAATTGAGGAATACGGAATGTCAATTCGATTGGGACCCTTAAATTCCATGTATCTAGGTCTGATTGATCTACATCGATTCCCCTCCGATATTCTACCGGTGTAATATATTTTAAGATGTATTCTAATTTCGGAGTTGAAACCTGCAACGTACCGATAGGAGTTATCGATCCTCTAATTGACCTTTTCGTGTATGGTGAAATAAGATTGTAATTTTGTTCACTAAATTGATCTATCAAATCTCTTTTACATTCAGCTCCACTTGTCGGTTGATATAATTGATTGAATTTGACATGATCACTAGGCGCCTGGCTTGATAATTTATTGATTAAGTCAATTGCATTGTCCATTTTATTGGCCTCAATTGACTGTATTAATTCATGACCAATTTTAATTTTCTCTTTACATCGATTTATCAAGTTTTTGTAAAGTATTTGACTTCCTTTTCTTTTTATTGCCTTTTGGTTTGGGGTCAAATATCTTACCTGTGGTACAATCCTAAGAAATCTATTAGTTTCTTTCAAGATGACATATTCATCTCCTTTCGAGTTGATAAGAACAGGGTCGTTTTTCTTAGATTGGTTAACATTATACTTAGAAGCTCTTCCGATAAATCTAGCCTGTACGCCGTAACTTATAGACGTATCGATAAACGAAAGTGACTTCGTCTTAGTAGCGTCAGGTTTATAAGTTAAATTAACATAATCTTCAGATCTTGATTTTCCAAGGGATGGTGGGATTTGAGTATGATCCAGAAGACTGTGTCCACATTCCGAATCTAGTAAGTTTTCGGGGATTTTGAAAGTAAAGAACCGCTTATATGTAACACCGGGAAGCAATTTTCGATTTGAAAATCCCATTTTTGTATCATCATACGAATCTGTAATCAAAGGACATTCGTAAGCATTTGCATATTCAGTAATTAGCCTATTGATATATGCGTGGTTCCACGAAGCGCTGAAATCAAACATTTGCAAGAATCTTTCAACCTTTGATGGCTTCCTATCGTTTACATCTAACGTATTCGCAACCGTAAGATTACCCTCAAATAATACGTAAAACATATCAAATGGAATAGGTTCATTAGATTCATTCGTGATGAGCACAAATCCATTTATGAGATCTCCCTGCTTATACTCATGAAGCCGCGAATCGATCAAAATCGGCTCTTTACCTAACTCACCCACTTCTTTCGTAAATTGAATTGATATTTTCACAGCATTTGAAACCTCCTTATTAAAATACGTTAAATTAGTAAGCTTGTGAACATTATCAAGAATTGTCTCCCGCCACAGATTGGTATCCTCATCTGCAATTATTAATCTCTGAGAATTATCATTACTGTCTTCTGTTTCTCTCGTTGATGCGACAGAAGACGCTTGCGCAACCACGCTATTCGAACGCGCCGTAGAAACACTTGATAACCGCCCAGCAGAATGAATTGAAGAAGTTTCGTACGATGGAGGCTCTGTCAAACTTTCATCGGAAACATTGAAACCCTTGTATATTGTGGTAGTATACATATGATACGAAGGTAGTATATTCCACACTGGTGCTTCATTAGTAGTTTTGGTCAATTCTATATCTTTTTGACTAAAATAATTCTGACTATCACCTGCTGGTGATGAACTATCAACATCTATAATATGAGATTCGTTAGGCGATAAGTCTTCTCTGGATCTCGATACCATTGAATATTTATATTTTGGTTATCTTGAATATTTATATATATATATTTGGACTTATAGGAAATGAGAAACCATTTATTACAACAAGAGTATATTATACGAAGATATTTGGATATATTTATAATAAGCAGGTACGTTATGACTTATACTATCGTATTTAGTTATCGTAATTGATTAGATTTGTAATCATGAGTCACTTAGAAATTTGACTGCGAAATCTAAATAAATGTACTGTATGATATTCCAATCGCTTCTTCATTATTCTACCGTAATTGGCACATGAATAGTCATATCCTCATTATGTAAATGAAGTATGACTCGCATGTAATACATCCTAACCAATTTACACGATTGAAAGCTGGGAAGTAAACAAAAGCTCCCAAATCTGTTGGATTTGATAGCTTTATCCAGATCTTTAATATACATCGAGTTTAGGTTAAGGTGTAGCTGCATAGTTCTTGTATGTTGGCTTTTTAGCAGGCGAGAAACATCCATAGTAACGTTGGTATCTATCGATGTAGTAACATATGACGTTGATAGATAGCTTAAGCATTTTAAGTTGGACATTGATTGAGGATCTGGCGTAAAACTGGGGATCTGTTTTCTGAGCTTATTTATCTCTTTAAGCAACATAAGAGCTGGTCTTATGACCAAATCATCGAAGGTAAGGTTGGTCTGTTTTAAGAACAATAGATTGTGATCTATTTCTTGTGGGATTGAATAGTCGGTGGAATTAATTGATACAACTACTAGCTCACAAGAAACCCGTTTAATTACAGGTAAAGGTTCAGTGGTCGAGTCGTAAACCAAATCAACTGGAATCTCTAGTGATTGTGGAATATGGCATAGATGTGGAGGGTAGTACTTGAATTTGTACTCTCTGTTGTGTACATTGGTTGTTATTCTCCGATTCTTCAGTATAGCAGAAAATTCGTGACTCTCCGTATGAGTGAATTGAAGCTGATCTACATAGGAACCGATCTTGTATCTTGATTTTAAATATCGACCACTGGACGAGGAAAGTTCCAGATCAACTTCATCAAGCAAAGATTTACACATAGAATTTAGTGCATTATTACTGTCCTTCACAGGACGATCCGCCCTAGGTATTATCCTTACAGGCCTGGTAATGTCTGCTAATATATAATATTCGTTGTTCTTATTGCATATCAACGCGCTTCTAATGTTATATCTTATTGATGCAGGCATTAAATCATTGATATCGTCCCCACAGCTTGGTGGAGTTTTTAGATGATTTCCCAAATGGTTTCCGCAGGCACACTCAAGCAAGCTCGAAGGTACCCTAAAAGTAAAAAATCTCTTGTACTTGATCTTAGGCAATAATGTAGTTCCCATGGTTAAGTAAGTTCCATCATCCCGATCGATGAGCGTCTCCGTACTATCGTAGTTCAACGAAGCTTTGAAATCTATCATCTGAAGAAATTTATCACATTTGCGATCTTTGCAGTAAATTCCCTCAAAAAGAACATAATAAACATTTAATGGTATAGCCTTGGAAGTTAAATTTTCAATAGTGATATACCCTCTTATCGTATCTCCTTGTTTATACTCTAATGTTTCATTGTTTATTAGTACTGGTTTTTCAGTTGCTTCTATGTCATCGTTGGTGAAGAAAATATCTTGCTTTACCATATCTTGCAAAGAAGCTAGGGAATCCAAATTATCAAGCACCGTGATCGTATTCTCTGAACATGAATTAAAAGATTGAACGGATATAGTCGGATCAAGGCATGCTGATGAATTATAAGCCGGTGGCTCGTGATGAAATTGGTATACTTCGTCTCCAGGATTTAATTTTTTTTTAACTATACCTTTATCCATATGATAAGAAGGCAAGATATTATAATTTGAATTATCCTGTCGACATCTCGAGATTATATCTTCCCTTTCAGTTCCCTTTGAGAACATGATTGTTTGATTTAACTAGAAGACTCTAGAATTATAATTAATACTTTAGTATCGCTTACCGTACTCGAGATTTCCAATATCTTTTGATGATAAGAGCCAAAAATAATTTCGCGGGGTTGATACTACTGATTTAAAATCAATAACTTCATAAATTCAAAGACTTCTAATACATTTATATATATCTATTTATATTACATCGTCTAACGACCGAATTTCTTCAATTCCCAGTATCTTAACCATGGAAAAAAAATTCCACTAAGGCCCATACATAACCACATTGCAATATCACCTCCGAACTCACCTCCACTTAATCTTGCTAATGGACCCACCCAATAAACTTGGGCCATGCCAATAGCAGCACCTGCAGCACCAATGATGAATGCTGCAGTGGATGCTAGACCTCTGCTCAATTTCTCATAATCATTCCAGATCTTGAAGTTGTAGTATTGGTCATGTCTCGTTTCCTTAGATGTAATTAAGCTAGCACCGGAAGTTAAAGATTGCTGCAGATCATCGTCGGCAAACTCCTTTGTATATAAATGAATAAACCTCTTTGACCTGAAAATCAAGTTCTCTTCAAGCAACATGACGAAATACATAGATATCCAGTAACCAACCATTGGTAAGAAATTCCCTAAAACAGTAGCCAACTTATTTCTTCCGACTAACGCACAAAGAAGGTATATTGCTGTTAATACAATAGCCCATATCCATCTTGGAACTTTGGAGAATCCAATACCTGCTAATTGGACGCCAAATGCTGCCGAATAAGTATTTATAATATTATTTGAGACCAAGGATAAGAATATTACCATGAGCAAAAATTTCCCACCTGCTCCCCAAGGTTTAAAGGCTTCATTCAATAGACCTCCCATTCCGTACACTTCATACACATCTCCCCATGGCTTGTATGATAATGCAACATTACCAATGAGTAACCCAAGAACACCAACAAGACTTGTTGGAAGTAAGATACCGAAGAACGTAAGGAAATAAATTTGTACATCAGGGGTATTTTCTGGGAATAATATATAGTAATCGGAAGCAATAGATCCCCATGTTGCGGTAGTTGAATATGCTAATGAGAAAAATGATAACCAGTTGCCTTTAACCGCATCAGACATGCCTCTGATTTCTTCACCGTCGAGATTCGATAAAAGGTGAAATTTTTGAGAAGCAGCAACGTACAACAATAAAAACGCTACGTTTACGGGAATACTCAAAAACGTTTCAACTCTCAATAAGTGTTTAATACCACCGATTGCAACAGATAAGGATATAATGGCCACAATAATAATACCGACAACAAGAGGTATCTTCCCGTCACTTACACTTTGTAAAATTTGGCCTCCAACAACACTATTGACTACAGACCAACCCATAACCCCAATAATGCTAACAAGACTGACTAGTTTCACAAACCACCAACCAAATAAAAATCTAGCACTTACCATTTGACGACAACCTGATCTTGGCCCCATTAAGGAACAGTAAGCAGCGATACCGCATCCGATTGCTTGACCAACTAAACTTGACACTAATGATTTTTTTAATCCTAATTCAAAAATTAATGGTCCCAATAAAAACGTAGACATAGAACTTAAACCACCACAGGCCGACAACCATAATCCAATAACAGATATCAATTGTTTGACTTTGTTTGTGGATCTTTCATATGGCTCGATTCTTTCTATACCTCTCGTCTCTACTCCTAACGAATCTAATTTCTTAGATAATCTTTGGATAAAATTCCAAATTGATGACGACGAATTTTCTGATTCCTCAGTCGGAATTGTTTCCAAAGCAACGTCTTGCTTCAGGCTAGAAACCTGTATCTTTTCTGAGTCCCTTTCCATATATTTCGTCGTCATTATGGATATCTAGTATAAAAAAAACTATAAAATCTAAAGCATTGACTCGTTCCCAGAACATTTTTCGAACAGCTCTGCGGCTGAATCCTAATGACTCAGATATAGCTCTAATATAGTACAAAAAATACATAAAATCTGTATCAATGTTGAAGTTCAGAGTATGGATGAAGACCTATTGTATATCCTTCCATCATATCTGTTGTAGTTAATCTTGAAATTTGGATTTACAATCTCTTACGGTAAACCTGCTTCAACTGACTCGTATACTTCTGACATTAAAAATTAGAAAAAAAATTAAAGAACCCGACGCGGGGATCGAACCCGCAACCTTTTGATAGCTACTCTTGTATAAGAGTCAAACGCTCTACCGATTGAGCTAGCCAGGCTAATAATCTTGAAAGGTATTATTGTGAGTTCAATATAAATTTTTCATTCACTAAATTACTACTTTCAAGCCCATTTAAAGCTTAAATCCACATTCAACTAGATATGTAATACAAATTATTATTTGATTGTTGCATTACATATCCGTTGTTCGGTTATTGGGTTAAAGGTTATAATGCTATTTCTGAAAAATATGTGACTAGAATACTCAAAAAGTGTCAATAATAGGAATTCGTGGTATCCCGATGTAGCTTGATCGAACTACAAAACCTTAAATTACGAAAATACCAAACTAAGAATCACACAAAACCTGCAGATCCCATAATAGCCAAGATCTTTAAAGCCTCTTAAGCAGTCTTTTAGATTGCATCATCAGGATCTGACTCAAGGTATATTCTACCCCAAAGTAGCCATAGGTGTTGGTAACTAGCAACGCATGAAACATTTTTCGAGCTTGTATCCAATGTCTTGCTATTATTGCCCTTATGAAAAAGCAATTCCCGCGTTGTTTATGATGTCTTATAACAATCCAGCTCCTAGCCAAAGCAAGTATATAATAAGGTATCACAAACAACAACAACGCCTTTATCTAAGGCGCTGCAACGAGTACCGCTCATCTGTAATCAAGGGTCGTGCTGGTAGTGCAAAACTATCCATATGTGAAACAACAGTATGTACCTGCGCATCTTCATACATAGGTTTAGATAAGCTGATTGTATACTTACCTACAGCGTAATTACAATTTACGTCACTAGCACCATCGTTGCTAATCCATAAGCCTTCTATGTTGATCCCGTATTTCAAGGAAACCGTAATAAGGCGAAAAACTAGGGAATTGCACGGGGCTCCTTGCTAACTAGAATATACACCCGGTGGTAAAATCACCAGCAATCACCAAAGTGCACCCCGTGTTATCAATACTACGTGCCACATAATAACACACTGGTGGCTATGGTAGTTGTGGTGAACATTCCCCTTCTACAGGTGCTTCGATACATAGATCTATTATCATGCAGAATATAGCCCGATTGCTCCGACTTGTTAGTATGACTATCAGAATAATATGAATTGTATCTTCTTTAACTCAGATAATGTAGATAAGGTTGATTCATTTAGCTCATCATATAATATACATACAGATAGATTATCCACACATGTTCGTACTAAACCACTCATGAATACTAATAAAAAGAGACTACTCAAATATATATATATATCTGAAAGTCTAGAATAAGAACATTATATGTAACCCGATGTACATCTTGTAACTTTATACTCTAAAACATCTTAACCACACAAGAAAACTTTTTACCACGCCGGGTTAACTTTTTTTTGCCGGAAAACCGAGCAAGAAATTAAAAAAACACATGTCCGGGTAAACACTACCGCACAATCGGGTTATTGGAAGGGATGCAAGCTAATATAAATAACTGCATGATGTCCATAATTTCAAATTCTGATAATGAACCCTATATTATTGCCTGTAAGCTGGGAAACATGATTCAGTATTTGGAACTCATAGAAAGCAAGGTTACTCTAGTGAGTAATTCTCTCTTACTTATCATCGTTGTCCCACTTTTATTAGTGGGTATAATGGACGCGATGACTTACATAGTAAGTGTCAGCTTAAACTACACATTGAAGAGTGCCGCAAGTGGTAACAGATCGAAACTGTTGTTATTAGAAAATGATAAATATTTCAAGGCTTTGAAGGAATTCAAGATCAAGTCTATCCACTGGTCGATCAAATTTTTTGAAGATAAGCACTTGGATATGACCAGAAACTTCCATCAAATGTTCATTTCAAGATTAGTCAAGGTGCGGAAAGAGGATTGAGCACAGGAATGCTACGTTCTTTTAGTTCTATGTCGCAGGTCGGTGAATTGATGTTCTATCTTCACATATTTACTAGTACTACTTTTTTATTAGTACACTTGATAGAGGTATACTGAGTATACTGTTATTTATTATTTATTTTACCTATTTATTATTTATTTATTCCAAGTACCATTGGATTTAATTCTTGGTTTTTAATCAAACACTCATTTAGTACAGTTCAATAAGTGTAGTACCGGGTGAAAACGGCCACTGTAGTAGTTTGATCTTCTTCCCGTATATATGCGCGCGATGCAAATTGTGTAAAACTTTATCTGAGCCCTTTCACAACTTATTCTGAATGTAGAAATATTTTCATGTAAAGAAGACAATAAGACTTCTTTAGAGCAGAAAATCAGCTGATGGGAGAATAAACCCGATAACAGGCCGTGACAGAGTCGAAACAACCCGAGGAAGCCCACCTTACCAATAGGTGTTACTTATTAGAAGGTTTGAATGAACACGCGCAACAGGTAAGCTATACGTTTCGAAACAACGTTGGGGGTTAGGCGAACAAAAGGCGAAGCGAATTATTTATACAAAGTGATTGTTGTGAGGTCTTGAAAAGACCCTATTGTTACTAGATCAGGCGTGCCGCATCTGCTCCACCTCCCCCAAAACCGCTCAATCTCATTTCATGAGGCGGCCGACGTATATTCTCGTAGCACTCGCAAGACGCGTCATCATATGATAGTAGTTCCAAGTCCCACCAGGAGCTAGTATTGAGGTCTATTTCAAATAGACAAGAAATGTAAGTCTTAGCCTTAGTCTTAGTTGCGAATTGGGTTTGTAGTGGTTTAAGATTAATATCCAAAATCGCAACAAAACATGACATGTTCGAGTCAATTTTGTCGCCCAGAAATATGACTTCGTGGCCAAGTTGGCTAAGGCGTGAGACTGTTAATCTCAAGATCGTGAGTTCGACCCTCACCGAGGTCGTTTCTATTCTTTTTTTGACACAATATAGCACTGGCGCACGTCTTATGTAGTGCTTTTTTTTTATACGGTCAACCAATACTCCATACTCCGATAGTCACCATAACTTGTCAACAAAAATAAATAAGGATCTTTAAGTTTTATCGAAAAATTAATTTCATCATCTCACACCGTTCTGCATAAACTACGGCTTTAACTACACCCTACTTCTACTTTATCTAAATTTAGGAATTTGTCTAAATTTAGGTACAAAAATACTCTTTTTTCGTATACGTAGCACCCGCAAGTTCTTCGTTGTGTGCCGTGTGAGTAATATATCTCGTTACGTTCTTTCAGACTTAGCCTACAAATAAATCGTCGTGAATTATTATTCTCGTGCTGTGAGTATGGGTGCAACATTCTCGTACATCATCTCTCTTTTTATTGTACTCCAGCCTGTCATATGTACTATTCAGCTATGAAGTTCTTATCAAACCCTACATAAAAGTCCTAATTGGGCCTATCCTTTATTAATCATTGTCTATACTGTATATTGCTCCTGAAGACCAAAATGATAGGGCTTAGATATCGGGCGATGGTCGCATGGTTTACGGATAAACTAATGAATTCTGCTTACTTAATCGAGTAAATGATGCCCACGTTGGCTGCAATATTGACCTATAAACAAATAGTATCGATCGTAGTACGATTGCTGAACGACTATTGTCTATATTTATTGAGTAACGTGGCCAGCTATAATAGTGTTTAGAATTACATTGTACCTTGTTCTCTTAGTCTCATAACTTATTTAAATATTAGCCATCGCCAGCATCTTAATTCGAAAATTAAGTAGGCTACATATTCCTTTCCCTTTCCTTAGTTGATTTTGAGGTAATTAAGATTATAATTCTTGAGATTAGCATCAATTCTCAAGTTAGATATCTATTCAGGCTGGTTACTATTCAACTTTATTTCGTTCGTTTTTAAAGGTCGTGTGCTTTAATTAGTACAGTTAAGATTATAATATGGGATTAGAGAGCATTATATCACCACTATTACAGACTTCAAGGTCCAAAAGAAAGGCTATCGTATTCAGTATCCTTTTGTTATGGATTGTAATTATCAATTTATGGATACATAATTATAGACACCAACATGCATTTAAGACGGTTACAGGGTCTATTTACGATACAGTGAATAATTTGTCATTCAATAATAACTTAGATGCCGACAATAAAGAAAATATCTTGGATGATGAAACCATTAAATACTTCATGAAAGCCAACGATATTAAAGATGTGAGATCTATCGATGCGCATTCAACCACTTACGATTTAATGTTGCGAAACCATGGTCTCAACAGCATATTGAAGGACTTGCCATTCAACGAGAGATGTGACTTATACTTCAAGAACTTATTTACCACCGACATGAATTGGTATGTAGATCCAAATAAGAATTTTCAGTTGGAAAACAGATATGAATACAGCTACGACCTGTTTAGGAATAACAAACTTAACGAGGTGAAAGAAGCATATGCTAAAGAGAATGGCATTGACGCTAAATTAGTTGAGGACAGTGCTGTAGAACATCGTGTTAAGTTGAGGTATGACACTTTCTGGAAAAAGACCATGCAAACAGAACAGATGATGACCGACTATATTTCGCATGTTAGAATATTCAACAAATGTTACTTAACATCTGATAATCAAAACGAAGCTTCACAAACAAAGAAATTGGCAGCTGGCCAAAGTAAGATGATTAAGTCTTTGAGCGAAAAAGATTTGATCAAAGATGGAAAGAGAAAATTTAAACCTACGGCGAAAGAATCGTTATTAAACACTGATAGTTTTGAATCGTGCACAGATTTGGAATCCAGAATATACAAATGGCTTTCATTTTCATTCCCCATTTATGAAAGATTCACAGGTGAAATTGTTTTAACCCCACCTGATTTAAGCAAATATGTTTATCATCCCGAAGTTTTTAAACCTACTAATCAAAAAGTTCATGATGCTCGTGGTAAAGCAGGAAAAATCAACTCTAAGTTGACAAACAGCAAAGCATGCTTTTTGCAGAGATTTAAGAACAAAATGAACGGAAAAGGTATCGTGTTATCTATAGGAGATAAGCATGTCAATGATACTGTTAAATTAATTCATTTATTGAGGGCATTGAATAACAAGTTTCCAATCGAAATTGTGTACAATGGTGGTATCTCTGAGGCATCTAAGAGTCGTATTGTCACTGCTGCTAGACAAAGATTCATTGATTTACCTAGTTCATTTAAAAAAATCGCTCATCATTTACCAGACGATTACTTTGATGATTCCGATCATGGGTTACCAAAGCAAGAAGTTTGGTTCGTTAACGTTCAAAACGTTATCCATGATAATTACAAAGAAAAGTTTGATAAATTTGCCAATAAATTCTTAGCAGCTTTGTTCAATTCATTTGAAGAGTATATACTACTCGATGCTGATACCGTATTGCTTCAGACTCCAGAATATTTCTTCAACCTCATGGGTTATAAGAAGAGAGGAGCTTATTTTTATAAAGATAGGACAGCTCCCGAATTCAGGCCACTGGGTGATACTAAATTCTTTGAGAAGATGACTCCATCAATTATTGATCACGCAATGTTTAATATTCCTATTGTTACCAGTCACACGTTAGACTTGAGTTTCTTTGATGGTATGGGACACTTCATGGAAAGTGGGTTGGTCGTCATCGATAGAAACTTACATTTCAACTCCATTTTAATGATGATGCAATTGAACTTCATGAATCCAGTCACTTCAAGAGTTTATGGTGACAAGGAAATATTTTGGTTAGCATTTGCTATTAATGGGGACGAAGGTTTCGAATTTAATAGATACCATGCCGCCGCCATTGGTGTAGAGACTCCTATGGAAGATAGAGTCGGCTTGGAAGGTAAACCATTGAAATCAAAAGAAATATGCTCTGCTCACCCTGGTCATATCAACGGAGAAGACGGTAAGACCTTATTATGGTTCAATTCTGGTTTCCAATTCTGTGGTCAAGCACCCGACGTAGATTATGAAAAAGAATTCAACTTCCATACTCGTGTTAAATTCTTGAAAACTATAGAGGAAATGAAGATTTTCTTCCAGAATCCAATCATTCTTAAACACGCTATTGTTCCTCCCTTCAAAAACAAATTAGAAACATTATGTGAAAATACAGATGGAGAGCCAAAGGAAGCTTGGTTCATGGATAAAGGGTACTGCAATTCCTATTTATGGTGTAGTTATTCCCTTATTGGTGGTCGTACTGGGGACGGTGGTGACAATACGCAGATTGGTAAATTTATCGAATTTGATCAAAAGTCGATAGATTTGTTTTCATACTATGGTGATATTTGGGTTGGCAATGAATAGACTCAACTTTATATGTTTCATCCTTATTTCTTCTAGTTACCTGTTGTACTATAATATATGTAAGCTAATTTTGCAATCGTCCTGACGTCAAGCGCGTTCTGGCTTTCCTAATTTGGAGGATATGATACAAGCGCTATCAAAAGTTGGGGCTAACTCGAATAGGAAATTCTACCCGGATACTTATCAGTATATATATCAAGCAGTATCCCTAACTGAACAGCCCTTTTTATAAGTGAAACCAGATTTCAATTCCACTATAGACACTCATAGAGATTATAGTGACTTATCGAGACTTAGAACCAAGACCGAGTATAATTTATTATAGGAAAAATGACAGCATCGTTTGAACAATTTTTGACGAACGATCCACTCAATACTTATGAAGACTTAGATAAGTATGAAAAAGAATGGAAGCCCAAAGTTGAAAATTACAGAAGACTTTTGGAAGGAGGCATTGTGCCCGAATATAAAATTAAGTTGCCAGGATCCATTGAATCATTGGCGTCACAGGGTTTTAATCCCTTAAAGTATTTGCACCAAGCTAAACTTTTGAGTGATAAAGAGTTTGAAATCACCGATTCCACAGGATCTGCATTAGTAAGCAAAATAGCTCTGGGACAACTCAGTTCAGTGGATGTATTCAATGCGTTTGCTAAGAGAGCGGTAATAGCCCACCAATTCACCAACTGTGCGTTAGAGTTGTTCACCGAGGAAGGGTTGGAAAGGGCTAAATATTTGGATGACTACTTCAAGAAAAATGGCAAAACCATTGGCCCATTACATGGATTGCCTGTATCCTTGAAGGAGCAGATGAGCTATAAGGGGAAAGTTACCCATGGTAGTTATGTTTCGAAAATTACTAATGTCACGGAAGAACATAGTGTTACCACACAAGTTTTAGAAAAATTGGGGGCTGTTTTCTACGTTAGAACAAACCAACCGCAAACATTGATGCATTTAGATTCCAATAACAATTTCATTGGACTTTCTAGGAACCCATACAATTTGGGATTATCCTCGGGTGGGTCTTCTTCAGGTGAAGGTTCGATTGTAGGATTTGGTGGATCTCCATTAGGGGTGGGTACTGACATCGGTGGATCAATTAGAGCACCTGCTGCATATTCTGGGTGTCATGGTTTAAGACCTACTACTCGTAGACTTTCTACTCGTGGTGGTGTTTCGAGTAACTTGGGTCAAGAAAGTGTTCCTTCTGTTTCTGGACCTATGTCGAGATCAATTGATGACATTGATTTGTATATGAAAACTTACATTAATCAGGGTAAGCCTTGGGAACTTGATGCCTGGTGCATCCCATTGCCATGGAAAGAGGTACTAAAGCCAGAACCAAAAGATCTTACTATTGCCGTTATGTATGATGATGGGTTAGTTAAAGTATCCCCTCCTATTCAAAGAGCCATAAAGCAGGTAATTTTGAAGCTTGCAAATGCGGGAGCAAAGATAGTGGAATTCAAGCCAATTAGAACTGTAGAAGCCTATGAAACTATTAATAAATTGTACAATTGTGACGGAAACTCCATGCAAAGAAAATTATTAGGAGATTCAGGCGAACCATTAACTAAATTAACAAAATGGTGCTTGAATTATGGTGATGGTGATAAAGTATATTCTGTACCTGAAAACCGTAAGTTAAATGATATCAGAGATTCTTTAAGACAAGAATACACTACTTATCTTGTGGAAAACAAAATTGATTTTATTTTATGTCCTACCTATAATAATGTGGCACCACAGCCAGAATGTGTGTATAATTGGTCGTACACTTCGTTGTTTAATTTATTGGATTTTCCAACTTTAGCATTCCAAACTGGAATGTTCCAAGATCCAAAGCTTGATACTTGGGATCCAGATCATCAAAACTACAAATATAGAAGTGATTTGGAAAAATTAGAATGTAATAATTATGATCCAGAAATTTTCAAAGGTGCTCCAATTGGTTTGCAACTAGCCGGTAAGAGATATTCTGACGAATCTGTTGTTGCTGCTGGGAAAACAATAATTGAAATTTTGGATGTCGACTTATATAATGTAGAATTATAATTAATATGTTCATGCTTGTATTCATATTTTATATACTTGTTTAATTGCAAATCTATAAGTTGTCATTAATTCTATCGAATATTGTATATGTCTCTAATTATTGCAAAAATTTCAATAATATACAAACTTTTGGAAATATGTCAAAAAAAATCTAAAAAAACCTAAAAAAACCTAAAAAAACCAGATTAAATTAGAACAAGCTTATTTTATGACTTACCATCGGTATTGATAATACTTTACTATAAGAAATGTCTAAGCATATAAATAAGGGACTGCAGCAGTTGTAGCCATAATTATTGTTTTGGCGCACGAATTTTTTGAGAAGGAATATTAAATTGCCATTGAAGACTTGCTGGATTTTACCTTGAATATTCAAAGATTATAGATTGCAATGGCAGGCTTCGATGAGGATGATCTAGCAGACTACGATAACTATTCTGGTGAAGAAGAATTCAATGAGGATAATCTAGATGATCAAGAATACGATAAATTATATGCATGTCTTCCTCAATTGAAAGAAGACATTAAAGACTATAATGATGAGATACTTGAGATAGATTTAAAAGAAGCATTATACTTCAATTATTATGAAATAGAAGAAGCAGTCAAAGAGTTGAAGTCTAAGTATCCTAAAAAGAAGACTAACAGTATGTATATTTTCCAATTGTTTTGTTTGTCAAGTTTCACGTCACTTTGAATAGCATTTTGCAAATGCTATTCGCCTATGCCTCTATTTCTTGAAACAAATGGTATATTGAAGTTTTAACAAAGAGTTCTAGTATCCTAAACAATATTTTCAGACTCAGTAGATGAAGGTGCTCAACAATCAAGTATTGGGAATAAATCAGCTGCAAGTGGTTCAAAATTGGCACAGTTGGCAAAGTCTAGAGCGAATGCAAAACTGTCAACACCGTCTATAAATCAATCCACTGCTAGTTCCAAATTAACCGCTTTGGCTAAAGCTAGAAGTGGGCAGAAAATGAAGGAAGAAAATAATAATGATCAGGCTAATACATCTAATAAATCGCTTCAGATATTGGGTAGATTGCGTTCTTCGACAGCTATGGATAAAGAAAAATCTTCGCCAAAGTTGTCATTACCTAAAATGAGTGGTCTCAAAGGTTTCTCTTCTGGTCGTTTGAATAAATTGCAGCATAATAGAGAACAAACACAACCAGAAATAGCCAAGCCTAAAGAGGTTGAAGAAAGAGATATAGATGAGCCTCTAAAAAAACAACAGGAACCAGAAGTGAGCTCTAATATTGTTTATGATGACTCCATTTTACTAAAGCTTCCAAATACTCCCGTTTCATTATTTTTATTCAATAAAAGAAGGCGAGACGAGGACGCAGAAAATCATTTGTTAGAAAACAGAATCAAAAGAAGACATTATAATGACGAATTATTTCATCCGATTACTAACAATGAAATTGATATAGCTACTACCAAGAAAGTAAAATCCAATTTTGATGAACCTAGTCCAGATGATGAGATTATAAATGCCCAAAAAAATGCATTTGAGAAGAACATGGGAAGTTTAAAAATTTCCGAGGAAAGGAACAATAGTTCATCAACTGTCGATACTATTACAGAAAAACAACCACCAAAGAAGACCCAACCTTTCAAGAAGATTGATCTATCTAAGGAATTATCCACACATACGACTTATTTAAAACCCCATAAGTCATTTGTTGTTATAGGTCATGTTGATGCAGGTAAATCCACATTAATGGGTAGATTACTTTTTGATCTAGGGGTTATTGATGCAAAAACTGTCAACAACTTAGTTAGACAATCAGAGAAAATAGGAAAAGGTTCATTTGCACTTGCTTGGATTATGGATCAAACCAGCGAAGAAAGATCCCGTGGAGTCACTGTTGACATATGTGCCACTAACTTCGAGACTGAGACGTCCAGGTTTACAGCTATTGACGCCCCAGGTCATAAAGACTTTGTACCTCAGATGATAAGTGGTGTCTCCCAGGCAGACTTTGCTTTATTGGTGATTGACTCTATTACGGGAGAATTCGAATCTGGATTTACAATGGATGGGCAGACTAAAGAGCATACGATCCTCGCTAAAAATCTAGGTATTGCGAGACTATGCGTGGTTGTAAATAAAATGGATAAGGAGAATTGGTCTGAAAGAAGATTCGAAGATATTAAGTTCCAAATGACTGAATTTTTGACTGGCTCGGATATTGGGTTTTCAAGTGACCAGATAGATTTCGTACCTATTTCAGGTTTGACGGGCAACAATGTTGTCAAAACTGACACAACTATTAAGGCCTTTGATTGGTATAAGGGTCCAACATTGAGCAACTACTTGGAGAGTATTCGATTGACCGATCAAATAGTTGATGATGATTTGGTATCCAAATTGATTAAGGAGGATTTCAACATGTCTATAAATGATATTTATAACATTTCGAGCTCTGAATTTGGAGTTAGTGGTAAAATTACATCTGGTATGATTCAAGCCGGGGAGACAGTTTCTATTTCTCCGAATCAGGAATATTTACAAATTCAATCGTTATCAATTCATGATAATCCGGTAAACGTGGGTATAAGCGGTGAGATAGTTCTGATGAGTTTCAAGATTAATCAACTTACCAATAAGACTTCTGATGATTTGAACATTGGTGATTTGATTCTGAAAATCGACTCTCCAATAACAGCTGTCAAGACTTTTATTGCTTCGATACATTTATTCAATATGAATAAACCGCTATTAGTTGGAACACCATTCGTTTTATTTAGAAATAATTCGCATATTCCTGCAAGAATTTCGAAAATTCTCGAAATTGAAGGTTCGAAGAAGAAGAAAAAGCACTTGATTTCCAAACAATCCGCAACGGTTGAGATAATTGTACAAGGTGATAGATTATTACCTGTTACAAGATTCGGTGACAATAAGATTTTGGGCAGGGTAGTTATTAGAAGGGAAGGTGTTACTGTAGGAGCAGGTACCATTAGCGATTTTTGAGTTTGGTTAATATGTAAATTCTTATATAGACATGTATTTATTATATTATATATGTAATCAAGATATATAATCTAGAAATAGTAACAATACGCCTAATGTAATACATGTAGATATTATGATACTGGAGCCCTTCTTATTTCTATTCGTAGCCTGGTCCAAGTTTCTGTTTCCCAGCCTAACGTCAATTTCCACCTGTGATTGACTATCCATTAAGTTGTCAATTTGCTCAGATTGAGTTTCTAATTGATACGATAATTCAGCTTGAAGATTTACAATATCCACCATAGAATGATGTAAGTTTTCCACTTGTTTCAATTGGTTAGTTTTCAAATTTAAAAACTCTTGGTTCTCAGAATCTAGTTCTTGAATTTGCTCTTGTGTCAATTGCTGCTCCTGTATTTCTTCATCTTGATTTATATCCCATTGGTCATCGAGCTGTTCAGAATCATTCACGAAATTCATTCCGCTGTTAGATTCATAAAAGTTTAAATCCAAATCCTCTTCCAAGTTTTGAAAATTAAGTAAATTAAGTTGTTTCTCTCTTCCGTATCTTTGTCTTTGTAAAGCTTCAAAGCTTTTATTAACATGATTAGTTAGGTCGTTAAGCGATCTCAATATTTGTGTTCTATGGGAACTTATGGTAGTCTGAAAGAGATCTCTATCGTCCTGTTCGTCACTACCAAATAAACTTCCGATCCAGCCAGTGGAAGACTTAGGAAATGCAGATTGTCTCTTTTGTTCGTACGTTTGTAAAAGCTTTAGTTTTTCATACAATTGTTGAATTTTATATTGCAATTCTTCATCTATTTTGTTCTTATCGTCAATAGTCAATGAATCATTCGCTTGTCCATAACTAGATTCGTCACTAATTGATAAGTAAGGAGATTTTATTTCATTTATAAAAGTCTTCAAATCCGTCAAGAATTTATGAAATTGAATACATTCTTTGATAAATGTGTCTTTAATGATATAACGATCCTCAGAATTATCCTTTCTAGACTGCTTTAAATCATAATCTTCTTTAATGGAATCACCAAATTTATCTTGCACTATACTGACACATTGTTTGAATAGCGGTGTTAGATCAGACATTATTCGGTCACTGGTATTCTAAGAAAGTATGGAACCTTCAACGATGTATTGCTTATAGAAAAATATATGGTGTAGTCAATATGCAGTACATAAGTTATAAAGAAGGCTAAAGCTATACTATAGGATAGACCCAGGCTTTCGAGTGAAATAAATGAACACTTTACGATGAATTTTTAGATTTTGAACTCATTGACGTGAAATATGGTGCGTAGCTACAATATTCTATACCACTATTGGAAACTTACCCCTTATATTGTGGACAAAAAACCGACTAGATATATGCAATATTCTAGTATAATAGCTAGCTAAAAAAAAAAGGCATATCAAAGTTACTACTAACCATTGAGATACTCAACGCATTCTGTAATCTCAACTGCATCCTTATGACCCTTGGAAGTAATGGCTGGAATAGTTTCAGTCTTGTATATTATATTCCACCTTCCAAGGAACTCTTTGCCATTTACGTTTTCGACTCTGTAGTTAAAATCACGCTTCTCTTCTGGCGACGATTGAACGTATTCTACGTATTCTGGGGCCCCAGGCATGATAATGTTATCAGCCGCTATAACGGTACCAGGTGCAATTAAATTCAATGATTCAAGAACCCTGAGATCAGGAACATAAAGACTCTTCTCGTGGTCAATGAAAATGAAGTCTAGCGAAGAGTACGATAATCCTTGTCTCTTGAACGTATCCCTGAAGCCCCCTAAGGTATGAGCGGCATTGCCAACGATAATCTGGACTTTGTGAGATAAGCCTGCCAAATCAATGATCTGCAGAGCGATATTGGCGAAATCTGGATTTGCCTCAAAACTATAATATTTGGTCCCTTGCTCCTTTGGCAATTCATTTGCAAATAAAATTGCGGAATACCCAACGTAACACCCAAGTTCAATCATGACCATAGGTTTAACTTCCTTCATCTTATCGACAATAATCTTTCCTTTGTTCTTTCCTATAGTCATAAATGATGCAGGATAGTTGTCAATTGCCTCTAACACTTTTCCTGGGTTACCTCTTATCGAGGCAAGCTGATCTTCTGGCAAAGAAAGAAGATGATCGAGAAGCTTTTGTTCTTTTCCGCCCGCCTGTGACGATTTATTACCTGATGATGACATACTAAGTACTATTGATATCACAACTGATAATAATTCTATAATATTCATTACGTTTCAAATCTGATGGGGGAAAGGACAGGACTCGGAGTATTTATAGGGAATGCGCGAAGTCGGACCGAGTTTTGTTGCAATTTGAACTATAGTACAGCAAGCTTTCTATACCAGTAATCTTTAAAGCCTAAATACATGTCCGAACGGAGAATAACACATTATTAATGACCACAAGAACCACTTGGGTTTGTTTAAATACGTTAATTCTTGACGAAGAATGCCGCACACAATTGTGGTTCAGCTAGTTGTCCTTTCTGGAAGATACTTCCTCTAAATCACAAATTATCCGCAAGACGAAGTAAACAATAGCGCTCGTATCATGGGTGCATAACAGGAGGCAGATTTCAATTCAGGGGATTGTAGATAGGATATGGCCGTCAATCAAAAATTGTTACAATAATGTCGCAAGAATGACGACATACTTCATTAGATGAGCATCTAAACATCTTATCGTTCTATACGTCTAAATACATTTGGTCAGATAAGGATGTCATCTGAAGAATCAGGAGAAGTAGGAGTTCCAAAGAACGGTAACCAAGATGATGATTCAGGGAGTACACGTGTGTCGGTATCTGATAGACTTGCGAAGCTTCAACGATTGAAACGTAAAAAACAAGAAAGTGAAAAACTTAATAAGCAAGAACTTTTCCAGGACTACAAACAACAGAAACTAAAATCGATTGAATATAAGAAAATAGAGCAGAAGAAGCTTAATGCAGAACTCGAACAGGAGAAACTCGACAGCATAGAAAAAGGTGAAGATTTCGAGAGAAAACAAAATTGGGACTGGACTATCGAAGATTGTGAAAAGTGGGAGAAAAAAACCAAACAAAAGGGAAGGAACCAGAAGTCTGGGTTTCAGAACTTTAATAAAATGGCCGAACAAGCTTATAACAAGGAGCTTCTGAACCTAAAAGTGGATAAAGAGACATACGACCAACAAAAGAATGCGATAAACAAAAATAAGAGTGGTAACCAACTGCAAATGTCGAAAATACTACCAGTCTCCAGTAAACCGAGTGCTGCGGATACCAACCGGTTGGTTCGTAATATCGAAGAAGCGAACAATCGTAGAATGAAACGTAGACGGAACAAAGACGACGAAAATGATGTGAACAGCTACATCAACGACAAGAACAAACAGTTCAACCTTAAATTGAACAGACAATATGATGAATCATAGAATAGGGGTTCAATCAACTAAGGGGGTGGGATTCAATTAATGCTTCATTTGCATGGTGCATAAGGGTTGCGAAAAGTACCATTGATTCATGGCATACAACCTTACGATAAATAGTACACATAATTTTAATTATTTTAAAACGAGTCGTCAACCTACACTCGATTACAAGGATTATAAGGATGACATCAGTTGAAGTCCCGGTATTATCAATGGTAGAACAGCTAGTATATAGTATGTTAATTAGTTACCCGGCCGAATTAGGTTGCTAGGTTTTGTGTAACAACAAAGAATTCTTCAACTTGAAAAACAGATTCAATATGTCAACGGACATTAGATATTGAACTCTTTATTGGTACTTATACTAAGTATAATATAATCAAATTTCATCCTTGTATACGTAAATTAGAACCATATTTACGTTGGTGAGAAGTTCGATTGAAGATTAATCATAATTGGATCTCAGTATTATCATTGATTAAACTCTACTCGGCGCATTCCATCAATTACACAAGAGTACCGATTATATTAAGATGGCGAAGGAAGATATTGAAGAAGAGAGAGAGATTCGTAATGATGCCTCTGAAAATAGCTCTGACGAAGAAGGTGACGATGTTTTAGATTCTTCTGAAGAAGATGACGATGACGATGATGAAGAGGCCATTAAGCGTGTTCGTGAAGGATTTATTGTCGACGATGATGAAGATGAAAGCCAAAAGCGTAAAAGAAGAAAGCATAAGAAGAGAAAGAGAGAAGAACGCACTAATGATGATGAAAATAATGCTTTAGATCAAGATGATTTGGAGTTGTTAATGGAAAATTCAGGTGCGAGACCTCAACCTAGTTCCAATAAACTTAAGCGTCTTAAGAGAGCGTATACCGAAGATACAGAAGGTGCGGAGGAAGAAGAGATAGGAGCCAAATCTGGAAGGGGTGGATTGACCGATATTTTCTCAGATGAAGATAACAATGAAGAAGAACGAGCAGATTTAGGTGAGACTCGTGTTGACGATGATCGTAATATATTAGATGAATTCGAAGATTTTATCGAAGAAGATGAATATTCTGATGAGGACGAAGAACGTCAACGTAAGTTAACTCAGCAACGTGAACGTGCTCAAAAGAAAGGTCCAAGACTTGATACTTCCAAATTATCCAATGTTGACAGAGAAAGTTTACAACAGTTGTTTGAAGTTTTCGGTAATGGTGCAGAGTATGAATGGGCATTAGAGGCACAAGAAATGGAAGATGAGGGTAATGGTGAAAACTTAGAACCTACTTCATTGGACGAAGTTTTCGAACACGCAGAATTAAAAGAACGTATGTTAACAGAAGAAGACAACTTGATTCGTATTGTGGATATTCCTGAAAGATTCCAAAAGTACCGTGCCAATTTAAACTATATTGATTTGGAAGGAGAAGAGTTAAAAAGTGAGCAAGGCTGGGTGGCCAATATATTGTTCATGGAGAAGCAGGGCTCATTTAGTGGATTTTTGGAAGAACCCTTTAAAGAAGCAGTTTCTAAGGTAGTCGAATTCATTTCAAAAGATGTTTATGAAGTTCCATTTATATGGACTCACCGTCGTGATTTCTTATTGTATTCAGAAGAAATAAAAAATGAGGACGGAAGCGTCACTAATTCAGTTCATAAATTGTTATTTGAAGATGACTTATGGCGTATTTTCCAATTGGATATTGAATATCACTCGCTTTACGAAAAAAGAGTAAATATAGAAAAATTGATAGAATCTTTGAATTTGGACGATGACCTAGTTAAAGATGTCAAATCATTGGAAACGATGGTTGCAATTCAAGATTTACAAGACTATATTAATTTTACTTATTCCACTGAAATACGAAAATTATACGACGACAAAGAAACCGAAGGAATTGACGCTAATATAACCAAGAAACATTCTAAATATGCTATTTTTGAGAGAATAAAATCTAATGTCTTATACGATGCGGTGAATGCTTTTGGTATCAGCGCAAAAGAATTTGGTGAAAACGTTCAAGACCAAAGTTCCAAAAAGTTTGAGGTCCCTTACAGAATTCACGCCACTGATGATCATATTGAATCCCCCGAAGACTTGATTGAAAGACTTTGTGAAGATGACGAAGTTTTATTCAAAGATCCAAAGAATGCTCTTAATGCAGTCAGAAAGACCTTTGCAGAAGAAATTTTCCACAATCCTAAAATTAGACATGAAGTAAGAACCACGTTTAAAGATTTTGCTTCCATAAGAGTGGCGGTCACAGAGAAGGGGAAAGCCATAGACAACCACAGTCCTTATGCGGATATTAAATATGCCATCAATAGATCTCCTGCTGATTTGGTACGTAATCCTGATGTTTTACTTAGAATGCTAGAAGCAGAAGCTGCTGGTTTGGTCGTCGTGAAGGTGGAAACAAAAGATTATGACAGTTGGTTCCAGTGTATTTTCAACTGTTTAAAGTCTGATGGATCTTCAGAGATTTTTGAAAAATGGAATAAAGAAAGAGAGTTTGTATTAAACATGGCTTTCAAAAGATTAACATCTATGGTGTCTATGAATACTAAGGAAGACTTACGTCGTGAATGTGAACGTTTGATTGCAAGTGAAGTCCGTCGTAGGTTCTTAGCGAGAATTGATCAAGCTCCATTTACTCCATTTGGGTTTGATAAAGGTACGAAACCAAATGTGTTAGCGTTATCTTTCGGTAAAGGTGATTTTGACAGTGCTGTCATTGGTGCATTTTTAAGAGAAAGTGGTAAGGTTGATGAATTTTTTAAATCCGAAGATAATCCTATTAGGGATCGCGAGAGTGAAGACAAGTTTAGCGGGCAATTGAAAGAATTCTTCGACAAAAACCTTCGTAATCAAAAACCGGATGTTATAGTTGTTTCAGGCTATAATGCAATCTCAAAGAAGCTTTTTGATTCCGTTAAGTCTTTCGTTGAGACTAATAATGTTACTGCTAATACAGAAGAATTAACAGACGTCCAAAATCCACCATTAATACAAGTGATTTGGGGACAATCAGAAACTGCAACTTTATTTCAAAACTCCGAAAGGGCAAGAATTGAATTTTCAGATAAGCCTACTTTGGCTAAATATTGTGTAGGGTTAGCACGCTATGTGCAAAGTCCACTATTAGAATACCTTTCATTAGGTGAAGGTATTTTATCGTTGACCTTTTTTGAACATCAAAAGTTGATTTCAACTGATTTAGTTATGGAAGCTATTGAATCGGCATACGTGGATATCATTAATATGGTTGGTGTCGAAATTAACGAAGCAATTCGTGATCCATATATTGCACAACTTTTACCTTATGTTGCAGGGTTGGGACCTCGTAAAGCTTCTGGTTTATTGAGAAATATCAATTCGAAATTAGGATCTACATTGGCTAATAGAAGTGATTTGATTGAAAATGAACTTTCAACTGCTAATATCTTTATTAACTGCTCATCATTTTTGAATATTCCTTATGATGAAGGTTTGTCTATGAGAGACTCATCAGTAGAATTATTGGATGCTACAAGAATTCATCCGGAAGATTATGACTTAGCTCGTAAGATGGCTGCCGATGCACTTGATCTAGATGAAGAAGACATGGCACATGTGGAAGAGCAGGGTGGTATTATTTATCAGTTGATGCAAGATGGTGTAAATAAAGTTGATGATTTGAATTTAACTGCATATGGTAAAGAATTAGAGAGCAAATTTGGTAAAAAGAAATACGCCACTTTACAAAGTATCAAGGAAGAACTTGTTAATAATTTTGAAGAAATCAGAAGGTCGTTCCATATTTTGGAAAGCCATGAAGTTTTCCACATGTTAACAGGCGAAACAACTGAATCTTTTACTAGAAATACGATTGTACCTGTGACAGTTAATAAGGTCGGTCAGAACTTCAGAGATTTCGAAAACTCGAAGATTAAATTTGCAAAGGTAACAACTTCTTCTTTTATCCAGGGTAATATTGAAGAGGCAAGTATTCCTCAAGGCATTGACCTTGCGCAAGGCCAGGTAGTACAGGCCGTTGTTTTGGATGCTTATTATGATTCTTTCACTGCATCATTTAGTTTACTCGAAGCAGATATTCAAAAGGGGGCTGCTCCTAAATTTCATAAAGATCCCCTTAAATGGAATTTCGAAGCAGAGCAAGCAGACAAGCAAAAAGAAATGGCAAAGGAAAGAGCACAACTTGCGAAAACAAGGAACATTCAACATCCGTTATTTCACAACTTTAGCTATAAGCAAGCTGAAGAATTTTTAGCTCCTCAAGCAGTAGGGGATTGTGTACTTCGCCCATCTTCAAAGGGACCAAATTACTTAACAGTCACTTGGAAAGTGTCTAACAATTTATTTCAACATCTTAGTATACAAGAAAATACTCAAGGTATGGGTAAGGAATATATTGTAGAGCATAAAAAATACGCCGACTTGGATCAATTAATCTTTCAACATGTTCAGGCTATTGCCAAACATGTGGATGAAATGTGCCGTCATCCAAAATTCCGCGAAGGTACTATGTCTGAGGTCAATGAATGGTTGGAATCGTACACTAAAGCTAATCCAAAGAATAGTGCTTACGTTTTTTGCTTTGATCATAAAGCACCCGGTTGGTTTTTATTATTATTTAAAGTTAACGTTAACACGCCTATAACCACATGGCACGTTAAAACAGAATGTGACGGTTACAGATTAAAAGGATTCTCATATCCAAGTATGCTTCGTTTATGTAATGGTTTTAAACAAACCTTCAAGAGTTATGTAAAAGGTATTGCGGATAGATCGAGATCGACCAAACCTGCTCCTGTCAACAACCAAGCTCAAGCAAGTACATACGGTGGATATGGTTATTGAATAACTATCAGGTTTCTCTTACAAGGAACAATAAAAAATTGTAATGAATTTATCATTTGTATTTTAATTTAAATTATTTTTAGTAATATTAGCTTTATTGAATATAAGCACTAAACAGTAGCCCAAGAACTTGTATTGATTTTATTTTTCTAAAGATCTATTACCGATTCTTAGTTTCGATCTAAAGCTATCAGCATCAACATAGCATCCCATTAACCATCTATCACCTCCGTTCTCGTCGGAGAACTCTTTACGTGAGTGTAAAACTCTTCTATTATCGAATATAGCACACGAGCCTTCTTTCATTTTTATTTCGTACTGATTAATTGGATCATTCACGAAATCTGTAAATAATTTGAAACCTCTCAAAAAATCCTTAAAATATACATTTTCAGAAGAATTATCCTCAAAAGTTCCAACCTCGAATGGGCCTTGAAATGGTGGGGAATAGTTAACTTCCTTAATGGCAGGCACATTTGCATTTGAGTTAAAATTCTCCTCAACGATCAAAGGTCTTGCATAATAATAATGTTCATTATTATTATCGTAATGGTACGTGATTGGAATTTTAGTCAAAGCCAAATATGCCTGGGGATCCATGTTTCTAACGTGTATAGCAGCTGCAAATGAATCACAAAAAATGTTCTCTCCACCTAGAGTTGAATTCTGTATAAAATGCAACAATTGTAATCCAGGAGGTGATTCATAATACAATAAATCCATGTGCAAGGGCAAGAATGTATTCGTATTTGCAATGTTTTTGGCCTCTTTTTCATTTCTTACATCGAATAAAGTTCCATAGAAAGTCTTTTTGATATAGCCGAATTTGGACGCTAAAGCAGCTACCGGCCATTTTAATGCATTATCTTCATTCATAACCTGAGTCTTGGGATTATTAAGTGGACTTGGGATATCATTGATAAAGGAGAGCCCGAATTGATTCAAATTATTTAAAGTTTTGACGAAGAGCAGATTCTTCTCAGCATAATCGCTATAAGTCACTTGCAAATCCGAAATATTCTTCATAATACGATTATTATCCCAAATAATCTTTGAATTATTGAAATACTTTCCCTTTCTAATCGAGGAATTAGAGGAATAACCTTCTAAGAATACACTTGAATATTTTGATTTATGGAGTGATCCGTTCTGACTCCAGGTTACTTCTAAACAATCTTCATTATCTGGGGTATTAACTATTTTTGGTGTACCATGCAAAGATAATCCGTGGCTAATATCGCTTGTCGAAAACAATTTTTGTTTTGAAAATGGATCTCTAGAGCTAACAGATGTACACGAATCTCTTAGGAATACATTGTTAAACTTAACAGTATGGGTGCTATCCACATTATCGAAAGTTACCGAAATATAATTATCATTGTAATTTTCTAACCTCAAACTCGATGAATACCTTAAAAAACAAAGAGACTTACTTATTGAAGCCTTTAATATTCGACCCGAAGAGACCAAAGTCATTGTGTAGATATTGACTAAGTTCAGTGAAGTCAATTGAAGTGAAAAATCCGTTATACGAGGAACCGTGGGAGATGATTGTGGGGCCAATCGCGATTTAAAAAAAAAAAAAGAAATAGAATCGACTGGTGACACCCGCGAGATTCGAACTCGCGCCTCCGGAGAGACCAGGACCTTACCCTGGCGCCTTAGACCAACTCGGCCAGAGTGCCAGATAATATCCGATTCTGACAGACTTGCAATTTCAAAGCTTATATGATTATAATGCGGATTTACTAATAATAGTTTACTTTATTTCAGTAATGCATGAAAGTAATTTGATACTTTAAATGTTGAACTTATATTATGTATATATATGTTAAGATATAATAATGATGACGTTGGTACCTCTCTATAAAGAGAAAAGACCAGTTTTTTTCTTACCAAATGGATAGACGAACAACGCAGAAGCAAATAACCCAACACTAATACCAATCGAAACTTTAACCATAGTTGCACCAAAAGCTAATGAGCCCGCAGAATCAGATGCTGTACTAGTGTCTGTCGTAGTAGAATTACTACTTGTAAGTTTATCAGCTGATTCAACACCAGCTAAGAGAGTACTTTGAGATGCAATACCAGAAGGAACTTGCACAAAAATAGCTGGCAACATGGCAGCAACCGCCATACCTTTACCAATTCTTGAATACAAATTACCCAAAATTCCCACAATAAACGCACCGATACAAGCAGTAAATTCCGTGACTTCACTAAATTGTTTATGTTTACCAGCAAAAAATGTACCGACATAACCAGCACATGCGATAACAATCATAATTGGTAACTGCCTCCATCTTGCCTGATTAATCAAACCCAAACACGCTGAAAATAATGGAACAAAGAGAATTTTGAATTCATCCTGTTTAATTGAGTTTTTACACTTTGTAGTTGAGATTGCATTACTATCAACCCAACCATATAACGATGCTCCTAATGTGATTCCAAACCCTAAGAATAACGAATAGATAATAGCATAGAACATTCTAACAGAACCAGCAACAATATTTCTCGATTGTAACTCTAAAGAACCGGTCAAAATAATATAACCAGGTAAAATCAATGCTAGTGATCCTTGTGCAATAGCAGAAAAACAAAAGTATTCACCATCATGAATGGACCCGATAGCTCTAGCAATAAATGTGACAACAATAGATGCAGTGACTTCGAAGACGGACGAGTACAAGTTAGATTTTGAAGATACAAAAAACTGCAAGTACCCGACACATAATCCTACACCAAACGCAATTGGGACATCATACCATCCACCATTAAAAGCAAAAGGACAAACCATAGATGAACCCAACCCATATAAGAAAACACATAGCCATGGTGAGTATCTATTCTTTTTCTTCAATAATTCTTCAAGTTGAGTAGAGGCTTCATCAACCGGTAAGATGTCATGAATAACACCTTTATAGATTCGATGTGTGTCAGAAAGCTTTGATAAATTCAAGCCCTGGGCACATCTAACCAAGTGGACCTCTGAAGTTCTGGTTGATGCATCACCGAATGATACAATCATACAACCAGGAAAATATACGAATTGACCATCAATCTCTAACACTCTACTCGTTAAAGTCATATATTCCTCCAATCTATGAGTTGGCGCTCCAAACATCATCAATGCTTTACACATTCTCATAATAAATCTTTGTCTATGAAGAATATCAGCTATATGCACTGTAATACGAAGTTGTTGATCTTGCTGTCTCTTATGTTCTTTAAGTTTCTTGTGCACCTTGGATGGAACTTTACCCGCGGCTGCAATCTTTTTGGGAGCTTTAGGTTTTGCATTATGAAATGATGGTAAATTTGGCGCAGCAATCTCATTACCATCCTCATCATAATATTTCTGAGCAGATTCGTCTTGCGTATCTTGTTTTTGAGCTCCGTGCTTTCTACCTGGTATTTTATTAGCCATTCTCTTTGGACCATTTTTGAAATCATTTTTCAACTTTGTGAAATCTAGAGTACTCGCCGCTTTAGGGTCGCTGTAACTGTAATTTGAATCATCAGCCAAAGTATTACCCCCATAAGTACTTTTCGAGGTCAAAGAAGATGAAGATTGTTGTTCTTGAGGATTCTGATATAATTTTAACAACGAGGAAAGAACACCAGCTTGAACTCGTTTAGGGGGAGCAATGTCGTCCATATGCTCATCCAACATTAAATAGTCATCTGCATCATTTTCATTATTAATATCACCCCGAATGAAATAATCTGGATTTGGTGTATAGAATTCATCATCCTTCTTGGTTGCTTCATTACCCGTTTCTTCATCGTTCTTAATTAAATTTGAGGCTGAAGTATCTGAATAATCGAGTTGTTGGTCACTGCTTGTACCTTCTGGCAACTTATTAGCTAAATCTGGCACATGAGTAGAGATTAAATTCTGCGCTTCGTTACTAAGTTGTGCGAAATCTAATTTCTTCATTTCAATAAGATCTGAGTCTTCATCTTCAAAGCCCACTTCTTCTTCTTCATCTATTGTCTTTTCCCTAGAAAAATGCGTAGCTCCAGGCACCAATCCACCACTCTCGCCAGCCATGGACAACACATTACCTAAGAATGTGTCAGATCTCGATGGCTGTGGCTCTCCCAAATCCTCACTCTCACGGTTACTTGGGGCCTCAGGATATTGTTGATCAACTAGAGCAAATTTACGTAAAATATCTTTGAACCCCGTACGTTTGTCTGAATTTGATCTTTTGGACGAAGAAGTTGTAGAAGTTGTTCTCTTCAACTGGTCTGTTACATCAGTTTCATTACGTTGAAGCGAATTGAGTGACCTTCTCGAATTTTTGGTTCCCGCATTAAATGACTTAGACTCTCTAGATGTCTTGGAGCTTTTAGAATGCAAATCATCTGCTATTTCTTCTTTTTCATTTACCACCTCTTCCTTATCCTCTACGTTATCACCTTCGTTATCCGCTTCCATGTCTTCGTCCGAGCCTTCCGACGCATAGAAGTCTGCCGGAGGCTCAAATGTGTCCTCTTCTTCGCCACTGTCATCGTTAGCGTCATCTTCATTCGCATATTCTGGCGAGTGTACCTGGTTTGCAGAAAAATTGAAATTTGGCAAATTCGAATTCTCACCTGTTACCATATCTTGCTCTAACTCAGAATCTGACGAAGAATTATTCGTGGTTGACGCATTACTGATAATGGTGTCTCTAGGCGAATACAGATCAGGGAATCTCACCGACTTGTTGTTCTTGAGTTTCTTACCTGCTTTGGCAAGGTTCGTCTTGGAAGTAGATTTTTGCTGCTTCCTATAGTTTGCTAGATCTAAACTCGGAATCTGGATATGAGATCTATAATTGTCTGTTTCATCTTCCGAGCTGGAAGATGTGTCATTACGAGGAAAGCTTTGGGACATACTCTATCAACGTCTTCCGTTTATCTTGTATCTCGAATGATTATAATATAAAGAAAATCTTGTACTTATTCTTTAGCCTGGGTCTAGGTTTGAAAAATTGGTTATATAAAGAAATGCCAAAGGAGGGCCATCTGGACTATATGCAGAGCTGTACCTTCAACTGTTATCCTGATACTTTTAACTATTAATAAACCGCCCGATTCGCGTCCTACACCGCCATACTAATTCACGTCTATTGGTCTGCAATCCTACATATACCCACTCACATATCTACATACACGAAATATGCTATACACTTTCTTCCCATTGAACACCGCACCATTCATCGATGTATGCAACATGATTTTCATCGAACGCATCTGCAGGCATGTAGTCCTCAGCATCGGTACATACAATAATAGTTCCCCAAGACATACCATTTAATATGTCGGTGAGAGATGCAGACTTGTCGTCCCCGTTCTCCAAATCCAAGATAGCCTTCGGCATAAGCTGGCATTCGAATTGGCGGTTGGACGATGGATTGTAGCCCGGGTTTGGAATATTAAAGTTTGTGTCGCGGCCTTTGAATTTTGCTGCAATTTCGTCCTGCCCCGAATAGAGCAAAGGCTTACCACCGAGATCGTATCGAAGAACTTGGGAGCTATTGTGTTTTGTGGTGTTGGTGAATGCTTCGAAGTATTTGTCATCGAGCATATCAGAGATTTTGGCAGTTTGGGGGTTCATGTGTGATGACGAGGACGATTGCTTTTTTTCGGCGCGAGATGTGGACTCAGTTTCATCATCAAGATCGACCAAATGCTTGTATTTTTCCAATTCAGGCTCGACGGTGACCTTTTTAAATTTTTCTTGCTCTACATACACGAAATATCCCGGATAAGAAGGCAACTGGCCTACAGTTGACGACGCTTTCTTAGGATGTGATTTTGGCAAATTTTTGGATGCGGCTTCAGCAAACGACTCCTTGGTCAGCTGTTGGTGCGATTTAGTGTCTTCGGCCTCTTTATTCTTGGGTTGGCTGAATGGGTTGATTGCGGCGTCGAATGGATTAGCTGTAGCTCCGAACGGATTTGCGGACGCTCCAAATGGGTTATCGGACTTTTCAGAGGTATTTTCGGTCGAGTTATTGAACAAGTCCTTGGTGAGCTCGATTTGTAACTTTTTGGTATTATCCAAACGCAATTTTTCATCAAATTCCTTTCTGGCAGCTTCTTCAGATTCAGCTTCTATTTGAGCCATTTTGATTGGATCCTTAGAAATACCTCTTATACATTTAATGGAGCCCTTCTTCTTGGAACACTGGGATGTTTTAGGACACCCGAATATGTAGAGGACTCTGTCGTATGATTTGCCTTCAAAGGGTGCAAATACCTGAGATAATAAAGCCATTTTACCACCACAGCTATCACACTTAATTTGTGAATCTTGTGGTTGCGAGTCTGGATGCAACCACACTGGCTTACCTCCGATGAATGTATCTTCTATAGTAGGCTCATCGTTATCCTCTGGGTCTTTTTCGTTTGATAATATTGGAGCATCTACGAATCCCAAGTACACTTGTGAAGTTTGCTTTTCGTCAATTATATCTTCCTCATCTGAGGAATATTCGTCATGTGAAGACATCTTGTATATACTAATAATGGCTTGATGATAGCTTCAATAGACCTTGTTAGGCTTCTTGAAGCTCATTCTGAAAAAAAATTGGTTCTATTGTAAGGATCACGTGTACAATGAATTTCTAGCTATTCATTTACCTATATACAATAGTCTATACTATTTACAAATATCTTGGGTGTACGATTTCTTCATAAACTTGAATTATGTCTCCAGCTTGGAATTTATCCCAGTTATCAAATGAAATCCCACATTCATTACCTCTCTTGGCCTCAGAAATATCATCCTTAACATGTTTAAGTGACGAGAGAGAACCATTAAACATCTCATTCTTTCCTCTTAGAACCTTTATCTTGGATGACCTTTTTATGTTACCGGTATTAACTTTACAACCCGCGATTTTGAACTTCAGCTTGGTCTTAGAAGTGATGGAAAACACATCTTTGATTTCGACCTCACCTAGGATTTTAGTCTCAATGTGAGGTTTCAAGTGGGAGGTTAATTCATTCGTAACGTCTTCAATTAATCGGTAAATGATGTTATATTCCTTTACATCGACAAGGCTTTTGTCAGCTTTTGCCTGTATTGCTTTAGGAATTTTCACGTTGAAGCACAAAATTTTTGCATCGAGCGCTTTGGCCCTGTCAACATCCGAATCAGATGGCATTCCAGCTTCATGTAAGATAACTACAGATTTTACTTCCTCATTACCTAAACCATCTATACTTCCTTTAATTGCTTCCGCTGATCCAAAAACATCGGACTTAATGATATATTTGACTTTAATGCATTCAGGTTCAGATTCGAACTCACTCTTTAGAGTTTTTTCATCAAATCCAGCCAATTTCAATTCATTGATCTTTTCTTGTCTTGCTAATTCTTTGATTTCGGCCTGCCTTTTCTTATTGATCGTTTCAATATCTCCAGCTGCTTTAATTTGCTTTTCACGGTTTATTCTGTTTTCACAAACTTTTTTGGCAATCAGTTCATTCTTGGCTTCCAAGATTTGGTCCCCCGATTGAGGTAAATCCTTCCAGCCCCATATTTGAACTGGTGTAGAAGGACCGGCAGTTTTAACTGTCTTTCCATTTTCATCTTTCATACCTCTTACTTTGCAATAAGTGTTGCCAGCGACTAAATAACTACCGACTTTGACAGTACCTCTACGAACCAAGACGGTTGAGATATTACCCATACCTTTAGCTATTTCTGATTCAATAACCCAACCTTCGGAAGGTATATTACTAATTTCAGATCTAAAATCACTCATTTCACGTAATGTAATGACGGCTTCTTCCAACTTATCCATATTCAAACCTGTTTTACCAGAAACTTGAACGGTCTGTGTATCTCCACCATATTCTTCAATATCAATTCCATGTCTGGATAAATCTGCTAAAACCCTATCGGTCTTAACACCTGGCTTATCACACTTATTAATGGCAACAATCATTGGAACACCAGACTTTTTCGCGTGTTTGATTGCTTCAATAGTTTGCGGCATTACTGAATCATCAGCAGCAACTACTAAAATAACAATATCTGTAATTATTGCACCTCTTTCTCTCATTTTTAAAAATGCTGCATGCCCTGGTGTATCCAAAAAGGTAATCTTTTGCTTGGAAATTGGAGTTATTACTGAAAAAGCACCAATGTGTTGAGTAATACCACCATGTTCTTGGGCAACGACCGACGATTTTCTTAAGTAATCCAAGATTGTAGTCTTACCGTGATCCACATGTCCCATAATGGTGACAACAGGGGCCCTTGGCCTAAGCTTACTCTCGTCTTCACATTCTGGGGACGGAAATAAATCAGCACCCGTATCATCATTCATAGTAACTTCAAATCCGTATTCATCAGCAATCAATGAAGCATTTTCTTTATCTAAAATATAGTTATGGGTCATTCCTTCGAATCCTAGTATTTCTAATTTTTTTAATAAATCATTCAAAGGGACACCCATGATAGTGGAAAGATTAGAAACAGTAATAAAAGTTGGAACCTGGATCTTAATATTTTCAACTTTTGTTTCTGCTTTTTTGGTAGGTTTTTGTTGTCGTGGTTTTGGACTAGGTGTCTTATTTGTCTGTTGTTTACTTTGTGCTTGGTTCTTCTCCTTCTCTTTCAATGCCTTTTTGGCCATATTGTATTGTTGGGTTCTGTCAAGTTCAACCTTCTCTTCTTTGGTAAAGCGATTCTGATTTTTAGGCTTGCTATTCAAATCATTCTTTTTCTTCGGCTGTGAATATTGCTGAGCAAATCTATTTCCCTTGGGTATGTTTTGATTTTGATTTGGTTTCGAATTTGTCTCTGTATTCTTGTTTGTAGGTCCATTAGGCTTTTGGGTTTTCTTTGAAATTCTTGAAATTCCTCCACCAACTTTAGGTAAATCTTTAAGAAAGTCAGCATATGTCCTTTTAGGTATATAATTTAAGCGTACACATGAATGTGATAGCCTGCTGCTAAAGTATATCCTCGAAGCCTGTAACATTGTGTGTATGTTTATGCTTTCTTAGGTGATGAATTTTGACATCGTTATATATATTTTGGAACAAATTTTCGCAGCGAACAAAATTACTAGGTTTGAGATAAACTATAGATTCATGCAATTAAATTGTAATATACAGAATAGAGATAGTGTAGACCTATTCAAAAGTTATATATGCAAATACTCTAAAGATAATGATGAGTAAGAAAAATAGAGATATAGCAATTAAGCAGGAAAAAAAGATTCAGTAAAAGGATGCTTCCAGTTCTAATTGGCATATTTATAATCACCGTTCGAAGTAACATAACCAAATGATTTACTTTCAATCAAGGTTGCAATTAATCTATCAATATCTTTAAAATGACGATCATCGCATGCAAAATTACGATGCCTATTTGAACTGATGTGGTCTTCAAAATAGTTATACTTAACACGACAGTTTTCACAATAACCAGGTTTTAAATCTCTTTCCTTATCTTCAGGTATGCTATGCTGTCTTTGCTTTTTCATGAAAATACGCCTCTTTAGATTATTAATATTTCTCGATGGTACTTGAGAGACAGTAGGACCTAACCCGTTACCTTGGACGGTAGCACTATTCAAAGCTGAATCCATAGACATTTGTGCAGAGTTTGAGGCCCCATTATAACCGGACGCCGCAACCTCAAAGAATTTTGAATTTGAATTATTCAATGGTTGGACGCATGACGATTCCCTTGCAAGACGGACAGGAGGAGCCTTGAAATCAAGTTTAGTTGATTTCAAAGGTTTACTCAACTCCTCTTCGGATGATGCTCTTTTGGATGAACTAGTTGACGACTGAACTATTGTTGATTCATCCTCGCGTTCGTTTCCGTTACAGACTTCATTATTGTCACAATCTGTTGCGATATCTTCACCACTGCATTCAGAGGAATCAAAGTGTATACCATCTTTCACGTTATTTATAACTTCAACAGTCGCCTTCTTAAGCAATTCTCTATAATTTTTTGAAGCTTCGAATTTTTGTAATCTACGAAGTTGTCTCCTTTCCAGGTTCTCCGAAGAGTCAGGTATGAATGGACATTTACCATCAAGTGTATTAGATATCTTTGGATATGGGGTATCATTCCATTCTCTCACGGCAATTGGTCTGAAATTTTGTGCCAAATCGTAGGCGTACAAATAATTCCTTTCTAAATAATGCAAATCATCTCTTCTAGCATTTGGATCCCGATCATTGGCACCAAATATTTTTTCTTCTTTTAACAAGTTATATAAATCACCATTTTTATTAAATTTGGTGTTATCATCATATTTGTAACTCGACTCGTTGACTCCTAAATTCTTCAAAAACCGGAAAACCTTCTCATAATCCCAAACTTTGATCTTAAGACTACATGCATCGTGAAATATGTCACTCGTCGAGTATTCTTTGTTAGCATCAAATGGTCTCCTGCTAACAATAATGGTAACTTCTCTATCATAAAAGGGTACTAATGTACATCCTACGTGTTTTAACGCTCTCTGAGCTTTTTTCAACTCGGTTTGATGACTGGTATTGTTTGTATCATATCCTTGTGTGTCAAAGTAAACAACACTTTCTCTCATGATTTTCCTCCATGATCTCTGCCATTGCTGAAACGCCTCTCCCTCTAACCTATTGGCCTTGCTTTGACTTTGAGATTCATCTTTCTGTGCTTGATTATGCGTGATTGTATGCGTGAGTTGGGTGGTTACAGGCCGGGTTAGATTTGGTTTATTTTGGAGTATGCTATTCCCAGAAACACTAAGCGACTTGTTAAGCTTAGCCTTTTTAAGTACCGGTGAAGGAATATTACCGCTGGTTTCCTTTAATGGTACTCTTTGTTGATTTAGGGGTGTAGCGGCTAATGAATTCATGCTTGTAGAGGGTCTTTTCTTAATGGGTTGGGAATTGATATTGGAATTATTATTATTATAATTAGTAGAATCCATTAGTTATAGTTTCAAGCAAACTTATCATTATAATCTTGCAAAAGAATTGGAAATTTCAGGATCTTCAATAGATTGTCAATTTAATAACAACGACTAAAACAAGCACCTGACAATAAAAATTATTAATTTAACACGGATTATTATTAAACAATCTCAATAAAGTGCAAATATGTAGTAAAGTATCAAACAGAACTTGTCAGTACTCCTGGTGTAATAATAGTTCTATATTTGTTACGATTTGATGATACTCTACGATAATTTCTTTCCGCTTGGAACGCGTACAAAATTTTGATATTTCGTGCCATTCACAATTGGATTTTTATGATAATACTAGGAATATTAACCATAGTAAATCGTTCAAATATACTGTATGATGCTTCAGACCAAACAAATATCCAAGGTGCTATCACAGGGATTAAATCCAATTTCAAAAGAGTTATCTACAAATGGTGTTAATGAACCGCTATCATTATCATTGTTGTCCCATTCAGGATTGCCTCTAACTACTGTATCGAACCATTCGGTAGAACAAGAAAGCTTGACAGTTGATAACTTGAAAATATATTCATTGCTAGCAATGAGCCACTTTAAAGAACCAAATAACACAGAAGAGGATGAAGCGGAAAATGGTAACAATACAAGGAAAGATGAGTCAAATTGGGCCGGAATGGCAATCGATAAGGACTTGCATTTGATTATACAAAAGGTGAACTATGCCGAAAACGTTACTAATGGGGATAACAGCGAAGTAGGCGAACAAAATGTGGTACCGGAAAATGGAGAAGATAGCTTGTACGTAGTTATATTCTACAAGAGTGAGTTTCCACATGCAATAGCCAAGTTGAAGATTGATAATGTGTGTAATGCATTAGCTGAAGGACTTAAGGGCTATAATTGAGAACTGTAATATATTGTGATACGGAGAGTATAGGGAGAAAAACCTGGTTGCAACGAACGTGATGGTCGGTTGAAATGGGGTTATACTAGAGTAAATGTGTATTGTATAATGTATAGGTGTTGACACGATAATATAATGAACACCAGTTGTTGAAGCTTTCAGACAAAGGCAACGAGCTTGAAAGGAGTGTAGAAGTGGTGTGTGGTACCGCATTAGCAAGACAATTTTCTTGTGGCAAACTTACAACCAGAGTTATACATGAATATTATTGAATGCTATATAAACTAAACAACTCGGACATCATAAACAAATAATTAGTTGCTGGAATATTATAGATAAGAATTATTAAGATTGCATTAAAGGCCATTTAATCATAGAAAAAAAAATACCTCTTATTAGCTCATTACAAGAACAGTAATGACTAGGACATGGACATAAACAATGGACATAAGGTTAAGTTAGCAGCGACATATAAGCAACAATGAGAAGTCATAAATGCAAATGGATATAGGACGATGGTGTGGTTATTTCCCAACCACATCCATGTCATCCTCCTCCTCTTCTTCATCATCTTCGTCATTATCCTCCATATCATCCATCAAGCTCTCCTCATCAAAGCTCTCTTCATCAAAGCTCTCTTCGTCACTGTCATACCAAAAATCTTCGTCAACTGGCTCCTGTTCTAAATCCCTAGTATGCGAACTACCGTTTCCGTATGCAAATAATTCCAGTTCTGGCATAATGTAATCTTCAGGGATATCAGCCTTGGATCTCTCAACCTCCTGCATCACCTTCTTCTTGTAGGCGTCGGGATTCTTTCGTAACTCAACCGATGCATCAATATTAGCAGGGGATGAAACGTTAGGGTCTTCTAATAATGAAATGATCGAAATCAACACTGACTCGACTGTCTGTGCCGGCGTCCACGTCTCGCTATCAGGCTCGTCCGATGTGGGGTCTCCGCCTTGGTGCAATATCGAAATACATAACCTTCCATCTCTATAAACATTGGGGTGGTATATGGCAGGCGTGAAGCGGAATGTTGGAGGAGAAAATGGAAACTCAGAGGGAAACCTCATCTGTCCCTTGAAATATCCCCCATGGTACATCGATTCCTTGTTCAATACCATTATTCCAATATTCCATAAAAAAATGTTATCGTCGTCCAACTCGATGTGGAACGAAGGAATCCCCTTTTTGGGGTCCGTCAAGTCTTTAAATTGTCGTTGTAAAATCGCTGCTGCTGATTTGGAACTCATATTGACCTATTTAACTATTCTTTCAATTCTATACCGGCGTATTTTATTACTTAGTTGTTGATTATTAACGCAAACAAATTTTGGAGGGGCGACTTGTGCTAACTAATCAAATTTTGTTAACAAATCCTGGTACTTTTTCACGTATTTGGTATCCTATATGTATTGGAAACCTTTGATAACGTATCTAAATACTAAATACTAATAGTATTGTATATTATTTATTGGTATATATGTCTATTCAACTTATAGTGTATTTTCTAACACAGACAACCACAACTGTTACTACTCATTTTCTGGAAAAAATTGTAAACAGAAAAGAAATAAATTTGGTGTGTATACAAGCTATTATGTGATTCCTACAAATGCCAGTAATGGTTCTCCGGTAGGCCATACGAGGCTTCCGAGACTGCCAGAAGCGTCGTTTAGGGATACCGAGACAAGATAATGACAATGAAACCCCTACAAGGCTGAGAAAGCTACTATGCGAAGGTGTAGAAGACTTCGATCAGATGGCCCTTTTGCGCAGAAGGCTCCATGTAGAAAAGACCATTTTATCTATTCAACGGGAATGACTATAGCCGCTATACAAACTCAGAAATGGTACTACGACGATGTATAGACGATTTAACTGGATGGTTTTATGGATGCTTCGTAGAAAAGACCGTCGATATCATTAGCACCGTGCTAGCAAATCTGATGTGATTCCATGTGGCATCGCAAATGCATACTCGGCATTTCATTTGCACCCAAAATCAATCTCGGCCATATGGTGTACAATGGATGTGTAGTGGGCGCATAGGGTATCTAGTGAGGGTGTGAACATAGATTGGCGTACGGGGAGTATCCGTACGCTCTGCGGACACCCGGAGAGGATAGAGAGTATTCGCAGGCGAGTCATTCGGGCACTTTGTGGCCAATAGAAGTGACGACGGGAAAAATACTGGGGTAGTAGTGTACTAGACACCACATATGCTTACAGAGGAGAAGGCGTCGTGATGGGAGTCTGAAAAGGAGCCTAAAAAGGAGTCTGGAAAGGAGCCTTGTGGAGAATATAATTTTTGATCGACGATTAGAGTCAAGACCGGCGCTCGAAAGGATTGGTTGGTTTTGCACATTAATTGTAATTGCCCAAACCACTCCAAAAACCTCTATGTTATCTCTATAACTAACAAAGATCTTTGAACTAAAACTTCCCTGCAATATCATTCATTATGTCTGCTCTTGCTAAAATGGTCAAGGCTCTAGTCTGTTCGTGCTGCGTTCTCATAGTGTACGATTGCTCAAGCCAATGTTTTCAGTGCACCAGAAATAAACTAGGCTCCTTGGTGACCGTGGATCATGGGATTACCATTAGATACTATGGATTTGGCTCCGTACCTCCGTAGCATGAAGTACAGGAAAGACTACGTAGAGCATAGATAAGACACCCTTCGCTTATATAAGCACGACCAATGATAATAGGTCCGATTACATTGACTAATTTTTGGGACTCTTATGTTGGGAGACAGTATATGCCAGATGCTATTGTCGGGGCTTATCGTAGAATGTAGCAGGAGTAGAGTGTACCAGTTTCAGGTGGAAAAAATAATGTGATAGTGTAGAACAATCGGTGAGGGTCGACGCATTTATTAAGCGCTCACTAGAGTTACGATAACCAGAATTGGTACTTCTTTAATATATACTTAGACTAAGCATTTAGATATTAGAGTATACACGATGGATTTTGAAGAGCAATTAGAAAAGGCTGAGAGACTCCCTACGCCTTCATTAGTGGGATCATCGATCAGATCAGCCGATGATTCGGCGCATAATAATTATATTCATCCAGAGAAGTCCAAGGGGAGAAAGAAGGAAAATTCCCAAGGACACGGTATATTGAATCAATCAATTGCGGCTTCTTTGGACGATTTGATGCGGGAGGGAGCGTTGTTGGGTTCAGAGGAGGACTTTGAGGAGGTTTTAGACGATTCTGGAAACATTAAACAAGATGCTAAATATGCTGAAGAAGACGATCACGAAACGCATAAATCACACCTTAGTACGCTTGTAGCGAAAGAAGATGATTTAGACGAGTCTGGTGATGTTTCTGCCGACAAGGTCAAGCAATCTGGAGAATCGGTGGACAAAAAGTCAGAAAACGGCGCTAAGAACGAGGTTTCGAAGGCCGACGACAAGAATAATGTTTCTGTTAAGAAGGCAGAAGAAAATACCGAATCGAAAAAGCAAAAAGCAAGTGCAGTAGAAAAGAAGTTGGAGTCTACACCAGCACTGGAAAAAAAACCTGGTGTTTCCTTCTATAGCCAGGAAGATTATTCCACTCCAAACTTGTCAGAATATCAATTGGACCATCAAATAAGTGACCACAAGGATTTATTGACTAATATTCAATCTCATGATCCTCTTCGTTTGCCAAATTCACAATCAGACTATGGTCACGACGATGATTCGTATTTCAAGAGACCAGTTTCTCCATCTAAAAGAAGTAGCACTTCAGCAGTGAATAGGTTTAATGATGATGTGACCATCTCTGCTGGTGCGACAGATGGGTTACATACTCCGTATTTCCAAAGGGATTCGAGATCGCAATCTAGATCTGGCGCAAGCCGCGTGGATAGATCAAGATCCAGGTCAGCAGTTGCCCCACATTTAGCTAGGGGAGATTCTTACAAGAATACAAATATGAACTCACCTTCTGCATATGAATTGCCTCCGGATTTGGCAGCATCTGAAATAAAAAGTGAAGATGAAGAAGAAGAAGAAGATGAAACACAAGATAGAAGATCCAGACAATCGAAGCCAACTATGGGTGAATCAATCGCTGCAGCAGAAGCTTCTAAGGACAAGTTGCCGACTACAACTCCTGTTACCATGCAGAGAGATACGTCATTGGTTACTACTGGAGACTATACGAATTTCGACGTGGACAAGCCAGAGCCTCAAGTTCAAGACTCGTCTAATTTATATTCTATGAGATCTGCTTCGTCAACTAATTATTTGAGATCCATTTCGAGATCAAGGTCCAGACAACCTGATAAAGATTTGAGGGCATCGAATTTATATAACGAGAAGAATGATGCTGACCCCGAAGAGTTAGTCAAAGGTGGGGCCTTAATTAATGAAGATCCATATTCTACAATCGGTGGATTGGATACCATGGTAGAAGAGGTGTTAAATCCTGTTAGTGATAATTCGGAACCAAGCAAGAATAAATCCAAGCCTCAAGAAAAGCTTGCCACTGATCGTGATGTAACAAAAAAAGATGATACGAAAGAGGTGATTTCAACAGACGATGAGGAGGATAAGCCTAATTCGAAAACTTTGAATTCTACAATAAAAGATGACAAGGCTGGAGAAATTAAAAGTAAAGATGATGATTCTACGAAAACCGTAGATGATCTGTCCTCAGTCGCCGCAGATGGAGCAAAATCTAATGCCAATGATAACCAAATCAAAAAGAGTGATAAAAAAGACGATGTTGATGTCAAAGGGATTGAACAAATTGAATCAAGTTTAAAATCTAAGGATCCAATTCTTGATAGAGCACAGTCTCTTACCTCAGATGACATACATGGCAGATCATCTGAAGCCAACACCAGATTTGCAGATTCAATTATCAGTAAAGATACAGAAACCAAAGCCGATCTGAAAAGTGATAATGGTCTTGATAACGCTGCGATTGACCAAATCGAATCGAGCATCGATTCAAAAGATGAAGTTGTTGAAAAAGCAGAACTGCTTGCTGCAGAGGATATCCATGGCAAGACCGAAAAATCGAAAAGCGATGCTTCAATAAGTAATAAGAAGGAAACTACTAAGAAAGATCCTGAAAATTCGGAGAGCGTTAACACCGCAGGAACTGGAAAAATCGAATCAAGTATAGGTTCTAAGGACTCAGTTGCTGAAGCAGCAGAAACACTTACATCTAAAAGTATCAATGTTGAAACGAAGGATACCAAAGATAAAATTGTGGATGAAGTCGTAGCCCCAGATACGAAAAATAAGAATGCTGACGCGAAGGAAACAGGTCAAGTGAAATCTGATCAGTCAAATGATTCTACAGTTGAAAAAATCAACTCTAAAAGTATAATATCAGAGTCTGATGAATCTGATAAGTCTACTGACGTGCATGCCTCATTAGGGGATGCTACGAAGGTTACAGAAATAGAAAAAGAAAAAGATATCGAAGATAGCACAGTTGAAAAAAGAGAGCCTAATATTGATTCTGCAAGAGGTAAAAAAGAAGAAGAAGAAAAAGTAAGCAAGAAAGATGTGGACGATAAAGCTATTGAACAAATTGAGTCCGGTCTTAAAGCCAGTGATACGGTAACTGAAAAAGCGACGTCGCTTACTGCAGATGATATTAATGCGGATTCCACCTCTGAATCTAAGTCTGTCATTGATGACCCAGTCATCGAGAAGCAAGAGGTAAACAAGAAGGACGTAGATAATAAAGCTGCTGAGCAAATTGAATACAGTATTGATTCCAATGATGCAATTGCTGAAAATGCGAAGTCGCTTACTGCAGACGATGTAGCCGCTGATTCTACTTCCGAGACCAAATCAGTCCCAAATGAGGCAATTACTGAAAAGGATGAGGTGACGAACAAGAAGGATGTGGACGATATAGCTGCTGAGCAAATTGAATACAGTGTTGATTCCAAGGATGCAATTACTGAAAAGGCGAAGTCGCTTACTTCTGACGATATAACCGCTGATTCTACTTCCGAGACCAAATCAGTCCCAAATGAGGCAGTTACTGAAAAGGATGAGGTGTCGGGAAATGAGAACGAAGATACGAACAAGAATGATGTGGACGATATAGCTGCTGAACAAATCGAATCCAGTGTTGGTTCCAATGATGCAATTGCTGAAAAAGCGAAGTCGCTTACTGCAGATGATATTGTAGCTGATTCCACTTTTGAAACTCAATCAGTCGCTGCAGATACGGTTGCCGAAAAGGCGAAGTCTACTATTGATGTTGATTCGTCTAAGGCTGTAACCAGTGGTCTTGATGGGGAGAAGGACAAGGAGACCAAACTGGCGGATGTCAAAGATACGGAGGCTTCTAAAAACTTGGGAGCAAAAAAAGAAGATCCGGTTACAGCATCAAAGGATGTGGCGGCTGCTCCAGCAACCTCAACTATTACAGATGATGATTTGAGTGATATTGATGTCTCTCCCGAGGAGTTACGTAAACATCTAGAATCTCAACCGGTCTACATTTTCACGTCATTAGCTGGTGGTATGCAAATTATGACGAGAACCAACAGATTAACAACTATATTAACTGCCAATGGTATCAAGTTTGAGTATCGTGATTTAGGTACTGACGAAGAAGCCAAAAAGATTTGGAGAAGACAAGCCAGTGGTAAGACATTGCCGGGTGTTGTAAGAGGAGATGATTATATTGGTAATTGGCAAGAAGTTGATGAAGCCAACGAAGAATACAGACTCAGGGAGATTCTCTATGAAACCTTATGATTCGGTAGAAATTTATTCTTCTTTCTAATACTTTGTATGTGTGTATGTGATTATTTATGTTAGTTGAGCTCGTCTAAAATATTTTTTTTATTTTTCACTCGTAAGTCTCACCCAAAAAAAAATTACGTGGTATCGAGATCAACTGCTAATAAAAAGTCGTAATAGAAATCGTAATTGAATACATTAAGTAATTATACTTATACAAGCTTATCTTTAATATAGATATCCTATCAATACCGGAATTGTCTTGCTTGTATTCATATTTGTGTACCTGTTAATTAGTTATCCTGCTGCTTTATAATTAAGCATTGCCCATTTGTTGTATCACTGATTTGATTAATCAAAAACTGTTGAATATGTCCACCCCCGCTGAAATTATTGCTGCTCGTGTTAACGGAATTAGTAATTCTAATGAAGAGCATGAAATCTTGAATGCTGAGTCGCCAATTCAGGTCTCATCTGATTCTGACGACCTTAATTCATTCAACGAGAGCGAAGCTTCTTTGACAACTTCGGCACCTTCAATCTCGGATGATTCTGCATTTCCTACTTTAGGAGGCAAGAAGTCATCTATTCTGTCGTCTACGCCATCGTGGGGACCTGCAATGAAGGCACCGAAGTCAGTTTCTGCTTCGCCTTCTGCTGCTAAGGCCACATCTGCTGTTGGAACTGGTAAATTCAAAGGATCGACCATCCAAGAGGCATTTTCATTGGACTCTGAAGACCAGTTAAATGTTGCCAGGCCAGAATTTATTAAGATTCTTACTGCTGTGAAGGCTGATACTAAAACCAATATCGAATGTACCACTTCTCAACATACAAAGAAAAGAACCTTCTTGATTACTGGTAAACCAGAAGAAGTTAAGTTAGCTAAGAGGTTAGTCATTAAAAAATTAACTAAGCCTGTCAAAATCACATTCAATGTTCCTGGTAAAGTTAGATCTAAGATCATTGGCCCTCAAGGTCGTACTTTGAAGCCAATTATTCAATCTAATGAAGTTAAGATTGATATTGGTCACCCTGAGGAATCTCAAGAGGCTGAAGCTGAAGATGACATTTTTGCACAAACTGTCAGAGTGACTGTTGAAGGTGATGTGGAAGGATGCAAACATGCCAAAGCTCTGATTTTAGCTATTGTCAAGGAAGAAACCAAAACTTTATCTACACGTTTAGCTATTGAAGACATTGTTAAGCCATTTGCCGGTAAAGTTATTGATCCTATTGTTCAAAGATATTCCGATTTAGATATTTCTGTTCCAGACTATAAGTCTTCTAACTCTAACATTCATATTGTTGGTGATAGAGAATCTGTTATAGAAGCTAAAGAACAGATCAAAGATGCTTTAGATGCATTATCAGGTAAGATACTCGTCGAAGAAGTTCCAATTCCTAAAACCAAGCACCAGTTCTTGCCTATTGACTCTATCTTAGAAGAGAACAACGTTTTAATCAAATTACCTGGTCACGATGAAACGAACGTTAAGTTTATTGGGGAAAAGAAGAATATTCCAGCCGCCCAAGAAAATGCCAGAAAAACGACATCACAATATAAAGTTGAAGTTTTAGATATGTCTAAAGCACATAAGGGTAACATGAATCACGTTAAGGCTGTTGCATCGTTGTTGGTTAAAAACGGTACCTTTAAAAGCATCTCTGAAGCTAACGATGTTGTGATTAACGCACCATCGAAGAAACAATTGGAAGATAAAGAAGCTACTACAATTCCAATTGAGATTGTCTTGAAGAACGATGATACCGAAAAGGCTAAAGTTACTAGAAAAGCTATTGTTTCAGTTGTCAACAAGATTTCGCCAGATTCAACCAAAGTTATCAATGATGTTGCAGAGTTCTTAATTAGAAAAGTTCCATCTACAATTGATGAAATTGCTGCTCAGAATAATGTTTCATATGTCATTTTAGGTAACACTATCACTTTATTCTCGAAAGTTGAAGACGAGTCGGATGATTTTGATTTCGTAGATTCATCTAACTCATCGGACTCTTTTGCTCCAATTGACAATTCACTTAATAAGTTAAGAGAATTGAGTTCCGATTTGCATTCTGTTGTTTTAAAGGTTCCTTTCAATCAACAAACTGAAATTTCGGGACCAAGAGATACTACTTTGAAAGCCATCTTATCTGGAGTTGAGGCAAATTCAGTTGTTGTCAAGTTGCATTCAAATGCTTCAGGTAAGTCAGCAGATGAAATTTATATCCATGGTATTAAATCTGCTGTTTCTACAGTTCAAAACGACATTGAAGCCACTTTAAAGGATGCAGAAACCTACAAAGAGCAAGGTGGTTTCAAGACCTCCTTTGAAGTTCCATCATCAGTTTTGTCAAGATTAATTGGTAAGAATGGATCAAACATGATTAGCTTGAGAGAGCAATTTGGCGTTAAGATAGATGTTAGCGATGATGGAAAACAAGAAGGAACTAAGGACAAGAATGATAAAACCGAAATTGTCATTTCTGGTAACAAAAGGAATGCAGAGGATTGTAAGGCATCAATTGCACAATTTTCAAAGAAGTGGGCGGATGAAACTTTAGCAAGATTGAGAATTGAAAGTCAATATCACAGAAGAATGATTGGTCCAAGCGGTGTTTATATCAATAGATTACAAGACAAATATGATGTTAAAATCAGATTTCCATCTGTTGATAATGTTCCTTCCACTTTTGCAGACGCTCCAAAATCTAAGGATGAGGTCACTATTAAGGGACCATCTAAGGGTGTTGCTAAAGCAGAAGAAGAATTAAAGGAATTATATCAATTTGAAAAAGAAAATGGATTTAAGGAAACTATGCAAGTACCAACTAAGGCCATCGCCAGAGTTATTGGTAAATCTGGTGAAACAATCAACGATATTGCTGACGGATGTGGTATTGAATATAAATTCAATAGAGATAATGACAACGAAAGTGAAGTTGGATACACGGAAGTCGAATTAACTGGCTCCAGATCAGCGTTGAAAGAAGCAACAAAGAAGATTCAGGAAATAATTGATGAAGCCGAAAACTTTACTACTGTCACAATCAATGTTGATTCAAAGTATCATCGTGAATTAATTGGACAAGGTGGTTCAGTTATGAAAGAGATTATTGCCAATGCTGGTGGTGAAGATGTCTCAAGAGCGAAGTATTTCAGATTGTTGTCGATTCCAAATGAAGGATCTGGTTCAGACGAAGTTACTTCTCAAGGGGATAAGACGATTGTCAATAAGGTTATTGAGCAAGTAAAGAAGATTATTGCTGCTAAAGAAGCCTCTGTCATCGTTGAGTATGACTTACCAAAAGAAAAGCATAGATTGATTGTTGGACAAGCTGGTTCTATTCGCCACGCATTGCAAGATGAATTCAAAGCTCAAATTGATATTCCAAGACCAAGTGATGAATCAACCACAATTAAGTTAGTTGGTTTACCAGAACAGATCGAAGGCTTAAAGGCTAAGATTGAATCATTAACCAAGGACGACTGGAATGTTTCAATTGACATTCCAGAAAATTACCATGCATTGGTTTCAGAAAGAGGTGCTATTTTCAAGAAATTACAAGCGGATTACAATGTTCAAGTCCAACACGGAAACTTAACTAGAAAAGCTTCCAAGTTATCTAGTGCCCCAATTCCTACTCCATCGGAATCGGCCTACCCAAGCGAAGACGAAAAGGCAAAATTCACGGTTGTTCCAAATGACCAAGTTTCAGGTGGCTCTGATGTGATTCCATGGAGATTGAAGGGTGACGAGAAGGACACCAAAAAGGCTGCCACATTAATCCAAGAAAGATTGGAAAATGCCAAGAACGCCACTTCTATTGGCTGGTTCTATTCTCTGAACCCCTCATCCTTCTACAAGGTTGTCGGATCTCAAGGTTCCAAGATTAATGATATCAGAAAGAAGTCGAGCACTTTTATCACCGTTCCTAGAGCTAACGATAAGAATGCTAACTTTATCTACTTAGTCGGTTCTGAATCCAACTTAGACATAGCTAAGGAGGCTATCGAAGCTTTGCTCAAATAAATGAAGAAGAATTCACTGCATAAATAGCTATACTATTCATATTTCTATATATTTTCATAAATTGAATCTAAAACGTATTTCTTAATCACTTTTCTGCCACTATTTTTTAGCGAACAATAAAGCGCCGATCCCATTTCACATTCAAAGCTCTCCCCCTCCCTTCCTCCCTTATCCATTGGTTTCTATCTTGTTATCGTCGTATATACTGTGGCCATTTGCAGCTATACAATATCCTACGGCTTCGAGCACCATCTAACGGTTTTCTATGAACAATCACGTGCAATTGTGAAATTGCAACCCTTCGCTACTGCAGACAAAAGCTTATTTCTTTCTTTTGCTGATTGCAAAATTGGACTAAGACATCTAGTCGGATCAATTGATCACCATGAGGCAACAGAAAGCTGTGGTTTCCGTAGTTTGGTAGAATTAAGCTTACTGTTGTATAGTAATACGTACGGCTAACCCAATAGTGTGTATCTCGTGATATTATGTCAAACGTCCAAGGTGAAAATAACGTCGAACGGAGCGGTGCCGGTTGTGGCATCGAAGAAGAAATGCCGTATTTTTTGATATCCGAGGGTTTATCCGGTCACATTTGTACTGAATTAATGCGGCATTCTGGAGCAAACGGTTCGATATCCGACTGAGGCTTGATTCTTTTTTATGGATCCGAAAAAGAAATTGCCTTAGTATAAATTCCTATTAAAAGTATCTAAAGTCTTTAAAGTAGGTTCGTTTTAACTATTATCCTAAGTTTCAAACCACCTTCAAGCTAATAAGTGTTGAGACATCTTGAGATCTTATACCCGTAGCAAATAAACAATTGATCGATGGGGCTTACAGATTTCTATAAGAAGCTGTCTTCGGCTGAAGAAACGAACGATAACAGTGAGACTGTTTCGTACAACTCGAGTAATGACAAAGAAGCAGCAGTTGTGCAATTAGATCAAAACAAGAAGGAAATAGGATATTTGTCAGCTACTTCGTTATGTCTTAACAGAATGTTGGGTGCCGGTGTTTTCTCTACAGGATCTACAATTTTCTCGTTGTCAGGGTCGGTTGGTACTTCATTAATTATGTGGGCTGCTGGTTCTATAATTGCGTTCACTGGTTTATACGTGTATATGGAGTTCGGGTCAGCAATTCCTAGAAACGGGGGAGAAAAGAACTACCTTGAGTATATGTACAAGAAACCAAGATTCTTAATAACGGCGATGTATGCGTCGTATGCTTTCTTCTTAGGTTGGGCATCTGGTAATTCTATTGTGGTTGGTGAATACCTTTTGAATGCAGCGGAAGTTGAGGTGACACAGTGGAATTCCAGAGCAATCGGTATTGGGGTGATCACATTTGCGTTTATTGTCAACGGTATTAATGTTAAATTTGGGTTATTCTTGGGTAACATATTAGGTTTATTCAAGATTGTTATTGTTTTGTTAATCACTGTGACTGGTTGGGTTGCTCTTGGCGGAGGTATCCATACCAATGGCTTCCAGGCCCCTGATAACTTTTCCAATGCCTTTGAGGGTGAATCTCCATCCGGATTTGGGATCGTGAATGCGTTATATAACGTTATCTGGTCATATGTTGGATACTCGAATATCAACTATGCTTTAGGTGAAGTGAAGAATCCTGTTAAAGTGTTACGTATTGCCGCTCCTACTGCATTTATTTCATTGGCAATTATTTATATGTTTGTCAATATTGCATACTTTGCAGTTGTGCCAAAGGAAGAAATCGCTAATTCGGGTAGAATTTTGGCGGCTTCCTTCTTCAGATACGCTTTTGGTAAGACTGCTGAAACGGCATCATCAGTATTTGTTGCATTATCAGCCTTAGGTAATGTGATGTCAGTCATTTTCTCACAAGGTAGAATTATTCAACAATTGGGTAGAGAAGGTAGTTTGCCATTTTCCAGATTTTTTGCGACTCAAAAACCATTCAATACTCCATTTGTTGGTTTAATGCAACATTGGATAGTTTGTATTGTGACGATTGTTGCACCTCCTCCAGGAGATGCCTATAATTTCATCTTGAATTTAATCTCGTACCCATTAAATGTTGTTAACACTGCAGTCGCATTCGGTTTATTATATATTTACTGGCAGAAGCGTAGAGGGTTAGTGGAATGGGATCCTCCAATTAAAGCATCAATTCCAATCATTGTTTTTTTTGCATTTTCTTCATTATACTTGATTGTTGCACCATATATTCCTCCTACTGATGGACAAACAGTTTATCAGGATTTACCATACTGGATACACCCAGTTGTCACCTGGGGTGTTTTCGGTGTTGGGGCTGTATACTGGTTGTTGTGGGCCAAGGTTTTGCCGCATTTTGGTGGCTACAGATTGGTTGCGAAGGAAGTACTTGGTGAAGACGGATTCTGGAGGAATAAGTTCTATAAAATTTCAAGAGACGAAACAAACGCTGTTGACGAGGACGGCGATGAGATCGCAGAAAGAATCATATAATCAATTTATTTTTATATATTGGGTTAGAATATTTAGCAATTGGGTTAATTTTGTATTATAGTAAGGCGTAAAATAGAAACTATATTTTAATAAATAATAAGTGTATTAAAAACACTAGTAAGTATATGCATAGTAAGGATTTCAGTTCAGTTGTAGAAGAGTGAATAGTTTTTAAAACTTCTCAAAAATTGCAAATTTTAGCAAAATTACAATGATGAACAATTTAATTTATAGTACACTTATAAAAACTAACAAAACGACTATACAGAAGGTAATAAACCTAACATATAATCGAGGACTCCTTTTCTAATTGAACATGTATTTACTTATGTTTTTTACATTCAATTATATTCCAAAATGTTAATTCTTCCTTGACTATCTCTATATCCAATACTGGCAAGCTTCAATCACCACTAATTCCTCATCAGATATATCAAACCTACACTACAGCCTCCATATGCTAAAAACTTTTTATTTCCTATTTACATTTTGATAATTTACAAATATCTGCATTCAAATCTTGTGTCTATTTTCCTTTGCAGTATGCAATGGAGACCAGATGCCTCTAACAGATTCATTGATAGACAAAACCTTATGATTCCACTTGAATAACTTATTTCCACTGGATTGTGAGTGTTCATTAATCTTATTCACTATTTCACTGGCAGGTAAATTGGCAATACTAACTTGGTTGTTGTGATCGTTATTATAATGGAATACCAACTTTGGGTGTCCCTTTTGCTTTGTTATATTAAAGAATATTTTCGATTTGGCTGATGCCATGGAATTCAAAGAACCAGATGCTAACAAATCACGAATTCCACTCGATGATCCACCATGGTTACAATATTGCACGGATATTTTGTGGCAAGGCAAAACATATGCTCCAATACCGTTCCGGCTTATGGATACCTTAGGTATAGCTTTAACTGGCATATTATGATGATCAATATTACTTGAGAACGCTACCGTATTGTCAATATGGCTAACCAACAATTTTTTTTTCACTTAACAGTTACCAGTGGAAGTTACACAAAATAGCTTACCAGAAAATTACACCCTACACCGAAGTTCCACACTTATAAAGCCAATGCATCGTCAACATCCATACACCAAATACTTGAAATCGCGGGTAACGTGCATTCTTGCTCCTTCCTCAGAAGGAAAATTTTATCGTCCTGAATTTCCCGTTTGGTCCATTAGTTCGTTGTGGGTTATCGTTTCCAATATTTCCCACGCGCTTAGCTTCCGTTTAAAGTATCACCAATATGGTCTTGAATTCCTCCTTTTCAAAGATATTTATTCTTTAACACATTAGGTTTCGAAAATTTTTCATTTCTTCCTGTCAAACTAACCATGAACTATAAGAACTACCAGCAAGTTGTTTGTTTAAACACAAAACAACCTAAGGTTGTTAAGAAACACAGGTCCATACGAAAGCCTGCCTTAACCTCGGGCAAAAAGCGCACCAAAACAGGGTGCCTTACCTGCCGTAAGAGAAAGAAGAAGTGTGATGAAGAAAAGATAGACGGAAAGTGTCAGGCTTGTACCAGAAACTTCTTACCATGTTGCTGGCCGACTCCCACAGCTACCGTTGATGCTTTTTCGGTACCTCAGGCTTCAGAAATTGTGCAAACGCCTCTTTCTTCTCCTCCTACCTCCCCAATGAGTGCTTATCCAAGCCCAAGATCACCTACGGACTTACACAGCGACGACGAGATCAAATCGCTCTCTTTGGATAATTCCAACTACAAATTAGTGAGCTTCCAACTGGAAGGTCGCGACGTGCCGAAGTCTAAACACAAGGACGCAAAAGAAGTGCAACAAAAGACTGATTCGGCGGAACAGAAATTCATAATCACCTCAATAGACAGTCATCATGGGTTGTGTCAAGTTTCGTCGAATTAAATTAAATTTTTTTATGTATATTATGTATATTATGGGATAATAAAGGTTACGGTAAAGCACGGTTGTGCTTGATTACTAAATTATTGTAGAATGTAGCGAATATAGAACAAATTGTGAGTAATGCTGCACTATTTCTGCAAACAGAAGGCTAGGGCGAATTTGCGGCTATTCGACACAAACGTTAAGATATGGCGAAAACGCCGATTTGTGACCGATCGGACGACTTGTTGGATAATTACCGATGGCGGGCATATGGTTCGAACAGCCTCAACTTGGCACGAGAGAAATCGCGATCGTGCAGCAAGTGTGCCACTTGACATGATGAAGAAGCACGGGTTGTTTTCTAGTCGCACGGGAAGTTAGCACAAAACAACATAGAAGTTGTTCGTAATTTCGTTCCATATATCTTAGCACGCGACTGGTGAAAAATTGCATGTGAAAAATTGAACTGAATTTTGGGTTCATTTTCACATGCATTTATTAATATTTACTAGGACCAACGAGTTATAACCCAGCTGGTCAGAACGAACATCGCAAGTATAGGTATATTCATGGGTAGGATAGAAGTGGCAGTTCTTGAGTGCTTTCAAATACTTAGAAACTTAAAACCAGTTTTACAAAGTGTGGAAGTAAAAGCCACAGTTGTAGATCAACGATGATGTAGTGCGATTTTCGAATCTCAGATAAGGAGTTATAGAAAGGACCAACAAATTTACCATACATATACAATGATAACAAGTATCCTTAGCGGCATATTCGGAGACATGGAGTGCAGTCATAGCACTGCACAAGTGAATATTTTATTAGTGAGAACGTATCGAATTGTCAATAAAATTGTGGCGTTTCCTAATCGATCTATATGGTGCATAAAGAGACTGCGAAATATGTGGAAATTTGACTAATTGCACATATGACTGTGGATTGTGGATTGTGGACGCTACGGAAGTACATTTGAAAAATTTCATGATTGGAATATAGCAAAGGCACATTGTTGTGGTGGTGGGTATACTGGCATTATAAATATTCGGGCAGATCCTGGAGGTTAAAGCTTTTGATTTAGAGTTCAGCTATATTTTCATTTTCATTTAACGTTAACATTTACGAAAGTTTAATATGTCATCAGGAAACAAATTCGGAAACTTCGATATCCACTTTGTGGAAGGCACCGACGAAATAGAACAAGACGGTACCTTGGTCATCAATAAATTGAACAGAGACCAACTGAAGTTCCCTGATTTTTTGCCAACTTGGGATCCAAGACAAAAGTATCCACCATTGAAATTTTTCAAGCATGAAGATCCGGGTGCTAGAGCCGACAAGTCGTTATCAAACTTATTTCCAAAAGACTCTGATCATGTCCAAAAGAGAATCACACCTAAGTTAGGAACAGAAGTCACTGGCATACAATTGTCACAATTAGATGATAAGGGAAAGGACGAATTAGCCTTGTTCGTCGCGCAGAGAGGTGTTGTTGTCTTTAGAGAGCAAGATTTCGCAACCAAAGGTCCAAAATTTGCTACCGAATATGGTAGCCACTTTGGTCGTTTGCACATTCACCCAACTTCAGGTGCTCCAAAGGATCACCCTGAATTGCATATCACGTATCGTCGTGCCGATGAAGGTGAATTCAGCCGTGTCTTTTCCAATAGACTAAATTCTATCGGATGGCACTCAGATGTTTCATACGAATTACAACCACCAGGTACCACATTCTTCACTGTTTTACAAGGTCCTGATGCTGGTGGTGACACCAATTTTGCAGATGTTGTTGAAGCTTACAACCGTTTATCTCCAGAATTCCAGAAGAGACTTGCAAATTTACATGTTTTACACACTTCTGAAGATCAAGCAAGCAATTCTCGTACGCAAGGTGGTATTGAGAGAAGAAAGCCGGTTTCAAACATTCACCCATTGATTAGACAACATCCAGCTACCGGTGATAAGTTTATTTACTTGAACCGTCCATTCTCTAGAAGAATTGTTGAATTGAAGGAAGATGAATCCGATTACTTACTTAACTTCTTATTCCAACATATTGAATCCGCTCATGACTTACAATTGAGAGCTAGATGGGAACCAAACTCTGTTGTTGTCTGGGATAACAGAAGAGTTGTTCATTCTGCTGTTATTGACTGGGATACTCCAGTATCTAGACATGCATTCAGAATCACCCCACAAGCTGAAAGACCGGTTGAAGATTTGAAGTATTTGAACAAGGAAGAATACGACGTTGGTGACGTTGCTGAAGCTTTAGATAAGCTTTTAAACTAATCATTGGATAAAAGTACATAGATCGTAATTGATAGGACAAAAATTAAATTCATATACCAAAGCATTTAAAATTCAAGTGTAGATAATTTCAAACAATGAATAAATAAAGGCGTTAGATTTATTATAAATACATATATTATAGGCAACAATTATTAAATGAATAAATACATCAGATTTATCTATTGATCAATACATATATTACAGGGAACACATTACTATTATAAAAACAAAGTTGATTAATGAAATGGCAAGATATTGAAGATTTAGACTCAAGCGTTATCTAATAAATAATTTGTGGCCGCTTCTAAATTTCCATTTTCCTTAGCTAGAGCTTTAGCCGCAGTGTTTTCATCAAATCCCATACCAACCAATTCTTGAATTGAATCGTATTGATTTGAATCTGATACTGCTGGTTGAGAATGCTCTTGCGAAGTTGGCTCAGAATTACCAAATCCTGCAAAAAGCTGCTCCCATTCATCATTGGAATTCTTGTTAGGTTGTTCAGATGATTGACGATTCAGTTGTGAATAGGTGGCGTCGCTTTGATTTAATGGCTCGTTGGTAAAATCTTCCGATAACCCAAATTCTTGATTTTGACCTTCAAATTCATCATTCAAATTATCATCAACCTGAGCTACTTCAAGATCATCAAATTCATCAGCGAATAAATCTTTTCCATGATTTTCAGGCGCAGCAGGCTGTAAATCATTAAAGGCACTATCGAAATCATCACGAGGTGCTTCATTAATGCCGTGCGATTCCTTAGTTTGACTTGGTAAATTATCCACCGCATCATCAAAGTTATCATCTTGAGATTCATCATCAGAGGAGCTTTCATCATAATCCAATTCTTTAATTGGTGGAAACTCATCTTCAATTGAAGGGTGAGGCAAATCAGTATCTTCTTTAACATTCAGAGGATTCTGTATAACAAATGATTCTTTATTCCCAGTTTCAAATTGCTTGTCTTGAGAGTTATATTGATCTCTTGCATCATCCGAGTTCACCATCTCAAAAGATTCCACTCCAGATGATAACTTATCACTGGATTCTTCTTGATTATTGAAATTTTTAGACTCATTATGGGTGGCAACAGCTGTTCCCGCAGTGTTGGGAGCAGTTAAATTATCAATAGTATCACGATCGCTAACTTCGTCAATATTATCATCACGAACAGATAATGCCGCATTATTTTGAACACTGGAGGTCAAAGAATCTGTTCTTTGAACACCAACTAACATGCCAGGCATTCCGGCCATACCTGCACCAATACCTGTATTAGATCCTTCAGGGAATTGAAAATCTGAATTGCTTGGTGACGTTACAGGAGTTTCATTTCCATCAGTATCTTCAGTCATTACCGTAGATGAAGGCGCAGTAGCATTTGTGTTATTCTCCTCAGTAGATTCGTTGGTAGATAACCTTGGAAATCTATCACTAAGTTCATCAGTGGCTTGCTCAGTATTTTGCCTCGAAGCAGTTGGGAATGATGATGCATCTTTGTTAATATCTTGCAAATCATCAATACCTGTCAAATCTGCACTTGGTTTATCTCTAACTTCATCAACCAAGTCGCTAACCTTGAACTTCGAGCTGAAACTTCTTTGTTCATTTGTATCATTCGAATTATATGATTCTTGTTGTCCATCTCTATTAGAAGTTGATGACTCATTGTTACCCATACTATGACCGACCATACCTGCAACACCAGCAATGGCTGAACCAACACCAGCTCCCAAAGCCATGCCTTTAGCATTACCAAATAAACCGGAATTTTCCTTAGAAGGTTGAAATTTGGATAAATCTTCATGTTGCTGAGCCAAATCTTTGCTTTCCCTTTCGGAGTTGCTTTGTTGTTGTTCAGCTTGATTGAATTCTTCTTGTAAACTTTTATTACTACTTTCCATTTCTAAAAGCTTATCTTTTAATTCTTGGTTCTTAACAAGTGATACTTGAACCTGGGACTTTGTAACCGATAACTTATTTGTTAATTGCTGAAGTTCGCTTGCTCTTATTTGAGTCTGTTTCTGAAGCTCAGCATTTTCAGCATTTAAATTACCTAATTTTTCTTTCAATGATGCATTTTCTTTCTGCAAGTTTTCCATTGTTACTTGTCTTTCATTCAAGTCAGAGGTTAAACTGTTAAATTTTGCTTCCGATATAGATGTCTCTGACCTTAATGCTTCTGTTTCCTCTTTCGCAGTAGCCAAATTAGCCTCAACTTGATTAAATTGTTGAACTTCGCTTTCATAGGATGATCTCAAGGTCTTTAATTTGTTGCCAATATCTTGCTTGGTTGATAAAATCTTAGTTAATTCTTGCTCTGCTCGACTTTTCTTTTCATGCAATCCTGAAGTTTGGGTAGTTAATGACTTTATTTGGTTTGAGAGATTAGCAATATCTGAAGTTGCCTGGGATAATTGACCAGAAATCTCAGGATCAGCATCGGCCAACAAGTCATCGTTCTGGTTTGGTAACGATCTCTGTTGTTGGAATGAGTGTTGGAATGAGCCCTCACGCGAGACACCTCCGGCATTATTGTGCGCTGGAATAGGTGGAGGAGATTGATACCCAGAAGACGTTGGTTGTTTCATAGGTGAGGATGCAGTACCAAATGTTGGTGGTTGATTCTTCACAGGTGGAGGAGGAACAGATCTTAAAGCATCATAATTAATTTTTTTGCTTTCTGACACAGGGGGTGGTGATCTTTGTTCAGCTTCATGATGAACATCTTCACCCAATAAATCTTCCTCTACCTTTTCTTCTTTAGGAGCAGGGAAGGATTGATGTTTATTTATCAAAGTTTGACCAAAAGAAGAAGTAGGTTTAAACGATTGCGACAAGTTTTTCCGAACTTTTGGTAAATCACCAGGATGACTCAAATCACTACTTGAAGTACGTGTTTCAAGCGAGCGGTTCGCACCGGTTGGTGCTGATGAACCTGCATTAGATACAGTTGATGCAGCATTATTGGTATTGGCGCCTGGACCAAAAATGTCTACCAAATCATCCATAGCAGTTTTTTGCTTTTCAATTGGTTTTATTTGGGAAGCATCTGAATTAGACTGAGGTTGAGGTTCACCAACGCTCTTAATAGATTCAATCAACGAATCAGGAACAATATTTGGTAATTTATCACCAGCCAATTTTTTGTTAACTAAGAACAACGCTATAGAAAATTCTAATTTTGTAAAAATACCAGTGTTTTGTATATCGGCCAAATCCCAAACCGACGCCAAATCTTGCTGATTTAATTTTGAAGTCATTAAAATTGAAGCTACTTGATCAGGAGATAAATGACCCTTCTTAGATTTATCCAAATTATCGAAAATAGAGTCATATTGTTGTTTCATAGTACGCGTTACGGTCCAGCTATTAGCATCTTGACTTACAGAAACATCTCTATGTGGTGATTGCGGTTGTTGGAATTGATTTTGTGTACCAGCTGAAGAAGGATGCCTGACAGTAGTTTGCTGCGAATTGATAGAGTTATAAGAAGCTTGACGAGAACCCGGGGATTGAAAGTTAGCTTCAGGAGATTGAACTGATTGCCAAACATTCTCAGACAAAAAAGGTGGTAGTTGCTTGATAACACCACTCAATAAACCATGAATCAAATGCATAGCAATTACAAAGCTGGGCATATCCAATTTACCGCTATTGTCCCTATCAACCAAACTCCAAATTTGACCCAAAGCCGCTGTTGGTAATTTTGCTTTCATAAAGATATCTCTAGCCCTATTTCCATTTAACTCTCCTCTTGGTGTTCCGACAGTTTTAATGAAGAGTTGGCTAAATTTTTGATAATCGGCGGACGAGATCGATGAAATTGGATCTTGAGGCTTTGACTGGAGCGTCGCCGTATTCTGAGGAACAATTGCGCTAGGTTGCGATTGCATGAACGAACTATTGGTGGATTGTGGTTGCAATGGACGTGGTGGCTGCGCCAAGTTCAAATTGGCAAATTTCGGCATTGGACCTGGCGTATCTCCCAACGTCGAGGTCGGATGCTGTCCAGATTGCGTGTAACCTATTAATCTCATAGCATGACAAAATCCGAACTGCGTCAAAAACCCCAAATTGTTATGATCAGCAATTTGCCAAATCTCCCCCAATATAGCCGGCGGTAATCCCGATTTTTCAAACGTCGATCTGGCCTTCTCTCCAGATATAATTCCCGTTCCCTCCGGATCCAAAGACTTGAATAACTGTGAGTATAATTTCTTTTCTTCTGGTGTAAGTCCCACTTTAAACGTAGGGGTAGCTAGCGCCTAGTTAGTATTCATAATCTCCATCCCCAATCGCAATTCGATCGATCTAAAAAAAACATACGCAGAGAAACACTCATAATCAATCTTGTACTCAATTAATGTCAAAAATTCCTATTAATATCAATTTATATTATAAATTTGAAATTAATTGGATCTATGTCCCTATATAATACTGTCTAATTTCTTCCCTAGCCATTAGTAGACGATTACAGGAGCAATTATGTACATTTGCACGACTTTCCATGAAATAGGAGCCATATGCACTCCTATTTACGACAAAATGAACGATTATTACCGATTTGACTACAATGGAAGACGTACGGTTGGGTTAGAATAAAGAAAGTTGTAAAAATGTAGCAGATAACCATTTCTGAAAGGAGTGTGACGCCACAATGATGAAATACCGGTCGTAACTGACCAGATTGACCAAATTGACGGGGACCAGAGAAGGAGCACGACATTTGGCATTTGCAAATAATGTCGCGTGCAAAGAAATGTCGCGACGTTTTTTTCATGTCGATGAGATAGATTTTTTTCTACACTACAGTGAAAAATTTCATTAATATTAGAGTTTTTAGTAGATATAGTACCCCTATCGCTCTTTTAAATTCATATTATAATATAAATCAGCAATGAACAGAGGAAGAGGTGGATTTAGAGGTGGCCGTGGTGGTAGAACCGGACCATCTCAATTTCAACAAGGACCACCAGATACCGTTTTAGAAATGGGTGCTTTTATGCAATCTTGCGAGGGAGATATTGTTTGTCGTTCCATAAATGTTAAAATTCCATACTTCAATGCTCCAATCTACTTGGAGAACAAAACGCAAGTCGGTAAAGTTGACGAAATTTTGGGACCTGTGAACGAAGTTTTTTTCACCATTAAGCCATCTGAAGGAGTTCAAGCCGATTCTTTCAAGGACGGTGACAAATTTTACATTGGGCCAGATAAATTATTACCGTTAGAAAGATTCTTGCCTAAGCCAAAGGAATTCGGTACCAAACCAAAGAAGAAGTCAGCCGGTGGTGCAGGTCGTGGTGGATTTGGAGGCCGTGGAGGAGCCAGAGGAGGCCGTGGTGGATTCGGAGGCCGTGGTGGAAGCCGTGGTGGATTCGGAGACCGTGGTGGTCGTGGTGGAAGCCGTGGTGGATTTGGTGGCCGTGGTGGAAGCCGTGGTGGATTCGGAGACCGTGGTGGATTTGGTGGCCGTGGTGGAAGCCGTGGTGGATTCGGAGACCGTGGTGGACGTGGTGGTGGATTCCGTGGTGGCCGTTTTTAAGCCTTTGAGGTATAATGTTTAATCATAAAATCATCAGATTTGAAAGTTCACTCATCATAAATCACTGAAATTTTTCTCAGAAATAACGTAACCCTAAATCGATCTGGCATTCATGCTAAGTCGTCTATGATTATCAGTATAAATTGAAACGCTTCTTTTTATTTTCTTCTATTTATATTCAATCTCAATTACACTATTACACAATTACTAGTTTAAATATATTATATTGCTTTAATAAGATGCATTTTTTACAACTATCCGTTCTAAGCTACATGTTTGACTTGATAAAATCTTTTTACATTAGTCTTTGAACCTTTGTCTTCCTCCTAAGTGCATTTTGCTTCATCATAGTCTCTTCTTGAATGGCAGCACCACTACCTACTGTATCTTCTTTAACCAATCCACAACTCAGCAATATTTCATATCTAATTTCCTTATATCCTTGCCTGCCAGGTACAAACTTGTTCGTTTGTACATTATTAAAGAATAACTTCGGTAAGGTTACAAGATTAGACATATTTGATTCTTCTATCATACTACCAAAGTAGTCAATGACCTTCTTATTGCATTGTTTTATCAAAGTTGCGTTGTTGACTCTTTCTTCTACGGATTTGGGCTTATTAGCATGTTTAGAATTGATTAGCTTTTTTGGCATGAATTTTTGAATAACTTGGTCTACCTTGGTGAAAATTAGATCGAATGAGATCCCTTCACTTATTAAGAAGTCTATTATATGTAAGTCTTCTTCTTGAAAGCCTTTCACACTGTCTATTAATACAAAAACCCTTCTCAACGACTGTCCCTTGGTTATGTAATCTGTTATAACCTCTCCTTGTGACAGCTCTCCAAATTCACCGTAACCTGGACTATCCATTATTCTCAATTTATTACCTATATTGAAACAGTTGAGCGTCTTAGTGTAGCCTGCCCTCTTCGAAACAAATGCATGCTCGGTAGATAAATTGGCCGACTTATTTTCTTCTCTGTTAACTAACAAACTATTGATCAACGAGGATTTTCCCACATTCGTGTTCCCTAGTAATAGAACCTCAGGCATCGGTTTGAGATGTTCTGGTTGGATTCCAAACGTCTTTTTAGAATTTAATTGTGTCAAATGGTACTCCGTTTTCCTATAGGGCTCAACCTTAGATAATTTCTCTGTCTTTTCTTCCTTTAATCTTTTATATTTTATATATGGTATTTCATCATATTTATCTAACGTCCACTCAAGCTTAAAACTAGAATTATTAAAGAGTGCCTGCGTTTCAGAAATTTGTCTTCTTGTTGGTTTGGGGTACTCTTTATATCTGAAATGGTCAGTTAATTCGTTTGGTGATATAACAAGCTTCGTGCTATCCTTTGGAGGAATTTCTGATGGCTTTAATATATTAATGTTGCATTTTTGAGATGGGTGCTCTTCCTTGTTAGTCTCTTCGGCTCTATTGAGAGATGAAACAAGATAGTCAATCGAAGCTCTTCTCTTAAATATTAGCGAGTTCGAGCATCTAATGCCTGGTATAAAACTCCGTATAAACCTCATTTATTTACCATTTTGATCAGAGAAGAGTATATAGTAAGTAAATTTTCTGGAACTGATATCTACATTTCATTACCTGCATGTAACATACGTCCCAAAAACAACAAGAGATATATATTTATGATACACACATTTAGTGAATCAGGACTACAGTATATATTATTAGATGGCTTTAGAATGGTATCTATAAGAATACCTGTTCTTATAAGTGAGTACATTTTTTTAATGTGAAAACGACCTTCAACTGGTATAAGAATGAAACCAAAAATTAACACAGCTTTTAAGTCTTCATCATATCCCTTATATTGGCTGCATATTTAGGGTTTGCACTGATTCATTTACATCATGATAAAGCTATACATTTTATAACATTTATGGTACTCACGGTTGAATTTTACTTCATCTTTAACACGAAGCGAAAGGAATTGAAGATGTTACGATATATTACTCTATTGGTTTGCACTGGTGGTGCTGGAATTGGACTGGAAATTCTACAAAGTGTTGTAAATCCTACTCGTGTATTTGATATAAATGATATTCTCTGCAATATTGCGGGAAGTCTAGTAGGAGTGGGGATCAGTTCAGGGTATCTGATGTGGATAATGAAGAACAAGAGACCACAAAAACAGAGTTATATAATGAACGTTCGACAGTCATCGAACAGAATTGAACAGGAAGACGTGGTTCCGGAGGAAGAAGACTATATTAAAATAGAAATGAAGGATGCTGCCGAACAAGTGTGACTTGTCTGGATAGTTCTTGTGGTTAAAACGATGGTATTTAAACCTCGCATTTAACTGAGGTTTGAGAAGTGTATAAGAAAGTCATCTCTCAGGTGTTCATTATAGAGCAAATTGTTATCACCAGGACCAATTTAGATCTAGTATAAAACTCCTTCGGAAATTACTGTGGAGAACTTAAGAATTACAGCTACAAACTTGACAAACATTGAAACAGCCATTTCTACAGCTGCCAAAGTTTACTCATTACATTCATTACATTCAATACATGATGGGTATAATCTCATATCTATAAATTATAGTCATACCCGTATATCTCAGCTAATGATAGCATGATGTTATTAGAAAATTCCTCATAAACACGGATATGCATCGATTATTTGGATGAAAATCGATCATTGCATTTCGAGTTGCATCATGGGAAATCTTATATATCTAAACACTCAATTCTATGCCATGTATCTACAACTACCATGTTGTATTTTGTTTCATCTCATACCAAGCCTTGTAGAACAAAATATGGAATTTACTGTATATAACGCGAAGAACAAAAAACAAACAATCATAGGTAGTGAATATGAAAAAAATACATAACTTAGACTATTGTACTGTTAAGAGCTATATACGGGACTTAATTATAGGAACGAAACATTCATTCCGAATATTTATTGCCTACAACTATTCTTGTACGACGCTCAGTTGAATAAAGAAGGTTTGAATTAATGTTGCTGGGTATAACTTCGGTCTCGAATGAGCCAAGTAGCACTGAAGAGAATAAGTATGGTATGAAATACAATTCTAGAAGAATATCCCTTCCAAGATTTACGAGCAATGATGATGTCTTTGATGAAGATAATACTGAAGAGACAAACGATGCAACAAATAAGGAAAATATCCCTAATGGTAACGGCGTACCACCCGGCTTAAGGGAGAATGAAGACCCTGAAGAAATTTATAGAATAGTGTCGGGCGGTTCTAAAAGGGGCAATGAAGAACAAATTGAACAGACGCCAATAAAACCCCAGAAAAGTAGAATGGCGAATTTCAATGATTCACCAAGAATTGTTGGAAATTCTTGGTCTTTTTTTAATAGGAATGAGGACAAACAAGAATTAAGATACGACAATGAAGATGATGAAGGTAGAAGCACAACTCCATATACAAGTCAGCAGGCAAAAGAAGACGACCAACAGCCAAATGGAGATATTGAACCGGATTTACCTTCGGGCGATGTTGAAAGCCCCGGGCAGATTAGCCCCCAACATATTGATGAATCTTACAGAGAGGAGGATACCAACCAAGCTGACGTTACTCAAGTAAGCAATGAACAAGCGGCATTACCACCACAACCAACTAGGGGTCAATCATTTACGAACTTTTTACCTGCAAAGTTTGGCGGTCGATCGAATCAAAATACAGGTGCAAAGAGAAAGTTTCAATTTTTTAGTCGTAAGAATAAGAATAAGGATAGAGAATCCAGAAGAGGTACGACTGTCCCAGCGCCAGATGAAGATGAGGCTGATCGTGCGACTGGGGAAAGAGCCCAGCTTTTAGTCGGGACTTTAATAATTGGGTCTCCTGCCATTAATTTACTTGCATCCTGTCTATTAGAAGATGAAAAAGGTATTTCGAGGTCACCATTATTATTGACATTAATCGGCTTCAAAATTACTGATATCTCACTGACAATTAATACGAAGAATAGGAAATTTAGAATTGACTTGGAGTACGGAGTTGGACCTCAAAGATTAAAATGGTCAGTTGAAAGAAATGCAAAAGATTTATTATACTTACATTCACGGTTTAAATTCGACAGCTGGAAGAAAGAAGTTGTCCGCAGTAAGAATTCTGATTTGCCTAAGTATCCAATGCCTCCTCTTAGGACTCGTGGAAATAATGAGCAAAATCGTAAAAAGTCAGGAGCCAACCAAATAAATCCCGGTAGAAGTAATCAAACAAGCTTAGATATTAATGACGAAATGGCCGGAGTAGATGGAATGTTAGAAGCCCCCGAGAATGATAATGCATCTATTGCTACAGGAAGAACCTTCACCGATCGATTGAGAGCTCATTTAAGTAATATTTCGTCTGTTTCAACTGAGTTACAGTCTCCAGAACAATTGCGAACCAAAATAGTGAAAAATAAAGACTATATAAACCAGGTGACTAATTATTTGAACGAGCTAATTAAATTGGTAGCATTAAAACCTCAATCGAATAAAATATTTCAATTCTTCGAGATATCACCGATATCATCCTTGTTGAGTTACGAAACGGGTTTCCTTGGTAAACAGGGTGTAGTTCATATTGGTGGTACTGCCAAATCGCAAGGTTGGAGGGTTGGTCATTTTAAGGCCAATGATTTAAAGGGTATGATTGACAGGCGTTCTGAGAAATGGCTCTTGGTTAGAGGCTCCTATGTTATGTATGTCGCAGACATCAATGCAACGTCACCTTTGGAGGTATTCTTAGTCGATTCGAAATTTAGAATTCATTACCATGGAGATGACGATAAATCGTTCCTACTGGCGAGATATGATGAAGAATCAGATTATGATGATTCCTCCTTGATTCACAACGTATTAGGACGTTCAGAAGATGCAAATTCAGAGGATGCCCATAAGAATGTATTCAAGCATTTGAATATCGTATTGGAAAATTCCGAGAGAAAATTGGTCTTGATCCCAAAATCATTTAAGGAGAAAAAGCTTTGGATTAAATCATTGACAGATATGAAAGCATCAACAATATGGTCAGAGCCTCATAGATTCGGTTCTTTTGCACCAATTAGGACAAACTGTTTTGCTCAATGGTTTGTTGACGGAAGAGATTATTTCTGGGCAGTATCCTCGGCATTAGAAATGGCCAAAGATGTCATTTTCATCCATGATTGGTGGTTATCTCCTGAATTATATTTGCGTCGACCAGCTAATGGAAACCAACAATGGAGAATTGATAGAATATTACAAAGAAAGGCTCAACAAGGAGTTAAAATTTTCGTGATTGTGTATCGTAATGTTGGAAGTACAGTATCAACAGACTCATTATATACAAAGCATTCGCTTTTATCTTTGAATGAAGATAATATTCATGTAATCAGATCTCCAAATCAATTACTTCAAAACACTTACTTTTGGGCTCACCATGAAAAATTATGCATAATAGACCAAACAGTTGCATTTTTAGGGGGAATTGACTTATGTTATGGTAGATTTGATACGCCAGATCATGTGTTGGTCGATGATTCAAAGATGGATTTCAATTCCTTGGATTCAGAATTCTCTGTCACACCAGAAGAATATATCAGATTCCAAACATTCCCCGGTAAAGATTATTCTAACCCTCGTGTTAAGGACTTTATGGAGTTAGATAAGCCATATGAATCAATGTATAATAGAAATGAAGTACCAAGAATGCCATGGCACGATGTTCACATGGTTACTTCTGGTAAGGTTGCCAGAGATTTATCTAGACATTTTGTTCAAAGATGGAACTACTTAATTAGACAGAAACGACCAAGTAGATATACTCCGCTACTTACTCCACCACCTGACTTTTCCGATGAAGAAGCGGCTGAAATGGGGTTGGACGGAACTTGTGAAGTCCAATTGTTGAGGTCTTCCGGTAATTGGTCTTTAGGATTAAAAGAACACGAGCAAAGTATTCAGAATGCATACTTAAAATTAATCGAAACATCCGAGCATTTTGTTTATATAGAGAATCAATTTTTTGTTACGTCATGTGTTATTGATGGGAATGAAATTCAGAATAGAATTGGTGATGCATTGGTTGATAGAATTATTAGAGCTTACAACGAAGGCACTAATTGGAGAGCCATAATAGTGATTCCATTAATGCCTGGGTTCGAATCACAGGTTGATGAACCAGATGGATCTTCTGTTAGAGTGATTATGCAATGCCAATTTATGTCTATTTCGAGACAACCAACTTCGATCTTTGCTAAATTAAGAAAGTATGGAATCGATCCTGATGATTATATCCAATTCTTTTCCTTGAGAAAATGGGGTATAATTGGACCTGACAGAACTTTAGTTACAGAACAATTATATATCCACGCTAAGACTATGATTGTGGACGATAGAGCTGCTATAATTGGCAGTGCTAATATAAATGAAAGGTCCATGAGAGGCTCTAGAGACTCAGAGGTTGCAGCAGTTGTTAGAGATACGAATACTGTTAAAAGTAGAATGAATGGTGAAGAATACTTAGCGGGAAAATTTGCATACTCCTTAAGAATGAGATTAATGAGAGAACATCTTGGTGTGAGTGTTGATGTTCTCGATATTGTTGAAAGACGGTTCAACAGATTCGAAGAATTTGCTCATACATCCCAAGGCTTAAAAGCAAGAACCAGCAAGTTTAGAAATAAGGAAAACACCATTCTATCTGCGATGGTAGAACTTGCTTCTAGGGATATACTTGATGAACCAAATGGTACATACAGATGGCAGAACTACCAAAGAGTAAACCAAGTGGACGATTCAATTGATCAAGTTCCGCTTGATGATGTTGAAGAAGACGAAAAGGGTCAAAACATTCCATCCCCATTATCGTTACCTATATCCTTTAGCAATAGGACTGGTACGAATGAAGCAAATAAAGGTATAAGAGATAGTAAAAAACATTCTTACGATGCCCGAGTTCAACATAACGAAAATCATAAAAAAGACGTCTTTGGTGATGGTCCAGATAAGTATAAGTCTAAATTAGCTAAAAGAGCTAGGTTGAATAGTGCACGGTTTTTAAGAGAGCTTGCAAGTAAGGCAATGGAGGAAAATCCCGTGGGAATTTTCTTACCTGATAGTAATGTTGTTAAGGAATTCTTAGAATCAGACGATTGTGAAATGATTGATGAAATGGATGAAGAATCAGAAAACATTATTACAGAAAGAAACAGGGAAAGGTGGCAACTATTGAAGAAAGTCTCGTATTTGCAACGTGTTGCAGCAAGAACTAAAGACCAGACTGAAGATGAATCAAAGAAGCGTGTTGCAGCAGGTATGGAACTATTTAGCCAGGATCCTTTACCTCAAAATACCAAACAAGAAAACAAAACAGTTGAACCAATAGATAGTATTGACAACCCAAATCAGAAAATTATTTCATCTCTTGATCCTAGTAATTATAAGTCACCAGCTTCTACTAACGAGAAAAAGTCGTTTGATCCTTCTCTGTCATCGGCAGATTATTCGGATGACATACCTATTGTTTCATTAGACGAGGAAGGAGTCCGTCAAACTGTACAAACCGTAAACTCTAAGGGAATAGAAAATTTCAGTACATTTGTTGATCCGTACGGGTTTGAAGATCCATTAGATGAGGACTTTTATGAGGATATGTGGTATGAACATGCCAGAAGAAATACTGAGCTTTTCAGAATGATATTTCATACTCAGCCTGACGATGAAGTTTCATCATGGAAAGAGTATAAGAATCACTCAAAGTTGCAACGTGCATTTTTGCTTTCACAACAACATGAAGCGAAGTCAAGAAAGCAGAATAAATACTTCAATGGTGGACAGGATGATATGAGTTTTCTGGATAGTGAAACGGATAACAATACAGAATACCGTAAACCTGATATGAATAAGAGAAATAGCCAGGCCACTATTAATGTTAAGAAATTAGAAGACGTTGGTCTTTTAGGAGAAGTCCCACTGTCTTCAAGTAGCAGTTCATCATCATCAGCCTCAAACATGCGTAACGAACCACGGTCGAGGTTTAGACGCAACAATGCTAAAAGCAATACAATCCCTGAGCTAGATGAAAATGAAAGTGACACATTTGAAGATGCGGAAGAGCATATGGATTATGACGAAGAATCAGATTCTAGAAGTCCCGAATCTGAAAATAACCAAAAACACTCAGCACAGAATGGCTCAATTCCCCAACTAAATGTCAATGGCGAGACTTATAAGCAAAATGATGTTGATGACTCTCCAGCTCCAAAGAAAACGAGGAGGGGAAGAAAAACATTCAGTGCTAGAAGAAAGGCTATATTGGGTGAAAGAATATTCGAAAGAGATACTGCCGAAAGAATATTAAGGGAGATCCAAGGCCATTTGGTCATTTTCCCAGCAGATTGGTTGATGAGGGAATTAGAAGGTGGAAATTGGTTTTATAACACTGATAGGATTCCTCCAATTGATATTTATGATTAAGATCGATTTTGCTATTCTATCGCCACGTTTTATCCCTTCACCGGTAATTATCTATTCTATTGTTTCTAGCTATTTTAGAATATACATTCATTTTTCAGTAACTACGCGTTGCCTCACGTGCGAAAAGATCTTGACAAGTAATGAAGTATATGGGATAGAAATAGTTATTTAGAAACTAATACATCAATTCATTATACCATGTTTCTTGAACTTCTTTCCTATGTCGGTTTAGTTGTGGGATTTGTATTCCTTGTGTTAGCCATTGCATCAGGATTATACTATATATCTGAATTAGTTGAGGAACATTCTGAACCTACTAAGCGATTCTTAACGAGATTGATATATGTTATAAGTGGGGTTTTAGTTTTGTTATTAATCTTTGATAAGTTCCCTTTTAAATTGACAGTGTTTTCAATCTTCTCCTATTATGTTTATTTGCAAAATTTGCAAAAGTTCCCATATGTTCAATTGACTTCTCCAATTTTCCTAGCATCATGTATACTAGTTGTATTGAATCATTTCTTATGGTTTGACCACTTCCACAACCCATACATTCCACCATTGGAAATCCGTTTGAAACCAGATTACGAGCCACCACATATTCCGTCATTTGTCGAGGTTTGCTCGTTCTTTGGATTATGTGTTTGGCTTGTTCCATTTGCGTTGTTCGTAAGCTTGAGTGCTCATGATAATTTATTGCCGCATCATATGGAAGCTCCAAATTCAAAGGATAAAAAGAAGAATAATGGTTTGGCAAAGGTTGTTGTTGCAAACTTAAGAGAATATGTTTATTCAATCAGTCGAAGATTAGGTTATGAATTAGATCCTAATCATGGTACAATTGTATAAGAATACACTATTTATTAAGATCCTACATATTCTTTGGATTACCCTTCTTATACTATGCATATTTTATGTATATAGGTATATTGTAAACTAAGAGACTAATGCATCAAGAATTTTTTAACTGGTTCGCCTATATGATCTAAACTTAAAAGGAACGTATCATGCCCGTAATTACTAACATCGGTACCTAGTTCAAAGTATTCGATTTTACCACCACTATTTGCGTCCCTTAATACATTAGCAATTTCACGTTGTTGCCAAACTGGGAAGAGTATATCAGACTCAACACCAATAACCAATATATCTTTGTTAGCAATTTTGCTGATACCCTTACGTAAGTCTTCCAAAGATTCTTCTGGAGTCGTAGTCGCAGCTTCCTTTTTTTCCTGATACGGTACTTTAGGAATAGAAGTGCCAGTTTCATTGGAACCAGACTTAGCAGCATTATACTTCTCTTCGGCTATTTCTCTCTGTTTGCGAGCTCTTTCTCTATTAGTCTGACTTAAATCAAACAAGTCCATTGCCTTCAGGACATACAACAACGAGTTAGCGTCATATTCCAAACAGAACTTCTCTCCAGCATGATCAAGGTATGTTTCCACCAAGAAATCAGGACATAAAGCTGCTGGTTTAGAGTCATCTGCTCTATTTCTTCCAAATCTATATTCCCATTCAGGACCGGAACGATACGTAACAGTAGCAATTTCTCTAGCTAATTTCATACCTATGTGAGGAGGGACTTTTTCGTAGTAGAAACCTCTATTCCAGTTAGGGTCACTCATTAGGACCTGTCTTTGTGTATGACGTAAGGCTATAGAATATGGATGCGATCTAGCACAACCACTAATAGATATAATTTTGTTAACTTCATCAGGGAATTCCCAGGCATACGCCAAAGATTGCATTCCACCCATCGATGCACCGACCGAAGCATAAAGTTTTCTAATTTTAAGCTCATTATATATTAATTCCCGTTGGGCTCTCACCATATCATTCACTGTTACAATTGGAAAACGTGTACCATAATAATCGTTATTTGCAGGGTCTTTCGACGATGGACCAGTCGATCCATAACAGCCACCTAAGACGTTGGTACAGATTACAAAGTACTTATCAGTATCTAAGTTCTTTCCTGGACCAATAAAATCCTCCCACCACCCTGGTTTAGTATTATCAGGTTGTGATTTAGCGTGCGAAGATGCCGACAACCCAGTATGGATCAAGATCGCATTACTCTTATCTTCGTTCAATTCTCCCCATGTTTCATACGCTATTTCATACTCTGGCAAATATCCACCATTGTCAAAAAAAATAGGTTTATCAGATTTATAAACTTTAAATCCGGTAAGCACCTTAGAGTAGGACGGTTCCGGACCTCCTTTTAACGAGTTTAGACTTTGATCGCTGCAAGATTTATTAGAACTAAGAAGCTCTGTTTTCTTCTCTAACTTGTCGAGACAAGGAAATGATAGTTGGGGATTTGATCCTTGAAGTTTCTTCGAAGTTGGCGTAGGTGAAAGGCCGACCAATGCAGTTGAAAAATTACTTCTAAGAATACCGTCTGTTCTCTTGACTCTCAGAGCCCCCTGAAATATCCTGGAAATAGGTCTTATATTAACCACCATGTCTCCGTATATTCAACACTCAATTGTAGACCAAAGCAAAGTTATTCCACTGAAGATTACTAATGGTGTTTGATTAATCATAATTTTTGCTCATAGTGATTGAAAAATCGTTATCATTTCACGTGCTTCAATCTTTCTAACATCAGAAATAGATTCCACTAAATTATACTGTAACTACTGACTCGTAGTATGAAACTATGTACCTGGCATATCATTGTTGTCTCATATGCTATAATATATGTTGCATCGATTCCATGGTATATTTTTCTTCATCAGTTTAAAGATAAAGTATCTGGAAATATAGTCATAGCATTCTTAAACCAGAATCTTATAGTACGATATGGGTACTTTTTATTCACAGCAGCATACTTTAGTGAAGCAATAACATATAGTCGTTCGGAATTGAAGATTTCTCGTTCAAACCTTTTAAAGATTTTAAGGCATTACAGTATATACACATTATGTACGGTCATTTTACTTGGGTGGTTTTTTGGACCACTGATTTATGAGAGGGTTAACGTATTAACTGGAGGATATTGTGATGCTAACACACCAAAAACTGGAATTGCAGGTCAGTTTCAGTGTATTAGAATACCGGGAGCCAAGTGGATAGATGGTTTCGATGTTTCTGGACATATTTACATATTACTGACTATGTGTTTATTGCTATGGGAAAGTTTCTTAGAAAACTTAGATTTACGCCACTTTTCTCAACAGTTTGAAGGATATACAAACCTCAGAGCATATTTTTCAAAATTTGATTACGAGTATCTGCCTTCTATTCCAACAGACGAACAAGGGTACATTATACAAACAGAGTATTCAAATGTAATTCGTTTAGTCTGTCTTGTATTAACGGTATCATTGCTTATTATATGGTCCATGATGTACATAGTTACTTGTGTATTCTTCCATACACTAACTGAAAAGCTTGTCCTGCTAATAGTAGGAATTGCAATTTCACTCTCGATAACATCCTTGAATTAAACCTATAGTTAGTTAAATCTCATTACAACTTATATAAAACCAATATTGATTGCATGCCATCAATATTTTAATTAACTCTCGTGCAAAATAAATAATGCAAAATGGATTGTGATGGTATGACAAATGTTTGTCTGCGTCATTAGTGCTACTGATTTTTTTGATAACAGCTCATCTATGAATAGCGATAAAAACGCAAAATTATATAAGCTCCAAGATATGCCATTTTAATATTCATAATAATAATTTATAAGATATCTATATTCGAACTTATCTATCCATAGTCATAGAAATTATGGAACATCTACATTTAAATTTAGACAATGTTCATTGCAAGGATTGCGAAGAGAAAATCTATGCTACGTTTAATAAATTTTTCAAAACTATAAGGTTGGACGATAAATGGTCTGAGGAAGTCGATATTCCTTTTAATAATGAAAATACCGTATTTACACATATCAAGGGAGGTAAGGTCGATTTGTATTATAAGCCAAAAGTTGACTCAGTAGAGTCAACTCTACAAAATTCAATCAAGAGGATCACGAAGCACTTATCGAGAACCGGATTTGATGTTTTATCGTGGGAATTTTATAAAAAAGGAGAATTGGTACTAAGCTCCGAGAATATACAAGAAATACAAGCTGTTAGTGATAATGATGTCAATACCAATGACTGGTTTTTTGATTTATTTAATATTTGGTCCAGGTATAAAGACCAGAGACAAGTTAACAATCACTTGAAGTATTGTACCAAATGCTCAGAAGAAAAGAATCTAAGGAGTTCGAAAGCTTCTGTCTCGAAGAGAGATAGTTTCCTGTCAGATGGGTCATTTGAAACAGTGGTTGATAAAACCAACAACGAGTTCCGTGCTGTATTTTCGATTTCAGGCATGAGCTGTGCTTCTTGTGTACAATCAGTTTCAGAAATAATTGGAAACTTTTTAGGAGACAAGGTAGATAAGGTGGTTGGGGCTGAATTAAATTATTCTGTCAATTTGCTTCTGCATACGGCTGTCGTTATTGTTCCTAATAAACAGATAATCAATAAACTTATTGATTTGATTAACGATAGTGGTTTTGAGTGTCGATTATTAGAAGTTTTGCCCGTCGAGAGATCTGTTAATCTTAAGATAACAGCTGTTCTTGGTGGAATCACCTGTGCTGCTTGTGCTACCTCAATTCTGTCTGCCGTTAATGAGTTACCATTTGTATTGGACTGTGGTATTAATGTTGTTACGAAAACAGGTCAGTTTGTAATGGAAGAACCTTCAAATAAAGAAAATAATTTGGAAACGTTGAAGGAGACAATTGAAGATTGCGGCTTTGATTTTCAGCTAATAAGTAGTACTAAAATTAACTATACACTGGGTAAGAAACAATCCAGGTCAATTAATGTAAGTGTTAAAGGAATGTTTTGTGGTCATTGTCCGGAGGTAATAACAAATTATTTGTCGAGTTATGGTGAGGCAGTAATAATCGATGATCCCATTACGTTAAAGCATCCATATATCAAATTTACCTATATTCCTAACCAAGAGAAAATGTTGAATATAAGAAGGTTTCTCTTTGAATTGAACCATTTAGAACCTAGCAATTCTGAACTAGGGTATACGATAAACAATGATAAAGATGGTGTCTTTGATTGTGAGTTGGTGGAACCAGTCACAATGGATGAGCATATTCGTAAATTGTCAAAGCGAGAAACCAAGAGAATATTGATTAGATTGATAATCGCTACGATATTTGCAATTCTCACATTTATATTTGGTGTTGTTGCAATGTCATTGCTACCAAGTTCAAACGACTTTCGTAAATGGGTAGAGGAGCCTATATGGGCTGGTAATACTTCGCGTAATACATGGGTTTTACTTATCTTGAGTACTCCTGTGTACTTTTTTGCAGCAGATATTTTTCACAGGAAGGCTATTAAGGAAATAAAATCATTATGGTTCAACAAAAACTCGTTTAAAAAGAGGATATTTAGGTTTGGTTCTATGAGTCTATTAATGTGCCTCGGTACTTCAATAGCATACTTTGCAAGTATAGCCTTATTGATACTAAGTACACAACAAGAAGCTAATTCTAATATGGGATTACATACTACTTATTTCGATTCAGTTGTGTTTTTGACGTTCTTTTTACTTATAGGGCGGTTATTGGAAAGTTTTTCCAAAAGTAAAACAGCGGAAGCCATTTCTAATCTCGGACGCTTAAAGCCTTCTCAAGCTACTTTACTTGAAGTAGTTGATATTAAATCTGACCCTGTCGAGTATACGAATGATAAAGTTGTGGATGTTAATCTTTTAGAGGCCAACGATTATATTCGTATTGCTTCAGGTGAATCGCCTCCCGTTGATTGTGTCATTATAGAGGGAGAATCAAAGTTTGATGAATCTGCTTTAACTGGTGAATCTACTCCTGTGAAGCATTCACCTGGGCATCAAGTATTTTCAGGAACAGTCAATGTAGGAAATAATTCAATTATTGCTAAAATTGTAAGCTTGGAAGGTGATTCTTTGATCGATCAAATAGTGAATACTGTTCGTGATGGTCAATTACGTAAAGCTCCTATAGAAAGAACTGCTGATTTATTAACAGGTTACTTTGTTCCTATTATTACAATGGTAGCACTTATTACTTGGATTATTTGGTTGTCTTTAGGCCATTCAGGTGTATTGCCGGATAGCTATTTGGACATTGATATTGGTGGATGGACTGTTTGGTCTTTAGAATTTGCGATAGCCGTTTTCGTGATAGCATGCCCATGTGGAATTGGTTTGGCAGCTCCTACCGCACTTTTTGTTGGTTCAGGCTTAGCCGCAAAATATGGTATTTTGGCCAAAGGTGGAGGCGTCGCCTTTCAAGATGGGGCTAACATAAACACGATTTGTTTTGATAAGACAGGCACTTTGACTTATGGTGAACTAAAGGTCACGGACTATGCATTTGTAGCTGATGGAAATGACGAACCAAATTATGAAGAAGTGATTAGACATTTTAGTTTACAATTTGCTAGAGATTTGGAGTTGGCTTCCAAGCACCCATTAGCGAAATCAGTCAAAGCTTTTGTTGATAATCATGGGTTCAAGAAATATAATATTCAGCCATCTCAAAATAAAATACCCCAAGTGGAGAATGTTTCAGGAAGGGGTCTTAAAGGGCATGTAATACTTGAGTCTGTGACTGATGGAAGTATTTGGCAAAAATATAGACCAACAGAAGCTATCTTGGGCAATGAGGCAATGCTTGATGACAATAATGTAGCGATTACGCCTAATGAACAAAAGATTTTAAAGAAGTGGAAGCTTGAGTGTAAATCGATTATTTTAGTTGCAATAAAGTGTTCTCTGCTCTTTAAGGATGAAAAGTTCCATTTGACTTTTATTATGGCATGTCGTGATCAGGTTAGATCTGAAACAAAGGTTGTTATCAAATACTTACAGGAGAAGCAACACATTGATTGTTATATGATTACAGGGGATAATAAATTAACAGCCGAAGCAATTGGCAAGGAACTAAATATCCCCACGGAAAATATCATTAGTGAAGTATTACCAGATGAAAAACAAGAACAGATCAAAACCCTCCAAAAAACAAAATCCAATGTTGTTGCAATGATTGGTGATGGTATAAATGATTCTCCAGCACTTGCAACAGCGAATGTTGGGATTGCGTTATCATCAGGGGCAGATTTAGCAGTGACATCAAGTGATTTTATTTTATTAAATAAATCCCATCCTTTGATTACCTTGGTTACTTTAATTGACTTATCAAGAGTTGTTTTTAGAAGAGTAAAATTTAATTTTGCTTGGAGTTTGGTATATAATATGATTGGAATACCTATTGCAGCCGGAGTAATCTATCCCTACAACAACTCTAGGTTAAATCCTGTTTGGGCAAGTGCTGCAATGGCAGCATCATCGATAAGTGTGGTCATGAGTAGTTTGGCGTTAAAGTTATATAAACCAAGAGTTAATGTTGATGATGTTATTCAAGTTGATGAAAATCTCGAAGACGACGCAGAACCATGTGAGACTTCTGTAAAATCCCAATAAATAATCACATAGATTTAGTGAATAAATTAAATAATATTAAAAAAAGGTATTTATAAAAATAATCATGATATCATAGCCATTAATTTCGTTATACAAGTATATTTAAGCAATGCGATTTAGACAGTATTTTGTTGAGAAGCAAATACTTTTCTATCGAACTTAACAATCATCACAGTGACATTGTCTGTGGTTGAATTGTCCATGGCTAATTGACAAAGTTTCTTTGCCGCCAGTTGCTGATCATCGCCGTCCTTTTTGAATGTTTCTGCTACGAACTGGCAAGCTTTTATATCAGATATAACATCCCATACGCCATCACACGCCAAGATCATAAACTCATCCTCATCAGTTATTTCAGTTGCAGTAGTAAATGGATTTCCAATTACTAAATCTTTCATGTACGAATCACCTAATGACCTCGTAACAGCTAATACGCCATTTACTCTATTTTTCATTATTAAACCGCCTGAATCTCTGATTCTATTTATTTCATTAGAATCGGTTGCTTTATGGTCATATGTCAAGCGGTACGATTTCCCTTTTCGATATAAAACGATACGCAGATCACCAACATTCGAAGTATATAACATTCTTCTATGGTTGGGTGATGGCATAAAGTCAAATCCACTGTTATTTTCAGGTGGCTGTGACGACTCTGGCAATACCTTCGAATCGTCTGTTTCCCATCTGAGCACCGCTACAGCCGCAGTGCACCCTGCAGAGCCATTCTTTTCCTTTTCTATAAGTTCGTCTGCTTTGATGAAAGTGGTATTCAAATAATCTTGCATGAAACATTTACTTGACAACGGAGCAGAATTATCCACCTCATTCCCCTGATTTGGTAGATTGTTGGAATTACCATCTTCATTGGATATAATTTCATGTTCTAGCAAGGTGTGCAAATTATTCCCACACCATCTAGCCGTCTGTTTACCAGCATGCCCATCAAATATAGCAAAATAACCCCAATCCAATTTTTCAGCAAAGTTAGCGACATACGTATGTACGTCCTCCATTTTGGCTCTATAAGTTACATTTTTATTTTCCGCTACTCCAACTTTAAAGGAAAGTCCATAAAATGGATCATTCGTAGGCTCTGCAGCAGCCTGTAAGTTTGACATTGACGAATTTTTTTGCTTAACTGTTGGTCTTTTGGAATCAGACAGCACAGAAGAATTGACGCTGTTTTGATCGTGAAATACCATAATTGCTTAATTGGTAGAATTGTAATTAATTAATTGAAATATACTAGTAGACAGAAATGTTAATCAATGAAGTTGAAACATTACCGAAAATCGAAAATTTTATATGCACACTGACCCAGGTTCTTGCCTGATTCTTTTTTCAATGCAATAGGATACGTGACTAGAGGATGATATATACCAAGAGAGTCTAAGCTAAAGGATGTGATTTGGAGTGATATAGTTAAACGTTGGTCCAAAATGGTTCAATTTTGGCATAGTTACGCTTATTACATGGGCCCATTTTGTAGAAAATATTAACGTTTGAAACTAAGAGTTAGAGAGCAATCTTAAGTATTTGGCCTGAATAACTACGTTGGTGTTTACAAAATGGAGTCACGGAGTAAATATCCGTAGTGAATTGTCTGTTTTGAAAGAGAGTTGTGATATTGCGGTCATTGCTGCTCCAAGTCTGTTCCTTATGCTTGGTCGACTCAATTTACGATTCAGTCATATCAAACGGTAAAGTCTGTTCAAATGCTAACATATGGTCTACAATGTACTAATATTGCTATTTGTTGAGACTCTGATGTGTAGTTAATGTACAGCATTAGTTTAAGTAGATAACAACACGGCTGCGAACTGCGACACCGACACAGCCATCTACTACTCAATTTGAATAATACCTAAAAATCCAGTTATGTGGTATTTACAGACATTATCACATAACTGCATTTCGATTAGCAAAGTACATTCGTAATCCGTATGCAATCTGGGTTAATGTCGGTTGGTGGTTTTCATCACATAAAATTCTCAATATGTTTTCTATTCAAAAATCAATGAAGCCCAACTAGAATCTACATAATCGATCAGTACATATAAATCAAGTTATCACAACTGATATCTCAATGTTATTGAAGTATTAGCCGGCGTTCATAAAATTAGAACCTTTCAATTATATCAGGTACCTATGAGGTTCGCAAATGTAACCCGCAAATCTCACGTAGATTGTGTTAGTAAATGTATTTTTTTAACGAATTCAAGATTAGTAAACATACAATAGAGCCAAGCAGAAACGATAATAATGGCAATTGAAATCCCTTATAAGACGGAAAATGAACCAGAAGTTGGTTTTATTGAATTTGATAAGGCTAACTTTAAAACAGTTACTTGGAAAGCACCGGAATCAGTTCCATATAAAGGCAGAATAGTCTATGTCCACGGATTTAGTGAACATGCTACTATTTATACTGAATACTTTGATAAATTGTCTCAAAAAGGATACGATATTTTTTTCTTCGATCAGAGAGGAGCTGGCGAAACATCTCCGGGTGATCAGGTTGGTAAAACAGATGAAGCACATACATTCAATGATTTGGACTTTATGATCAAACATAACCTCGAATTCAAAAAAGACCCATCAGAAAAGTTCTTCTTAATGGGGCACCTGATGGGCGGTGCTATTGTGTTGAATTATGCTATCAAAGGTAAATATAGAGAACACATCAAGGGTGTGGTTTCCTGTGCACCATTAGTATTGTTGCACCCTAAAACCCAACCAAATTTTGTTGTGAGAGCACTCTCACCATTAATTAATAAATTGGTGCCTAATTTAAAGATAGACTCTAAATTAAACTACGACTACATTACTTCGAATGAGGGCTGGAAGAACTATATCATGCACCACGATACTAAATTAATTGGAACTGCAAGACAATTTTTTGACATGTTTGCCCGTGGTGAAGCGCTAACTAAGCCTGAATTTGTGTGTAAGTTCAATCCGGAAACCTCTCTACTTGTAATTCACGGTACGAATGATAACATCAATTGGATCGAAGGTACCAAGAAGTTCTACAACTTGGTAGATGATAAGATCGACAAATCCTTCTTTAAAATTAAAGACGGTAGACACTCCCTATTTATTGAAAATGAAATTATTTTTAAAGATGTTTTTGATAAAGTTTTGACCTTCTTGAACAATCATTAGATCTCTCCGTTAGTAAGAGTGATAGAGTAATATTATAGGTTGATAGTTATATACCTTGCTTTTTCATTACATAACACATGTTACACTCTTCTAACTCCTCGCATAGATCATACCAGGAGCATAAATGTAGCAAAATGTGAAACATATAAGATCCACTCCATTTGAATATTCTACAAGATACCATTGTAGGTTGTATGACTAAATACCATTATCTATAGATCATATCACGTGAAAATATACAAAAGAAAAATTGTTGATATTTATGATTAGACGATTCAGGTTAAGATAGTAGTAGGGCTTCTTATCGTTCTAGTTTGGATAAATTAAAGTGATATTTTAAAAGGTTCTTTATTTTAGAAGATTTCCATTAAAAATAGTGTATTGACAATTCTTAAAGTCATGGTAGTTATTATACGGTGTGTATAAATTTTAATTCAGAAATGGGATATACTATAAAACAAAAGATTGACATCTGCTTGAAAGCAGAGTCAAACCCACAAATGACACAGGCTGATTTAGCCATATGGGCTAAACAAGAATATGGCTCTTCGAGGCCACCTTCGCAAACTACAATTTCCAGAATATTGTGTGCTAAGAATGATTTGATAGCCTCAAAAGAAGTTGACTTCCAATTAGTGCGCAGAAGAAAGCAGTCAAATCCTATACTTCGGAGGATCTTAACAGAATGGGTTACGCAAGCCACATGGGAGAATATTCCTATAACGACGCCGATTATTCAACTGACTGCCAATGCTATTTGGAATAGACTACCAACGTTTGAAAAGGATGGAAACGGTTTGTTTAATCAAAAATGGTGTAATCACTTCATCAAGAAGTTGAATATTAATTTATTTGGAAATGAAGAAGATATTCGTAACAACCCAGGACATTATGAATTGAATAAAGTATGGAAGTTAGACGAAAAAATAGGTTTGAAGAACTATTTGGTAGACTTGATTAAGCAGGAGAATTACAAACCACAGGATATTTTTACTATTGATGAGTTCCAGTTATTTTATTCTTTGCCCTTGGATCAAATATTTGATGTTTCCTCGATAGATAAAGGTTTGAAACAATCAAGTAGTTCCACAGAAAATTCATTGACTATAATGATAGGAACAAATATTGATGGATCTGAAAAATTAAGTCCATTGGTAGTGGGCAAATATGACATGTTTAATGTTAGTGCATGTTCTAATTCATCTTTCAAGAACTTGTCTGTCTATTCAACTTCAAGACAGAATATCATGAATAAAATAACTGAAATCTTCAATGTTTTCTATAACTCTAACCTCAACAAATGGATTACATCTGAAATGTTTCAGAATTATTTATTAACTTTAGATCATAAGTTGACGAGTACTTCACCTAACAGGAAGATTCTCATTTTATTGGACGACTCTTCATCTCATAGGATCATTAATTTAAAGTTTCGAAATATTAAATTATGCTATATGAAAAATAATGCAAATTACAAAAACCCATATAACTCGTCTTACAACGGCTCATCTTTCAATTTTCTTCCAACGAGTTTTGGAATTGTTGAAGAATTTAAAATCCTTTATAGATTACAACAATATTTAGAGATGATTAGGTTACAAAGAAAAAACTCTAAATCAAATGCGGCCGAAGTAAGTGAGGATACGAATATATCATCAGGTGTTAGTTTAAATAACTATAAACCAAATGTGAATCCTTCTACGGCCATGGAAGTATTATCTGAATCCGATTATCATATTCCGTTGATAAAAGTTATAGAGTGGATCAAGAGAGCTTGGGATTCTATTACACAAGAAAAAATACATATGGCATGGAAAAAGTCATATTTATTCAATTTCAAGAAACCATGGCCATCGCATGATCCAGCAATCACCAAACATGCATCTCTATCTTTGCAACCATTGGCTTTAGCAACTAATAATTATGATATGTCGAAAAGTTATGATAAATTATCTGAGATAATGGCAACACTTAATGTAGTAATTCCTTGGGAAATAAATGAATTATTAGGACTAGTTAATGAAAGAGGAAAAGTGACACTCAGCTATGTTTCAATCGAAGAAATAGTTGGTAGTTGTTTACTGGAAGCTTATGATTCTGATGAATCAGGTAAGGAAAAAGCAGGCTCTAACGAAAACTTCCATACCGATAATGGTGGAAACTGGTTCAAGGAGTCAAACCTAGACCACAAGCATAATGTTACAACGAACATATTGGGGAAGCAGTTCTCCACTCCAATTGTTAGCTCAACGAATAATAATAATAATGACAATATCATTAGTAGCAACACTAATATATTCTCCGGTACCGAAATGCAATACCCTGAGTATAACAACAATAATTTGAGCTCAATGAATATTAATACATTATTGGCAGATACAAGTAATGTAATTTCTGAAGTACAAGTGGCTAATAATAATTCGTCATCATCGTGCCAGGAAGATATACAACACCCACAGTATTCAGTTTTATCACATACATCAGTACCACACAAAGCAAATCAGTCGATAGATTCCCTATCACCAATATCAAAATTTGTAGCTACTGGAGACGTCTCTGGAGTTTCAAATATGAATAATTCATCAGTCAGGCCGAGTAATCCATTTATGGCAGAAAAAATTAATACTGAAGAATATGGGCATCGTGAAAAGAAAAGACAATTGTATGCACCGAACTCAACTAATTCGATCTCATATGTGCCACAAGGTACATCCTTCAATGAATCGCTCAGCAGATCTGTTTTACATGCAAATCCATCAAAAAATTCAAATGGGTTGCTGAGGATATCGCCAGAAGATAATGATGGGCCTCCTGATGCCGTTTTTAATAGCAATAGCAAAACAGAGATTCTTCAGCTTTTAAGTAGGCTTCTTGAAATGTCCCAAACAGTCGATTTGAAGCTTTCCGATAATACACTCGAAGAACTTTCAACAAAACTAAATGAAATACAATCAAATGACTCAAGCTAAGTAAATATTTCGGCTTTGATAAAACTTGTATTTTATATGTACATATACTTTAATATAGATCAATAATCACCTATGATTTGACCTTTTTTTACTATTTACTGTATTGATAACGATAGATGAGCACTGCTTTGTTTATACTTGATTATCTTTGATAACCCTAACACTTCAAAATCATATCTAATTAACTTCTTCGTCGATACCTAACTCCCTTGCCTTGGCTTCCAATCTCTTTCTCTTTTCTGCTCTTGCTCGTCTAATTCTTGCGATCTCCGCTTGAATTTCATGTGGCTCCTTAGGGATTTGGTTTAAAGTAGCTGGATCTGGCCAGAACCCTGGTAAATTAAATTTTGTATCAGAATCTAACCCAACGTAGTACATTATACAGATAGGCGTCAAAAGGTAAAAACCAAACTAAAAATTTTGTTAGTCCTAGCTATTAGAGATAAAAATTTAAATTTTTAAATAACACATACTTTAGTTGTTTCTAGCTGAGTTCTGGAAATACCACCTATGAACTTACGGTAAGCTGACGACATTATAATATAGTTAGGTTAATCGTCTTTCAACAAGTAGTTAAATAGTCTATATGAAGGGATTTATAAAATCATTTTCAAGAATTTATTCGCATATATTCCCGTGATGTTTCTAAAAGAGATCATGCCATCTAATAAAGAGTAGACGATAACGATGAATTCAGCATATACGGCCATTGAGTCAGATGTGCCGGAACAAGCGCAACAACCTTCAGCACAATCCAATGCAACATCTGCTGGAGCCAATGTATCTCCCAGTGAATGGACATGGTCTCAAAAGTTAAAAGAATCGTCACATCCAATTGCTCTTTTATTCTACATTTTCTTCAGGGTGTCACCTCTATTCATATATTTATTTGGGACCTTGTTGATTGGGATTATAACCAAGAAGAATAAATTTATTTTACATTTCATAATAATAGTGCTTTTAGTTTCCGGTGACTTTTGGAATTTGAAAAACATAGCCGGTAGGTTATTGGTAGGATTGAGATGGTGGAATGAGGTTAGTGTTATTAAATCGACCAATGGAGAATTTGAAAATGTATGGGTATTTGAAACAGTGGATCCAAACCGTTACATCAATCCAATTGACTCTAAAGTGTTCTGGACGTTATTATATGTACAGCCTGCAGCATGGGTTGTATTGGGATTCTTAGCACTTTTGAAATTCGAATTTTTGTATTTATTGCTAATCATTATTTCAATTTCTTTGTCCTTGACGAACGCCATGGCATTCACTAAATGTGATAAATTCGGTAAAGCAAACCATTTGGCTACTGATATATTTTCTAGAGCAACAGGTAATCTTTTTTCTAGATTAAATCCATTTTCCACTTAAATTGTTGGTTATATAGACGATTAAGGTTGTAATATTTGAAGAAGTTAAATTTATGGCCTAGTTTGAGTATTTTATTTTAGCAAACGAATTTTCATCATTAACATAGGCTTAAATGTATTTTAGATTATGAATGTTTCAGTTGTAGGGCCTCTTTTTTTCCATCATATCTTTCAATCTTATATTTTAACAAGTATGTATTTCTCCAGTAAACTTTAATTTATTGGAAATGTAATTATCGAAGGAATACAATGTTTATGAAATCAAACACCACACTAAATAAAGCGAGTTCGAACTTGATTCGAATTTATTACAAGCTACATGGTCTGGTATGGGTGCTTGTGGTTCCTAGAATTTGGCTTGTTTACAAAATTATATTCAAATAATTAGTTAATGTTTAAAAATATATTATAATTTAAGGTTCTATAAATAATTATCAAGTCTAGTTTGAAAAGTGATTAAATGAGAAGAGAATCCTTAGTTCTAATCAATCCACTTCTGATTAATTGCCGTGTTTTCACAATATTGTTCAGCCAAAGATGTAGCGCATCTTCCTAACAATTCATTCTCGAGCTCAGTATTATTCCCAGCATAATATTCCTTTATTCTGGCTATCGACTGAGATCCCGGACGAATTTCCTTACTGTTCAAAGCTTTCAATATATGGCTCCAAAATCCTTTTACATGGACTATTTTATTTGTTCTATCCGCTTCCGAAAAAGTGATGCCCATATAATCTTGTTTAACTGTGGAATCCGATTTTAAAACATGATCCCAATAGGCAATACTGTTCGGGATCAATACATTCTTCCCATCTTTACATATACCTTGTCTCTTGGACCATGGTTCTGCAATAACATTGAAGTCCATCAAAGAGCTTACGTAATCCAATGTAAACTCACCTGTCTCCAAATTTTGAGATATTATAAATGCGTGTGGTCTATAAATTTCCTTCAAACATCCACAATCACTATTATGAGATCTGGCAATACCGAACCAATATTTTCTAAAAAAAAGATGATTCGGTAAAAGATCGGACGGTATTGGAACGAGATTGGTTCCCCCTCTTAATGCACCGACATGCTTTGATTCGTCGGCTTTAGAATCTATGAAACTGGGACCAGTAACCTTATCACACACACCGTCAGAAAGACCACATTTGATGACACGAAGGGGATTAAAATTGTATATGAAATAAATATTGTCAGGATCATTATCATCAAAAAATGGAGCCCAATTCTTCTCACGAAATCTTGGCTTTAAATCTCTCAATGTCAATCTGATAGTGTCATTACCATTAAAGGGTCTATAAAAATGCATGGCTCTGTTCCAGTTAATCTCGGTACGACGCATATTAAAAACAATCACTGGTTCTTCTTCCAATTCGCCATTATCGTTAATGTACTTCCTTAATACAACACGTGGGTCTTCAGGACCCATAACTGAAAGTTTGTGTTTAGGATTTTGATCTATATCAATCTTAACGAGTCCCGGGAAATTAAGCTCTGTCCCGTCAGCTAGTGGGATCTTGAAGTCAGTAAGTTCATTCCAGTCGCGATCGAAAATCTGGACATCGATGAGACTGATGGTAGGTCTGCTTCTTGCGTTTTCATGCGCATATACTATTCTATTGACAAAGAAATGAACTTCATATTTGGATAACCAAACACTACTCCCACAGAATCTTGCCCATTTTTTGCGTAGTATATCTTCCTCGGATTCATCGTCTTTGTCCAAAAAACAGTTCTTTGCTATTGGATAGTCGGATTTCGCTAATTCAAAAGCCTGATTCCTCACTCTTCTTAAATCACCGTCAACAGCAACTGCTGGGCTTGACGACATTTTATCACTGAATTGCACAACATCACATTCAAAATCTTCTGTTGATTCAAATTGTACTTTCTCTTCTATGAATGAATATCCTGGTACATTAAACTTAGAATACTTTAAATCTAGGATGGCCAGCGTTAAAGGTGACTGATGTAAGTCCGACCCTAAATATGTCAGAGTAGTAAAAAACTTAGAGGATAAGTAAACCCACACATATATATTAAGGAATATCAAGAATACTCCGAAAACAGTATGGAATAACTTATTCCTTGAGAGTATGCATTTTATTCCCAGGGTCTTGATAGTCTTCCATATGCTAAACCTTTTGAAATAATATACAGTTCCGAAACCTAGGGCTAACGTCAATGATCCATAGACAAATGGGTCTCTTGCATACCCAAAATTTACATGATCAGTGATCATTGTGATCATTGTGGGTTGCTCTGAAAAAATATGAAAGGATAAGAATTAAAGGAGACGTTGTAATAAATGCATAATAGAAAAAGCAAGAGTTTTCACTAGATATTTTCAAATACTGCACATACAATGTTCCACGGGGGCCACCGAAAAATTTGATGTCCGAAATTTAAGACAAAGGTAAATATCGTAAATATATCGTACATCACTGTCTGAAGAATGCGGCCATATTGATACACGTACTCCTGATGTCAAAACATATAGACTATAGATAGCATATTTAATGCGTGTAGATTCCCTGCTCTTAGTGCTCGAAGGCTTATTGGGTTATCAGCACCATATAATCTCAAATCCGCTGACGTCCTGTCAAGATGCATTCTTTTACACAACTACTATGTTACGCAAATAATTATATGCTTTAGCCAGAATTGGTACGACTAAACCTTTATTTAGTTCCTAACAGAGACATATTTAAAAGGTGCGTCTTCATTGAAAGCTTATTCTATTTTTTGGATAGTGTATCGTTACCCGCTTGAACTGTTGTGGCCTGTACGTCTCTGGAAAATGAGCATTCTCTATTCTCGCCGTAAAAAAATCCAGTGCTGTCACATTGTATACGTTTAGCTTCTATTATATAACGAATGAATATTAAACTTTACATAAACATGGAAGATAATATTTGTCGATAAGTCGCTTGTAGTCCAAATATCGGTATTTACTGCCGGGTTCAATCGATGCCGTGTGCGTGATCTAGTTTACGGGATATGTGGCTTTTGCATATTATACGAGCAGTCCACATGAAAAGTTTTATAGTGGTTCTGGGAATATCATTATAGACAAAAAAAATAGCAATTAATACATCAGTAATTGTAAAGATTAGAAGAGGAATTGTTAGCTCATCGTTTGGAATATTCGAAGAGTCAGAGGATGATTTCCCAGACGCAGGACATTGCATTCAAGAAAAAAAGACAACGAATCAACAAAAGAATTTTGACACTATTCGATTATTTATTTTTCAGGCCTGTCTTCGATACAAACGTCCTAGAATAGCAAGAGTTCTATCTCATATCTGATCAGAACTTTACTATTTGTTGGTGAATATGACTCACGAAATTTATATATTAATGTCTATTAAAAGTTAGGTATGCAAAAACCATGCGATCACTTTCTATGCTATAAATGAAACTAATCATGTTGAGATAGATATCTTTTAAAATAAGCGATATGTTTTAGTTTCTCATCTAAGTCGGTATAAGATTTAATGTTGGAAACCTTTCGATTATTGTCTTTGAAAAAGTCGGCTTCGGAGACTAAATCAATATGCTTTGTTTCTCCCATAGACATTACTAAAATCGTTTCAAACCTCGAAATTAATTGCATAACAGACTTCGAACTGACATCAATTTCTAAACCTCGTAATTTATCGGATCTAAAATAATTAGATACATCCTCTGATTGGTTATATAAAATGCCTAATATCAATTGATTCAATAACAAGTTTAGATCATTGTTATTAGATATCTTTGCAACAGAATTCTTTAAACCTTCAATCTCAACATCATCAGGCATACCTCTTATGATTGACACAGGATCATAGAAAGAGTTTGACTGGTCATCCGCACATTCAATTAGTGTCTTTATAAAAGCTGGCTTCTTCATAGAATAATTTAATAACATATGCCATACCTCCTTGTCATTCTGGTGCTTTGCAAATTTAATGGCTTTTTCAGGATCATCCAATTTATTCATTATCAATGTTAAAGCTCTCTTATTTTCACCTATCTTTCCCAATAAATATACTAGTTCTTCTGTAAAGTCGTTGGACTCACAAAGACGTATAGCTCGATCTATATCATACGTGCTACTTTTTGACAAAAAAGGTAATAACTTTCCACTGTCATACCTAGAATATAATTCAACTTGTTCATTTGAAAACTGCTTAGTTAAAAATGGATCAATCGCTGTCAATCTTTCCAAATAAAAGTAGTTTATAAAGTCAAGATGATTTTTACTCATCATTATCATAATCTGTTCTGAGGGTACTTCGTGTCTATTTTCCACAAGGATATTTATTATATCGTCCAAACGATTCTCTAATTTATCAATAGGCAATGTCTCTAGTTCTTTGCCTTCAAATCTCAAAGATATATACTTAGGAATATCATCTGAAAAAGTATCTAGTAGGTGATTTGATGATAAAAATTGTATAATATTCGGATCCTTCAATGACACTAAATGTGGGACTGCCTTTTTGAAATCGAAAGATTTAACGTAAAGATTCGCTAAGCATTTACGTAGTTTAGGACTGGAATCCTTTTCTAAGATTTCCTCAATAAAAGATTCGATATTTTTAGCATCATATAAATCAATAGGCCATTTATCAATCAATCTGAAAAAAGTGTTATCCGAATCAATATGATGTATCCAGTACTGCAAGATTTGATTATAAATAGTAGCCTTTATATTCAATTTTGGTGATTTTGGAATTACATCTGTCAATAAATCAATATGATTAGACTTTATGAATATGTTTGCCCAACTCTGCCATTGGGTAATGATTTCTCGTACTAGCGAATCATGATCTTCGTTGTTCAGATTTTGAGAAAGGGAAGTATAAATAGTACTCTTTGTATCTCCATCAGGCATTTCATTAACATCTAAATAGAGCAAGGAAGATAGGAAATTAGCAGCATCTTTCCACTCGCCTAGTTTAATTAAATTATCAACATGCAATATACCTAAATTCAATTTTTTTGTGTGCAGCAAGGATAAATGCTTACTTATCTCCCATGCTTCTAGGTATTTCTCTTTTTCAAGAAACCAATCTAATCTGTCATGAAGCTGAAGTTCTTGAGCTATTACGCCATCTTTAGCACTCATAATAAAATATCTTGTTCTATTCAGGTCGATGTGAGAGCCTAATGAAAAATCATTTAATCCTAGATTTTCAATATTCTTAAGCCCAATTTCCTCCTCAAATTCAACTTGACCGGTAGTTGAATTGATTAATTTTAAATCCGGATTATTAAATATAAGATGTTTGGTAATTTCATCCCTTTCGGGAGGAACATAAGTCAAGATCATAATTAAGTCATCTTTGAAACTAGCAATTCCCGATACAAAATCGTCTACTTTAAAAATGTGCTCAATTTCAACTTTTTTTTCTTGAATAGTTCGAAAAGATATGCTAGCTGTGGAAGGTAATATCCTACTCTTTGATGATGAGGATGGTTCACTGACATCATTTGATTTCCCTATCGATACTCTTAGAGACCATATGCGATTCGCCCATGCAATTAAAATTCTATCTGTCTCCGGAAAATGAACTCTTGGCCAATATATATCGCTTCTCGGCGAATCTTTAGATTTATCTATAGTCAATATTTTCTGTTTCCTAGATATTTGGTATATCACGATACCTATGTCGTTCATCCACAACAATAAATCGTCCATCTGCTGGATACAGACGATAGGACCATTATTTTCATCTAAAACAAGATCAGTTCTCTGTCCTAGCCAGTTTTTCGAAGAAAATAAAACTTTTCCACTCATGCCACCGCTTACAAAGCTTCTTGACTTAGCATAATTGGCGTCCAATACAACCGCGTGTATCGGCCTTTTAAAATCATATGCTATTATATCTTTCTCGTCCGAGACTGAGCCTATAACTACCGTGCCATCCATCGATCCAGTCGCAAAATAATGACCATCAGTGTATATTGACAAAATTGAAGCTCTATGTGCCTTGAATGTTCTGATTGTCGTAAAGTCTGGCTTCGTTATATGGATTATTCCTGAGTGAGTAGCGAAAATGAAAACCGTTTCATAAAAATTACATGCTGATATTGGATCTCTATTGAAGAAATTCTGTGGCAATCCATTCAATCTCTGGTATATGAGTTTGGGGGGCTCTTCCTCTTCTTCGTCTCCGTCTGTCTCTTCTCCATCTGTTTCTTCTCCATCTGTCTCTTGTTCCTCTTCTTCACCCTTGTCTCCATGTACTCTATTTTCCTCCATTATTTCATCTTTATTTGTCCCATGCTGTGATTCTCCATTACCTTGAGTCCCATCTTTGTCATTTTGGGATATTTCTGTCGTGTCATTTGTACTTATGTCCTGCTTATCCTTCACTACGGTTTCCTTATTATCTTTACTAACATCATCCTTCTTACCATTTATATTTTCTTTTTCAAAACAATCCTTTTCTATAGGATCATCACTATGAACTGTCTCTTCTTCTGACATTATGGAGCATCACTTCTTCCAATAGCTTATAATTAAATATGCAACTGAAATAACATGGAACATGACAATATCAAAATTACACAAAAAGTTATCATTAAATATATTCAAATATCTTCTTGACGCAGATCAATTGATTTTTAAAGTAGATATACGTATGGAATGCCGTCAGCTATTAAAGGCGTAATGGTTCAGTGTGACCCTTCTATTAAAGCATTGATCCTTAAAATAGATTCAGAAAGACATGATATTGTTATAGAGGAACTTGATGAAACACACCTAGTTATAGACCTGAACAAAGTTCAAGCAGTGAAAAATGAATTAAACAGATTATTATCGAAAAATATCTACAATCCATTCGATGAACAATAATACGTGTAATCTATATAACTATTCAGAAACATTCATCTCGGTATCATTTAATATATCTTCATTAAATTCAATACGTGGTGGAGAAATTTCATCACTTTCATATAGTCCTGAAACTATATCAGTAATAAAACCTATTAAAGTATCAACTTCCATAATTTCTTGCATGTAGTGTTTTAGCTTCTCATTGTGTTGAACCTCTTCTTCCAATAAATGATAGAAATTTTCGTATGTTGTTATGACTAAGTTACAAAGGTTGTCTATTAGGTATTTTATGATGTTGACTTCATTAATGAAAAATTTGACTTCTTTGTGGAATTTTGGTAAATCTGTCATCAAGTTGTCTCTAAACGAAAGAGATTTTTGTAACGGTTCCTCCTTTGAAGTTTTAGACAAGATGGGTTCACTGATAATATTTGCGCATTCAGTAATGAATTCATGGACTGCGTTATTCAATTCCAATTCTATTTCATATTTGGCATCTATCATATTATTGATCACTTTAGGTGCGGACTTTTTAACTAATTCAATAAAACCACCATTTTGGTTATAATTATAGATAAACTCACCGTTTCTAAACGTTTGAAATATTTCATTAATGCCACTTGTGAAGTCCAAGGTAGTTTCCGTCCTAACATATTGAATGTCAAAATTATTTAACTGGTTTTGCAAGATGATTAAATTTTTCAAGTAATATAGTTTAGAGTCTAATTTTCCCAAATGTGTCAAGGAAATTTTATAAGCACCATTTTTTAATATGTAAATACAACTGTGAACAATATAGTGGGCTAGATCATCAAACACTACTGAATTGATTAATTCATAGATATTTGACAATATTGTTAATGCTTTACCTAGTGGTAAATATAAATCCTTAAATAAATTCTCATTGTAATCAATATCTAAAGGATTCTCCTCGACAACAGATTCATTGTTTATGGTGGAGCTTCTCTTTCTATTTCCAATTTTTAAATCTTCCGGCTTAGGCTTGTATTTAATAAGCTTCTCATCGATATATATTTGAATTCGAAATATCAATCTAGATTGTACGTCCTGCAAAATTGTTTCAAACAATGAGCCGTAATTTATTTGGTTTTCTTGTAGAACAGCTACCGATTCATCATCTTCAAACTCATAATACTTTTGGAGTAAGGTAGTTAGTTGACATAAAGTAGTTATATTAGTTTCTCTAATAATCCTGTTTCTCAAAGTATCATAAAGAGGATCGATAATATCCATAAACCAATTATATAACTCAGAGTTCATAAATGAAGGCATTGATAGAGATTCTGAATTATGAAAATATTTTGTGAAGGTTAAAAACTCACGGTCAATAATCTTCTTGAAAAATGAAATATTATCCTGACTAAATTGAACTAGGTCCTTAGTACTATTCTTTGCGGACGTATTTATATGATCCCATATAGACTTCTCAAGTAACTTGGATCTTGTTTTGAAATACTGTTGCAAAACATCATGTAATAAACCCTTATATTCATCGTGATATTCTATCCGTTTGGTTATTTCATTTACCAAATTAGGAAAGTTGTAGAATTGACCTTCATTTTCAGTTATGTAATTGTTAAATTCATTATATAACAAAATATCGATAGTCACATTTCTAGCTGCCTCTTCAGAATTCGATCTGTTTAATTTAGAATATATGCCATCATGTAATGTCTTCAATTCATTAATCAAATAGTTACGAATTAAGGTTAATGACCTAGTCATACACTGTCTAAACCTCACTTTGTATAGTTCAATATCTTTGAATTGCGGATGCTTGTCAATAAATTCTATAGATTTATCCAATTTATTCAAAATATCTTGAAAGGACTTTCTCTTTATTAAATTATTACCTGGACTGGTGAGTGCCTTGGTAATCCTTTCTAATGACTCAAATATTTCTAAAGATTCACTTATCTCTTCGGAAGCCCTTTCATACTTCAACTGTGTATTCAATAACTTAGTTGATTGATCCGCAAACTCGCTTGTTTCACTCGATACCTTATCATATTGCAATGCTAATAAATTCAAAGACTTTAATATAGTTTCAGTTTCATCCATTAAATCATTAATATTTTCGATATTTAATTGGCAATTACTTTGAAAATTAAGAATAAAATCATTGGAGATATTATTAACTTTCATAATTTCGTCTGGGTTAAGAATTGAATTATAATTATATGTGTTAATGTATTTCAGCCAGAGATACTCGTGTTCTCTCTTACTGAAAGGGAAAAGATGAAAATCATCTTCTACTATATCTCTATTTGCCTTATCCAAACTAAAGGATTTAGATCGATATCTCTTGGGTTTATCAGCCTTAATCACTTCTGCTGAAGACTGATTCCCAGATGTTTCCCCTAAATTCAATTTATCATCATTATAAGAGGGAACATCCAGAGCAATTCTTTTCACTATAGACTTGCTTCTATCTCTGGTCATTATAAAGTTAAGTGTTAACTGCAATGTCTTAACTTCATACGTAATGTTAAAAACCTCGAAATAGACAAATATTTTATGTGCAGTCTTTAATTACATACATAAAATATCATTTCATAGAAACAGAAGGACATAGGAGAATATGTTGCAATGAATGACCCTAGAGAAGAAGTAATTGAGTCGGCAGATGGTTTGACTGATAGTTCATCGGATGAACTAGCTGATTTACAGAAAGAATTTGAAGTCAGGAGGCAAAAAATACTAGAAAAGAAATTGCAAAAGAAAGATGATGAAAAGAAGTTAGTCGAAAAGCAAATTGTCAGGTCACCTTCACCGTCGAGTAAATCGGCTGCAATAATTTACAAGCCTAAGGGTAATATTATTCCGAACCTGTCAGGTAAAACTATTAACTTGCTGAAGGAAGATCTGCAAAAGGGTGGTCTAAGTATAACGCGTAATGTGAATAAAGAACCCAGTCAGTTTTTTAGTAAATTGCATCAGAGCAGTCAAATATCGAAGAAGACTGTTGACTATGAGAAGAGAGAATTTTTATTTGAAATTCCAGAATTGCATGATCTTGTGGTTGACGAAAAGGAACTGTTTTCTGCGTTACATTTGAGAAAGCGATATATTAAACATGAAGATCTAACGAAATTATTTGCCGAAAAAAAGATCCTAAAAATAGACAAACTATATGCCAAAGTAACAGCACCTGGGTGTCACGAACCTGATTATGCTAATTGGTGTGTAATCGGAGTAATAACAAATAAGTCAGAACCCAAATTAACCAAGACAAATTCTAATGAAAAGAGATCGAAGTATATGAAAGTAACACTAGGTGATTTAAACTTGTCAGTTGATCTAATGATATTTGGAGATGCTTTCAAAAAGTATTGGAAGTTACGAGTTGGTGATATTGTTGCAGTATTAAATCCTAATGTTAACCCATGGAAGCCACCATTTAATGGATTTAACTTGTCTATAAATGACGGAGTCGATTCCATATTAGAGATTGGCTCTTCGAGGGATTTTGGTCATTGTTCAATGGTCAAGAAAGACCAGACGCGTTGTGATTCTGTCATAAACATTCTGAAATCTGACCTTTGTAACTATCATCAAGAGATTAAGTATAAACAAAGCCAAAATAAACGAATGGAATTGAATGGAAGTGTCAATTTAAAATCGCCCACGAATAAACAAGGTCAAAAACAATCCATGTATTTATCGACTAATGCAAAAGGGAAAATCAGTGGAGGTTACTTGAATTATGAAAAGATTAATCAACAAACAACGAACTATCATTACGAAGGCGGTAAGCTTGAAGAAAGTTTTGTAAACCCTAAGTTACTCGATAATATCCAAGTGAAAAGGCGAAAGCATAATGATAGTAAGAATAATGAGCTTCTCGAGAAAAAATTACTGAAATTGCTGAATAACTCAAGCTTTAAAAAACTAGGGTTAATTAAAAACAACGTTAATCAACCAGAACCCACCGTTAATAAGGCAGCATTCAATAGTTCGATTCTCAACAAGATTGGTTTTGATCCGACCAGTAGACAAGTCGGCGAGACAATCCACAAAAGTCCCCAAAAACAAAGGAAGGAGCTCTCTACAGATTTAAAGGAATTATATGAAATCAGTAGTCGAAAGCAGTTCATGCGTAAACTTACTAGTTCCAAAGAGGACCTCGACTCCAAAAAGAACAAATGGCAGACGAACTTGAAAACGCTAGAGAAATACAAACAACGCTATGAAGAGCCAAGTACCTCGGAACCTCGCTTCAAAGATGACACCATACTACAAAGCCCCGTGAGAATGAAGAAACGTAAAATTGACTATAGTGACAGCGATAATGATTCCGAACCTGGCCCCAGAGTTCATACCGGCCAGCCTAGTCGAATTTCCAAATTACTTGAATCTCAATATCACAAGCCGTCTACTGTCCACACAAACAATAATACTGGCCCAACAAAATCGTATTCACAGCCACCGAAACATGCTCCTGCTATCCGTTTCGAACTGGATTCCTCTGACAGCGATATCGAGATCAGTTTCGACAGCCAGGCGACAAAAGAAAACTACAACAAGATTATCCGCAATAGTCAATGAATCAGACCAGTCGCTGCGATTACAATAAAGTGTCGTGAACACATAAATCTCTACAACTAAAATTACAAATGTTCCGTGCTCCTTATATTTAGACGTTCTACTAATAATAGTAACTGCATGAGACTCAACTATACTGATATCCGTAGAGTTTCCGATTCACGTATACCATTTTCACAAGCATTTACATAATAATATCAATAAACAGCACTTCTTCTGTATACAAGCAAAGGGACCATTATTAAGATTATCCTATGCTATTCGGATTACGAGGGGAACGTAAGATACGGACTTTAATAGTGCGGAGGAGGTCAAGTGATTTCTTCCGCACTCATCACCATAAATAACTTATAAACGGGACAGACCGACGATTATTTGTTTCAACCAATATAATCAAGTAATTACTAATATAATATGTCTACCGATAAATTAAAATCTTATGTTGAAGAAATATCACCATATCTTACTCAATGGTATGTTATTGCCTTGGGGGGAATTTTGGTTTGGTATATAGGCACCAGTATAAAGGCTTATCAATTTAAGCAAAAGTACGGATGCAAAGAACCACCATTAGTGCCTGGAGGGTTTCTCTCGATTAAGTTGCTATTGGACTTGTTAAAAACCAAAAGTGAGGGTACAATGCTTGAATATGCAGAGCATTTTTTCTCGCTAGTGAAGTCTCAAACATTCAAACTTAAGTTGGCTACGGTACCAATTATTTTCACACAAGATCCAGAAAATATAAAAGCAGTTTTGGCTACGCAATTTAATGATTTTGCGTTGGGTACAAGACATGCACACTTCAAGCCATTATTAGGAGATGGTATATTCACTTTAGACGGAGATGGATGGAAAAACTCCAGACTCTTGTTGAGGCCCCAGTTTGCACGTGAACAGGTTGCTCATGTTCAAACATTGGAACCACATTTGCAGACACTTGCCGAACATATCAGCAACAAGAAGGGAGAGACGTTTGATATTCAAGAGTTATTCTTCAGGTTAACTGTTGACGCTGCCACCGAGTTTTTGTTTGGGGAATCTGTCTACTCTTTACGTGATGGAACGGTTAAAGACGTTGCGCCATTAGATTTTGATGGTAAATCGAGTTTTGCAGATTCTTTTAACCTTTCTCAATCTTATTTGGCTTCTAGAGCTTACAGTCAGATGTTCTACTTCTTGATTAACAATAAGGAGTTTAGAAATTCCAATACGAAGGTTCATAAGTTCTGTAAGCATTATGTGGAACAAGCTTTAGCTACGTCGCAGGATGAATTGGACAAAAAGTCCAAGGATGGTTACATTTTCCTTTATGAATTAGTCAAGCAAACCAGAAACCCTAAGATCTTACAGGACCAATTATTGAACATTCTCTTGGCCGGTAGAGATACTACTGCGGGTTTGTTGTCGTTTACTTTCTTCGAATTGGCCAGAAATCCTGATGTGTTCGAAAAGTTGAAGAACGAAATATACACTCATTTTGGAGATGGTGCCAACCCTCGTATTGAAACTATAACATTTGAATCGTTGAAGAGATGCGAGTACTTGAAATTTGTTTTGAATGAAGTGTTAAGATTATACCCATCCGTGCCTATCAACTTCAGAGTTTCAACTAAAGATACAACTATTCCAAGAGGCGGAGGTCCAGATAAGCAGGACCCAGTTTATGTTGCAAAGGGTACCACCGTAGCATACTCTGTTTACACCACTCACAGACTCGAGCAATACTACGGTAAAGATTCAAGAGAATTCAGACCTGAAAGATGGGCTGAAAATAAAAAAGTAGGATGGGCTTATGTACCATTCAACGGTGGGCCAAGAATTTGTTTAGGTCAACAGTTTGCATTGACTGAAGCTTCTTATGTTGTGGTTAGATTAATTCAAATGTTCCCCAACTTGGTGTCCAGAGATGACAGACCTTATCCACCTAGAAAAAATGTCCAATTAACAATGTGCCATCAGGATGGTGTTTTTATTTCCTTAAATAAGTAGATAAATATGTTCATATACGTCAATTCGTTTAATCCCCCCGTAATGTTAGAGCTAGAAATGTTTAGTAATAGTGACCGTTCATTAGCTGAAATATGCTTAGGTCATCGCACTCATTTTTTTCACTCCATACTATAATATCAATATTGCAGTGTTCATCATAGCTCTGAATACACTATAAACTACGTACACATGTCAGATACCGACAGTAATAAGAAAATAAAATTAGATTCTACCATGTTGAAGATTTGTACCCATTCAGGCTCCTTCCACGCCGATGAATCGTTGGCCGTATTCATGATTAAATTGTTGCCAAAATACCAAAACAGCCAGTTGATCAGATCAAGAAACCCATCTGACTGGGAATCAAGTGACGTAGTTATTGATGTTGGTGGTAAGTACGATGGTATCAAGTGGTTTGATCACCATCAAAGAGAATTCAACGAAACTTTCTCTGCTGAATATAAAACTAAATTATCATCGGCTGGTTTAATATATAAGCACTTTGGTAAGGAAATCATCAGCCATGTATTGAGCATCAATGACAGCAACGTCGATTTATTATACAACAAAGTCTACAAGGAATTTATCGAAGCTTTGGATGCCAACGACAATGGTATTAACAATTACTCAAAAGACGTCGAATTAAACAAAAAATTCAACGACAGAAACATCACGTTGCCATCGATTGTCTCTAGACTTAACCCTTCATGGAACACCGATCCTACTGACGCCGACTTTGATGCTGCTTTCAGTACGAGTAGTCAGTTGATGGGCCAAGTCTTCGTAAATTTATTGACAGGCTACGGAAAATCCTGGTTACCTGCCAAACAGATTGTTGAGAGAGCATTCAATTCTAGGTTTGACGTTGACAAATCAGGTGAAATCATCATTTTGGATAATTTCTGTCCTTGGAAAGAGCATTTATATTCCATCGAAAAAGATGCTAGCAAGCAAGGTGAAATTAAGTTCGTCTTGTTCCAAGACTCGTCGAGTAAATGGAGAATTTCTACAGTCTCCGTAACTTCAACTTCTTTCGAATTCAGATTAGGCTTACCTGAAAAATGGAGGGGTATAAGAGACGAAGAATTATCTGAATTGACTGGTGTTCCAGGTTGTATCTTCGTACATGCGGCTGGGTTTATTGGTGGTGCAAATACCAAAGATGCCGTATTACAATTAGCAAAATTATCTCTCTAAATATACGTTTGAAATATATGATTAGATAATTGTATTTAAATTACGTCTCAGCAACAAATCATGTAATACATGCTAGATATTATTTGCCACATGGTTGTAGGCAGCTTGTTTTATTAGCCTTGGCATTTGTGACAAAATGAAAAAAAAATTGGTACGTGTTTAGGCTCATAACTATTCCATTGTCAATACATAAATAGTACTTTTTCGTCCGTTTTAATTTTTTTGATAACTCTTTGTTACTAAAGAAAGCCCTACTTCTTAAATAAGTTTACGGCCATACGTTGAGTTTATGCAAAAAGAAGTACGTCGATCGATTGAGAACAGTAAAGATGAACCGCACATTAGTCAAATCTATGAAAATGAAAGCTGTGAAAAATCGAAAACTCATGTGAATGCTAATTCGAGTGAAGGTAAATTAGCTTATAGATTAACAGTTGAACAAGTAGCAAATAACTTCGATGTTGATGTTGCAAAGGGACTAGAAGATTCCCGGGCGAAGGCCAATTTAGACAAGTATGGCAGAAATAACTTGGGTAAAGAAGAAAAAATTTCACTTACGAAGATTTTTGCCCATCAGGTGTTCAATGCTATGATTTTGGTGTTGATTATCTCGATGGTGATAGCACTTGCTATTAAGGATTGGATTTCTGGTGGAGTTATTGGCTTTGTTGTGTTCATTAACATTTTTGTCGGCTTTATCCAGGAATATAAGGCTGAGAAAACTATGGGATCTTTGAGATCGTTAAGCACTCCTTCAGCCAGAGTTCTTAGAGATGGAGTAGAAAGTGATATTAATGCAGAGGAAGTTGTTCCTGGGGATGTTGTTTGCATCAAAGTGGGAGATACTATCCCAGCTGATTTGCGGTTGATAGACTCGATGAACCTTGAAACTGATGAAGCTTTGCTTACAGGTGAATCATTACCAGTAGCAAAATGTGCCGAGGATGTTTATACCGACCTGTCGATTCCAGTACCAGTAGGAGACAGGTTGAATATGTGTTTCAGTTCATCAGTCGTTTCAAAAGGTAGAGGTACAGGTATCGCTGTATCTACTGCATTAAATACAGAGATCGGTAAAATTGCGAAGTCATTAAGATCTGACGAAGATGCTCTCATTGTTAAGGTGGATAAGTCAAATTCTAATTTCAAGGCTTATATAGTCGCTATTGCAAAATCTACTAAAAATATTATCTGCAATGTTTTGGGTACAAACGTTGGTACACCACTACAAAGAAGGTTGGCTTGGTTGGCAATCATTTTATTTTGGGTTGCCGTCTTATTTGCAATTGTTGTAATGGCATCGCAAGAAATGAATGTTAACAGGAGTGTTGCAATATACGCTATTTGTGTTGCGTTATCTATGATTCCATCGTCGTTAATCGTTGTATTAACAATCACAATGGCGATTGGAGCTCAAGTTATGGTGACTAAAAATGTTATTGTCAGAAAATTAGATTCTTTAGAGGCTTTAGGAGGTATCAATGATATTTGTTCAGATAAGACAGGTACATTGACCATGGGTAAAATGATTGCTAGAAAAGTATGGATTCCATCTACCGGGACTTACGCCGTTACTAATTCCAATGAACCCTTCAATCCAACCGTCGGTGATCTTTCCTTTGCTGATTCGTCTCCTAAATTCATTAAAGAAACCGACGAAGAAACTGATTTTGCATCGAAGTTGCCTGAGCCAACTCCCAAATTATTTGAGAAATGGCTAGAAACTGCTACATTAGCTAATATTGCCACTGTAGATCAGGTTAAAGGTGAAAATGGTACCCCTGAATGGGAGGCTAATGGTGATGCTACTGAGATTGCTATTAATGTTTTCACTACGAGATTGGGACTTTCAAGAAAACAAATGGTAGAAGGTAATTTAAAGCATATTGCCGAATTTCCTTTTGACTCTTCAATTAAGAGAATGTCCGTGATTTACCAGAATAATCAGAATAGTTCGTTTATTTATACTAAAGGAGCTGTTGAAAGAGTTTTAGATTGTTGTTCTTACTGGTATGGCATGGATGGTAAAGAAGATATGCTGCCGTTAACGGAAGCCGATAAATCGATTATCGAACTGAACATGAATGCGCTATCATCTGAAGGACTTAGAGTTTTAGCATTTGCCCAAAGGTCCATCAACATTGAGAAAGAAGATATATCCAAACGTGAAAGTGTTGAATCTAACCTTATATTTTTGGGTTTGATTGGTATTTACGATCCACCAAGGCCAGAGAGTGCTCCATCGGTGAAATTATGTCATAAGGCTGGAATCAACGTCCATATGTTGACTGGTGATCATCATGGAACTGCAAGGGCTATTGCTCAAGAAGTCGGTATTTTACCGAGTAATTTGTATCATTATACTGAAGAAGTTGTTAAATCCATGGTTATGACAGCAAATGATTTTGATGCTTTGAGTAACGATGAAATTGACAATTTACCGGTATTGCCATTGGTGATTGCAAGATGTGCTCCTCAAACCAAGGTTCGAATGATCGAGGCTTTACATCGCCGTGGTAAATTTGTTGCTATGACAGGGGATGGGGTCAATGATTCTCCTTCCTTGAAAAAGGCAGATGTCGGTATTGCGATGGGTCTTAATGGTTCTGATGTGGCTAAGGATGCCTCAGATATTGTTTTGACCGATGACAATTTTGCATCAATTTTAAACGCTATTGAAGAAGGAAGAAGAATGTCATCGAATATTCAAAAATTCGTTTTGCAGTTGTTAGCAGAAAATGTTGCCCAAGCGTTATACTTGATGATCGGCTTAGCGTTTATGGACAAGGATGGATTTTCCGTTTTTCCGTTGGCTCCAGTTGAAGTGTTGTGGATTATTGTGGTAACATCATGTTTCCCTGCTATGGGATTAGGACAAGAGAAAGCAAATGATGATATCTTAGAGCAGCCCCCAAACGCAACAATTTTCACTTGGGAAGTGATTATTGATATGATTGCTTACGGTTTCTGGATGGCATGCTGCTGTCTAACTTGTTTTGTTCTCATCGTCTTTGCTGTGGGTGATGGTAATCTTGGTTCCAATTGCAACGACTCTGGGGGCGACTCGTGTAACTTAGTCTTCAGAGGTAGATCTGGAGCATTTGCAACGTTCACATGGTGTGCGTTATTATTAGCCTGGGAATGTATTCATATGAGATATTCGTTTTTCAATATGCGTCCAGAGCTGGAAATTTCTCGTGGAAAGCAATTAGCTATAGACTTATGGGATAATCAGTTCTTATTCTGGTCTATTATTGGCGGCTTTTTATCAGTTTTCCCAGTCGTCTACATTCCTGTAATCAATGACATAGTCTTTTTACATGATCCTATCGGTTATGAATGGGGACTCGCCGTTGGCTTTACACTTATATTCCTTCTTGGAGCCGAATTATGGAAGTGGTTCAAGAGAATTTACTTCCGTAAATCAACGATCAAAAACCCAGAGTACGACTTAGAGAAGAATGATCCATTTATGAAATATTCTTCATTCTCGAAATCGAACACAATGGAGGTTTCTTAATTGGTCATTGTGTTCACCATTTGTTTTCTTTATCCTTTCTTCAAACTCCCTATTTATATTCGTAGCTTATTAGACTAGAATTGCCTTCAGGCATTAATACAAATCTTGAGCTTCTCTATGAAGCATTTCACTTTAAATTCTATGCATTGTAAGTTTTCACTTGTTAGTTCATTATTTCCAACACTACATCCGATCATTATTATTATATGTGATATTAATATATTGAATTTAAAATATATAGAGAGAACTGAAATGTCAACTTATAGAAGCCTTTAAGTACTGATAGTCTAGTACTGAAAATATTGTAGAATAATTTAAGTCATGTGAGAAGTATCGCCCTTCTCTTGGGATACTTCAGAATGTGAAGAAGAATTTAATAAGTTATCTTCATTATGGTCAATCTTCATCTTGTTATGTAATTCATTATCGGACACGATTGGAATAGATGGTTGCCAAGAAGCAGACTTCCAAGCTGGTACACCTTCGGCCCACATTTGACCAATTTCTTCCAATCTCTTACCCTTAGTTTCTGGGAAGAAGAAGAAGACATGGATAAACATACAACCACAGAATGTAGCGAAGACCATGTAAGTCTTCCAAGTAATGTTCTTGAAAGCACTTGGAGTGAACATAGCAATGGCGAAATTGAAAATCCAATTAACAGAAGTGGTAAGAGCAGCACCTCTTTGTCTTGAAGCACTATCACCCCAGACTTCAGCACAGTAAACCCAAATACAAACACCCCAACTACAAGCGAAAGAAACAACGAATAAATAACAGCAAGCAATGACAGCTTTGGCGGCCTTGCCATGTTCTTCTGGAATTTGAATTCTGACGGTTTCACTGATAGGGTTATCAACACTGTAAGTTGCCAATAATCCACCAACGGCGAATTGCCAAGCCATCATGAATGCAGCCCCAGTTAATAAAACTGGTCTTCTACCAAGCTTATCCATGAAGTATAATGCGGGAATGGTCATACCAGTGTTAAGACAGTATTGAATGGAACTAGCAACCAAATTAGCATCACCTTCGTAACCGGCCATTTGGAAAACATAAACAATATAATACATCAAAGTATTCATACCGGTTAATTGTTGCCAGGCTTGAGCCCAACAAGCAGTAACAGTTCTCAATATATACTTCTTAGTGAACAAATCAGCATATGTGAAAGCCTTGATGTGTTCATCTAACATAATTTGTTCCTTAATTTCAGACATTTCAATTAAAACATCTGGATCTTCTCTGTTACCCTTAGCTTGGATCTTGGCAACAACATATTCAGCATCTTCCCAGTAACCTTGTTTAGCTAACCATCTAGGAGATTCTGGAATAAAGAAACAACCAAGGATCAAAACTAAACCTGGTATGATTTGTAAACCCCAAGCAACTCTGAAGGATGCGACACCGTTAATAAAATTCAAACCATAACAGATATAGAACATGATTAAGATACCCAAAGTGACAGAGAATTGAAAAAGACCCCCAATTAAACCTCTGATCTTTCTAGGAGCTAATTCAGATCCATAAACTGGAGCAACTGATGAACCGAAACCAACACCAAAACCAGAAATAAAACGGCCGATAATCAATTGCGCTTGATTTTGAGCAGATGATTGAATAGCAGCACCAACACACCAGAAAAACCCACATACCATTAACGATGATCTTCTGCCAAATGGTTCGGACACAAAAGAAGAACATATTGATCCAAAAAATGAACCCAAAGACATAGCCGAAGTAATAAACGATTGCATGGTTGTGCTAGGTTTATGGAAGTATTTAATGTATTTGTCATCCCCAATAAATAAAGACATAGATGAGATATCAATACCAAACATCAACCCGGAGATACATGAAATCAGAGCAATAACAAAAACATTATAGATATTTGGAGTCTTGTCCAAAAAGTTTCTAAACTTTAAAGCAGGAGCCACTAATTTATCTTCGTAACCCATTTTAATAAGTAGCTTAGCTTATAATGAAGAAAAATATAATTTTATTGGGGAGATTCGTCCACCTTTTATATTATTTCCCAAAATTCCTCCATATTGCAAATACTGGCCTTGTTCTATAATATAATGACATGCGTATCATGTTTTTTTACTTCATGCAAACTCAAACATGTAATGTGGGGCAATTTTCCGCACCTTCCTTTGTTTAAGTCGGTTTTGCGAGAAAAATTTTCTTGTTTTAGCTGACTCCATACAGAAACAAAATGTCTGCGTCTGGAGTGCGCGCTGGGGAAATGATGACACGCAAATCGGACGATTTATTAATTTAACGAGACCCAAGATACGAAAGAGTATGGCCGCAATTGCCGCGTAATTGATTAGATGCCATGAAAATATCCGAATCTGAATGTGAACTAAGTTTACACCAGTCTATCCAATTCAAATGGCTGATTGAAATTTAAGCTTTAAATTTAAACTTTAAAATCTAATAGAAAGGTTTGAGAAATAGTTAAAAATGTAAGCGAATCCAGACACAACATTACGTTCGGCTCGTAAGAGTGCTTTTAATTTGGTGGGGCATATGCAAAAAGTAAATCTTAGAACTTTTTCCGGGTGGCATTTTCGGTTTTAATCCGAAACAAGCCTCGCCGGAGGAATAGGCACAATATTTTATAGCACACGGTACGAATACGATGCTTAGACGATACAGTGCCTTGTATTCATGGAAAATAGGGGGGGTATGAAAAGTTACGATAAAAATCTTGGCCGGTAGACGGTTAGAGGGGCGCATTGCACTGCAGGACAATCTCCAGTGGATTAACTAGATGTTATGACGCGATCAAGAGTAACGGAAAAAGTGCCGCAATACGGCTCCTTAAGAACTAAAAACATGCATAAGCATGGGCCCGAAGACGAGATGTTACAATATGGTAAGAAGAGATATATACGTGAATAATGCATTATATTTCCGGCTGTATCATGTCGTCATCGTCTCCTTCGCTATCTACAGGACTTGGTAGCTGGCAGACTGACAGACTATTAAAAAAATTGCAGCGTCCTATTTCATAAGCTAGATCTTCAAGGGAAATTCTATCGTTCGGATTTAACTTAAATATTTGCACGAGTAGACAATTGAAGTTATTTGATATTGCAAAAATAGAGCTGAGTACTTTTTCGTCATTCAAGTAGGATTGGAAAACATTATTACCATTAATCCTTTCTATTGATGCACTAGGCCATGGATTTTTGGCACTAGTGATGTTCAAAAATAATACACCTAACGACCATATGTCACCTGCTAAAGTAGGGAAATATTTGGCACTGGAGGGATTATCGCACATTATGGATTTATATTGATCCAAGTCAAGTCTTGATCTAATGAAATCGCTAGTTGCATAGTTGGTAATTCTTTCTGGTGCCATGTAGAAGCTGGAACCGCGGCGAGCGTTGCAACATATTATATCTGAATCCATGGCTAAACCAAAATCTATCAACACGAGTTGAATTTCATTATAGTCAATAATACTCTTGTTCGTCCTTGTGTAACTCTTTTGATATCTGACCATAATGTTTTCTGGCTTTAGATCACAGTGATATATACCTTGACTTGTGCAAAATTTGATTGCATCTATCAACTGCAACATTGCATTTTTCATTAACGTTTGCTTATCTTGATAGTATGGAGGATACATAAATATTCGATTCTCTACTATGTTGTCAAACAAGTCACCCTGTTCATAATAATCCATTATTATCGCTATGGCCACATTGTCTAGACTTATAACCTTGTGGATTGTGATAACATTTGGATGTTGATGCACTCTTAAGTGCAATGCAATTTCTCTTAAAAATGGAGACTGAAGACCCTCATTCCGAATATAGTGCAAACTCAATTCATTTGTATTTACTCTTTGCTTGGAATTAAAGTAATCGAATAATCTTGTCTTAATTCTCTTTTTATTCTCTTCAACCGAAGATCCATCTACTCTATTTGGTGTATCAGTTAAAACCATTTTTGCCGCAAATTTCTGCCCGGTCATTAAATCTTCAACAAGATATATTAATCCATATGTGCCTGCACCTATCTTATGTTTCAATTGAAGTCTTTCATTGAGATAAAACCCATCGAGCAGTAATTGTGGATTAGCCGCACCCGTATATTTGAGAGCACGCCTTGCATGCTTTGGAGTTTTGAATTCTAATAATGGAAGTATACTTAAAGTCATAATTTATTAAAAATAATTGTGATTTACGAATATAAAATATGAACACATCCAAAGGCAAGAGCTTTTATATATACATCGTGTAAAGGTTTATCCCAGATATTCTTATTCTGGCCTCATTTTTAAAAACCATCCGATATCGCTACTGATGGGGCGATCTTTAAAATCAACTGATTGTCGCATTTCCTATATTTTGCGATCGCGGAGAAGTTCGGAATGTACATATATTCGCTTTACACTTATAACGAGATACTATCTAATTCAACAATGCAACTACCAGTAGCTGGCTTCGAAACCACGATGGCTTCAGCCAATTCTTGTTGAGTGATATCTGGGAAATGTTTTTTATAATATTGCTCAGTTAATGCTGTTACAACGTTGGATAATTTATCAGCAGTTGTTAAATGAACTACTGAACCTCCAAACCCAGCACCAGTAACTCTTGCACCATATGCACCGTTAGCTGTAGATATTTCACAAAGTTGATCTAATTCGGGCCTTGAAGAATCGTTATAAATATCACTAGAGTGATGGGAATCACTTAACAAAGTACCAAATTTTTTCAAGAACACTTCGGAGTCTTCGCTTGGATTGTAATTCCTTAACAATTTTAAGACCTGCAAAACTCTCAACGAATCAGAGAATACATGCTTGCTTCTCTGGTAAATCTTCAACTTCTGGTATCTGACTGGAGCTTTAGTTAAAAAGATCTTTGTAAATTCTTCCACCGATAAACCTAATTGCTTGGCGATTTCGGATGTTTCGAAACCAACTTTTTCATCAACACTGAAAGCAGTTTCAGTTAGCTTCAACATTTCTTCTAAACGACTGATACCAACATCAATATCGCTACCATCCCAAGCATCTTTCTTTAAATATTCTTCAAAATATTTGTCCATGAAGCCTCTTAATGTACCTGTAGATACATTTGAATCCTTAGGTAAATTCAAATTGAATTTTTTAGCAAATAATTCTGATGCAGCGGCAATTTCTACCACTCTTAAATTATAGTCTGTTGGAGCAGTTTCGTGTTTGTTTGCTTTGAGCAAACTGTTAGAAATCAAAAATACCATGTCATTAGGCTTAATAACAGGGATCTCAAATGGAATACCAATTAATTTAGGCTTAAATTGAATTAGTAATGCTTTATTTTGCTCACCGTATATGGATGCACATTGATCCATACCACCGGTATTGACCCCAACGTAATGCTCAGACACAACTGTAATTCTTGTCAAATCAGCTTTCGAAATTGACGTTACTCCGTTAGCTCTTAAGATTGCTAAGGTTGAGGCAACACAAAATGCAGCGGATGAAGATAAGCCTCCACCAGTAGGAACAGTACCGTTGAATGTTAATCTTAAACCTTTCAATGGTTTTGAACCGCTATCCACACTTTCAGGGAAATTGTCTCTGATATACTTATGAGCAACAATCAATCCACATTTAAAGTAATTTCCCCAAGTATGGTTGGTCTTATCTATTTCAATAACACTCCCATCAGAGGCTAAATCGAATTCTTCCTTTGCAAACGATTCGTCAGTATTGGTTAATACTACCTTATGATCATCACTAGTACCAACAGCGCCGATAACATCAACATCAATAGCCATTGGCAATACAGAAAAGTGATTGTAATCAATGTGATCCCCAATCAAGTTGACTCTTCCAGGTGAACGACTAATAAATTCTGGTTTAATTCCAAAATTTTCCTGGAATTTTTGAATCAATTTTACATATCTTGAGTTGTTTGATTCTGGATCAGAATAAAACGATAAGTCTTTGAATGTTGGAACGGAGTCGGTCATTTCTACGAGCCTTTACTTTGCGTATCTTGAAGTTAATAACTAATAGTTTATGAAAAATTACAAAATATTAACTCCAAATTTATTTCTGTAATTTACTCCATATTTATTTAAGGGAAACAATATATATTTGCAATGTAACGTTACACCCATGGGATGAAATCTCCCCTGCCGAAATCTGACCAGAAAAATGATCTTTTGTACGGCGTCGCCGAATTACGTAGTTTCATGTCGGTGCATAATTACTGTTTTAGGATATGCAAGAAATTTCCAGTAAATCCGGAGCAATGGAGAAACTTGGAGAAACCCCCCGAACCTCCCAGAGAAATATTTTCTAATCGAATTACTTTATATCCTATTACTATATGTTTTCTGCCTATCAAATACTTGGTTGCTTCTCTTATTTTTAACAAGATAACCTTGCTAAATGGATAGCAACTAACATTTCCCCAATCTGAATACGAATTGGTATGGGCTCATAGTTATTATTCTTCGCGAATACGATGTATCTGCAAGTCAAAAAAATTTTGAGACGTTGTGAAAGAAGTTATCCCGAAGAATGTATAAACTAGTAATATATTGTTCATAACCATGTAACGTTGCATTTAATGAAGTAGAATAAGAGTGATATAAAAACTGGTGGGATGGCTCGTTAGAAAAGGGGGAATTGGATAATCTACTATCTAACTATACTTACGAGGAAATAGCAAGATGTCTAAAGAATATATTATTGTCACTGGCGGTGCTGGTTATATTGGATCACATACCGTTATCGAATTAATCGAAAACGGATATGAAGTTATCATCATTGATAACTTATGCAACTCGAGTTATGATTCAGTCGCAAGAATTGAGTTTATGGTTAAAAGATCTGTCAATTTCTTCGATATAGATCTCAGAGACCATGAAAAATTGACTAATGTCTTCAAAACCTTCAAAATTAAAGGGGTCATTCACTTTGCAGCATTGAAAGCAGTGGGTGAATCTACTAAGATTCCATTGGAATACTACGATAATAACATCAATGGAACTATTAACTTATTGAAGGTGATGAAAGAGAATGAAGTTAAAACTATCGTTTTTAGTTCGTCTGCGACAGTTTACGGGGATGCTACTAGATTCGAAAACATGATACCAATTCCTGAACATTGTCCAAATGATCCAACAAACCCATACGGTAAAACAAAATATATGATTGAAAATATCATAAAAGATATACACACTAGTGACAAATTCTGGAGAGCGGCTATTTTGAGATACTTCAATCCAATTGGTGCGCATCCTTCTGGTCTTATTGGTGAAGATCCATTGGGTATTCCAAATAATTTACTTCCTTATTTAGCTCAAGTTGCAATTGGTAGAAGAGAAAAATTGTCCATTTTTGGTAGCGATTATGACAGTCATGATGGAACACCAATAAGAGATTATATTCATGTTGTTGATTTGGCTAAGGGACACATTGCTGCTTTGAATTATTTAAATGAATTGAACTCTAACGAAGGATTATTTAGAGAATGGAATTTAGGTACCGGTAGGGGTTCTACTGTTTTTGATGTTTACCATGCGTTTTGTAAGGCTGTTGGTAAAGAATTGCCTTACGAAGTAGTCGGTAGAAGAGATGGTGATGTACTTGATTTAACTGCTAATGCAACCAGAGCAAACAATGAATTAAAATGGAAAACAAATTTTACAATCGAAGACGCCTGTAAAGATTTATGGAAATGGACTACTGAAAACCCATTTGGCTTCCAAATCAAAAATTACAAATGGAAACTTTTCAATGATACAGATGTAGAAGACTTCAGAAATAGATTGCATACTGTGTCTTTTGAAAACTTTAAGGTCTCTATTGCCAATTATGGTGCATTAATCCAAGATGTCAACTTCAATAATGAATCTTTAGTTAATGGTTTTAAGACCTTTAATGACTATAAATCTGAAGATAATCCATTTTTTGGAACTACCGTCGGGCGTTATGCTAACAGAATCTCTAATGGTGAATTTCAATTGGATGGTACCACGTATAAATTAACTAAGAATGAAAATGGGGCTAATACATTACATGGTGGTGTTAATGGGGCTAATACATTACATGGTGGTGTTAATGGTTTTGATAAACAATACTTTTTGGGGCCAATTGCAAAATACCATAGGGATCACACAACTTTAGAATTTGTTTTAGTTGATACTGATGGTAATGATGGATTCCCTGGCGATTTGGAGACAACTGTTAAGTATACTATAAAAGAAGATTCATTGGAAATAGAGTACATATCTTCACTTGCTGAAGGATCTAAACGCTCGGTTACTGCCGTGAATTTAACTAATCATTCATACTGGAATATTTCACCAAATAAGGATATTAATGGTACCCGCATTAGAGCAAGTACTAATAAATGCTTAAAAGTGAATCCAAAATCGTTATTGCCTACCGGTGAAATAATTGAGTCGCCCCATGATTTAACAAAGACTGTGGAATTAACTCCTGATATTTCATTCGATAATTGTTTCATTGCTAATGAAAAGGGTTCGTCACTAGATACTAGGTCAAATGAATTGATTGACGTAGTAGAAGCAACACATCCATCCTCTAAGACCAAGCTCTCGGTGGCTACTACTGATCCAGCCTTCCAATTATATACAGGTGATTACACAGATATTAATGATTTTAAAAGTAGAAGTGGGTTTTGCGTCGAATCAAGTAGATTCATTAATGCTGTTAATAATAAGGAATGGGCTGAACAGGTTGTTTTAAGAAAAGGAGAAACCTATGGTTCTAAATTAAAATTTTCATTATCTTCAGTTACTACTTAAATAAACTTTATAAACTAATAAATTTTCGTTAATTGCATCATCCTAATCCTTTCTATTAATTTTGTGATTATTCGAAAAGATTACAATATAGAACAATATTAATTGAAAAATACATATTTTAGCAAATATTTAAAAAAAATTGCAACTTAATATATTTGTGTATTTTTTATTTGATTGAGTTATTATATGAGTATTCAAAACAAATTCATTTGTTGTAAGGAAATTGGGTACTTATCTTTGTATATTATATAGATGTTCTATAGACCAAATAGAACCTATCTTCTTATTCTTAGCTTAACTAACTAACTAACTTTAACTACCTATAATTAGTTCCTAATTCCCTTACTCCTTTCGTCTATCCAGACTCAGGGGATAATCACTTCTATTTATACACCAACTTTTGCAACCATGATGTATAACTTTTGCAACACGACATATATATAATCCATATATGTATACTTGTGTTCTCTTACAATTTTAAGCTTCGTTCCTCATGGCCCAATGGTCAAGGCGTCTGGCTACGATTTCGTATCCACTTCTCGGTTGGAACCAGAAGATTCCAGGTTCGACTCCTGGTGGGGAAGCTTACTTTTTTTTTATTTGAAGCAGATACATGATATATAAACCATATGCTGTTAGGCTCTTTATTATTGGTAACATATAGATATAGCAGAGCTTCAGCTGGGAATTAGTATGTAAATTGGACCTATTCTTTTCAAATACTATACTGTTTAAATAATACTTGTTTGGCGCACGACGCGTTGAAGTATGAGTTAATGTTTAACTGATTCCTATCTTTTAAAGCCTTCAATTAAAAACCGTATCAATGAAAATCTATTCACTTTATATTTTAAATAAGGCAGGTGGTCTTATTTACCAAAATGATGTGAATCCAAGTTTGAATAAATTAGGTGCAAATGATTACTTGGTTTTAGCTGGTACATTGCATGGTGTTCATGCTATAGCTTCGAAGTTAACACATTCAACAAATTTAAACAAAGAGGATCCATCACATATAACACAGAATAACAATGCATCATTAATCAACACAGGTAAATCACAAAACTCTGATTCAAATAAGTCAGGATTACAAAGTATTGAAACAGATTTCTTCAATTTATATATTTTTCAAACCTTGACTGGTCTCAAATTCATAATTGTAACGTCACCCAACCCAGTGGTGCACAATTTACAGCCCATAGAGAGTTTGGGGATCTCAAGTAGAGGTGAGCTATCCAAGCAATGTACGCTAGTGAAGGACATTTATAACCAATTATACGTCTTATATTCGGACTACGTTATGAAGGATCCATTCTATTCACTAGATATGCCAATAAAAAGCTCACTTTTCGAAATGAAAGTTAAGGAACTCATATCGTGATGGTAATGCCTCCTTGTATATTATATCTATTCATAAATTAATGCATTTACAGTCTATAAAAGATGATCAATTAGATCAATTATACCACTTTTCAAGTCAATAGTTGGCTTCCAGCCAAACTGTTTAATCTTATTATAATCGATTGAATATCTTGAGTCGTTGTAGTTTCTGTCTTTAATAAACTCAATATAATTAGAGTAGTTTAAATTCGAAAACGACAACTTCTTGCTCAAATAATTGTCACAAATGAACTTCACCAAAGATAAATTATCTATTTCATCCTCACTCCCAATATTAAACGTCTGATTTATCACCTGTTCTTTAGCATATGCCGTAGCTTGCTCTTCTTTGAATTTCTTCCAAATTAATGCTATTCCTTGAATAAAATCTTGAATATGCAAATATGCTCTCTTATTTGAGCCGTTGCCATGGATCTTTATTTTATGCGCCATGGTTTCTGAATTTGGATACTGTCTGACGTATTCCTTGAGTTTATTCAATGTCATAGGAATAATCTTTTCTGGATATTGTCTTGGCCCATATACATTATTTGATCGTATGCTGGTAACCGGTATCTTATAAGAATAGTAATATGATTTAAGAATCAAATCACAAGCAGCCTTAGTCGCTGCATAAGGATTTGTAGGGTTTAATTTACTAGTCTCATCAACAGTTTCACCTTCATGTTGTTCTCCATACACTTCATCAGTTGAAATATGTATAAATCTGAAATGATCTTTCACATCAGGAAAGTTTAATATTAGCAATCTGGAGCATTCGAGCAAGTTTTGAGTGCCCAAAATGTTATTAGTTGTGAAGTATAACGGATTGGAAAAAGATCTATCAACACAAGATTCAGCTGCAAAGTGTATAATATTTGTTATTTTATTTTTCTTATATTCCGTTACAAGAAAGTTATAGAGAACGGTATATTCAGCTGATAAATCCATTTTGATAAAATTAAAGTTCGGTGATTCCATAACCTTAGACAATGAATTAGTATTTTCGTTTGTTGCATAATTTAGTTTATCTATGCATGTAAAATGATAGTTTGGATATCGAACAACGAAATAATCCAAGAAATGCGATCCTATAAAGCCAGCACCACCAGTAACTAGGAAATACTCATCATAATCAGGCATGATATAATCTTCTACGCTATATTTTGTAATCGATACTTCCAAATCTGAGATCTAAAGATTAGAAATACTGATTTTTCTTGCGAAGCAGCATATGAGCAAACCTTCTTACTCCGATGCAACGTTACATTTTTCTCGGAGGCCTGTATTGGCTATGATACAACGTTACATTGGAATATATGTAAGAAATATTTTTCAGGCTGGAAAATATTTCCGGAACCAGAATAGGAAGTTATGCACAGACATTTTTCTCCGTTCTTCTGCATATAGAATCAAGCCGGAAATGCAGAAGTTAAAGAAAATCCGTGTTGGGACAATAACACAAAGCTGCTGACAATAAATGGAGAAATTAAAGCTAATGTAACGTTGCATTAAAAATTAGAACTCATGATACGAGATAATTCCTTGTAATTATAAATATAAGTCCAGGGAAATGAATTATTTTCGAAAACAATTATAGGTTAGTTATATTTTTAAATTTAAATAATACATCATGGCCGAACTATTCGATTTTACAAATCATTCACATCGTCGTTTCAATCCTTTGTCAAATACATACGTCTTATGCTCACCACATAGAGCTAAAAGACCATGGCAAGGTGCTAAAGAAGAGCTTAAAAAGTCGGACTTACCAAGTTTCGATCCTAAGTGTTATTTATGTCCTGGAAACATAAGGGCTACAGGAGATTCTAACCCAAAATACGAAAATACTTACATCTTTCCAAATGACTACCCAGCTGTCAGGGTAGATCAGCCTGATTATATTGAAGATACGGAGGAAATTGAAAAATCCTCTCCATTAAAAGCCAAATTATTCAAGACTCAAGGGGTAAAAGGTAAGTGTTTTGTGATTTGTTTTAGTCCAAACCATAATTTAACTTTACCATTGATGTCAGTTGAAGATATTACTTCTGTTATTCAATCCTGGAGATCTTTATATAAAGATTTACAAAAGGAGGCACAAGACGGACCTGTCAAATACAAATATTTACAAATATTCGAAAACAGAGGTTTTGCAATGGGTTGCTCCAATCCACATCCTCATGGTCAAGCTTGGTGCTTAGACACAATTCCAACAGAAGTCGATCATGAAATAAAAAATATGACCAATTATCACAATGAATCTCATTCGCACATGCTTGGGGATTATGTTCAATTAGAATTAAAAGAAAGAGAGAGATTGGTTTTAGAAAACGATTCGTTTATTGTCGTTGTTCCATACTGGGCATTGTGGCCGTTTGAAACGCTCTTAATTTCCAAAGAACACTTACGTTCTATTAAAGACTTTACTGAAAAGCATAATAAAGATTTAGCTTCGATCTTGAAGAAATTAACTACCAAGTACGATAACCTTTTTAATACTAGTTTCCCATATTCAATGGGTATACATCAGGCTCCTTTGGATGGTACTGATGAGGAAAAGAATAATTCTTGGTTCCATATGCACTTCTATCCTCCATTATTAAGATCTGCTACTGTTAAGAAATTCTGTGTTGGATTTGAAATGTTAGGCGAATCACAAAGAGACTTAACAAGTGAACAAGCTGCATCTAGATTGCAAGATTTAGACGGCGACAAACATTATTTGAGTAAAATAAACTAGTTATTAAAATAGATGAATTACATACATTCCTTCTTCTAATCTAAGTGAATAGCTGCAACTACTCCTGTATATTAATAATAGATAAATTTTTTTTTTAAGCATTTTTCAAGGTGTAGATTTGGATAGCATCTATATTAAACGGTGATCCAGATAGAACAATACGACATAAACATATAATGACTGCGGTTGAACAAGCATCTTCGGATAAGGAGACGAAGCCACCTTTAGATTCAAGAATAGGTAGAGATACACCGTTCACCTTTGGTCAAAGATTTTTAGACGATGAAGAAAATGTTTTTGATCATAATGCATGGGACCATGTAGAATGGGGCGAAGAACAGGTTAAGCAAGCAGAAGAACTTATTGCAAAACAATATGACAATCCTGTTAAAGATTTTGACAAAAAATTGTATAATGCTAATCCGGCGAAGTACTGGGATATTTTTTATAAGAATAATAGAGAGAATTTCTTCAAAGACAGAAAATGGTTACAAATAGAGTTTCCGTCATTGTACAAAGTTACCGGCGAAGATTATGATAAGCCAACTACTATTTTGGAAATTGGTTGTGGTGCTGGAAATACATTTTTCCCTATATTGAATCAAAATAAGAATCCAAATCTTAAAATTGTCGGTTGTGATTACCTGAAAGTTGCAGTGGACTTAGTTAAGGCAAACGAAAACTACCCAGAATCTAATGCAAAGGGTATTGCCTACTCGTCGGTTTGGGATTTAGCAAATCCAGATGGCATAATTCCAGATAACTTAGAACCTCATTCTGCAGATATTATTATAATGGTTTTTGTATTTCTGGCATTACATCCTGATCAATGGGTACATGCAGTTAATAACTTGGCAAAGATCTTGAAACCAGGAGGAGAGATACTATTCAGGGATTACGGTAGGTATGATCTTGCACAAGTTAGGTTTAAAAAAGGTAGATTATTAGATGATAATTTTTATATTAGAGGTGATGGAACACGGGTATATTTTTTCACAGAAGAACAATTAAGAGAAATATTCTGTAAGAATGGTCCGTTTGAAGAAGAAAAAATCGCAACAGACAGGAGGTTGCTAGTTAATAGAAAGAAGCAGTTGAAGATGTACCGTAACTGGTTGCAAGCTGTATTTAGAGGGAAAAGCGAATAAACTATATAGTTGAATAAGTGCTAAATAGAACAATAATGTATAAAAAGTTATCCAAATGCTTAAACAATTCCCAAACATCAATTATGTCTTTATTTATTATAGTTTCCACATTGATACCATGTATGTAAATTGAGCCTAATGTTTCATTGTTACTACTCATAAGATCAGGTAAATACTCTTCTAATATATCCCTGAGGAGAACAGCTTCGCCTGAATCACTGTATGGATATATCGGAGCATGAATTATTGTTGCAGACCCAGGAATATATATTTTAACAGGTAACTTCTGAAATTTCTTCTGTATGGGAATGATTTTCTTATTTATTTGATTAAATGACTTCAAATTGTGTATTCTGATGGAATTCCATAATTCGTCTGAATCTTTTTCACTCAAATTCATTATCGGTTTAGAGTTACCATTTATTACAAAGCATGATTGTTTCAACTGATTGACTACAACTTCCTTAAGCAGTTTGTTATAATTGACTGAATTATCAACATCGGTGTATGTAAAAGGAATTACCTGATCCGTAGGATAGTCATCTGAAAACCTTAACGTAAGTGTCCACGAACTGTCCTCACGGTTTTGTACGATACTAGACAAATGCAAAAGATCATATAAAACACCAATTGGCAAATTCCATTTTATCGGCACTGTTTCATATTCTAACCATACTGGCATATACTTGATTTTCTCATTATACTTTTGAAAATAAGTTATAACCGAAGGAAAATATATGGGGAAATACGAATTGCGGTATACCGTAATTAGGAACTCCTTAGGATCTTTGATGTTGTCATCCCCCATTAAAATCCTAACATTAATTGATCCATTCCACAACTTATCCTTGATCTCAATTAACTCATTACTGGACTGCATTGATATTCTCTTTTTGTGTAGAGGTGCTGCTGGCTTGTGTAAATATGCGTTCAAAGCTGATGCTACATTAGCATAGATCTATTAATAGGGAAAACAATAAGAGATTGACCCGCCTGTACTTGTTAAACCGTAAAAGAGGCAATTAACAATTCAATCTATTCCTTAAATGCCGTAAATAAGCTTCAGTATTGTATTGAAAAAAGTTGCTTGGGGAAAATTTCTTAATCGAGGTGCGAGGGCCAGCATTATCAGAAATAAGATCATCACATTTTTGAATATATAAGTTTGTAACCTCAGCTGAAACATAATAAATAATTGTTAAGCCCTCATAAATAATAAAAGGTGAATCTGTACATTGGTAATTTATATGACATGACAAAATCGTCTTCAAAGCAACGGTTAAGTACCATGGATATTCCAGATCCAATACCAGCTAACTTGCATAATTTAGACTTATCGTACGCTATCGATACATTCCAAGTGGGAACCTATAAAATGGAAGATCTTCCTCAAACATTGCCAGTTTTCAATAAAAAAACTGGAAGTATTACAAGGTATGCAAAAGGAAGAAGAGTAACAAGTATGCCTATATTGTCGCATGAGCCCAAATGTTTACCGGAGCTACCACCTAAAGTTGAAGTTAAACTAGGAATGAAACGTAATATGAAGAGATCTGTGTCAATGTTTCCACAAAACATTCCTTTGCAAGATCAGCAAGAGTTCCTGAAGACTCGATCCTCGGAAATTATCATTAAAGACGATAAGGACCTAGCATCTGCGACTGCGAAAAATACGCCTATTACTGAAGCTGATAGTCTTTTTTCTCAAACCAGCATTATTGATTCTACCTCTGCATCATCTATACCAAGTGATGAGTTTACACAGATGAGTGTACACTCAAGAAAGAGTATTTTTGAAGTTAATGATCGAATTATTGACGACAGCTCGTCAAGCATATATTCAGAAGTTGATATTGAAGATGATACTTTGGATGATATTTATGCAGTGGAAATGTGCTTAGAAGAACCTGAATTAGGTAGCATTTTTGATGGATTAAGCTTAGATGACAGCTTATGGGACTCCGACAAAGAAAGCATAAAATGTCTGCAGGCAAAAACCGGAAGCTATGCAAGCACGTCTATTCTAGAGTATTACAATACTCAGAGTGACGATCAAATTGGAGTTCGTACACCTATCAAACAAAAGAATTCGCCCCGTATTGATACCAAAAAAGAACTCCCAAGTGTACCACATTCTCCAGTTGATAATGGTCTAGTTTTGCCGAAGGTGAGGAAGAATAGAATACCAAGGCCAGCATCAATGTTCTCTATGACAAATCAGAGTAATTTTTCTTCATTTACAGGATCAAAAAGTCTACATGAAAGTAAGCAAGAGATGAAAAGTGCTATTAATGGGTCGATCGATGTTTGTCTTGATCCTGGTAACAATTATGGTTACTCAAGGTATTCTTTTGGAATTTCAAAACCCAGAGCAACATCTACATCATTATTGAGCCCTCTTCTGACCAGCTTCAATACTTCTCCGAATGTAATTAAACCAAGAGCATCGTCTACACATCTCATGAACAGCACCCAGTACACCGCTAACATTACGCCCCACGTTGAAGAGACATCGGCCCCTTCATCACATAAACTCAACACCGGGCGCTCAGTATCTGCATTCATATCATCTACATTTAGAGCATTCAGTTCTGAATTAAGCACAATTACAAAGAAATAACCAATGTCAAAATGCTTGTCTCATATTAGTCTATATTGCATCGGCTAATTATTTATAAAATCATATTTGTTAATTAATGTATGTTATAACTTTACAATTAGTTCATCACCCTTATACAACTTGACCAAATCTTCAATATCATATTTCTGAGCAATTTTCTGGTTAATAAATCTCCCACCTAAATAATGAACTCTTCCCTCCTTCAAGAAATGCTCGGAGCAGGGTTTAGGTGCCGTAAGACTTATCAACATAGTAGAATTAATATCAACATCAACCGGACCCTTGTCGACATCCCATCCCGATGGAATATCAACGGACACTATATCCGGAATTTTCGAATGATTCGTAGACAAATAATTAATCAAGTCATCAAATGGCGCACGGATAGGTGGTTTAAATGAAAACCCAAAGAGCGAATCCACAATTATCTTCACTGACTTGGGAGTTTCCAAAAGACTTTTGATCTCCTCAAGGTTTTCAATCTCCGGAATTTCCAAATCTTGCAATTGCTTCAACAAATTCTTGTACAATTCGTTCTTCGTAGATTTCTTCGGATAGAATAAGACCGGATCATAACCCCAAATCTTCAAGTGTCTCGAAGCTACCAATCCGTCACCCCCATTGTTTCCCGGACCAACAAGCATCAAAACTTTATTAGATGATGCAGATGTAGGGGGATATTGTCTATAAATCGCCTGTGCTACCGAAAGACCTGCCAACTCCATCAATTGATCGATAGAAAAAGCTCCGGTCGACATTAATTCTTGATCCAATTGGGATGCCATCTTGGATGACAATGTTTTGAATGTATTACGAAACATTTGATTACTTGTAAAGCTTGATGTACTAAATCAACTATACTTGCTAATTTTCAAGTAATATATGGTGGAATGTTGGAACCTCGTTCTTGTCATGTACTATGAATAGCAATGAGATTCAAATTGCGATTTTTGCAATCCAATGACTTTTTATTTTTTATTTTTTACTTTTTAACCTCGAGGTAAATATCCAATGTCATCAGATGTTACCGTTATCTATAATGGCGTGAACTCCATGATGAACAGAAGTATGGTACCTGATATGTTGCAAGTTACGTCTAATACTTACGTAACAAATTGACGCGTGTTGTCGTGCAAATGATTTGTTACACAAAAATGTCGAAAATAAACATAAATCGACCTGAAATAATTGAACACGTTATGTATACATAGAGGAAAGTAAGCAAAGAGATACAAAACATGGATCAACTGTATACATTTGATTCGCCTTCGATGACGAGTCATTCCCCAATGATTAACTATAGAAAAGATGCTAAAAAGGGGGTTAAATTCACATTTATGGTAGTCGGAGAAATGGGTACAGGAAAAACAACATTTGTCAATAGTTTGTTGAATAAGAAGGTAATGTCACATCGTTATGAGGAAAATAATGGACAGCAATATGATACCAAGACATTGTCGTTTACGTCGGCAAAGTCCATTGCATTGCCAAATACAGCGGTGTTGACAAGAAACGATTTCAACCCTTCAACTGCTAACGAAGAGCCGGGGATCGCGTTGACAGAGACGAAGGTCGAGATGGTCGACGATGACAACATGAAATTGTACTTGAACATCATTGACACGCCTGGGTTTGGAGAAAATTTGAATAATGAAATATGTTTTGTCGAGATCGAGAACTATTTGAAGCAGCAGTTTGATTTGGTATTGGCAGAAGAAACAAGAATCAGAAGAAACCCAAGGTTCGTAGACACAAGGGTCCACGTAATGCTTTACTTTATTACTGCCACTGGGCACGGGTTGAGAGAAATTGACATAAACTGTATGAAAAGGTTATCCAAATATGTCAATATTTTGCCAGTTATAAGTAAGGCTGATACGTTCACTGAGACCGAATTAAGACACTTCAAACAACAGGTTAAGATCGATATTGAAAAATTCAACGTTCCTATTTTCCAATTCGATAATTCCTTATCTGAATACGACGAAGAAGATGACTATGAATTGATCCAAGAATGCAAGTATTTGTCGTCATTACAACCTTTTGCTATAATATCATCCGAAGATGAGTACGAAATCACAGATCCTAGAACCGGAGAATCGAAAATTACAAAGGCCAGACAGTACCCATGGGGCTTGGTAGATATAAATAACCCAAAATACAGTGATTTTGGAACCTTGAAATCAGTCCTTTTGGGAACACACTTACAAGACTTTAAGGACTTGACTCACGATTTCCTTTATGAAACGTATAGGACTGAAAGATTATCTAAGGTCACAGGAAGAATTGACGACGAAGACGATGACCGAGAATTCCATGAAAGTTACGAAGAACAACCTTATGAAGACTCTTTCTTGAAGGATACTACTACTATTCCATCATTATCCAATTTGGCTCAATTAACTTCTTCTAATCCATTACATGGCTTTGGTGATGACCATTCCATTACTTCTACTTCTTCTTCGAAGGCTAATAATAAATCCATGTTATTGGATGGAACGGAACCATCTAGTGGAATGCCATCACCTAAATTAAGAGACAATGCATCCACATCGTCGAGATCAACCATATCCGTCGAAAATGGCCACCAAACCAGAAACTTGAACTCGAATAATGCTGCTTTCAAGAGATTGTCTATAGCACCACAACGTAACCAATTAAGACAAATCTCTGAAACTGTCCCATACGTTATAAGACACGAAAGAATCTTAGAAAGACAACAGAAATTAGAGGAAATGGAAATGGCTAGTGCAAAGGAATTATCGTCCAGAGCCGCATTATTAGAACAAAAAGCTGCTGCCTTGAAGGCGAAAGAAAGATTAATGATGAAGAAATCGGAAACCGAAAGGTTAAGACATGTAGGTGGTGATTCCAGCGATGCTGTTTCTCAAAGATCTCAACAATATCACTACGACAATGAAGATGACTTAAATAACAGCGAAGCAAACTATTCTGTTATTCAGAAAGAAGAAACCTTGACTGATTTACATTCAATTGTAAGTCAAAAATAGACATTTTATGTAATTTTGAACTCGCAAATCTACGGAGCTGTATTACTCTATTTATACGCATCTCTATATGTTTGTAACAATAAATTAGACCATAATCTGTCTCTGTAATTGTCATGTAATGTTCGTGGTTATGAACAATAAATTTTTTTGTTCGAATTTGATAAAGTACACGTACGTATTTTTTTTGCCCGTCCTTCGAATTCAACAGCTAAAGCATAGCAAGAAACTATTTATTAGATATAAGATCTACAGTTTTAGTAAAATCAGTTGGTCTAAAGGTCAATTAAGATATCATTTAGACGAAATTTCTTTAGGGTTTATTTTGCTGAGTAATTAACGGATTTGTATCTTGAAATTCCTTACTTTTTTAGGCATTTGTTTGTTAAGATCCTGGTCTTATATTTGAATAACGGTTAGAAAGAATCGGATTAAATATTATAACATCCATTTAGGAGGTTTTAGTTTAGAAAGAGACAAAGCAGAACAAAATGGATATTCTTCAAATATTAGAAAATGCATTATTAAATCCTGATGCATCAAAGAGAGCGGAAGCAGAACGTCAATTGGACGAGGCCGCTAAGAATCATTTTGTTGAATACATAGGGTTGCTTACCGATGCATTGGCTAATGAGGAAGCCAAGACTGAAGTGAGAATGTTGGCAGGTATTGGTTTAAAGAATCAGTTGACTTCAAAGGAACAGAAAACAAGATTAGAGCAACAAAACAGATGGATTTCATTGGAAGTAACGGCGAAGAATAAGATAAAGGAAACTTCTATGAAGGCATTATTGACTACTGACGATAGGGTTGCGGGTTCTGTTGCACAATTGGTAGCTGCTATTGCAGATATAGAATTGCCAAGAAATGAATGGCCGGAGTTGATTCCAATTATAATCGAGAATACTAAAACTGACAGACCGGTAAATGTTAAGCGTGCTTCCTTGTTAGCAATTGGTTATATTTGTGACACTGCAGATCCAAATAACCCAACGATTGTGGCACAAGCCAATGGTATTTTGATAGCTATTATCCAAGGTGTTCAAAGTAACGAACCTTCGAAGATTGTGAGATTGACAGCTTTAAATGCTTTGGTTAACTCGTTAGAATTCATCAAGTTTAATTTTGAAAGAGAAGGTGAAAGAAACTACATCATGCAGGTTGTATGTGAAGCTACTCAAGCCGATGACAGTGAATTACAAGCCAGCGCATTTGGATGTCTTGCAAGAATCATGTCCTTATATTACCGGTTCATGGCTATATATATGGAAAAGGCTTTATACGGTTTAACTGTATCGGGTATGCAAAGTGCGGACGAAAGGGTTGCATGCATGGCTGTTGAATTCTGGTCTACTGTGTGTGAGGAAGAATTAGAAATAACCTTACAAAGAGAAGAATATGGTATTGAAGCACAACCTGAATTAGTAAGTTATAACTTTGCTCTTGTTGCTATTCAAGATGTATTACCTACATTATTGACATTATTGACTAGGCAAAATGAAGATCCAGAAGATGATGATTGGTCAGTAGCTATGGCTGCAGGTTCTTGTTTACAATTATTCGCTCAGAATACAGGAAATTATGTTGTTGAAGCTACGTTGCAATTCGTTGCAGCTAATATTGGCAATACAACCGACTGGAGAGCGCGTGAAGCTTCTGTTATGGCTTTCGGATCTATTTTGGATGGTCCAGATCGTGAACAATTGAGGAGTTTGATCGGTCAAGCCTTGGAACCAATATTACTACTCATCAAAGATGAATCATTACATGTGAAAGAAACGGTTGCATGGTGTTTGGGTAGAATTGCCGATTTAGTTGTTGATGCAATTGACATCAATCAACATTTGCAAAGTCTTTTGGAAGCATTGGTTACCGGATTACAAGATCATCCTAAAGTGTCGACTAATTGTTGTTGGACATTAATGAATTTATTAGAGCAATTATGTTCTGATGGACCTAAACAAGAAACAACAGTTATGTCTCCATATTATCAGACTATTGTTCCAATATTAGTACAATTGTCTAATAAATCGGATAATGAATATAGCTCCAGAGCGTCGGCTTATGAAGCATTATCTACATTTGTTATATACAGTGGTAACGATTCCATGGCGATCATTCAAAACCTTGCTAGTGAAGTCTTGAACCGTTTAGAATCTACTATTGGAATGCAACAACAAGTTCTCACCAGTGAAGATAAGGCTAATTTAGAAGAATTGCAAGTTAATATTTTATCCTTATTAACCAATATTATCAGGAGATTAAGTAATGAAGTCTCCCAAGCTTCTGATAATTTGATGTCTATGTTTTTGAAGTTGTTAGATGCTCAAGAACCAAATGCTTTAATTGAGGAAGATATTTTCATAGCTATTTCGGCAGTAGCTGGTGCAACTGGTCAAAACTTCTTGAAATACATGGAAGCTTTCTTGCCATTCTTAACTAAGGCCTTACAAAATACTGAGTCTCCTACATGTAACACTGCAGTTGGATTGGTTGCGGATTTATCACATTCGTTAGGAACATCAATCTTGCCATACTTGGAAGGGTTAATGAATATTTTAGGTGCTAATTTGAATAATACTGAAGTTAAGAGAGACTTAAGACCAGTTATATTGTCCTGTTTTGGTGATATTGCAACTTCAATTGGTAGTAATTTCCAACCCTACACGGATTTTGTAATGCAGATATGTATATCAGCTTCCAATATTGAACCAGAAGACAGTTCCATGGAGACTATTGATTATGTTTTAAATGTTAAAGAATCAGTTTTAGATTGTTACGTCGGTATTGTCGGTGGATTGCACGACAATCCTCAAGCCATTTATCCTTATGTTGCACCTATTTTCCAATTTTTACAATTAGTCTCTTTGGATATCAATATGTCAACCACGGACTCAGTTGCCAGATCAGCCACTGGTTTATTGGGTGACATAGGTGCTATGTTTCCATCTGGTGAATTCAAACAAGCTTACATGCAACCATGGGTTACAGAATTTATTAAGAAGACAAGATCGAATCTAATTTTCCTGCAATCGACAAAAGATACTGCAAGATGGGCTAGGGATCAACAAAAAAGACAAATTAATGTGTAACTGATTTAATTTTACGTGAGTGATTTGTCTCCCTTTCCTCATATCATTGAGTTGCTAGATCTCTCTGATATCTCTGAATATTTTTATCATACACTTTCTCATTTATCCTATTGACATGTTCTCCTTTCGGGTATGTTTTTATCTCTCACTTCTCTCTCTTGTCTTATAATCTCTAACTCTTTGATGTCCTCTAATGTCTCATAATTTCCATCTCTAATATTACCTCTTTATTTCTTATTGAAATTTTACTCTACCTTAATATCTTGTGCATATATATATATCTTTCATGGCTTCTTTTATTATTTTGCATCTCTTATTCTGATTATTTATCTTCATTATATGAATTATTCTAGATTATTATATTTCATCCATAGGTTTCAATCAATAAGTATTTCCATCACAGTGACGAAAATTGTACGCGCTAACTTTTTATATTGAAATGAATAATATTCTTTATAACTACTTATATTCGTCCAAAGGGTTGGCGTTAGTCAAACTCAAACTCAAACAAAGTTCACTCCGGCTTTTTTTTTCATTAGAGATTCATAGTGATTTATTTCTTTCCCTTCTGACTAAATTTTCAAAACGAATTAATCGACTACAAATAACACCAACCATTACTACAATGGAATCTTCTACTTCTTTAGTGGTGGAATATAACCCAATACCGTTTGATCATACCTACATCCTATACGATCCAAATGATTTAATATCAATGGCATCGGTTCACATGTCACTTTTACCAATATATATTATGGTATTTTATACAGCTTGGTTCTTGATCACCCGAGAGATTGAACCTGTCGTAATAGTCGGCGGACATTTAATTGGTGAAGTTGCAAATAAAGTCATTAAAAAGCTTATTAAACAGCCAAGGCCAGATTTTCATAAAGATTTCGGAAGTGGCTCTTATAGTTTATCGTTTGGTATGCCATCTGCACATTCTCAATTCATGGGATTGTTTGGAGCGTATTTTGTATGCATATTCTTGTTCAGAATGTCTCATTTAACACGATTACAGAGATGGCTTGGGTGCTTCGTTTTGGTGGTATCTTCCACTGCAGTTGCGTTTTCAAGGGTTTATTTATTGTATCATACTATTCAGCAGGTCGCTGTGGGAATTATGTTCGGCACTTTCCTAGGCATTTTCTATTTCATTTTAACCTCTATCGCCAGAGATATTGGTTTGGTAGATTGGGTATTAAATTGGCCTATTGTTAAGTATTTTTACGTTAAAGATTCATATTTCCACTGCTACCAAACATTTGAAGACGAATATGTTTCAAATTTACAACGTAAAAATACTCGTTAAATATAGCTTGAGTTATTCAAGTATTGCATTGATTGTTGTCTAATACTAAGAGATAAAACGATTTACATAAAAAATAGTGTAGATATATATATATATCAGTTAATATCAGGTATTAAAATTAGAATGATTGTAGAAAAAAATCGAAGTAAAATATGTAGAACCGTAGGTTCTTCGCATGCTTCTCAAGCCTTAAAATTCATCCCATTTATCGTCGTTCTTCCAATCATCATCCTTCTTGGATTTACCACCACCTAAACTATCCAATTTGGTCTTTTGTTGTGGTTTTTGAAGTCCAAAGGCTGGCGTTACACCTTCTGATTCATCTTGCACATTTAATCCATCAAAGAGTTTACCGAACTTGGAATCAGGCGCATTATGTTCATTAGTAAATTTTTGGAATGTTTCTTGTCCATATTTACCAGTTTCTTGCATCTTTTGGCCAAACTGAGCCATAGCTCTCTTGGCTTCTCCACTTAATTCACTTTCTTGTAATTGATTAATACCCGGTTTGATGACACTTTCATGCACTTCGTTGACTGATTTGGCCACGGTGTTGGAAAATAATCCCCAACCCTTGGATAAGGTTCCAAATGGGTCACTTTGAAAGTTGTCTATAGTAAACCCGGATAAGGATCCACCTTGGTTAGAAGATTGCGAAGCTGGTGTATTACCAAATCCTCCATACTTACCACCTTGTGAAGGTGGTAAACTATCTGATCTAGTACCATTCTTTGAGCCTAACTCAGCAAAATAAGATTCGTTCTTTTGCTTCTGGTCACTTGGTAACGGAGTGCCACGACGAGATTGGATTTTCTCTTGCTGTTTAGGAGCAGAGTTTGAAGTTGTATCGTCGGATGCTGAAGCTGCGTTGATGTCTGGTAATGATTGCCCAGAATGATCCTTTGGCGTAAATTCCTTTCCTTCAATTTCGCAAGTTAATTTCTCCTTGTAATCTTCAGCAACGTAGTTGTCGTATTTCTGTCTAGCATCTAATTTCAAATCAACACCATTTTCACTGAAGTAATTTTTCAACTTCTCGTTTCCACCCTTCTCCATTCTCAAAACCTCTTCTGGCTTAAATTGATCCATGGTAATAGATCTAACAAACGAAATATGGACACCCAAGCCTCTATGTATACCAGCACATTCAAGACAAATAAAAATCCCAAACTTTGGCGATGCCCATTGAGGATTTGGAGCAGCACAGTCACAACATGTTTTATTAGAGCCGTTTTTTTGTAAAACTAATAATTTTCTTCGAGTTTCCGGATCAATAGACATCGTTATCTATTATGATATATTTGTCTCAAGAATTTTGTTTCCAAAATAAGATGTCTATGATTCAATACTAATCAAACAAATTAAGTAGTTCATCATTGATCGGAAAGTGTTGATGTCAAGTCAAAACGCGTTCATATTACACAGGCACACGACTACTTTATTACTATAGACTTATATGCTTATAACTTATTAACTTTTTGAGTGTTCAATTCAACTAGCTTTACCGGATACAAGTGGCTTGTCGAATTATTACCAGTGTGCCATGCTCCACCATCAACAATTTGTACTGTACCCGTAACATAACTTGCTGCAGGAGAAAATAAATAAACTGTAGCTTCGGCAATATCTCTAGTAGTACCCAACCTTCCCATTGGAATCTTTGAGGTGAAACTGTCGAGGTCAGGAACCAATCTCTTCAAACCTTCTGTGCCTTCAATTCCACCTGGGGCAATACAATTACTTCTGATACCAAGAGGACCCAATTCTACAGCCAATGCATTGGATAAGGCATCAACCCCAGCCTTAGCAGCAGCAACATGGATTTGAAATGGTATACCATAGTAGTGCAATGTAGCACTAACAAAGATTATAGAACCCTTGTTTTTCTTCAACTGCTCGAAACAAGCTTTCACGGTGTTGAAAGAACCCAATAAGTCGATGGAAACCACGGATTTAAACGCATTGCTTGACAAGTGGTTGAAATCGCTTAAGAAGTTACCAGCGGCACCAGCAATAACGAAATCAATTCTTCCTAATTGCTCCACTGTGTTCTCCACAGCTTTCGCAATCGAGTGTACATCCCTAACATCAGTATTTGGACATGCAATAACCTTACAATCTGGTCTCAATTCATCCATTTCTCTGGCCGCCTGTTTAGTTTTCTCTGGGTTTCTACCTACTATAGCTGCGTTGGCACCCAAAAGAATCATTGCTTCAGTTTGGATTCGGCATATTGTTCCAGCTCCTCCAGTAACAAACAAAACCTTCCCCTTAAACAAATCTGGTTTCCAGGAACCGTTAGTTACAAATGACTGATCTAAACCCATATTGTCTTACTTCTACACTTCTTAATTCTAGGGAAAAACATGAATATATATATATGATTTAATTTCTCCGCAACATTTTACACCGAGGATAAAAAGAAAATCCGGAGACCGAACTACAAGCTTTAGTGGAATATGGTGCACAATATGTATTTATGTATCTATTAGTTACCGGCTTATATATTGTTGTTGTTATTATTATTAGTATTAGTATTGGTAGACCTCAACCTTAAGGCTATTTCCTTACCAGCATTGGAGAATTTTTTTCTTATGCTAGCAGACAACTTCTTTTTACCTCGACCAGGTTCGAGATCTGCAGGCCCTAGTATATTATTGGAAGAAGAACCATTATCGTTTTCCTGTAGAACAAAATTACTTTCTTCATTTTCTTCGTCATTCTCACGTAGTCTTTTCTCCCCATTTCCTAGCATGTTACTTTCCATGTCTTTTTCAATATCTTCAAACAAATTATTAGGCTTAGAAGGTCCATTAGATGACTTATTCTCAATTTTATACCCATTATCGTCATCATGTTTTATTGGGGTCGATGCATTATGTCTGTTTAGGTACTCATCCTCGGAATTGAAGCTCGTGTCTGGTCCTGAAGCACTCTTGGTATTATTATTATCATAGAAACCACTTTCGACTATATGTATCAAATCTGTGCCTATTGTAACATAATTAATTTCATTTTGGAAGAACTCTTTATAGTTCTTATATAGATATGTAGCATAAAGCTTGAAATTTTGTCTTTTTCCATGATTAATTGTGGCATCACAATTTTTCAAGATTACTTCGAGAAAATCCAAACATGCCGAATTGGCCAAATTATTTTGATCAGAAACGGACTTAAAGAACCCCATGAAATATGATAGGATATCAGTACTGACAGTGTAACGAGAATAAAAATTATCATTCAACAAAATCACGCTTCTTAAACATCTGATAGCACTTAGCTTTAAGGTTGTCTTGGTATTAATTGCAAGTATCTTAGCCACACCCAATAATATGTTATTCTCTAAGAAAAAAGGTCTAGAGATGGGAACATCATGTTCTTTAGTGCAAGCTATAATTAAGTCACAAAGGTTTTGACAAAGTAGTTCATCACCTGTGATTCTTCTTATTATTTCATCATTGCTCGTCTCTTTTGCTAGATCAATCAAGTTCGCAAACAAATTTGGGGCAGCTTGAGAATAGAAAGCTTTAAAATAATTATTCGTATTGATATCAGCACATTCATCAGAAGCATTGCTTTCATCGTGTTGGGGTTTATTCAAAGAATTGAATTCATTCTTCAAATGATCGAAGTCGCTATTACTGCTAGCAGCATTTCTCGCTATATTTGAATCGAGCAAAATCCTTAATGCTTCAAATGCTTGCATTTTCAAGCCTGAGTTTTTATCCTCAACCAATAATTTTGATAGAATTAATATCAATGTCATGTCGTCTGATAAATTTAACTTCAATGGTTTTGACTCTAATATAGTTTCATCGTGGTCAATATTAATATCATCGTTAGATATATTAGCAGGCGGGTCGCTGCTGTCTATTTCCTCGTCCTTATCAATAGAACTAACAAGAGAAACATCCAGTTCAATAATTACAACTATAAGTTCAGTTCCCAATACTCTTATCGTATTTTCAGTATCCTGTAATGCAAAGCGAATCATACTGAATAATCCTGATTTCACCAATGTTGAAAAGAATTCAGATTGATATGATTGTAAAGATTTTGCAATTAATATATACTGATGCAACATCTTTACCCCATCTCGTTTCATTTCTATTTTATCATCTACTTCATAAATTTTGAACAACTTCTCTAGAAAATTATCATTATTCCTTGAATCCTGCAAGAATTTGATTATCTCAACCTGATTAAAATATATTAATGATGATATTAAATTGAATGTTTGATCGTCCAAGAATCTTGCGAGAACGACATCCTTTAAAAAGTTTAAATGGAAATTCTTCTTGAACATGTTTAATTTACCAGCATCATCATTTACCGGTATATCAACTACAATCTTAAATTTGGATTTATCCTTTAGGAAGTCTCTATGACAGGCCTTAAAATTCGGGTACTCGTGGCAGTACTCTAATATTCCCACGAGACCTAATATTTTGTCTTCGCTCGACAAAAAGTCATCAATCAACGGAGCTTCATTATATAGTATCAATGTTTTTACTATTTCACTTAATGTATATAAATTCATCAAGTTTTTGGACTCTTCCGACTTTTTGAATACTTCTATTAGTTTTAATAAATATTGTTTTTCAGTTACGAAATTCAGTATGCAAGTCCTGGTATATTGTGAATTGGAACCCTGATTTATTATCTCCAAAGTCGCTTCAAGATTGTCGGTAGCAGGATCTTCGGGGTAATTTATGGGACCGGTGATCAATTCAGTTATATCATTACCACCATTTTGCAGATAATTATCATCGTCCACAATATTGTTATTGGGTATCACATAATACAATGATATTTCAGGGCTATAGTTCTCTTGTTGTACTTTTATGATAAATTCACATAAATCTGCACAACCTTCTGTCTCTTGGAATGATAATGCTAGATCTTTGCCTTTCAAATCTGTCCACACGATCAATGTTTCTTGCTGTCGTTGATATTGAATAGACCCTTCAAGGTATGACTTCAATATTATATTATCCGACTCTGCTTCATTCCTTACTATAAAGTATGGCTTATTTGTTTCGCTTTCAATCTCTCCAATGCAATAACCAGTTCCATTATCCAACCAGTCTTCGCCTTTTAATAAATAAACTTTCACCCTTCTTGGTGTCTTTCCCATGGTTAAACAGAGTGGTTGTGGATGCTTTTCGTCATTTTCCACCCTGCTATTTGACTTAGATGCCATTATTACTTACACAAACAATAAATGTGTTTTACGCGTCTAGCGTATAAGATATATCACTAGTGTTCGAGAGAATATTAATAAAATTTGAATAATGAAAGATAATCAATACAGAATTGAATTCCTGTCCTTAAATATATGAACCTCTTTAATATAGATATTAATAGTAACGTAAATTATTCATTTATTTCAATTTAAAACTCGTTAGTTGTTGATATTTCAATTTCGCACTATTGCTGTTAACTATTTACAAAAAAGAGCAGACGAAAGACGAAAATTATTTAATAGGTTAATAAAGCACTACTCGATAAGTGTCTGAGCCAATCAACTTTATCAACATCGTGCGTATCTTCAACTTCACCCCATTCTTCAGTTTGGAAAATGATCTCTAAGTTACCTAATTCGACAAGTTCTTCAACGGTCTTATGGTAATGATCAGCTGGAGAAGATTTATTTACCTGATACAATTCTTTCATTCTAGTCTCGTTCGAGCAGTTCGAACGTAACAATGATGCACCACACAAAAATGATTTGGCCGTTAAAATAGCTCTCTCTAAGGCAACTAATTCGTACATTGATAAATCGTTCATCCAACTCATGACAATATTCTGCGTAGTAATTGATTGCCTGTTACCACTTAAACCGTCTGTCTCACAATCTAAAAAGTTGAGGGTCACTCTTTCATTGTCGTTTTTCAATAAATTACCCTTTCTCTTAGCATAGGCTGTGAAATAGTCTTCAAACTCCTTGATTAATGGGAAATATAACTCATCTTGTTTGCTTCTCAACTGACCTTCATACTCATCCAATATAGTAAAAATTAAGCATGTATCAGTGTCAAGATACCTCAACAAGTTAACTTTGATGTCGTCGACATTTCCAACTTTGGAGATCATTTCACCGTCAATATTCTCGTTATTGTGGACATTGTACAAGTCGATGGCACGAGAAGAAAGTGATGTCAAAGGTAATGCATTAATTTTCACCTTCAAATCTGGCAAATTTGCCCACTCGTGTGCAACAAGATGGGCAAGTTGTTTTTTCTCGGCCGGTAATGATAATGGAAAGCCTAATGGAGTCTTCAATGTCTTCCCATCTAATTGCACTTCATATTGGTTCAAATCTTTATTATGAACAGCATCAACCTTTTCCCAAAACTTAGTCAAAGTCTTAGATAATCTGTTAGTATCCGACTTAATATTGTTTTCTATGGTAGTTTCGCCTAACGATTTTGATGGCTTTGGAACAAAAGATTTAAGAGAACCTTCGGTAGCACCAGCTATTCTTGACGTAGATAAAAACACCTTTGGCGCTTGATAACGCAACCCGGTTAGTCCCGATCTTGATATTCTGAAGGATTTGCTAGTTCCTCTGAGCATTGTAAAATGTGTTATTGTTTATGTATAAATCAGCTTTGAAATCATTTGAAAATTTTGGATTGAAAATCTCAAGATTTTATCGCCAAATGTAAAAACCATACTAATATTACTCTGCTTATTTACAATATACACATTTTTCCAAATAATTCCTAATCAACATCACCGTACACAATGTCTATGAATCCTGAAGCTTTACAGAAACTTTTGATTGAAATGGACAATCAATTAAACGTTTCCAGAGCAGAATTATCCATGTGTAATCTACAATTGGATAGGGTTAATACAAACTTAAATCTCATTCAACTGACTAATAAATCATTAAATAAAGTATGCAATACAAAGAATAATGAAGCAGTGTGGCAGGGTATTGGTAAAGCTTTTGTTAAAAATGATGTGAATTCTTACTTGAAAGAAATGGCTCAAGACGAGAAGGAATTTAATGAAAGCAAGGAGAACTTATCTAAAAAGAAGAATTACTTAGAGACAACTTTAGACAAGACTCTTGAAAACATGACCCAAATTGTTGGAAACGTGAAAAAATAGATACGTCTATCTTTCTGATACACATCACGATTGACTCTAACGCTAAACCTTGAGATCACTTACTATTTGTACCATATCAGCTCATATAGCTTCATTATTTGTATTAAATGCATTAAATTACTATTTCAATAGTCTAATATACATAAGTTGAGAGTATCTGACTCGGTAGAACAATTAGAAAACAGGAGGAATCATGACAATTTTTCGATTCGTTCTGAAATATCTTGAAATCTGTAGTCATTTATATCTATCATATTTACGCTTATCTGCAATTCTCATAATTCGTAACTGGCCAACCATTCATTAGATCTAATCACTATCGTCATCAACTCCTTCGTCTAAGACCTGTCTTTCCAAATCCTTCTCTTCTTGCGATCTACTTTTCTCGTGATCCATTCTTTTAGTTAAGAAAATATTTAATTGATCTTGCAAAGTGGTTAATTTTGCTCTCAATTGTCCTAATTGTGTGTCTTTAGCATCGCTTGGTTTGTCTCTGTCTTCACCACCAGCTTTTATTACAATATCTGAAATTTGGGTAGTCTTCCCATTCGTTGTATGAGGACCTTCACCAGGATGAAACTTCTGTCCTTCAGTGAAATCAGGAGCTTTATAAACAGCCGTAGGCACCAACGGATCTAACATATTGGTACTTGGTAGTTAACAATATACTTTGAATAGAAGAAAGATCGAAGGGAATTTTATATTATATGAATCATGTGATCAGATGATATTTCTTTAGTATATATACATATACATAACTATAAAAACAATAGAGTAAGCTAACTGAAGTCTTTAATTTCAATTCGTTTAGAAGAGTTCGAATATGCATTAAATTTTATTTCAATAATGTCATCAGTTGAAAAGTGTAAAGATGGAATATCGTAGCAGGAGCAAGACATTAAATACCCGTAAAATACTTTTAAAACAGTATCATCGGCAATTATCAAGATGTCACCGCTCATTCTTTCCATTTCTAAAATCAAGGGTTCTATCTTGATCGCTAAATCATGATACAGCTCTGCCCTCGAAAATCTATGATGATATGGGTCTTTCAAAAATTGTTCATATTCTGTTGGAAACTTCTCGGCGATTTCTTCGGTATTCATATTTCCAACAATTCCTGGGTTCTTCTGTGATAGCTGAATTCTGTGCCTGATGTTGATATCCTTTTCGGCAAAAAATTGAGTAGATTCGATAGTTCTTGTTTTGACAGATGTCCATACGACAAAAGAATTGTCATCAACACCGTCGACACCAGCTGCAGGGTGTCTTTCATCCACAGACAACTCTCTGCTAACTTGCGGTCTAGCCGAGCTGCCTGGACCACTCTTATCTTCGTCATCAAAGTATGTTTTTCCTTGTTCCTTCAAATATTCTGTTAAGGTTTCCGTGAGGTTTTTTGAGTATTGAATGCCTGCTTCATCTAATGGAGGGTCATACGAGTAGTCTAATGAATTCTTGTAGCAACGTGCAAAGAAAACAGAACCCAGTTTGATTCTTGAATTCATTAGAAAGAAAACAACCTTGTTGATTAGATATCCATAATTAGAATTGTGCATTTCTATTCTATCGCCAAAATTGATGAATTTAATATAAGACAATTTATTTTTATCGTCGTCTTCACCCATTTCCTGATAAAATGGAGTCAAAACCTTGATTCTCTCGCTATAATCCTTATACGCCTGCTCGTAGCTCCAATTCTGGTAATCCGGCGAAGATCTTGCTGCTTCTTCCATATTCTTCATAATTATCGCATCGTTAGTCACTGAAGATTCTACGAATATAATCTGAATGTTCAACTCAGTAAACTTCTTATGTAACTCAAATCTATACTCCGGTAATGCATTAACCGCATCGTAAATAGCAACCTGTCCTTTGTCATTCTTGAAAAAATTCAACATATCATTAAGACATTCGTTTACGATCTTTTGACGGAATTCATGAGCTTTGGGATTATCAGGTGTAGGCACAAACAAATCATGACGCAAGTCATCTTCGGCGTTCGCTCTTCTATAATTACCCAAATGGAACAGGTGTGTTTTCACACCTAACCAACGCAAATACCTAGTCAACGAGACTGACAAATGCGTTTTACCTCTTCCCGGTAAACCTGCTAATGCAATACATATTTTGCCCGCATGGAATAATCTGCCTGATTCAGTGGAATATAATTGTGCCGGTGATATATGATAAGGATCGATTTCGGCATGAACACCATCGATTCCAGTAATATCACTCATTCTTCTTTGTCCTAAAGCACCTGCTGCTGATGGCAACTCTACTAAGTTCGGTCTTAAATTATCATGAAACGACCACCTTTGATTTCTCTTCCCAGAGCTTGCATTTCTTTGTAAGGGTGCAGATCCAAACCCATTAAACAACTCACTGTCGTCCTCCGTACGGCCCATTGGGGATGACATCTTTTTTATTGAATTAAGTGTATAATTTTAAAAGAAAAACACTTTAAATTGAAATACCCCAGTAATTTTGTGTCCAGTTCACTTGCTTTATCATTAATAAATTATTGCCTCTCTCAAATATTATTTTGACAGTGAACATCATTTCTCGAATGTAGGTCATAAATGTAGAATACTACGGTGTTATATACTTCTAGTATCTGTGGAATTCTACAAGGTTACATGCGTCTAGCATCGAAACTGCTAGTGTTCGGGTAGACGTTCTAATATCTTATTGAGATTAAACTCATTAGAAAGTAGACTCTGACTCAGGGACAACCTGTCACCAAGATTCGGATAATGCATAATCTACAATTCAGCGAATTCAAATACAAAACCATTAAAGTACATTCATATTAAATAAACAAGAAAAACTTTCCTAACACGTATATAATTTTAATTTATTACAATATGAATTTAATTTATTCTGCGTTACCACCCTTTCTTTGGATTAAAGACTTTCTATCTTTATCTAAGTGTAATTTGGTGATAACAACCTTAGATGGGTGAATGTTGATTGGGACAGAAGCACCGTTGGACTTTTCCTTTTGTAATTTTTCCAATTGGATGGAGAATTTCAATCTGTAGACAGAAGAGATCTTACCTTCGGAACCCTTCTTGGAACCTCTGACAACTAAGACTTCGTCATTTTGTCTGATTGGGATAGATTTGATCTTGTATTGTTCTCTTAATTCCTTAGATAATGGAGCTGACATCAAAGCTCTTCTTTCAACAGAAGAGGAAGAGAAGTGAGCCTTTCTAGCTTTAGAACGGGAAGAAGAAACGTCTAGATATGTTAGTATATTATGTCCTTAGTACTCCAACTAGGATTTTACAAAATACATGTCGAATTATCTCTATTCCGGATGTTGGTTGGTATCTTAAATATTGAAGTCTTATTCGGCATTGCTTCCTGTAATACACGTTGTGGTTGTCATTTGTTCTCCTCATTACGGATTGATTGTCACAACTTCCAAATCTTAGCATTTCATACATCTTTGTTGACTATTGGTACTTCATTCAATTTTTATTCAATTTTCATTAATCTTCATAAATTTTTCATCCACTCGATTTACTTCGTTCACGTATCTTGCTATCCATCATGTTGGTATTCATTAAATTGATATTTACCTTGACTGATCTTGGCCATTGTTACTGATTACTAGTTTTACAAAATCACTAAGTTTTAAAATTTTTAATATACTTTTCTTTAGAAGTCTGTAATTTTCGGTATAGTACTGAGTGAAAATTTCCTCAATCTGAGAGCGAGATGAGAAATTTGCACGATGTTACACAAAATTAATATTGTAGGGTTTGACCCTCTTGTGACTGCTTTTATTTCTCGCTATCGGTCCCATTATGCTACAATAATTGGGTGCATGGTTGGATGGCTACAGCCAACAAAAGATCTACATAGTCATAATAATCATCATTTACATAGTGCTTCTCTTATTTCTTATAACTAGTAACAAAAAAAATTTCCTTGCAATTCAGTTGAGTCCGTTCTCTCAAATTATCAAAAATAGAATAAATAAAAGTTGCGATAAGCCCGAGGCGGGACTCGAACCCGCAATCATTATCTTAACTCGTTAACCGGAGGATAACACCTTAACCAATTAGGCCACAAGGGCGAATCTAGGAAGATTTCACCACAAATTTGTATATCCGTGTTTTAGTATATAGAGGACATAAACCGTTATTTGATCGTAATACGACCGATTGACGAGTTATATCGCCACTACTGGCATTAGACAGACCATTTTCGTCAACCTATTTGAAACTGTCACTTACCTAATATTTCAAACTGCACGTCATGAATTATCCTTGGTAGTGAAGTACTGGATAATGTACGGAAAAGCTACGGTATTCACAAGAATTAAACACATTAATGAGTCTCAGATATTGTGAGACACATCACAGACATGGGATCAAGTGGACAATAAGCAGCATATATGTGTAAAACGATTGCAGCCATCAGAATAGGTGTGATGGAAAATGGTTTCGGCACGCCCGACCCTCCAACGACAATTTCAATAAATTACATACATTATGTCCCATTTAGCTAGCGAATACAACAGTCTATTTGATAATATTAATATGAAATCGATATCAACGTTGGGTATATGCTTGAGAGCATCCCAAGATTTGGCCAAGACTAGGCCAATTTCTCTTTTGTCAACAAGATCCTTTGCAAATCTCACTCAAGGTACTTCAACTTACCACTCACTTAGCATACGGTCAATTAGACACAATAGGTTGGAAGCCAGATATACAAATATTTTGAACCGTAACATACTTCCATACAAGAATTATTCTACTGGTACAGCCCCACCACCACCACCTCCTCCTCCTCCTCCACATGATAAAAATGCTAAAGGAAAATTCCTTTTTAACAGAATTGGTAGAGCATTCACATTTTCATTATCATCTGTCATTGTACTTGGAGCTACATGTATATCTGTCTTGGTGGTTTATTTGATTCTTTCTGAATTGTTTCTTCCTTCTGGAGATACGAGAACGTTTAACAAGGCCGTCAGAATGTTAGAAAGTAATGAGTTAGCACACGAAGCATTGGGTTTCAAAAAGGGTCAAAGAGTCAAAGCGCATGGTGAACAACATGCCGATAAGTGGGCCCGTAACAGACCCGCTCAATCGGTAAGAACTAGAGGCGCTGATGGGAAGGACTACTTATTCATGAAGTTTCAGGTTGAATCTCCTAGTGGAAAGTACGGTACTGTTACACTTGAGCAAGTCGATAGAACTTTTTGGAGTTCTGAGTTTTTGTATATTGCATTAGATATGCCTGGCAATAAGAGAATTTACATTAAAGAACCCAAATTTCAATCTAAGAAATATGTTCCTAAGGTTGGAAGTCTCGCTAGTAATGATGGCTTTTTAGGACTTAAATGGGGCCCAAAGAAAGACGATTAGGTCATCCTTAATCTCAATGCATATTACTTATGAATAAATAAATAGCTGTCTATCGGATGATAATGACTATATTTTGTCATACATACATATTTTTTGTCAATATTGAATAGTAGTTTCCGTTGAATGATAAAATGATAACATTCTTCATATTCCGGATAAGGGCGTAATATAAATGATGTATGTATACAATATCTTAATGTAGTTTAAGTATCGATGATTCTTTTAATGTCGCAGAGTTTTCTTGAATTGATGCAAAATTTGTAAAATTCTTAAAAATTAGCAGAATCTGTAACTATGTTCAGAAATTTGCAATTTGCGATGTATACATTGATAATGCAAATCGTCTTGATCGACATAATGTTATTAAATATGTGTATATTCTATGTAATAATGATTAGTGTTTAAAATATTTCGAACAAGGCATTGAATTCCTTCTTGCCTCTGCATTCTATCATATATATGTCATCTTCTGTTGCTCTAATTAATAAGCCGGCTTTCCCTATTCTCTCAATACGATTGAACTTGTCCTCCTCACAAATTAACCAATTGTAATCGAGAGCATCCTCCAGTGGACCAGAAAGAACCAAATTATAGTAGTTTTTGTTTGTAAAATTGTCAGATATCATGTACACACTTAGGGTGTACATTGACAAGATTTTCCATGACGATGGATTATTAATCAGGTTATATGACTCTAATTGTTTTTGTAACCTGATCGTCATTTGATTTAATAAAAGGAATTTAGAATTGTCCGGATTACTCAAAACATTAGAATTTGTGATATCTGCCGAATTTAATGAAAAAAACGATTTTGCAGCTGGTAATTGTGCAGACTGCTTATTAGATTCGTTGTTTAAAGAGGAGTTTAGGCTAGTCAATGTTGATGAATTACTAGGTTTATCCTTCATGTCCATAAGTGATGATGATAAACTAACATTGGAAGATGCAAATTTTTGGGGTTTCCCAATATTACTGAGAACCCCCAAAACATTATCTAGATTAGTACTGATTGCATTTGATAAGTTTCCACTTTTACATCTAATCATAATCAATAACTTCTTGGAACTGATAGCATTCACAGCATTAATTTGTAAATCTAATGCAGACGACTGTCTAATAGACGTGGCTTTCGCATTTATTTCCATTAATAATACTGGTTTATCAATAACTTCATTATACTCCTGATCATAGACTTCCTTAAAAATAATTAACCAGCTTTTATTCAGGTCGTAGTTAACAACGATTTTTATGAACAAATTCTGATGAAGCGTTATCATTTCCCACTTACCGTACTTCTGCTTCCATTTAGATATCTTCATTGCTTCAGGAGAACAAGGTGAAATATAAAAGTCAATTGACTTATCATCATTGATGACATCTTTCAAATTTTGAGGTATGACTAAATCTTCTTCGTCCTCAATTACTTGATCCAGTAGATGTTCTTGCGATTGACCGTTGATAGTTGCGCTTGATCCATTTTTATATTGCTTGAAAAAATACATGGATGTTGATGATGGTAAGGCAAATGGTGATGGTAAGGCAGACTTTGGGGTCTGTGAAAATGACTTATCGGATACCAGTGACAATGGATCCTCCGTATCTATTGATATGTTGGTCTCAATTCTTAAGCCCTTGTGATTACTTACACTTTCGCTCGTGGTTGGCATTTCCTTTTTAGCACTCGAATTGTCCAGCTGCGATTCCACGTTGCTCGTTTTATCAATGGAATCAGTTGAGTGCATCTGCAGCTTAGATGATTTCTTAAAGAGACCGAATATGGATTTTCTCTTCTGCTTTAAAGTTGTCTCCATCTTGACAATATCTTCCGAACTTTCATTTTGGTTTATTCCTAACGCACTCATACCTGAAAGTCCATATTCCACACTGAATGAAGGATTATGATTCTTGCCAAAATTCGTTATGTCAATAGCTGAACCAGATGATAACTGGTATAATTTGTTTTTCGGTTCGGTGTTAGATAAATCTGGAACTGATGAAAATTTATGGTTAGCTTGATATTGATAACTTTCAGATATGTCGGAATTATTTGCATGAGTATCAACTTCCTCTTTAGGCACATCTCTAAGATCTGGTGTTGTGAAGCCAATTTCAGCCTGCGATGATATTGGCCTATTTTCGTTCTCGAGTACATACAAACTATCGGTTGCACTGACGAAATTGCGTTTCACAGGCTTGATATATTGAGTAGTAGGGTCGGCGTTCTCCATGTCACTGCCTATGTTGCAATTTACTTTAGATAGGTTCTCATTTATAATATTCAACGAGCGGTCATACTGAAATTTAATTGCTTCCGTTGAATCAGCTGATTTTATGGATGAACTTGACGATTTTCTTGTCTTATTCATGACCGGTGGATTGAACGGTTTTTGTACTTCTGCCAAAGAATCTTCAGAAGCAGGGTTGTGGGTATCAACGTTCGAAGCATGTTTGCCATTTCCAATTGAGTTGAATATAGGATTGGCTTGTATATTATTTTTTGAATGTCTTATACCAAAGCTTCCTCTTGGATTAATCTCTTGTTTATGCTGACAGTCTGATAGCACGTTAATACCTAGACCTGACATTCTTATATCGTTTGACTCGTTATTCGCGTTGATCAAAAAATATTGACTTATTGGAGAATCACTTTCCTCCAGCGGGAAGATACGTTCCAATTTCTTGTACCACACGTACAATAATCTAGGATCCTCACAACTGATTGTCACTGAGTTTGAGCTATGCTTTGATGAGAAATTAATAGACTTCAACAAAATCTGATTCATTGACTTTATGTAAACAATGGAAAGTTCGTTGACTCTGAATGGAGGGTACATTAAAGACCTAGGTAAGTCTTGGTTGGTAGGAACTGATAAGAGCGCTAAAGAATTGTAACTACTTCCTGATAAGTTCAAAAGCATTAACTCAATATTTGCCAACTTAATTTCATCTTTAACTATGAAGAAACTTTCATTTTTAGATCTTTCGACTATCTGGTCCATCTTAAAAAAACTGGATACTTTTGCAAAGCTTTTGGACTTAGACACTGTGTTAGCTTTGTCGGTTTCACAGAATAATTTCACATCATTAAAGCTTATATTATTCAAATATTTCACCTCCAAAAATGTGTGGTAGCTGTCAATTAGTTCAGCCAATCTTTCTTTCAAAAGAGACAATTTATCGACAATGAATGGATTTCTTAATATGAGGAGAGATTCATTTATAAACTTAATATAATTTAAGCAATTCATGATCGGTTTACCGAAGCATATTGAGCCTTCAGGTGACGAGGATTCAAGAGAATTTTCTGGATTAGAAATCTGGGATAAATATTTCTCGAATAGCACCACCCCATCTTCTTCAAGCCATATTATAAAGTCATTAACGAAATTTTTAAATAATTGAATCGAGTTTCCACTATTATTAGCCAACTCGATTGAAACATTATTTAATGAAGATAGCAATTTCTTGTTCTTGGTGAATAAACCTCTAACTATGGATGTAATGGAAGTGTTGGCTGATTTCGAAGGCTTAATATTTCCCAATATCTCAATCAAGTTGCTATTCTCAGCATTTTCAGATTCAAGAAGTTTTGTTATTAAGATTTCTGAAAGCATTGAGTTCGTTGTGTCTTCTGTTTAACCTGTAGATGGAAATTGACTAGATGCGTACTATACAAGGGATAAAGGGCTAGCTGTAGTAAATCTCCTTAGTTCTCGACTAATGTTTATCTATACCTTTATCAAGTAGATTAACAACAAGTGTAACGTTTGAATATACTTTTGGGTTATATAAAGATGAAGATAAATTATTCCTTTCAGTGGTTTAACGTACTAAAGTATTAATTTGCAATGGTAACCAGGATTTTCCTGAAAAATTAAATTATACCGTTTTAAGAAATGTAAACGCGTTTTTGCATTAAATATCGTGTTACGCTTATAGATATCCCAATATGTTAAATAGAGAGACTAAAAGAGAATATAGTCGTGTTTGACGTATATTTAGTACTCTCTAGTTACTATCCAATCTAGGATGTTCGGAAGCCCTTCGCCAGATTTTCCGCTTACCATCTGGATAGTCCATTTGTCTTTTTGAGGGATCTGCAGCGGCAAATCTAGCGTATTGGCCACTTGTTCACAGATATCTTCATGTAATTCTGGGTCTAATAAATCTATCTTATTGATCAAAATCACTAAGTAAATACCTATGAGTCTGTCTTGTAGTATAACTTTTTCTCTGAGTTCCTGATAAGATTCGTTTAGCCGCTCTAAACTCAAGCAATCGATCACCCATATAACAATGTCTGTCTGATCGAAGTAGTTTCCCCAAAAGGTTCGAAGGCTAGTCTGTCCACCGATATCCCAAACATTCAAGTTAAAATCGTTGTAGTTGATAGTATTAATTTGAAATCCTAGTGTTGGAGAAATTGTTGATATATCTTGATTTAATAGTTTTTTCGTAATTGTAGTTTTACCAGAATTATCCAATCCTAGCATTAGTATTCTGATCTCTTTATCTTTGATCTTCTGTTTCTTTATTATACTGAGTAATCCCATGATTGATATGTGTTCAAATAAAACTCCGGATCAATGGTGATATCATAAATTTGAAGTCGCATAAGATGTTTACTAATTTTTAACATCAAACTAAATCCAAAAAGAAGCTTCCACGATCACAGTGAATGGCGATTGAAATTCGTTACGATTCTTATCATAAGTATCAGTTAGTTATAAAAGGTAGTTAACATTCTAGTAACATGCAATAAGCTGATATTATAATGCCAGTTAATCAGAAGAAAACTTCTATTATAGCCAAGCGGCAAAGATCAATATTTGAGTTCACACAGACAGGTAACGATATAGATGTTCAAAATAGTTTTAACCCTTGTGAAGTTATAGATCTCACTGATGATGCTGAATCGTTTGGTGTGAAGTTAGAGCAAGAGGAGATAAATACTGGAGGCGAAATTGAAGCGATGGGAGAAAGAGAATTAGATGTTGATGCAGTAAATTGTCCGATGTGCAACCGTAGCTTGGTTGATTTTTCTATGGATAATCGAATTCTTCATATAGAAGAATGCTTATCCTTGGTCACTTTAAAGGAAGATGTACCAACCATTACAAGCGAATCAAGTGATTTAAAGAAAGAAGAAATCAACGGAACCAACAAGAGCGACGTAGATACGGGTAGGAACAAGAGAAAAAATAGACATGTGCTACCATCAGATAAGGAAAAAGAGAAATATTTGAATAAAAAAGCCAAAATCGAACATTCAAAACCTAAAGTGATAAAACCACCAGCATCGATATCAGCGTCGAGGTCCAAAGCACAGATTCCCGATGTAAAGGTGTTAACTTTTCCGGCATCAGTCAATTCTAATTATCAAATAGCAGTGGATGCATTCAATTATTCTCCCCATGAATTAATCAACAAATATTTTTTAACACACTTCCATTCCGATCACTATGGCGGAATCACTAAAAAATGGTGTTATGAGAGAGTTTTTAAAGATGGCGATGACTTTGAAGATGAAAGTAAATACAAAAAGATTATTTTTTGTTCCACAATCACTGCTAAATTGTTGTCTTTACGGTTCAGAATTGATCCAAAATTTATTATGCCGTTAGAAACGAATAGAAGATATTTAATACAAAGCTTTGATACTGATGTTGAAACTGAAGATGGTTTCATTCAAACAGATGATCTAATGCTTCCAGGATTATTTGTTACTCCTATTACTGCAAATCATTGCCCTGGTTCTGTGATATTCTTGTTTGAATCGTTGTCGAATAATGGTCAGAGGCTAAGGGTTTTACATTGTGGAGACTTCAGAGTTAATAGAGAAATTTTGGATCACCCTAGATTATTGACGTTTAATATAGCCAATCAAGGCGATCTTTGTCTAGATAAAGTTTATTTGGATACTACATATATGTCTCCATCATATAATTTTCCCAAACAAGAATTAGTATGCAATACTGTTTCTGATATGTTCTATGACTTGATTTATTCGCAAGGGGAAACTGAAACTACAGATTCATTATTCACGACTTGGTTTGGAGTATTGAAACAATCAAGGATTACCGATTTTATTACCAAACGAGATAATCAATACAAAAAGAAAAAGTTTTTAGTTTTAATAGGAACCTATGTTATTGGAAAGGAAAGGTTAGCTATATCAATTCTGCAAAGGTTAAACAATTGTCCTATTTATGTTCTGACCATTAACAGTCGAAATGATAAAGTAGACTTAGTAAAGTCTTTTGATGATAACTATTTGAATCAAGTCTTAACAACTGATGATTTGGGTGGATCGGATTCTGAATGTATGGTTCATTTGGTTCCCATGAAAATTGTTAGTTCTCTTGAGGAACTATCGAATTATTTTAATCACAACAGGTATTTTGAAAGATTTGAAAGATGTGTTGGACTTCGGCCAACTGGTTGGTCATTTCTGAATAAATACGCGTCAACCTATAAGGATGAGCAGGATTCCAATATGCAACATAGCTCTGATTTAAATAGGCTTTCGAGTTCTTGTCAGGACCTAGTGAAGATAATGAAAACTGAGCCAACGTTTTCATTCATTGAGAATATATTACCACAATCTCCTTTGCTGTCGTTAATTTCAAAATCGAAGAAAGTGAATCATGATGAATCTTTATACAGAATTTACACGCTACCTTATAGTGAACATTCTTCTTTTCGTGAATTATCATTCTTTGCAATCTTTTTGAAGATTAAAGTAATTATTCCAACAGTAAATATCAGTGATGAATCAAGTATAATAAAAATGGATAGTATAATTAAGAGTTGGGAGTTGATAAGAGAATACAAAATGAATCCAGGTAGCACTCAGGAATTAGAATCTAATGTTGCTCGAGGAATTCAAGACTTATGCATAGAAGATTTTTGATAATGAAAATGAGTCTATAAGAATTTATAAAAGCCTTTACCTAATATACATATATAACTAGATGCTATATTCATGGCGACGCGACACCGGGGTGTTATCTAATCCTGGTTACTTTTCTTTCCCTTCAATTTAGAATAATAAAGATCTAAAAATTTTTCACACTCTTCTTGAGATCCACAATTAGACCAAAAGGCTGCCAAATCACCGTCGTAGTAATGAATATGGTCACCTGCTTTGCCATTCTTATCAACGGGTAAATCAATTGGACTATGCTGTGCAGCAATTGTTCTTGCAGGCACGATGCTTGATTTACTTAAAATGAATGGGTGCCATTGTAACAAATGTGTCAAAGCAGAATCAGGTCCAAATGGGAAGTTCTCATACTTCGAGAATAATTCAAATGCCCATGCTTCAATAATAGCCCTTCCAACATAATCATTTTTAACTAAAAATGAATGAGATTCCACTTTATTTTCTGATTGTGTTATAATTAATTTAGTCAAGTCCGCATTAGAGTTACGATAAGTTTTAATTCTTCCGTCGGGTGGGATAATTGGCTGCTCTTTTAAAATTACTGGATTTAATGCTTCCGGGGACAATAAGTAGTCCTGCAAGTTAATAGACATATCCATGATTAATGAGTCTTGATCAATATACCAAAACCACTTTGCTTCAGGAAATGCAAACATTGCAGCTCTCAAACAATATAACCTCATCCATTTAGCCTTTTCCTTGGATTTCAAAATATCCATAGAATTTAAAACAGGAAGAAACTCTTGATACCAGCGAACATACACACCATAGTTTTGCTCATGGGCGTAATCAACTTTATTCTGTACGATTTTGGTTAAAGCATCTACCGAATATTTTTCAAAATCCACTGCAGTGACAATCACAATATCAGGATAATTCTTGGTATTTTTTGGTTTATAAACCACTTTATCTTGGTTCTTAAACCGATTCTTAGCTCTGGATAAACTCAGGACGGCATTTTCGTTCTCTTCCTTCACATTCTGGGTTTCAGGATTTGGATCATCAAAGGCATTTAATGATCTAACAATAATTTTTTCGATCTCAGGAGCATTTGCATCTCTTACTCTAGACTCATGAACTAACTTACTGACACCAAGCTGTTTCAATAATGGTGCATCCTCAATGGGTGGGTATATATATTTGGAAGTCGTTTCGATAGTATTCTTACTGGTTAATGGATGACCCGGAGGATATTCTAACAGCGAATTTCCACGGAATATATTGCTAACTAGACTGAATGGATTCAAGAAAAACCAAATAAACAATAAAATTGCAACGTATGTGGTTAAGTTCAGCTTTTTAAGATTCAGTATTTTATTAAAAGTAGCCGGGAATGGTAGGGAGCCTTTCAGCTTCTGATATTTGGGTTTAAATGAATTAGAGCCTGCATTGAACATCTTCCACAGCTTCACTTACTATTCTGCTTTGTATATATTTGTTTACTACTAATAGTTTTAATTAGTTCTTTTAATTGAGATCGATTCAAATTTTGTGTAATTTTTCGTTCAATCGATCATATCGTTGTATTATAGCCTATGTACTAATATAGATATACAAGCCTGTTACTTTCTAGTCTCTTTATTTATTCTATCCTCAATGACCTGTAATGCCACTTGTCTTCTTCTTTCAGCCACCGAATTGGCCACACTTTTTTGGGTTTGGTTCGCTTGCTCCAGTCTTTTCTGGGCTCTTATATTACCTTGTTCAATCGAATCATCATTAAATGGGGTAATGATTCCTAACATACAACCCAAATCATAGCAACCGTCAAATAGAACAGTCAAATATGGCTTTAAAATCCTAGGGAAAAACTCAACCAATTGGAAAGTATCGGATGCATCGCCTGTAATCAATGAGCCTGAACTGTCTGAACCGCCATTCGCCATTGTAATGGGCAATAATGGGTCAGTTAAAAACGATTGATAAAACCGTAAGTAATTATAGGATATGATGAAGCTCCCAATAGATGGGATTGCTGGGTATAAGGATCTGGTTATTAACAAAGACCATACAGAAACAACATTAAGTAATATGAACGGCAAATGTTTTACTCTGAAATTGATTAGTCCTTGAAACAATACTATATTATGCTCTGGAATAAGCTGCTTCAAAACCACCAAAAATCCAAAATAGTATGAAATACCCCCACCTAATGGTTTATCCATTCCCTCAACATCACCTCTCATCAAATTACAAATAATTGTAATTAGAACAGTTATCAAATTAGTAAATGACCCTAAGACCAAGACAAACTTAATGACCTCCTTATATCCCCAGAACTTTTCCACGTATTTGGTTGATACGGCCAATATAGCGCCTGATATTATAAATGAAACAACCGAAATTTCAGCAAAGATCGCAGTAACTATGACCCATGGGTAGAATATCGTGTAACGTGGTATCAATTGCAAATATGATACTTGGATGTTGTGGAAAACGACTTCATCTTGTTCGTTATTTCCATTACCAATAGCTGAACGGTAGAAAGCAAGTTTTATGAAAAATATAAGCGAAGTTATAGAGATCAATATCCCTAGCAAGATCTTTGTTGATTTGGGTAATGCATACGCCCTCCTTAACAATGCCATGATTTATTTGTTTATATAGATTGACAACTAGATATCTATGTACGTCTAATTTTCTAGTATAGCACAGGTGGCCGTGATTTCATTGTCGCGATTGTGTAATGAACTGTTTTCACCAAAAATTTACGGTGCAAAATCATAAAATAATCCTTAAATTTAATAAACAATTATAAAAACAAATAAAAGTATATAAATGTATAGATACACACAATGACATGAGCTAATAAATACAAAACTGTAACGATTAGATTTTTATTTGAAATAAAATCATTAAAGTCCCTTATTAATTCGTCAAAAAAGTAGAGTAAAGACTTCTTCGTTTATTGAAGATTTTAAGTGACCACTTAAGCTTTAGTTGAGAAGGCAGTCTTTTGGGTCTTTGGTGTGTAACTGTAATAAGTGTATGTAGTACTGGCATAGCTGCTGCCTCTTTTGCCTGTATCGTTGTTGTCCTTGTGTCTTGGTTGGAACAAACCTTTGAAAGGACCATCCTGCAACCCAGAAGGCTCAATATTATCTATTGCTCCAGAAGCAACAGCTGGCCCAACTATAACAATAACAAACAAAATCAATACAGCAAAATATAAAGTACAGTACTTTCTAACCATTCTCTTTCTCAATCTAGCTTGCTTTAATGAATAAATTGGAGGTCTGATCAACCTTGAAGGTTTTAACCAGAACAACATAGTAGAATGCCATCTATCAATTAATGGAATACATAAAATTGGCAATTGACAGAATAAGATGATATGAGCCAAGATAAAGTCACCTGCAAATTCAGACATTTCAATGGTCTTTGCACAGAATTCACGAGCTGGCTGAGTCCAGGCCATGTAACCTAAACCAGAACCATACCACTTACCAGTCCAGAAGGCAGTGTTAGCTTTGTCATTCTTAAATTCTCTTGTCAAGAAACATAAGGTTAAGAATTTAAATAATAATCTTTGAATGTAAATCATAGTAATAACACCTAACAACATTTTTGCGAAAACGAAACCTTCTAAAACCCACATGACGACAAAGAAAATTAAGTTGACAATAACTGCGACACCGTGTGCGACACCAGCAATAACAGCACCAGTTTTCTTACAACACATACCCAATAATGGACCTGCACAACAAGCCATACCAAGACAAACAGCCAAACATCCAAGATCAATGACAACAGGGGCTAAAGCACAGATAACAAGTCTTAATACAGAATTGACTTCCTGTGGATCTTCATAAACACCTGTTTGGGCATTAATGAAAGTGTAAGCAACAAACAAACCAGCCGTATAAATCAAGCATGGCAAGAAATCAGCGAAGAAAACATTCGATCTATGAGCTCTTGTAGCATCACCAGCGCTCTTCTCGGAATCATCACCAATTAACTTACGCTTGAAACCAGTAATACGTGATCTTGAAAGACGAACATAACCAATCCATGAGTTTCTGTGCCATTTGGTGTTACCACGAGATAACCATCTAATAAAATCACGGTAATCAATGAAGAAATCTTCCCACGCAAATTGATGGGGGTTGAAAATAAATGGTGAGAACATTAACGAAGACAATGATGCCCAGAACCATAATAATGGTGCTTGCCAGTGAGAAACGGAACCAAATACAATAATCAACATTGATCTTGCACCTAGGTAAATAGATGAATCAGCAAAACGTGAATATAATATTGAAAATGGAATACGCGAAGTAGCAAAACCTCTACCGGTGGAGATGTATCTAGCACCACCAACTGTTAAGTCAGTGAATAACGATGAAGAATAAATTTGAGCAACGAAAACTTCGAACATTGGGGACAAAGAAAGGATATGACGAACAAATCTTTGCGTCGCTTTCCATACACCTCTTTCAATTAACTCTTGGACAATTAAGGGAATGAAAGAAATGAAGAAAACAATAAAAATAGACAAAGTATAACGTCTAATCCAATCAACAGCAGGGTCAAAATTGTAACAACCATATGGAAGCAAAAGGTCTGTAACTGGCTTGTTCTTATCATAGATACAGAAGGTGGACTCATGGGCTAAAGAATTCAAGTTAGCTAAAACCAACATGAAAACTTGTAATGACAATTGAATAAACATATTATTAATGTGGAAACCTGGATGACCATAGTAGAACGATAAGAAACGATCTAATGGCAACTGAGTGGACAAGTAGTAGTATTCACGAGACAACATTTGTTCACCCATACCAGCACCAATCTTAGTTGTGAAATTCAAAATAGAACCAAAACCCATATCTCTACCTTTACCACATTGATAGTATTCACAATGTTTGATCCGACCACCTCTCATGATAGCAGTCATACCAGCATAAATATCTTCATTTAAATGTAATCCCTTTTGTGCCTTGGCAACACCACCTCTAGTGAACATGAAGGTAGCATTCAAGAAATCAGGATGACCATAATGTAACTTACCACCAATTTGAGCTAAAGTTCTTGCGAATAACGTACCAAATGTTTGTTCTTTACCAGCAGCCACATCACCTAAAACACCTGAATTTTCAGAGAAAATATATTCACGAGCACCTAAAATAGCGACAGGCGTCGTTGGCGAACCATTTTCATCATTCTTCAAGTTTGGCGCGTATGGGTTAACATGTTCAACATTCAATTCTTCGAATTCAGACAACACAGATCTAATCTTCAAACACTCTTCCAAGTAGTTGTCTTGATTAGCATCAATCAATTGAATATATTCACCACGGTGGAAAATAAGAGCGTGATTTTGATTATCAGCTTTACCATCACCTAAAATTGGATTACCAGATAATTGAACTCTAAACTTAGGACGACGTCTACCATTTTCTAACATCTCACAATGACCATCAATCAAAGCAGAGTATACTCTTGGTTCTTCGTCTTCATTCAAGGCTGGTTCTTCGTCCAAGTAGGCAATTTGTAAATCTGGATAAGCTCTCAATAAGAATTCCGCATTTTCCATTTCATCATCTTTGAACTTAGCTAATCTTTGCATAGAAACAATGAATCTGAACTTTCTTCTAGCCATCTTTTCTAATGCTAATTCCAAGCCTTCTGGATCGCCTCCAAAATACTGAACCAATTCTGGATTTTCAACACGGTACAATAATTTAATAGCTCTAGCGTAATTCATAAATCCTGACACAGTACGGTATAAAGTTTGAGATCTCAAAGATGCCCAGATACGGGTTCTTAAGGTATATTCAGGTGCAGCAGATTTGAAACCAATACAATAGAATGGTAAGTCGTCAATTTTAGACTTCAATCCATCTTCAGATAACTTCTCTGGATCATCGCCGTTCTCATAGGCTGCAGTCTCTTCGGCTAAAATTTTTGTATCCTTAACAAAGCATTCCCATTCGACTGGGTGTAATTGTTTTAAATATTCTAACAAGGTAACTCTTGAAAATTGGTCGTCTTCTCTGATAATTTCTCTCAAGGACAATAAAATTTTTTCAGAATAATGAGGAGTAAATACGGTGAAAGTTGGCATATTATCAACAGGTAATGGTTCCAAGATTGGAGTAGCCAATGACTGAGCAAAGAAAGAAATACGTCTTTCCGCCTCGGAATTTCTAGGGAAAAATTCAGTATCAAAGTTATTATCATCCTGGGATACGAAAAAGGTTGGAGCTCTCAAAGTACGCTTACCTTCTACTTCAGAAGGAACCTGATGATATAATAACTTTTGGACGTGATCAATAGCTAATAAATGTTCCCTGTACATGGAAATGACAATAGCATTCCAGATTTGAGAAATTAAAACCTTTGGTTTATACTTGATTTCCATTTCAGTAGTAGCCAAAATCTTTGAGTAAATTCTCTTCGGCAATCTTGTGAAAATGTTTCTCCATGGGGTCAATATAGAGATACCCAAGTAGAATGAACGACCAACCGAAAAGATACAGTTAACAATAATCCACCACATGTAGGTATCTAAGAAGAATAATAACAAATCAACCGCATAAATCAAACCTAAGACAATTTTAGCCTGATGTTTACATAATTCGTTTTTAAACCAAACTTCACCAGTACATCTCATAGTAGTTGTTGATAAAATTCTAATTGGATCTCTGATGGACAACGTTAAGAAGAAATAAGATTCTGCAAACTTTGCAGCGAAAACAGCAACCCATACCAAATAAGACATCCACATGTCTAACCCTCTTAACTTATTGAAGTTTGCCGTGAAAGTTTGAGACGCCAAATATTTTCTTGATCTCTTATTCATGTACGACGTAAATAAACCACCCAAAGGCATAATAGCAAAGAAAATTAACGTGGCAATAGCGATAAAGAAACCAACGATAGACACAGCATGTGCCGCCTTTGAAACGGTTTGTAAGCCCGCATAATAGAAAGTAAACACAACTGGAACCAAATTAACAATGAAAATAATAATTAAGAAAAGTAAACGACGGGTTAAATGTTGAGCACCTGCCCATTCTCTTGGGACAAATAACCATTCGCAAACAGTAGCCATAATTTGAATAAACGAAGCAAGAACACCTCCGATAGCAGCAGATGCCCATCTAGAGGATGCAGTAGGCTGGTTGTTTAATGGCTGAGCATAATTCTTCGTATATAAAGTTGGGGAATTGTAGGCTGTGTACATCCAGTAAACAGTACCATGAATAACCCAGATTCTATTGTAATTGGTTAACAAATGTAACCATGTTCTAATTTCCTTATATGTCTTGAAGAAAACATTTGACCATTCAATTTCACCCAATTTTAAATAACGTTCTTCTTGAGGAATATCAACTAATCTAGAACCGTCTTCGCAAATAATTCTAGAAATACCTTCTGGGTACCAAAATAATTGATTGACATCATCGTAACCAATAACTTTATTGTGATCCTTTTCACGTTTAACAAACCTACCTTCATAAATTTCATAGACTTGGGATCTGATGAATCTATACAAAGGCGTAATAACACGATTCAAATAATCACCTTCGGGAACTGGTTCTTGTCTTTGCTGACATTGAGGCGACATTAAATAATCAAAAGCAGTCTTATAAATGTAACAAATAGTTTCTGGAGTAAAACGAACTTGGTTAGCTTCACCCCATAACAACAAGTATAAGGCAATATCCCTGACTCTTTCTTCAGGAGATAATCCGTTCATCTTAGCTCTCCATCTGATTTCTGCAGCATCTAAGGAATAATCACCTTCCAATTCATTCGCTAATGCATCCATGTCTTGACCATGCTCTTCGACAGCTTTTCTAGCCTTCTTGGACTTCTTAGAAGCTTTTCTAGCTTTCTTACCGACTTTACCCAACGTCATATTGCTGAAACCAATAGCATCGTCTAAATCCTGTTGAGAGGCAAAAAACCACTTTTTATAATTCGCATTATCACCACCAATATAGTCAGCATGTAAACTTAATAAAGCTTGCGCTGGTGACATTCTTGAAGACCTGGAATCTAACAAAGTCATGAAGTAATCGAACATGTTTCTCATAGAATCTCTTTGGAACCCGAATTTATTGGCTAAGTCAATGAAGATATCTTCAACGTGCTCGATCTTTATAGGAGCCTGAGGATCAGCAGACCAAGCTGGGTAAGGCAAACTAGAGGACATTTGGAATTGGGTTGGATCGTAGCTACCCATGCCACCACCGTAGATAGGAGTAGAGGCACCGGATGATCTTGGGCCACCGTAACTCATTTGTGATGGGGTGTATTGTGTACCATATTGATCGTACCCAGGAGTGCCAGGGGTTTGTCCACCATAACTGAAGTCAGAAAAGGCTTCAGGGTCTGCATTGTAGCCACCAACAGGTTGGCCAGGAAGCTGCTGACCTCCGGTGAATTGATCCTGATATCCGTCCATATCATACGGTTGCTGTTGATATTGAACATTAGGATCATAATAGTCTTGTTGAGGCTGATTCAAATCATCATACGGTTGTTGCTGGTAATAACCTTCGTCCCCAGCAGCCCCGTGTTGATTCGGATCATAGTAATTATGATTATTATCGTTATACGACATCTAAATTACTGTTAGTAATATAATCAATTATGAAATCCCACCAAATATGTGGTTTTATATAAATAGATAGATGGATAGATAGTTTCTCTGCGAAATGTATAATTCAAACAGGAGACAATTCATCAAATCGGGACCGGAAAACTTTTTTTTCTTTTTAATTACCGTTTTAAAAAATTCGAGGTTTAAACCGAGACTCCCTAATTAGGCTGATCTAATAGTGCGACTTTCATTTTTAAGGCGTAGAATGATCTGCTTCGATAAGACCACTATATCCTATCTGAATCAAGTCTACACATGTCCCTAGTCTCTATATGGCTTTAATATCCCTCGAGTTCCATTATGCACCCTTTCTTCCATCTTCGTAACAAAAAGAAGTTCCCCTGATTCACTATGGCTGTGTAATCCCTTCCATGGCGGCTAATATTGTCGCCATCATCGCTGTCAAAACTTGGTCTATAGTATTCACAGTGTCCTGCTCATCTAAAAACCCCGGATCAACCTTCTATCAACCTTTCCTTAAAAAAAAATACACGTAGCCGGTACCAAATCATCCCGAATCAAATCATGTTCCATTCATATCCAATTCCCCTAGAAAAAGTTAACATACAGTGAATTATGTATTCCAATACAACACTCGATAAATCGATAGTAACGATAGTTTAAAAATTAACAAGGAAGTTTAAAAAAACGAAAGTCTGAAATAGAATAAGTACATTGAAATTAAAAAAAAACGGGATATAACCCTCTGAAGTATTCTACTACTGGATCACGGGACCGCATATGTTTTTTCGCTGCCCGTTTTTCCTATATTTCTCGTACAGGGACACCCAAACTGGTGAATTCGCGTCGCCCAACTGGCGGACAATACGTGTATATAGCGCCCAAATTAAGTGCGATAGGAACAGGGCAATCTGTATGGTGGAACGAAGAGGCGCAAGCATTGTATCTATAAATATCCTTGCCACAAAGGCGATTGGTAATGCAAACGCCGGTGAGTGGTTAACCAGAGGGTAGTGGCTAATTCGCGACTGGCATTTGTGCACGTGAGCACTTTTAATTAATCTGCTAACAAGAGTAAGGGAGAATCCAGATAGTCAGAAAGGAACTCTAGAACTTGGGCTGAGAGATACTTTTTGAATCATGGCGTGATAATAAGGTTTCGGTAATGTCTATGTGGAGACTCAAACGTAGGAATATTCAGCGGTGATTCGAACGCTCGTGTGCTCTTAGGTCTGTACAATTATAATCGGGCACTGGCGCTGGACATGAACACTTAAACTCCTACGATATGCGGTCGCTACGGAGAATAGTATGCTCATGTACGGAAAAGACCGCAAGTAGCAATAAAAAGAGCAATAGAAGGATTAGGTACCTTACACGGGCTGCGTAACGTAATGTGCATAGCAATAACTTCTGCCGGGTAATGTTGGACTCAGGCGTGGTCGTGTCTTGAAAGTTGACACGGGGCAACGAGACGAAAAAAGATCCCTGGTTATTATTGGTGTATGTATATAATTTGGGCGCATGGGTGCGATTTGCGGCGAGTAGAGCTGTAAATGGATGAGACTTCGCACTTCCGGCTTGGTCTTTGGGAATTAGGCCCCAAACTAAAACCAACAATATCATGGTAGCTAAAGAACTTTCGCCATTTCAAGCACATGTGACCTGGCAACAGACAGGCGATGATGTCCAACAAGTAAAGTGCGATATATAGACAACGTAAAACGTAATGAAAAAATAATTGATGCGTCAAAGTTGCAGGAGACATAAAATCTAGATTCTACGCTTCATTTCAATGCGAAACGCGATTCTTGAACAATCACGAAGCGCGGTTGCAGGACAAGGTATACGTCTGCGAAGAGAAGAAGCCTGGGAGTGATGTTTTCAATTAGTACCCCTAAATGAGTAATCTGTTTGGAAGATGGGAGATACAGCGAGCTAAGGCAGGTGCAAAAATATTTATTTCTATACAGTTGACTATCTAGGCACTACTTGGCACAAATGGCACAAATGGCTTATATCAGGGGACACCAACCACGAGAGTAATTGGCACCGATAGTTGTTGTGGTGATATTGATGAAGTCGACCTAATCAGACCATCCTAACAGATGTAATTCTTTTCTAATGTCGTCCTCCTTTTTAATTTTGGACACCTGGGTGTCTTCCAAAATTTCGCCATTGGCCTGCTTCATTTTCAATGTTTCTATGGCCCTCAATTTTTTCAACAACGATCTGATTTTCTTCTCTTCCAACGAGCTTACACCGCCAATGACGCCACTTTCTGAAGTTTCATTGTCCTTTTGGACACTTTCGACGCTGTTCGATGGCGATCCGGTCTGTTGTCCTTCGTCTTGTTGTTGTTTTTTAGCCTCCCTCTTCTTCCTGTTCTTGGCGGCACTTTTGCTTTCTTTAGGAGTGTTATCTACCGGAGCAGCACCTGGGACCACTCTGGTTCTGGCACCGTTGCCGTTCGATCCAGAAAGCGAGCTGCTTGATTGTAATTCCTTTTGATATAATGACGTTCTGGCACTGCTGCCAGAATTTCTGGCGTGGGGTGGACGATATGCTCCACTAGGCTTCTGAGCAGCACTCAAGTCATTAGCTTGCTTCTTTGCTAAATATTCTTTTGTAGATTCATGTGCGACAGGTGCATCTTCCAAGTTTCTTAATGGGGGAAACTTATCCAAGCTTTGGGGCTTCCAAGTGATCGAATATAATTCTTGGTATTCCTTCAAATAAACCAATTTACCACTAGCATGCCAAATCTTACACCCATTATCGACTCTCAATCTTGGTGATGTGGTGGCTGTCAATATGTATCTTCCACATGGCGACCACTCACATACCGAAGTATTTGCAGCTTCGAAAGTTACTACCTTTGAAAACTTATTTTGACGGTCATATACATCAACTGTACCTTGCAAGTTACCAAAACCGGCTACTAATACATATCTGGCATGTGGAGAATACAATATAGTATTTCTTGGTGCAGTTGGTAATGAGAAGATAGCATTACCTCTGGCATCAAAAAATGTTGTATCGGCTGGCATGTAGCCATACACAACGGCAAACTCTCTTGCAGAAGGAGACCAGGTGATATCATGAATAGGACCAGTTCTTTTCAAGTCAATTCTTGAGTCATATGATCCTGCAATTCCTAACAAATAAAGGTTGGTTTCCCCATAGTAAGACTTGTTGGTGGTATCGTGATCTGTAGATGCTAATGCTAATAATGCAGTACCAATCGAATTCCACTTTAATTGACATCTTTCAGCTTTAAAGAAATTCTTCAGGCAAATTGGCTGATTGAAATTTGGTACATTGTAAATCACGACACTTGCTGGTTTACCATTCTTCTCTGGGATAAAAATTGCAATGGATGGATTTAAACCTGGACTCATTTGAAAGCTTTGGAAAGTAGCCTTCGGATCACTAAGCTTATACTTATAGGTGGGTTGATTAATATTAATTTCTTCATTACTAGAATTCGTGACATCAAAAAAATGGAGCTCCTTGTTATTGACATTTTTAGCAAAGAGCTTTTCGTCTTGCGTGAATTGTGGTTTCCATCCAGCTTGATGTTTATTCGACCATTCACTAATAATGCTATTAGAATTAATATTGAAAATTTTCACATTTTTATTCCATACTCCACTTTCCTTATCCTGTAAAATCGGTTTACACCACAAGCACAAGTAAGTACCATTTGGTGAAAAATATATATCGAAGACTTCTGGCAAATCGATTCTGGTTTGCAATGGTGCCTCTTTAGTGGTCCTAACCACTACCACTTCATTCGGTTGAGTATAAGCAAAATATTCGCCATTACTTGAATATAAAGCAGCACGGCATTCAGCAGTAGGTTTAGGAAATGTTGTGATTTCTTCGTAATCCTGTATTAAATCAATAGATTTAGGTTGACGACCTGGTTATAGTTAGTAAATGAGCTCGAACGGGCAAACTATTAAGATATTAATGTGAATGTGTCGATTCTTCTGAAAGTAAGTTCCATGGTGAAGAAATGGACTTCCACGTATAATGTATTTTCAAAGGCAAATTAAAAAGAAAAACATACAGAAAAACTGAGTAGTTGCTGACATATCGGTAGCTTCCTCTTAATGTTTTTGACAAGAAATATGAATTGGTATTCAAATGTAGCGTTATCCAAGTCCTAAATGTCAAATAATTTTAGCATTAATCGTCCATAAAAAATCGATTTGCTGATACTCGACAAAATATTTAAGAAGAGATCACGTGCATCATTACTACTATACCATCGGTGTCTACATTATCATACACGTAGACAAAGACGTGGCAATGCCTGCTTACATATATTTCGCTATGTATATATACGTTTTTGAATTTCATTTGACTTCACCAAAGTTATAATGTCCCGTTTCATTTGCATGTTTTGAAGCTCCCATTTCCCCTACCAATATCTTATAACAATCTAAGCACCTTATTCTGAAAGTAGTTGTATTCGTAGAATAATTTTGAGTTTGTAAATAGTGGCACAATTTAAGGGAATATTCAAGAACCAACTCTTCTATCTTCGAATTTATAGGCCAGACGCACGTATCGGTTTGCTTATCCTGACTTGAAGTTGACAAATTAACATTCAAAGATAAAATGTCGTAGTGAATACCCAGATATATCAATATTATAAAATTGTCTGGCTTATTTGCTTCATTCTCGAATCTTATGAATTTTCCCAGTTCAATATCAAGACAATTGATTCTGACTTTGAACCATTCAGCCAATATGCCTAACTCGATAGCACCGCCCCACGAATCTTTCTTTAGTATCCATTGACAGTATTTATCTACTGTTCTACCGAGTACAACTTCGTTATAAGTATCCTGATTATCCTGAATCGTACTACTGATAATAGATCTTAGATTACTAGGTGGTGAAATGCCATCGCGATCGAACGAATCATATCCAAAGAGGCCATACGAGATTGAGTTGAACATACATGAATTATCGTCAGGTATATTCCGAAGAATTAGGTGCTTGTCTAATGACTCAATATAAATGGATGGAATATTAGGATCTGACTTTGTTTTAGTATGTGAACCACTAGACACCTGTGTCGGGTTGGATTCTTGCATATCAGTTGAAGAAGATTCATTTTCATCTTCCAATATTAATTGATCTCCATTTTTAATGCCTAGTTCACTGAGTGGCGCCTCCAATCTCGACATATCTATGGCTTTGGGAGGAAACCCATTCTTAAGAGTAACAACCGCATCATCGGATATCGAACCCTTAAGTGCTGTTTTGATTTCATGAACTAAAGTATTCAACGATACTTGGTTACTTGTACAACTTATTACTGAAGCCCCGGCTCGAGACTTGATTTTTACCTTCATAATAGACAATGTTTGTGGTCGTTGTGCAATCAGTGCCCGAAATGTCTTATCAATCCGATATAAAGAATAAGGTTACACAAAACTACATCTCCCCGTACCTGTTCAAGCTAACGAACTATCTAAAGACTACAATTGAACGAAACGAAGCAGAATCATAACTGATTGCCGTGTATTAGAGCCGACATCTCCTTGACGATGCAGGTGTTGTATGATGTGAAGTAGCTAACTCTTGCAGTAAATATAAACGTGTAAACACACTTTAAACGAAATGAAATCATAAGAATGTTTGCAAATGTGCAACAAAAATCTAGTATACAAAATAGTCAACAGCACCTCAGTTGTCGGTCATTTCGACCTCGCCTTCGGGCACTATTGGCTTGTCTTCTTGGCCAGCCTCCCCACTTGGGATCCCGGTTATAATCGCATCCAAGTTGTCTTTCTTCTGGTCCTTCAACTCGTCGAACTCCTGTTTATTTTGCTCCTTGAATTGCTCCAATGCCTTGTATTTCTCCACTGATTCCATGAATTTAAGCATATTGACTCCTGTGGCCGCTTCCGATTCCAAGTTGCTGTATGGCCTTTGCTTCAAATCTCTGGCTCTTCTCTTGTGCACCTTACCCTTGGTGTGGCGGTCTAATGCCTCCTGATTTTCATAGTATTTGGCACATTCAATACAATAATATTGTCCCAACCCGGCCTTATTCTCGTCAAGTGGCTGGTTTTTCAATCTCATAATCGACTCCTTCGATGATAAGTCATTATAAATAAGATCAAGATCTCTGGTTCTTCTCTTTGTCTTATATCTTTTCACACTGTATCTACCCATTTTGACTATATATATCACTATCCACGTCTTACCTCTTTGATTCACCGTACATAAATCTTATGAGATGAGCTTTGAATTTTTTATATCTCCTGCATACTACATTCATCCCCTTTTAGGTCGAGTCAAAACGTTTGGCCCGCTTATCCATTATCCGGTATATAGACACGGTGCTCAGAAAGCGGATTTCGTGAAAAAGCGGTCACATTCGCTCATGTGATGAGGTTTAAGCCCGGGTAGCGGGAATGAAAAGTTTTGTGACCCGCGGCGGGTTTGTGTAATAATGGCCATAATCTGCGTGAGACTTACTCTGGAGCTTACTAAAAGAGAATTTTTTCGGGACGTTTCTATATTCCTTATTACAAGATCACTACTATAGTAAATTAGGTATGTTTAAAGTGCAAAATAGGGATGACTACGTATCAATAAGCACATGAGGACCATGCAGAACATTATTCAAGAAGAGCAGGAAGAAATGGATGACAAGAAGTACTTGGCAGTAGAATATTACAGTGGAAAAAAATGATTACAAATCAAATAAAAAAAATTGAATGGGTATATAAGCAAGGAAAAAGACCTCATGGTAAAAATTGATACAGTTAATAGGATTATTTGTGAATCTTTGATTACTAACATTAATTATTAGACAAAATGGCTAGAAGACCAGCTAGATGTTACAGATACTGTAAGAACAAACCATACCCAAAGAGTAGATACAACAGAGCTGTCCCAGACGCTAAGATCAGAATCTACGATTTAGGTCGTAAGAAGGCTACTGTTGATGAATTCCCATTGTGTATTCACTTAGTTTCTAACGAATTAGAACAATTGTCATCTGAAGCTTTAGAAGCCGCTCGTATCTGTGCTAACAAATATGTCACCAAGATTTCCGGTAGAGATTCTTTCCACTTGAGAATCAGAGTCCATCCATTCCACGTCTTACGTATTAACAAGATGTTGTCGTGTGCCGGTGCTGATAGATTGCAACAAGGTATGAGAGGTGCTTGGGGTAAACCACACGGTTTAGCCGCTAGAGTTAACATTGGTCAAATTCTTATGTCTGCTAGAACTAAGGACTCTAACAAGGATGTCGTTATTGAAGGTTTGAGAAGAGCTAGATACAAGTTCCCAGGTCAACAAAAGATTATTATCTCTAAGAAATGGGGTTTCACTCCTCTTAACAGAGACGAATACCTTGCTAAGAAGAACAATGGTGAAGTTAAGGACGATGGTGCTTACGTCAAGTTCTTAACCAAGAAGGGTAAGTTAGAACAAAACTTGAGACAATTCCCTGACTACCAATACCAAGTTTAAATAAGCTTGTGAATTAATTGGTTTTCAAAACTCTGTTTTTAGTATATTTTAATAAAATATCTTTCTTTAAATTCGTTATTGTAGTGATTATATGTGGTTGCTATGTAAGTAGAGGTATATCTCTGAACTACATTGCTAAATTTATGGTCAAAAAAAAGTCCATCATTTTTCGCCCGAGATGTCAGTACCGTTTTCGAAAGATTATCCCTATTAATTGGATGAACCTTTTTGTTTTGCCTTACATTTAGGATTTACATGCTATAAGAGATAGTCTAGCTCTACAAACTATGTATTTTAGCCCATTGACCCGAAGCAAAGGCTGTGTGTATCCCACAACCCCATAATCGCGTAACATTGGAGAGTTCATCTTACTTTTGAAGCTATTCTTCCGATAATCCTGTAGTTTTTCTTGATGCAAGGCATCATTTTTGAAAGTAATTCTTGAAGATATCCAAAACAGCTAACGACGTCTTCCAGCTTGTGATAGGTGTCGTGTCAGGGAGACAAAGTGTCAGGCAGCTCCCATTCGCTAACTGTGCAAACGCTGAGGCTGAATGTATGCATTAACTCAAGCATTTGGGTAAAGAGATTACTAGATTTTTTCTTTGGTCATTGGAAGAGCGAATCCTTGCTTTTGATGAAGAGCAGGCTTCTTTTGAACAACAATCAGAATCTTTACAGCAAGGATCTAAGCTTTCTAGATTGTTAAATAATCAAAATCAAGAAACATCAATGGACCCATCTCCATTACATATCTCTAGTAGATCTCAATTACCCTCCCAAACTCATCTTCAACCAAACCCTACAAGGTCTGACAGTGATGGCTTACCGCCTTTGAATAATGATAAAGAAGACACTAACCGACATAAGACGGATTCTTTGCTCGCTACCACTTTTTCTGTAAGATCAGCTTCCCACGTCAGTGATGATCATGACAGTCAAATTCGGCAATACTTAAGCCCATCATCTCGCCAAAGTGAAGAGGAAATATTTAAGGATAAGAAACAGGCGTCTATTAGAAAACTTGGGAAAGGTTTCTTGCAGCAGACACGTAGGAACAACACTAGAAATAGACTTACAGATATAACAGCTTATGATTGCTATTCATTAGATTGGAAAGACGTTATTTGCATGGATGAATAGCGTACTACATGAATGTGTATTTCATCTTCAACTAGAGAAATGCAAGAATAGGCCCAAGAAACTTCTTCGATAGCCCTTTCTCGGGTAAATATAGTCATAGCCATTTCTCTAGTTTCAATGAGTCGGCCACAGTTATCCGTTTCTGACCTTGGGCGAATTGCTCATGATTTTTTCTGGAAATCGGCGACGAATTCATGCCCGAATACTAATTGGTCGTGGAATTAAAAAGCTTCAGAATATATTACTACTATTGCAATACACTCTATTGGTTCCAAAAGCAGGAAACTTGGGACAGCTTTCGGGTTCAGCTATGAGATTTGCAACTGAAATGGGTCTCTATGCTGAAGCTGATACTTAAAAAAGTATTGTTGGACATCACTCATAACGCATGATTTGCTGCAAAATCAGTGCGATGAATGCTAGTTGTAGAGTGTGAAGAGAGGATTTTTTATGAATGATTTTAGCAAAAATAGAAAGGAAGTTGTATTTTGGTATTAGGATTGTATGTTAACCTTGTACGTAAGTCTTGAATATTTTTTTTTTTTTTGACAATGATTTTGAAATTATCGTACATTCAGAATTCTCAAAAAAATTAATGTTAATGCTATATACCAAAAACAAACATAGCCATTAATCTCGACGGCAATCAGTCTGTTTAGAATTTGTAAAAATCATCTTCTGTGAAATTCACAACTCCTTCAGTTGAAGATAACATGAGCTTATCAAGGATTCTGTGTAAAATTACTGCATCTTTAAAAGTTGGTACTCCGGAAAATGCGAACCTTTGTGCTTCATGGTTTGGTTCAATCGCTTCGTACATTTGTGCCACATTCTGTGCAAAAGGATTGTAGTCTTTCATATCGGAAAATGTCATATTCCCATTCTGATCAAAATATTTTAGTGTTAGTTTATTCAATTCCACAAAACACGATTGTGATTCAATTAGGATGTACCCTTCGGTCCCAAAAATCTCCCACTTTAGTCCTGGCGATTCTTTACAAAGCGGTACACCGGGAATGGCATTCACAGATACAGTCACATCATTTTCAAATGTACCTGCAACAAGTACGTCATTTGGACTTTCATTCTTTTTTACTCTCCCTGTGGCAATCCCCTCTTTATTAACCTCAACATACTCAGGATTTCTATTTAAAATTTCAGCGAAAAGTTTCTTAGGATATGACCCAAGGGTGTACATTATAGCATCAAACAAGTGAGCGAAAGGTATACTGAAAAGAGTATGACCATTCTCAGGATTTAAATAAAAATCTTCACTACCCTCAAGAATTTGACCATTAAAAATAGCACCACAATACCCTATAGCCCTTGTTCTGAGAACTCTTCCTAACGCACCAGACTCAATAAGACGTTTAGCCATTAAAATCTGAGGAGCTTTTCTAGATTGAAGGCCCACAATAGTTGATTTAGCATTATTCTTCCTCGAGGACAAAATTGTTTCCGACTCATTTAACGACTTTGCTAAAGGCCATTCAGAATATATTAACATAGGTGAATCTATTAAGTTCATGATAATTTTAAAATGATAGCGTACATTAACACTTACAACTGCAATATCAATATCCTTGTGATTCTGAACCACTTCTTCTTCTGAACGATAAATTTTTAAATTAGGGTCTGAGTGTTCTAGAATCTTTGCAATCTTTTTGCCTTTCTCTTCATTTGAGTTCAATAATCCATGAAGTACAAATTTGTTCTTCAAATGCTGCAAAGCTGGATAATGGGATATTGCAGCCCACGAGGCATTACTTGCATACTGAACATTGTTGGGGTCTTTGTTCAATTCATTTGGATGATTTTCTGAACTCAAACCTATCAATAAAAGGCTTTTCATTTTTATTTTTCGTATTGAAGCTGTTTTCAATTGAGTTCAAAAGCTGCCCATATATATATATATATATAAAATATGCAGATTTGGTAATACCACAGCGGCATTTATCTTACTTTCCGTATCGGCTGACTAATATATTTTCAAAGTGGTACTAGAAATCACTTGAGGTGAAGTTCTCCTTCTTCAACTATATTTTGAGGCTTCTTGGAGTATTATAGATGCAGAGCGAACTTTGGTACTTGGCAGAATCATTTGGAAGATTTAATTATGAGCTACGGAAATTACATAGTGGTCTAGAATATTGTAGGGCGTAAATATTAAATACCGCTTTTCTATCTTCGACAATGCATTTGCAGTTAAAAACAATTGTTATTAAAACACGATTCAAAAATGAAGTTATTTGTTAATTGAGTTTCTTTGACCTAGTTTAACGGTCCTTGAAATTCTCACTCAAGTATTACAGATATAGATGATGAGATTAATTTGTTACCGATTCACAATGTCATCGACTGGCAGATAAATTAATATTAGGAATACAACTGGAAAATCCTCAGTATATCAGAACCGTTATTATTTTATTACTACTATTTTTGGAATTGATGATGGCTATCTTTTCAAATTCCTTAGGTTGTTAAAGCTGCCGCAAAGCAAAAATCTTATAATTTCGGTTCAGTCCTAGATATCGCTGCGTGGATTATCTATGCATGGAACTTTGATTTAGATGGTGAATTAGTGTGTAATTATTTTGGTATTTAGCTCTCAATCTTGTTTTGATATCCTTGGCAGAATTCCAGAATATTAGAGCCACTATGGATTCTATGTAATTTAGCTCATTCATCGGAACCTATAGAATGTTTGTCCCATCCCATAATCGCGGAACATAAAGTTTTGCGTAAATCGATAGAAATCATCCTCGGTCATTAGAACGGCGAATCTGTGCTATTGAAGGGCAACAGGTGTCATATGAACAACAATCAGGGACTGGAAAAAGTATATTAACGGGCTAGATTGATAGATAATTAACATTAACATGTCTCAAAGGTCCTATCGCCATTGCCAATATCCAGCAGATCCGTGACTCATCTACATGCAACGCTGTAAGTCTGATATTGAAATGAAGACATTATCCGAGATAAGATGAATGTCTCGCTTCTTTATGGTTATAACTAATTCTGTAAATATCTTATGGCTAGTAGTTCCAAAAGAATACTGCACAAAATTATTATGATTTTGTGTCATACCAAATTCGGTGAACTTCCGAAAATTGTAAAATATGACAAACTAACAAGCGCTTCATACGGAAGGGGTATTAACGGGGTATGAATGATGATGATTACAAATATGTAAATTCTTATAAATGGAATGAATTTTATTGAAATTCGGAATATCAAAATTCGATAAGGACCTATATATTATGCTGTTATGATTGTTGAAGGACAGGCTGCAAAAACAAAAAACCAAAATTTTCAAGCAGAAACTGACGAAGAAATATTGGGAAATGAAGTTGAAATATCGGGCCAGGAATATGAGAACTTTGAACCTCCGGACTGAGGAAAAGCGTGGTTTATAGCAATAGGAGCTATGTTTTCCCATTTTGCAACTTGGGGAACAAGCGCTAGTTACGGAGTTTTATATATCACACAATACCTTTCAAGGTGCTACTGATAAATATTTTACATTAGTTAGAAGCATCGTCGTTTTCTTAGGCTAATTTTTAGCCCCCTGGGCCTCTATCGCAGCGAATTTATTAGGTATAAGAACTGTGATAGGGATTAGTATAATTCTTCAGACTGTCGGGTTTTTATTGGCATCATTTTTGAGGAAGCTTTGGCAATTATATTTATTTCAGGGAATTTTGGTTGGACTCCTTTCCTCTAACTTTCATTCCCGCAAGCCTTACCATTACCACATGGTTTTTAAAAAGACGAGCTACTGCAATGGGAGTCACAGTAAGTGGTGGTAGATTCGGAGGACTTATTTTTTAGTGTCAACAAAATGCTTGGGGATTTGGATGATCAAAAATGGGCACTTCGAATGATTTGTTTCGTTACCTTCTTTGCTGGATTGATTGTATTCATTGTAATAGAATCATATAAGCCTTTAAGCAGAATGCGTTATGAATCGAGTAAAAAAGAGCAATTTAGAAACTCTTTAGTCTTGATTTTTGATAAAGTTGTCTTTAAATCGATTGGATCTATTTTAATTATGGTATTCAATTTGTCAACTCGGGTATATTCTTATGCTCTTTAAAGTGTCACCTTATGCGAGACTGGTGGGTCTTTCATCACAACAAGGAGCAGTTCTCACAGCTTTGTTTAATACAGGTTAGTGAATCGGTAGACCATTTCTAGGGTATTTAGCAGATAAATTTGGGCATTGTAATACTGCGGCAATTATCAATTTAATCAATGCCATTTTGCTATTGGCATTTTGGATTAATGCAGACAATTATGGATCCTTGATTACATTTGTACTTGTATTAGGAGCTATTATTGGAATTGGAAATGCCATGGAGTAACCGCTAGCAGAGGATATAATTGACGATCCCTATAAAATACCTGCAGCATGGTCGACTGTTAATAGCCTGGCATTATTTTTTTGCTTAGTAGCAGAAATAATCGTATGAGAGATGAATCAAGCAGTAGGCCTTACTTACGTACCCAAATATTTTCTGGGTCGTGTGTTTTAGCTTGTTTCCTTCTTTTATTAGTTATTAGAATTCTTGATACGGAAGAGCCTCAAAAGATAACGGAAACAAATTCATTATATTTTGAGAGCTTAAGAAGCGAAGCAAGTGTGTCACAAGAAAAGAAAATTTATGAATTTTACAGGAATGAAACTAAAAAAGAATTAGAGAGTAAGTTTGAGCATATTTTAAAGCCCACAATTATGAGTTATATCTGGCGTATGTTTTATTTTAGTAAGGTATAAAGTATTATTGTTTACATATTTATAGAAAAGATTTATAGAGTTGGACATTTGTGTCTTTGAGGCGGAGGGATGTCATAATATCTTTTAAACTATGTTGTATTCGTTATATGTATTGAATTTATTTTGATTTTAGAGAATTTTGATATCTTTCTCGTCGGCTCATTCGTTATAACTATGAAGTTGATCCCGCCCTAGAAACATATAATCTCCTCAATAAGATATGTATATGTCCATTCGATTATGTAGATACAATACTATGGGTCGTAAAGACCACCGTAATAGCTAATCGTGAATCGAACGATGAGTATTAGTCAACAAACTCAGTACATGATTGATGTGAATTGATAAATATTCGCTTACAAATTATATCAATTGAGTAGGTGGAAACCATGAAAATGGATCTTGGTTGTGTGCTGGAATGAAATTGCACCTTTATTGCAAATTAAGAATTCAAATGATTCGGTGGTCGGAGGTATCGGAGTGTAAAGGAGGATCTTACGTTTTTCGCCAGCCTAAGAGTTTAACTTCGATCTACTTCGGAAAGCGTCTCGCGCATCTATGTCTATATCGTATTCTATGTTATAGGAGAAATTGTAGCTCTTACATGTTGGGGTTTATCGTTTTTGTCGTATATAGACCCGAAAATATGGGAGATGAGTCCCGCAACCCCAAGATCGCGAAAGTTGGAGTTCTTCAACCATTCTACAATCTACATTATCCACTAATCATAAAGCTTTTCTTGAAGTATTCTTGACATTCAACATCATGGTTGAAGAGAACCAAAATAATCAGCGACGACTTCCGGCTTGTGAGAGATGTCGTACCAGGAAGACTAAGTGTGATTCGCAGCTCCCATCATGCTCCAATTGTGTAAAGGCTGGGACCGAATGTATGAACAAAGATAAGGTTTTGGGTAAAGCTGTTACTAGAGGTTATGTTTGGTCTTTAGAAGAGCATATTCGGGCTTTTGAAGGAGAGCAAAGTATTTTTGAAGAACAGAAAGATAATAGAGAACGCGTACATAAACGAACCAGATTGTCAAGTAATCAAAATCGTTCGAAGGATCAATCGATATTGCCAATATCCAGTAGATCTCCATCGCCGTCTCAAATTCAGCGGCATTCAAGTCTAACAAGTTCTGAAACTGATCTTTCACCACATTCTTTGAATGAAGATAATGAAGACTCTGTCCGAGATACGATGGATACATTGTTCGCAACAACTTTTAATGGGGGAGATGCCACACGGGTAAGTGATAACCTCGACAGTGAAATCCGACAATATTCAAGCTCATCTTTTAGACAAAGCGCAAGGGAAATAAATATTGAAAAGGAGAACATGGCTAACGCTAAACTTGGGCGAGATTTCTTGAAGCAGGGTCGTCGGAACAACTCAAGAAATAGGATTACAGATATTACTGCTTATGATTATAATATACTCACTCGATTGGCAAAACGATATTTTACGTGGATGAATAGCGCCCATCCAGTACTACATGAATGTATGTTTCATTTTCAACTAGAGAGATGCCGGAAGAAACCCAAGGAAGCTTCTTTAGTAGACCATTTTCAGGTACATATGGTCATAGCTATTTCGCTTGCTTCAATTCGGCGGCCCCATCTGTCCATTTCAGAGATTGGACGAATTGCCCATGATTTCTGGAAATCAGCGACAGAACTTCGTGTCCGAGTACTATTGGGTTATGGAATTGAAAAACTTCAAAACATTTTACTATTATTGCAGTATACTCTATTGGTTCCCAAGGCAGGAAATTTGTGGCAACTTTCAGGTTCTGCTATGAGGTTTGCAACTGAAATGGGACTCTATGCTGAACCAAATCCCTCACAAGAATTTGATCCGCTAAGTTTGGACCTTCGTCGGCGTATATTCTGGACCTGTTACTGTATTGATCGGATTCTCTCGACGGTGATGGGAAGACCTATTGGAATTCCCGATTCTTGGATATCTGCTAAATGTCCAGCATTGGTTGAAGATATGCTAGTTACTGTTCGTGGGATACTTCCTGGTCCTCGATGCTACCTAAAAGTCGCTCAAATTCAGCAAATTCGTATATATCGATTACAATCTGAAATACACCAACGCTTATACGCACCTGCGAATCAGGAAAAGTTACCTCATAAAGATATGACTAATTGGAGTTGGCAAATGTATGACCAGCTTAGACTTTGGCGTAGTAGTTTCTGTCTTCCTACTCCATTAATAACGAAGGAGTGGACAGAGTTAGAATTTCATATTGCCGTTGTTTTGCTTTTTCGCCCGTCTCCTAATCGCCCAAAGCTATCTAATGAAGCACTACATGTTGCATTCCACTCTGCCGGTGAGGTCATGAAACTAGTGAAAACGATGCATAGAGAATTATCAGCAGTTTTTTCGTGGCTTACTGTACAAAATCTCTTCATGTGTGGGTTAACTTTCGTTAGCTCTTTGAAAGAACTTGCTGAGAGACGAAATTCACATCAATTGTGCATATCGTTTGTTGAGATTTTTCTACAAATTCAGTCTTGCACTGCAATGCTTGAAACGTTGTCTGCTTTAGAGGTAGGAGCCAATGAACGAATAAGGAATGCCTTTGAAATGATCTCATCAAATGTTCTTAAACATATTACTAGTATAGCTCCTTCTTTACCACAACATGATAGTCATGAAAGATGTATCTGGAGTCAAATTGCAAAATTAGATAATCTTTCTGTATCAAGACCGACACAAATTGAAGATATGTTAATTCCTGTTCAGGAATACTCAACAGTTCTTCAAGAAACTAATATACAATTCTGGGAAAGCCGTTCTAATGGCTATGGTGATGAGCATTACTCTAAACATGACATTGATGCGTCTACAAGTAACGGTATGCTTGATTTTCAAATCGATAAGGATTCGTATACTGTTGTGAAGGGAGACCGTTCCCGTAATAATTTAGTTTTCTCAGATCAACCACATAGTGTATCAAATGATAAAACTCAGGCTCTTCAGGATCCAGATTATCGGTTAAATGAAGTAAGTTCAGGTTCCGATAATTCTACGCAACCATTGGCCACGTTTGAAGACCCAAGTATGGAAAGATTGGCAGCGATTTCTAATGTTGCGGCTGAAGCCGAACCAATTCGTGATTTGGACATATTACCTGATTGGTCTGAAGCTAATTTGGGTGCCGAATTAGAGCGTTGGTTCCTTTATCCTTTACCAGAGGCAAGTGAACAATTTCTTTCAATCTAAAAATTTTTGGTAAACTAGAATAGGGTTCCTTCGCCGGTGAATACAATACACTTGCGTATAATAAGGCGGCTTTTGTTTTGCTTCTGGAGCAAGACAAACGGGGAAATTCCCACAGAACGCACGAACAGTAGTATACACGTTATTTATTCATTTAGAACTAGATTCATGTTATATATACCTAAATGTTCGGTTAGATAATATAACGATTTGATACTATCTTACTACTTTTCGCAGCTAATGTCCTTTAAGTATGAAGGTATCATATAAAGGTAATAACTTATATCTTCTTTCGATCACAATTGCTTAACAGCAACACATGTGGTCGACGTGACCAGTTCCATGTTGTTGAGTTCGAGAGTTATTTCACCCTCCTGTTTACGCATCAATATGGCTCTTATCTTGCTTTCGTGTTCCATAGTCTTATGCAAGTTTCTAAAATGAATAAAGAAAAGAACAGTAAATACACCACCGACAATTGCTAATGCTGCAAAATACCAAACCAAGTTTGGATCTTTCAAAGCAGGGCTGATAGCATCAGCTATCGCTGCAGCTATACCAGTTGAAAATAAGAACAATGCCTGGACGAAGCCTTTCATGTGAGATGGAGCTCTAGTATAACCCAATTCATAAGCGGAAGTGTTAGCAAAACATTCACCTGCAGCAGATAAAATATATGGTGTCACCAGGACCCAGGCATTAATCGGTGCTACGATTCCGTTTTCTACACATTCTGTGGCATGCTCTCCACATTCAATTGTGTTATAAATTTCTTTTTGAATAATTGCAGCTGCTGCCTGGGTCAAAGCAGCCAAGAGAAAACCAAGAGTGATTCTCCATGAAGGCCAAAAGTTGATTTTCCATTTACGCAATAAAGGATAAATACCGTAATCCAATATTGGTATAAGTGCAACGATCGACATTGCACTGAAATTACTGTACATATCGTTAGGTGTTCCATCACTCGTCATAGATCCTGACTGTGCCGTTAATGCTGGTGTTGCTCCACTACTACTAGCATCACAAAGATTGAATACTACGAAGTACAAAAAAACTTTACAAATATTAACAATTTGCTTGACATCTAACACCCATTGGTCAGTCCAAGTGATCGGCTTCTTTTTCTTTATATTAAAGTATCCTTCGCCTCTCGCCCTCATGTTAGTTGGAGTCGCATAATCCCAAAAGGTCCTTTGCTTCAACCTCTTAAGCCAGTTTCCTCTAAACAGAACTCTCAAGATTTTGTTAGTGTTTACAAGAACAGAGCCTTGAAGCTCCTCCTTTTTAAGTTTGGGATGTACGAACCAAAAGACAAAAGGAATAATGAGAAATATAATGATCGGAATGAAAAAGGCGAACCAAAATCCAATTCTTCTTTCGATGTAAACACTTGGAATTGGGAAAAGAGCGCCGACATTGATGGACCAATAGAATACTAACGTCATCCTTTCCAACGACTTTTGACGGTCAACTATCACCGATTCTCCAGAAGGCAAAACTTTAATCACATCTGTCAGCTCAGGGTATTGATCCATCAAGAGTGGTAGCAAATTAGGTTTGATGAAACCAGTTCCAAATGCTAACATGATGACACCCAATGCAGTTGGAACAATAGCATGCCCTCCAGCAATAACAGCAGGAGCGGCAGCTACAACAAGTAAAACATGAGCAACTATTCCACAAATAACGCCAATCCATATCGCTTTAAACTTACCAATCTGAGCATCAGCGACATAACCAGCATATAATGGTACAACATAAGCCACGAATGTCAACGTATAGGTAATGGCGGTTGCAGTTGGCACACCCAAGCCTAAAGCACCAGGATTAACACTACCAGGCATAAGCTTACCGGTACTGCTACCCTCGGGCAATTTGTTAGTAACAAAGTTACTCAAGAGAGTCTGGCATGAGTAGTAAGAAGCTCTTTCAGCAAATTCGGCTACACAAAGCAAATAGCAAATCCAGTCAGCTCTACCCAACACTCTTCTTAATGAAGACGATTCTTGTTTAGTAGGTCTTCTCAACCCCATAGGATTGTGTTCATCGACAAAGTTCGTTGAATAATTGTTACTGTCATCAAAATCGTAGATATCCTCATCTTCAAATTCGTCGCTTGATGTCTTCGAGTCGTTCGTATCATCTTCGTTAACAGCATTGAGACGAGCCTCCTCAATCTCCCCCTGAGTCTTTCCATTGACTTTGTACTTGGCCTTGTCTGAGTCTTTCTCTCTATCTTGGCTAATACTGATCATACTTCCCATTAAAAAACATCGACCAACAACTTTTCAGAGGTTCTATTTTGCTTTTAAATGAAAATATGCTCCCATACTATCCCCATAATATAATGGGCCAGTCGATGAACGGCAAATATGAATAGCGATAACATCATTTAGTGCAATTCATTATATGATTATTTGTGCATAATATTTTGAACCCTTGTGCATATTCAATTTTAGTAGCTAATATGAAAGGAATAGTCAATTTTACATTGTAACTAGAAATAAAGAAGGAGTCAGAATCAAGATTTATAACCCGCCATATTGCCGCGTAAGAACATGTAATCATTTACGGTATGTGGAAACGAGAACAATCTAAGCAATTCTAAATATGCCGGCTTAACAACCTAAATACTCTTATCGTTTTCGGACTATTCCCGAAAGTTTGTTCATCTTTTCCCGATACATTCAAAGATCCCAAGATCTTTAATCAACCCCTTCCTTCTACCCAAAATATAGTTTAATATGAAAGCTTTAGTCTTGGAAGATTTTTTTTTTTCTGGATCAAAATTAACGGGTGTAATCGTAAAAGCTGGTCATAATCAATATTTGCCTTAAATAAAACTCATACTGAGTGAAACAATCAATTATCATTGTAAATATTAATGGATAGGAACCATTAGGCATCTACACCGGATTAAAATTGTAAAATAGAATTCAGTACATATATATAGAATAATTTGCAACTTTTTGCCTCAGCGACTATTATCTGCACAGGAGAATGCACTGGAAACAAGGCCGTCGGCATAACTTTGAACAATAGATGCAACAGACCCGTACACTCCTGAGACGCAAATATAAATGCCGCAAATTATTGCGAAAAACGACACTAGAACAGTCAAGGTGTTAGCTTTACTACTTCTCCATTCCTTTTGAGATTTCTTTAACCATGTTAAGCCACTATATGTAGGCTCATCGGACACTATACCTAATTGATATAAAGCCATGAATGCTGGGATTATGAGGGTGAAACTTGTCCCAAGAAGTGCACCAATTAATCCTAATAAATCATCAAAAAATGGAATAGCACCAGCTACTACAAATCCTATAGCAATAACCAATGACATCATACTAATCCAAACCGCCCAATGGGTTTTAGAATTACTTTGTAAATGCACAGAACCTTTTAAAATACGAACAAGTGCGTATTTCGCTGAAAGGTGAGCTTGGAAAAAACATGCAAAGAAAAGTGCAGGGAATGAAACTCCGTATGCTACTTTTTGAATTAACATACCAGCAGATCCAAGAGATGGCGATGCAACGTATTGTCCCACCTTTCCGTAAACAATACAACTAATTACAATATAATTAAAAGCAACAAACCCTTGGCCCATGAGAAGTGATTTAACATATTTTGTTTGGTCCTTCATTTCAGCGTGAATTATAAAAAATGAAGGCGTACCACAAAGACTTAAAACTTGAGTAGCAACAGCACCGGAAATAGCTGAGTAAGTTGAGCCTGTAGCAACTGCTTGGACCATTGTATCGATAGGTTCAGACGACTTTGGAGCTGCAGCTGGAGTATCTTGAGTTAAACAAGCGATTGCAACAACCCAAACGCCAAGGAAAACTGATATTACCGCAACATAACCACACCATGATAAAACTTTCATAGTACGTATAACAAGGCCTGCAATGAGAGCCATGGCAGCGCTAATACCAACCCAAGCAGTAGTGCAAACTGCGTGATCACTAAATGTATTGAAAGCAATGGAAAGAGTAAGTACCGCAGCACCATATAAAAGGGTATATTGGAGCCAAAACGCAAATCCGAATAGGTCACCGATGTACTTACCAAACAAAAGATAAGCAGCATCTCCAACATTGTGAACTTGTGGATGAGAAAGGCGGAACTTGCCAATAACAAACCCCGCCCATGTACTTAGGATACATAAACCAATGAGACTTATTAAACCGGGGACCAATCCCAATACTTGAAAAGTTTGAGGCAAGCCAAGCACACCTAAACCAAATTGAATTTTTGCGATCAAAACTGCACCTCCCAAGCAAGAAACACCTCTGAAATCAGGGCCCTCGCCATTATTTACGAACACATTATCGTCTTCCACATCAAACATGGACCCATTTTCCAGGTTACCATCAATAGTCACCTCCTTCTTAATCGTGATATTACCTTTAAACATTTTTTCTTCTAATTCAATTCTTGACATACTGCATGAATAGTTATAGAATACCGTAGTATTTTAGCGTTCTATCTTCGTTTTATCTCATTTCATTTATCTCCCCGCTAACTCTTATCTTGTAACTTGGGAATGTTTTTAGATGATAACAATTATTAACAAAGACATCCTTAACGAGCTTGTGTTGATTATTTTTATTGACTCTACCCATTACAATTTTCACCCCACTCAAACATATCAGTTTTGCGGAGATCGTCCGGAAACCCAAAATGAGGAACATATACATTTAGTAAGAAGCATTATGATGTGTACCTTAATTTTGCGGTAATCCCCGTACGGTAACGGACAGGTGCCGAAATTTAGCCTTAAAGTTATCGGACACTTTCCGTTTATAGGTCTACTCATGAAATTCTTTCGTAAATAATACATGAATTCCATTGAACTTAAAAGGGGCCATATTCTATTCCTTTTCTAGTTCCAATTCATTAAAACATATAATAATAATAATAATAATAATGACTAAACTTCAAGGTATATTTGCTGCTGTTCCAACTCCTCTCACTACGGATGCTAAAGGAATTGATATTCCAAATATTGCAAAGCAAGTTGACAGACTTGCTGATGCTGGAATTCATGGTATCGTAACAACGGGCACTACTGGTGAATTTCCAGCTCTTACAACGGAAGAACACAAGAGTGTCATTAAGGCTTATATTGATGCTGCGAAAGGAAGAATCCCAGTTGTGGCAGGTCTTGGTAGTAACAGCACTCAACACGCTATTGAAATGGCTCAGTTTTCTGAAAAAATGGGCGCTACTGCAGTTATGATTGTCCCTCCATTCTACGATCCTCTTTCTTTCAAGGCTCTTTATAAATTTTATAAAGATGTCTGTGGATCCATCTCAATTCCTGTCATGTACTATAATTTGCCAGGTGCGACTGGGGTTCACCTTACTGCTGATCAAGTTAGACAATTAGGTGAGATTAAAGGCTTTGATTATATGAAGGATACTTCTGGTAATGCCAAGGAACATGCAGATCTTCTTACCAACCCTTCTGATAAGATTACTGTTTTCAATGGATGGGATACTTTAACTTTCTTTTCCATGTCCCATGGGGCTCAAGCTATTGTCTGGGGTATTGCATCTATTGTTCCAAAGGAATGTGTTGAGCTTTGGAACACTTTCTCAAGGGAGAAGAACATTGATGAGGCTAGAGAGCAGTGGAAATTCCTTTGGGAAGTCAGTGATTTCTTGGAGAGCGTTAATTATCCAGCTGGTATTAAGACAGGTCTTGATATTATTGGACAATCCGCTGGACCCCTCAGACTCCCAACTCTCCCGTTAGAGGATGAAGATATTGAAAAACTCTCAAAGATTCTTGAAAAGAGAAAGTACAAATAGTTTTTTTATTCAATCAAGTCAGGTCTATATAGATATAAAAAAATGAATCTAACATGGGCTAATATTATAGTACGTAGATTGCGACAATAAGACGTTGAACCTTAATATAACTGGAATTAGCATTGATAGATCAAGAGCATTCGTCAAATTAATAGCTATCAGATAATTACCAGCAGCAAATACCAACATAATGAGATAACTGCTTTTTCTGTTCAGTCATTTTGTAGAAATTTGTAATATAATAATTAGAGTAACCCAAGAAAATTAACTCCCAGCACTCTACGACAAGAGAAAATCAAAAAAATATCCTGAGTTTATTAACGTAACCTAATTAGTAATTTACTTATATTCAGCTTTGTTCTAGGTATTTTACGTATCTATAACTTAGCTTCCGCTATACGTGTAACCTTGTGGAATCTTCCATCGGAAGACATCCTAGCGAGGTGTTCTGGCTTGATGTCTTTGACAGAAGTGCAACCCATTAATGCCATAACTAAACGGAATTCATCATGCAAAATATTTAATGCAATAGAAACACCTTCTTCTCCTTTATAAGCAAGCCCCCAAACGGCAACACGGCCAACCCAGCAATGGTCAGCGCCTAAGGCAAGAGCTTTGAAAATATCACTTCCTCTTCTAATGCCCCCATCAATGTGAACTGGGATTCTACCATTAACTGCCGCAACAACATCAGGTAATGCATCCAACGTGGACAAGGCACCGTCAAGCTGTCTTCCACCGTGATTCGATACAATAATACCATCTGCTCCAGCATTAACGGCCATTTCAGCATCTTCACCAGTGAGGATCCCTTTTAACCAAATTTCCATATTGGTCTTCTTCTTTAATTCTTTAATATAAGACCAGGTGAGCGTAGTTTCATATTGAGTACGATCATCACTGCTCACCATGTCACCCCCTTTGATAAACGGATAACATGGGAATTTACAATTCGAAGGTAAAGTAAAGGTATTTTTCATTTCATTTAGTCTTCTTCCTAACAATGGACAGTCAACACTCAAGAAAATAGCCTTATACCCACAAGCTTCTGCATTACGAATAATGGACATAGTTACATCTTGGTCTTTAACAGCACTCAATTGATGGGCATATGAGATACCAGCATCCTTACCTTGTTCCGCGACAACTTTTGGAGAAGTATTGGTCCAACTTGAAAGTGCCATATTAATCTTCTTCTTAGCAGCTGCTCTGGACGTACCACGTTCGGCATCAGGATGAGCTAGTCCATGATTAGCAGATGGAGAAAACCCTAATGGAAATGCAACATTAGATCCCAAACAAGTAGTACTTGTATCCACCTCGGTAACATCTACCATTACTCTTGGTCTTAAACTGTAACGATCATAAGCAGATTTGTTTTCTCGAACGGTATTAAGATCCATGGAACCTCCACCATAAAAATCACGAACCATTGGAGGAAGCTTTTTATTTGCTTCAAGTTCAAGATCAGCAATGCAATGGACTTTATCGTCATAAGTAACAGCACGATTCATATTTCAAAATAAACGGTAGAGATGGGCCTTTTGATTGAGTTGAATTGAATTGAATTGAATCGAATCGAATTGAATTGTAACGAGTTCTAGTACCCTTTTATAAGCGGAAAGCATATATGGGAGCCATCTACAGAATCCCCTCCTGGTAGATCTCCGGATCCTAAGGATATCTCTCGTTGGGGGGTTGTTTCTAAATGTTTTCGGAAACCTTCCGACATGGGGTTTCATGATCTGAAAATTTTCGGGGTGTTTCCGAGATAAACACGAGATAAAACGTTTTGATATTATAGTGCAATGATAAGTGCAAGATGTGTCCACAGTCCCCACTCAGTCCGACCATTTTATATAGAGTACGTAGCATATAAAATATGAACGAAATACGTAGTTAATAATTGTTTTTTTTTTTTCATAATTGCCACTTACTAATATTTTACGCTAATAATCATGTTAGTTACACTTAAAACTCCCACTGGTAACAGTATTTCTTTCAAAACAGGTTTATTTATCAATAACGAATTTAGACAAGCCAAAAATGGAAATGAATTGACTACTCCAAATCCTGCCACTGGAGAACCATTGGCCACTATTAGTGCTGCTACTGCTGAAGATATTGATGATGCTGTTAAAGCTGCTAGAAAAGCTTTTGAAACTACATGGGGTAAGAAAAGTACACCTTCACAACGTAGTGAAGCCCTTCACAAATGGGCAGATTTGATAGATGCCAATATCGACACTCTTGCAGAACTCGAAAGTCTTGATAATGGAAAACCGGTATGGATGGCTCGTGATGTCGATATTAAAGATAGTATTGCGTGCCTTCGTTACTATGCTGGTCTTGCTGATAAGATTGAAGGCCGCACTATCGAGCAAGAAGAAGGAGTAAAGTTAGCCTTTACTAGACCTGAACCAATTGGTGTATGTGGTCAAATTATTCCGTGGAATTACCCAATCCAGATGTTTGCTTGGAAAGTGGGCCCTGCCTTGGCCGCTGGTAACACTGTTATTATGAAACCGGCTGAACAGACTCCTTTAAGTGCTCTCGTTTTAGCTGAATTAGCAGCCAAAGCAGGTTTTCCCCCTGGTGTTATTAATATTGTTAATGGATTGGGTGCTGTAGCTGGAAAAGCTATCTCATCTCATATGGATATTGACAAGATTGCCTTCACGGGCTCTACCGTCACTGGACGTACCATTATGGAAGCGGCTGCTAAGAGTAATCTCAAAAAAGTTACTCTTGAGCTTGGAGGTAAATCACCTGTAGTTGTCTTCGACAATGCTGATATTGATCAAGCTGTAAACTGGGTCAGTCAAGGTATTCTTTTCAACCATGGTCAAGATTGCTGTGCTGGTTCTCGATTATTCGTTCAAGACACTATTAAAGATGTATTCCTTGCAAAACTTAAAACGAATTTTGAATCACACGTTATTGGTGATCCATTTGACATCAAAACTTTCCAAGGACCCCAAGTATCTAAACAACAACAAGAAAAAATTCAATCCTATATTAAATCGGGTATAGAAGAAGGTGCTACTCTTTTTACTGGTGGGGAACAAAGATTGGCTCATTTATCAGCTCAATTTAAAAATGGTTATTATGTTTCTCCGACAATTTTCACAGATTGTAAACCGGGCATGAAAATCGTCGATGAAGAAATATTCGGACCTGTTCTTACTGTTCAAAGTTTTAGTACTGAGGAAGAAGCTGTTGAAAAGGCGAACAATACAGAATATGGTCTTGCCGCTGGTGTATTCTCTCAAAATGCTTCCCAATGCATGCGCATGGTACATGCTCTCCGTGGAGGTACTGTTTGGTGCAATCATTATATGGCATTAAGCAATGCCGTCCCATTTGGAGGTATGAAGCAATCCGGATTCGGCCGTGAATTAGGTATTGAGGGTTTGAAGGAATACACCCAAACCAAAGCTGTTCACTGGAATTATGGCGAAGAAGCTGTCTGGCCAATTGATGGAACTACCGTTTAAGTCATTTTATAAAATTGTATGGCTCCCCAGTGACGAACTTGATTACAGCATAATAAAATAAAGAAGATGTACGTAACATACGTAAATATTTAGTTATTAGAATATCTTTTACAATTTGACAACAAATGTAAGAATCATAATGAGACTCAGTTTGAAATGACAGTTGGTTTTATAGGGATGTGATTTATCAGAAAACACCATGATGCTACTGAAAAATTTATTATAGAATTCTTACTGCGGCTAGTGCGTAAAGCAATGAATAGAAGAGCTTAAGTGAAGAAGCAGCTGCAACCTTTCATTTTTAATTGCGCATTTATACAGATCTGGTATAGCTATATCGTAGTAGATAATGTCATTTGATGTGGAATAGTAGCTTGCACGAATTTCGCAATTTGACTCTATGCTACGAATACTTGAAAATCTAGACATATTCACGATTTTAGTAAACGTCTCCAGCATAATAATCAATTATTTCAACGTTTCATCGCGATATTATACGTAAAACATGGGAAAATTCTAGATGCAACTTATTTTATTCGTATCATCATCCCTTTTGATTGAAATCCAACTTGGTAGTCTCTGGGGTATCATCAGACCCTGCAATCAGTTCATCAAAAACTGCTTCGCGCGTGGAGTTCACATCATCATTCCATTCAGCACAAGTATCGTTATCGGAATTATTTTGACTGTGACTGTCACTGAAATAATCTGAAAATAACCGGTCGAGAGCCTCAATATCGCACCTCTTATTCTCCTCGCTGCATGGATAAATCGCTAATCCAAAGTCTATCAATGTGGTGTTTCCCGTTACAGATACATGTATGTTGTCGGACCTGATATCGTTATGTGATATTCCCATCAGATGTATCTCTCCAAGTCTTGATTTAATACTGTAATATACTTTCTCGTCCCATTCATCAATAGGCTTCTCTTTACCTATGTATTCAAACATATGCATCGGATGACTTGGTAGTCCTTTCCAATATCCAGACATGATAAGCCTTGCATAATTTGAAGCAAACTGCGACTGTGCAAGCATTTCGTTGATCTCAAATTCCGTTATAAACATGTCGTAGTAGCTCTGTCGTCTTGGGAAATGTTCCCGTGCCATCTCTGGATAATTATATAACTTAACAAATACAGGCGACGGAAGGTCCAGCCCTATACTAGGAAAAGCCTTGACAGGATCGTATATTATTCGACAGTATGTGTTTCCGTGGATTTCATCATAGTCATCATAGTCATCGTTTTCCTCAATCGGCTTTAGTTTTCCCTTAAGCTGATTCCCATGGGACTTTTCACTTGTTTTGCCACTAGTGGGCCTAGACTTAGACTTTTCCGCCGGTCTAGGTGCAACGTTACGTAGTGGATCACCCTTTTCTTTCTGCGTTGATCCTTGCTCTATGCATCTTAATTTATATACTTCTTTTAGTGATTCCATGGTTTTTAGTGCATCCGCCTCGTTATTATAAAAGAACCCAGCTATTGCAGACCTTAATGTAATTCCATCTGCAATTGTCTCAGGATCATTAATAACGTAGTAGTCTATGACCATCTTATCGCCAACTTCATCGTCTCTTACAATTTTGTACTTGAAAAACCCAGAAAATGCTTGATGATCAGAAACAAACACTCTATCGGTACCGCAGAGGAAAGCCTGGTAAAGGTATTTCCGTAATACTAAGGCAAATATCACTCTCGGAGACCACTCTACTCTGCTGCTTTTATTTTCAATCTTATCTTCAAAAACAAGTGGGGCTTTCATCGCCCTCAATGGCCTAATATTCGATAGTTTTTGCTTGTAATCTTTTGTAGCTGCTTTCAATTCTTCAAAGCCTTGCGGTAAACAATAACTTTCTGTTTTATAATCACCCAACCCAAAATAAATATGAGGGAATTCATACAGTGAAGCCAGCTCATTTGTCAGGTAGTGAACTATGTCAGGCTTAAAACGTAAATGCTTCTCATTAGTAAATGATGGCTTTATAGTCAGAGGCCCTCCAAATACATGGTGCCGACCGCAAGTGAACAAGTAAAGACTATTAATTGCTTTCAGTATATACCAACTGAAATATTTTTGAATCCATTCCTCATTATTTGATTCTGCTACTGGATAAGCATACATGTATGACAAAACTCTATCACGAATATCCGATTCTCTGATAACGGTATCTAGCGGTGCAAGAAAGTTATTCTTGAATTCATTACTACTAATCTCTCGATATTCAGCCGTTACCATCATATTGGTGATATAATAAAGAGCTACCAAGTCGGGCGTACTTCCAACCGAAACCGATGCTGAAAACTTGTTAATTATATGCTCTGGAGCAGGCAATATCTTAGGCTGATCTATACCCCAAATTTTCAAGAGTGGAGTGTCTAAAAAGACCCTTGAGTTTTGTTCGCCATCAGATACAAGTTCAGCAAATAAGGATGGATATATCTGGATGCATTGGTTATCAGGGTCATCATAGAAGATCTCATTACTATTCTTCCCTGAAAAGTACATTGATGTCATCGTTAGTACTACTATATTAGAAATTTGTTAGACTATCCTCGTTACTGCGAAACTAATAGGGTAGTGCAACCAACTGCATGGCTGTTAAATATATTATCATATTCCTTTGCTCTACGACGCCTAACTTTTTTATCTCTAACACCTGCGTGAGGAACAGCATATTCGTGCCATCATGTGTTTTTTGAAGCTTCATCTATTTTCAATTTTAGATCAGGATCATATCTTTCTGTCAAAACTTTCATTGCCGAAGGAACTGGTGTAAAAGCCAAAACGGAGAATATGGCCTCGTTTTTGGTGTATCCTCATAAAATGTCTCCCTATGTATCCATACAATTGATGCTTTCCTTGTACATATAGTTTGGTGGAATTGATACAACGCAAGTAACTCAGTTCCATTTGGACTTATGTAATAGTCAGGATTGGTCTTGAAATAAAGAAATTACCTGGCCAATTGAAGCACCAACCTTAAGGCATTTTATAAGATGGAATAGATCTTCAGTAAGTAACGAATTTTATTGAAACATAATAAAATGAAACAAACGTACATAATCTACGTAAATATTTGGTTATTAGAACATATACAATATTCATTGGGAGATTCTACAGATATAACCTAGCCAATCATAGTACATAGTGTCATTTGATGTGGAAGAACTCGCAAGAATTTTGCAATTTGACCCTAAGCCACGAATATTTGAAAATCTAGAGTAGATTCATAATTTAGGTAGGTATCGCAGAAAAGCTATCAATTGTCCCCATGTTTCATTAGCTTAATTCCATTTCCTGTCAAAGTCATGTTGTATTAAATGGCAACTAGACAGGAGCAAATATATCGAGCTTAGTAGAAACGTCTATAATTTACGCCTTTTCTAACGCAACTAAAATCAGAAAATAACCGGTCGAGAGCCTCGATATCGCACCTCTTATCCTCCTCACTACAAGGATAGATCGCTAATCCAAAGTCTATCAATGTGATCTTTCCCATCACAGATACATGTATGTTGTCGGACCTCATATCATTGTGAGATATTCCCATCAGATGTATCTCTTCAAGTCTTGATTTAATACTGTAATATACTTTCTCGTCCCATTCATCAATAGGCTTCTCTTTACCTATGTATTCAAACATATGCATCGAATGACTTGGTAGTCCTTTCCAATATCCAGACATGATAAGTCTCGCATAATTTGAAGCAAAGCGAGATTGTGCAAGCATTTCGTTGATCTCGAATTCCGTTATAAACATATCGTAGTAGCTCTGTCGTCTTGGAAAATGTTCCCGTGCCATCTCTGGATAATTATACAACTTAACAAATACTGGCGACGGAAGGTCCAGCCCTATACTAGGAAAAGCCTTGACAGGATCGTATATTATTTGGCAATATGTGTTTCCGTGGATTTCATCAAAGTCATCATACTCATCGTCTTCTTCAATCGGCTTTAGTTTGCCCTAAAGCTGATTTCCATGGGACTTTTCACTTGTTTTGCCACTAGTGGGCGTAGACTTAGACTTAGACTTTTCCGCCGGTCTAGGTACAATGTTACGTAGGGGATCACCCTTTTCTTTCTGCGTTGATCCTTGTTCTATACATCTTAATTTATATACTTCTTTTAGTGATTCCATGGTTTTGAGTGCATCTGCCTCGTTATTATAAAAGAATCCAGATATTGCAAACCTTAATGTAATTCCATCTGCAATTGTCTCAGGGTCATTGATAACGTAGTAGTCTATAACCATCTTATCGCCAACATCATCGTCTCTTACAATCTTGTACTTGAAAAATCCTGAAAACGTTTGATAATCAGAAACTAACACTCTATCGGTACCACATAGGAAGGCCTGGTACAAATATTTCCGTAGCACTAGCGCACATACCACCCCTCGGGACCACTCTGTTTAATTCTCAAAAACGGGCGGAGCTTTCATCTTTCTTAACATCCTAGTACTCGACAGTTTATGCTTGTAATCTTTTGTAGCTGCTTTCAATTCTCCAAATCCTTGCGGTAAACAATAACTTTCTGTTTTATAATCACCCAACCCAAAATATATATGAGGGAATTCATACAGCGAAGCCAGCTTATTTGTCAGGTAGTGAATTGTGTCGGGCTTAAACAGTAAATTCTTCTCATTAGTAAAAGATGGCTTCACAGTCAATGATCCTCCAAATACATGGTGTCGACCGCAAATGGACTGGTAAAGAGTTTCAACTGGCGCCAGTATTCGCCCATTGAAGTATCTTTGAATCCATTCCTCGTTTTTTGATTCTGCTACTGGATAAGCATACATATGAGACGAAAATATGTCACAAATATCCGATTCTCTGATAGCGGTATCTAGCGGTGCAAGAAAGTTAATCTTGAATTCATTACTATTAATCTCTCGAAATTCAGCCGCTACCATCGCATTGGTGATATAATAAAGTGCTGGCAAGTCCGGCGTACTTCCAACCGAAACCGATGCTGAAAACTTATCAATTATACGTTTTGGAGCAGGTAATACCTTGTGTTCGTTTAAATCTCTGATTTTCAAAAGCGGTGTCCAAATAGACCCTTGCATTTTGTTCTTCATCGTCTAGAAGTTCAATAAATAAAGATTTATATATGTGGATACATCGATTATCAGGGTCATCATAGAAGATCTCATTACTATTCTTCCCTGAAAAGTACATTGATGCCATCGTTAATAGTACTTTATTCTTCTAATTAGTTGCTTCAATGTGGCCAACAAATAGCTAACATTATAATTTTATATGGTAGTTAAATTGCTTGCGCTACCGACATCAATTTGCAGCAATGCGAATACCCTACCAAACATATTCTTATTAATTTGAATACCCAACTCATCTACGTTTCCAGGAGTTACCTTTACACCTGAAGTAATAGTACATCCTCCATGCTTTCCATTCTCTTGTTTGAATATTGACCCTTGAAGATAAGCTTTCCATCTATTAATCTCAATTTTAACTCAAGCTATATCTTAATTTTCTACCGCTCACAAAGATATACGATTATGATGCTTGTCTACGTCTAAGAATACATTTTTCACTCCATAATTCCGGCATAATACGTTACACAAGCCGTACTTCATAAAACAGATATTAAAGGACACGCAAGCTTTATTTTCATGATTTCCACGTACTATTAATAGTCAAAAAACTCTGTCTACAGCCTCAAATCTTCTTACTCAACTAATTATAAGACAAAATCATCAAGACACAGTCTATCAATGTGATGTTTCCCCTTACAGAAGCATTGTATGTCGATTCTGATACTATTATACGCGGAAATGAAAATTTTGTGCCACGCGTTAAAAGCGCCAGCTCATATAAATATTGGACATATTTACGTTTTTTTTTCATTACTTCTTGCTCTTTGATTCAAAATCAATATAATTACAAATATGTCATTTGCTCACAAGGAAAGCCCAAAAACTTTAGTCTTATTCGATGTTGACGGTACTTTAACCCCAGCAAGATTAGGTGTCTCTGATGAAATGTTGAAGACCTTAAAAAAATTGCGTGAAAAGGTCGTTATTGGTTTCGTCGGTGGTTCAGATTTAGCTAAACAAGTCGAACAATTAGGACCAACTGTCTTGAATGACTTCGATTACTGTTTCTCCGAAAATGGATTAACTGCTTACAAGTTAGGTAAAGAATTGGCATCTCAGTCCTTTATCGGTTGGATTGGTGAAGAAAAGTACAATAAATTAGTCAAGTTTATTTTAAGATACTTATCGGATATTGATATTCCAGTTAGAAGAGGTACTTTTATTGAATTCAGAGCTGGTATGATCAACGTTTCCCCAGTCGGTAGAAACGCTTCAACTGCTGAAAGACTCCAGTTCGAAAATTACGACAAAGAACACAACATCAGATCTAAGATGGTCAATGCTTTGAAGGAAAACTTCGCCGACTACGGTTTAACTTACTCTATTGGTGGTCAAATTTCCTTTGATGTTTTCCCAACTGGTTGGGATAAGACCTACTGTTTACAACACGTTGAAGATGAAGGTTTCGAGAAGATTCACTTCTTTGGTGACAAGTCTTACGAAGGTGGTAACGATTACGAAATTTACAACGATAGCAGAACTATCGGTCACGCTGTTCAAAACCCTGAGGAGACCATGAAGATTTTAAACGAAGAATTTGGCTTGAATTAAGCGCGCCGTTTGACTGGTTGATTTTTGATTGTTTCTTTGTAATTTTAATAGAATATTCGTAATACATTTGTCGTTAATAAATATATGGCATGTTGTTTATTCACAGGATATTTTCAATGTACTATTTACGTTTGTAGAAAATGGCGGAAGAATCATCGCCGGCAAAAATCACTTGTTCAATTGATGTTCCATTAGCTAATTTTACTCCATCCAATAGTTGCAACCTATTAGTTGTGGTGTCATTTACTTTTCGGACTAATTTCCTCTGTACTTTCTTATCATTTTTGGTCAATTCAGCATTATTGAAATCCTCTGGTTCAATTAATTTTGGAAGTCTGACAGGTTTACTGCTTTTTGCAACTTTACCGTTACCAAATTGGCCAAATTCATTATCTCCAAATGTAAGGACATCTTTATAATCACCTATATTGTTCAATGTAACGAAACCGTGGTTATTACCGATACTCACATCCTTAATGCCAATATTAACAACCTTCCCTGCAAATTCATTATATTCGCTCAAGTTATTGAGCGATTTAACAATCTGTGGTTGAGGACAAACATGCATGAACCTACTTGAGCCTAACTGTCCCTTTAAGCCGTTACCAAAACTTATTAATACATGCTGATTTTCAGCTTCATTTGTCTCATCACTATATTTCAACTTAACATACGATGATTCATCGGCAGCATAAACATTCTCGACATTCCAGTTATGGGTATCAAGTTTACCTGGTAAAGTGTTCTTCGTGAAAGAAAAGAAGTCCGCAGTAGTGAATACTTTCTTTGGGACAGGTTGGAAATCAGTCTTATAACTAATTTCAGATCCACATTCACCAAATGTATTTTTACCCCATGACCATACATTACCCTCAGTATCGACAACTATATTGTGAAATTTACCTGCAGCAATACTGTCAAAGCTTCTTGGCCTGATGGATTTGGCACCATCTTTATTCGTAAGAATTTCATTATTTAATAACTTTAATTCAAATGCCTGGTTGTTAGGAATTTGATCAAAATTCTCACCAAATGGAGATAATGCTGGTAATCCAAACTGTCCGTAGTTCATAAAATTACTTGGGTCCAACGCTGTATTGGCGACGAATAATCTTCCTTCACTTGAAAGCATTAATATATGACTTTGTCCAGCTGCAATATCCTTAATTGATTCATTTCTGCTCAAAAAACCTTGTTTCGAGCCATCCTTTAAAAAACATACTTTGTTGAAAGGTTTCGTTGACGAAATTCCCAAAAGATTCCTAGATTTCAAGCGATCAAACCCAGACACAGACTTATCCAATCTTGGAGTATAAATAACTTCACCATTTTTCGTCAATAAATATACCATATCATTGGAAATTTGACACTTCGTTACTTTTGATCCTAATTTCGTTAATACCGGTTCTTTTAAGCCTTTATGGTATTGATAAAATTCGCCTTTTTCATTGATTACCGCTAAATAGTCCTGGAATATTTGTACATCCTTTATTAGCATACCATCAAAGAATTTGAATCTAAATGGCAATTTCTGGCTGTTATGGGAACCAAAGACATACAACCCCGAAACTTCATTCAGCTTCTCAAGATTGGCGATTATTTCATTGCTCAATTCACGGATCAATTTATTTGTCAAATAGTCAATTGTTTTCTTATTTTTCGATGGATCATCCAAACTTGTGATCTTAGAATCATCAACGCTATAATTGAAGTTATACATGACTTTATTTTTGAGGTATTCGTAGTTCATGACTATTTGATGGATAGAAACAATCCCCATGAGTGCCAATGCCCCTAAACCGATCCCCTTGAATCTTTCAATAAACTCATAACGAGCTTGTTCCTTCTTGCCCCGTTGATGGAATTCCTTATGAATCAAATTCTGCTGGTGCTTGTATTCCGCTGACCCAGGCTTCAAATTAATTAATCTTGGATCATTTTCAATTATTGAGTTAATGTCATTTTCATCCAATTGATTGTATCTAGATTGGGAAATCTTTTCGTGTAAATCCGACGAGTCAGAATGCATATCTGAAGTGAAATGCTTCTGGTTTTGGTTGTCAAGTTCATCTAAACTGCTAAAATTATGTCCAAATCGATAATCCTTCTTCTGCTTCTTGAAATCTTCGATCGACTTATATTTGTCATCTGAATAGAATCTTAAAACGTTTAAACGATTGATACTAGCCCCAGTACCACGTAGTTCTGTAAACCGGCATAACTGCTTCGAAATCCTTAGATTATGTCTAATCATGACTATCACCTTATTCTTCCATATAATGTTTTTCAATATAAGGAATTATTTTTTTGTGTTACAAAATCATCATGACATCTAATCAATAAAGAAAGTGATAGAATAAACAAATAGAAATCACAGTACATTTAAGTATCATGATTGTTAAACCATATTCTATAAGGCCGATTGTGGGTCCCGTTCAATTACTTGGTAGACGGAATTTAATGTCTATAACTAAGTTTGATACTAAGAAATTTGTGCAAACATTACAGCTGAAAGGTGGATTTTCAGAACAGCAAGCAGAAACAGCTGTCAATATAGTAAATAAAGCAATTAATGACGGGATATATTCCATAACTAGGAATCTTGTTACTAAAGAAACATTATCGTCTACTGCGTATCAGCAGAAGGTGGACTTTGCGAAGTTGAAAGGTGAATTACAAACTATGGATAAGTCTGAATTCAGTAACCTTAAGAAGGAACAGGAGAATTTAAGGACTGATTTAACAAACTTGAAGAATAGGTTGAAGGAGGATATAACGAAAAGCCAAGCAGGTGTCAGATTAGACTTGAACTTGGAAAAGGGTAGAATAAGAGAGGAAAGTTCTATTCATGAACTGAAAATTGAAGATACCTACACGCGTATTGACGAAGAAATCTCCAATATGCAAATGCAGATCAAGTCTGTGAAAACCCAGGTTATGCAATGGTTGATTGGTGTTTCGTCTGGTACGTTTGCTCTTATGTTAGCATTTGTTAGATTTTTTGGTTAACTGTTTATACGATAATGTTACGACAATTTTTGGAAGTTAGTGTAGTTTCTTAGAAGACATGGCAATGTATATAATCTCTTATATCGAGATGTATAGCCGTAACAGCTAAACCTGATAACAGGCATAAAGTAAGATATTGCTATTTTGTGTAACAAAAAAATCGAATATCAACATAACTATAGCAAACACGTCCATTAATACATCAAGTACCATACATATAATAACGATGAATTCATTATATAATCATGGGATTAAGCAAACCCAATTGATAACAAAGGATTTGTCGTCTTTTGAAAAAAGTTTGTCCACCTCCCCACTATCATTACAAGGATCCATAACTACGTCATTAACAGCATTCAAGAAAACCATAAGAGAGTATAATGATTTAGTAGCACAGAATAAAAAAGATGAAAGTAACGCAAAGCATGAGGCAAGATTAGCAAAATTCAATCAAGACTTACAAGATTTCACTTCTAAATTCGACTCATTAAAGAAGCAAAGAGATCAGGCACTCCAAGAAACAAACAAACAAGAATTATTAGGACGTCGGCATACTACTCAACGACAACAATACGGTGAAAATCCGTATGACACCGGTCCAACTCAGCAACAACAGCAACAGCAAATGTCTTACCAAGAAGGCTTATATAAGGAAAAAACATCATTGGCTAGGGGTACTCAGCAATTGGATCACATTTTGGACATGGGACAACAGGCATTCGAAGATATCGTCGAACAGAATGAAACATTAAGAAGGCTTCAAAGTAAGTTTGAAGATGGACTCGTAACATTAGGTGTCAGTCAGGGAACTATTCGTACTATCGAAAAACGAGCTAAGCAAGACAAATGGCTTTTCTGGGCCGCATTTGTTTTCACGCTCGTATGCTTCTGGTACATCCTTAAAATATTTCGTTAGATACTGAATTCTGGAACAATTACTTATTCGAATACCCCCATTACCTCTACAATTGGACTCGGGCATACATAATTCGCATTCACCATATGCCACTCCCAAAGAATTACATTACAGCCTCTGGATTAACTACTAATATACTCTATTATATATATATAAGGTATGAGTATTTGCTTAAACCTATAAATAAATATAACTGTGTATATTTTTATTTTACTATACAAGGCCCCGTAAGACATCTATTTCACAATAACTTTTTGAGCTCTGTGTCTCATCATCGGCTAGCTAAATGTCCGAACAATTATATTGATAAAAATGTGAGATATACACCTACTCCTCCCTTGTATTATCATATGTGCCTTATACTCGTAAAAGGAGCATTCTTTTGTTTTTTACAATATGGCTCTGAGAAAACCCGTATCACAAGATCCTTGGTCCTTGATCCTTAAACTAATGGCTTCAGCGGCATACAACCACCCCCTTTTATCGGCACTAACGAAGCTTGATTTCCTAGACAGCCTGTGACATTCTTCCGTAAACTTAAATTTAAATTAGGCTGATTAACATTTGGCTCCAAAAAAATACCTAATTGAGGAATTACATAGAGGCTTCGTTAAGGCCCCACTTTCTTTCGTTATTTACAATTTTCGCATGTTGTTCTTCTATGGTATACGAGTATCATTTGCAATGCTCATGCCGAGTAGCTTCGACTGTTAGACGGGGTAGTTCACAATCTTCGGTGTATGAAATATATAATTGCCTAATTAGGTAATGTAAGTGGAAAACTGATTTTCCTAAAAAGGATTCAAATCGAACCGATCGCCTAATTAGGAAAAGACAATATATTGAATTATTGCAACAATTTCAAGATGCATTGCAATCGTAGTCATCACAAGTGATGGGATTGTTGGAATATATAATGACAATAAAATCGAATAAAATTGAATCGTGGAATTTGAAACATTCTAAAAAAAACAAATTCTGATTTGAAAATTTCGCTTGTTCAATAGGTGCAAAGAAGCGGTTTCGTATATTCGAAGACATAACTATCAACAAATATTGAAAAAAGTGATCAGTGAATCATCACTTCTTTATAATATTTTATTTGGCAATAGCTTTATTAGTACCAATTTCATACCATAGCTCTACCGGGGTTCTAGTCATAAGAGATGAAATTTTCGCAATCGGTCTTACTTTCATTGATAGGCAGTATAGCCACTGCTTCAGCTGCTGACTCCAACAATTTGCGTGCTGAAAAAAGAATGGTCCAGTATGTAACCAAGATTACTACGGTCCAGATTCCATTGGCAGATTATTTAGCAGGTAAACAGACTACTCAACAAGCTGTCACTACACAAGCCGCAACAACTGCTGCTGCTATTGCTGCGAATACTCAATCTAAAAGCAGAGGAGGTTTGCTTGGATTCTTAGAAGGTTTATTTGATAATGGCGATAGCCAATCCCCCACCACCACATCAGCAAATAATGGTGGTGGTTCATTCGGAAGTCCAAGTACTACTTCGATAGGAACTAATACTTTATCTACCGCAACATCTTCACAAGATGCTCCATTATTTCCAATCTATACAGCATCAAGTTCGTCTGATATTACATCCCCCAGCTCGAGTTCTGGCTCGGATTCGGACGGATCGTTCGCAAACAACATAGCTGCTGCGAAAGGTGCTAAAGGTATTACTTATTCGCCATATACCAAAAGCGGATCTTGTAAGACCGCTAGTGAGGTTAAAAGTGATATTGCAAAGTTGTCAAGTTTCTCACTAATCAGATTATACAGTACTGACTGTGATGGAGTTGAAAATATATTAGCATCGATGACCTCGTCGCAAGAGTTGTTCTTAGGAATTTACGAAATTGATACCAATACCATTACCAGCGGATTAAAAGCCATCAAAAGTGCAGTCGAGTCCTCTTCTCGTGGGTGGTCTGCAGTCCATACCATTTCTATTGGTAACGAAAGAGTAAATGACGGAAAATCCACGGTGTCTGATCTTGAAACTGCTATTAATACTGCCAAAACTTGGTTATCAGCCAATGCTTCACAATACAGTGGGTATGTGGTGACTGTTGACACATTAGTTGCAACTGTCAACAATCCTGGATTGTGCAAGATTTCTGACTATCTTGCCGTTAACGCACATCCATACTGGGATGGTGGTGTTGTACCTTCTAACTCGGGTTCGTGGTTATCACAACAAATCTCTAATTTGGAGAGTGCTTGTGGTTCGTCCGACATTTTAATCACCGAGACTGGCTGGCCAACACAAGGTGATACATATGGTTCTTGTGTCCCTTCTATTCCTAATCAGCTTGCTGCTATCAAGAGTATTATGAGCAAGTTCTCAGATCAAGTATTCATGTTCACTATGTATAATGACTACTGGAAAGACCCAGGTTCCTCTAATGTTGAACAACATTGGGGAATCTTTGGTAATCCTTCCGCATAGATGAGATATAGATTTTTCTTGGTGGTCCTTTCAATTCTTATTTGTTTAATTAATCTTTAAACTTATACCATAAATATGCATATATTTAATTTCTATGATATCTGGAATATGAAGTTGCAAAATGTAGTTTTTTTATTTATTTATTTTACTTTCAATATATCAGTAGCCATGCATGAATATTTGCTTTTCATACTCTTGTTGAAACATAATTGTTGGTATGATTATTGTAATTTAGATATTAAAACAAATTTTGCAAAAAACCAATAAAAAGCTATTTTACAGTAATTTTTTATGACACACTATGTAATTAAAAAACCCTAGAGTACAATATGTAAATTTCTATCTTCCCCTACGTCTATACTTACCAAATGCTGGATTTCAGTCTATTATTCCTGTTCACATCTTCCTGAAATATTGTTAGACCTAGTTATAGTGATCAGTTATATACAGTATTTTCGGAAACATTTTTTAAGTCGATCGCGAACGCTTAAACACCGCAAGCTAGATATCAACAAATAACCAAATATATCTTTAGCATTTGATAGACTAAAGGCCATGTCAAGTGAAAAAGAAAGGAAAAAGTTGGCGAATAAGCTCCAACCATTATATGATGGGATATATTCGTTGAAAGATTCCCAAGGAAGGGAAATTTCAGAGACATTTCAAAGATTACCTTTGCGTACTGGTACCGATTATTATAAAGTCATTAAGGTTCCAGTGTCATTACACGGTGTCGGAAGATATATTAAGAAATATGTATATCGAACAGCGCAAGAATTTGTTACACAGCTAGTTCAAATAACGTGGAATGCTAGGTTATATAACGTGAGAACTTCGTTAATATATGACCACGCATTAATCTTAAACCAATATATCTTGGATAAGATTATCCCAAGGTTATCTAATGATAAATCTATTAGCGATCATAATATGATTTATTATCCGGATTTAGGACCTTTGCCTGAAGATGATGGGTCTATTCCGAATATGGGAGCATCGTACAAACCCAACACTCAATATCCAGAAGAGGACGAAGATGGTGACGATGACGAGGAAGAAGAAGATGAAGAATATACCGAATATGGTTCGGGTGGTCAATCGTCTTTGAAGAGCTCGATTTATGCTCAGCCAAACGATCACCATTACCACGCGTTATTAGCTAACAATGCGTTGACCAATAAATTGCAGATGGGAGACCAATCACCATCACCATTTCAATCACCTCAAGCTTCCAGACCTTTGGAATCGGGGATCAGGAGAGGGCGTCCACCTATAATCGATAAGCCTTATGAAACGCGTATTAAGTTGATCTTAAAGCACTTTAAGAAATTGCGCCATCCTAATGACCCAAACCATCCATTATCGATTCATTTTGACAGATTACCTGATCCAAAGACCAACTCAAACTATTACCAGGTTATCAAACAGCCAATCAGTTTGAATGAAATTAGAACAAAAGTTAGAACCAGGAAATATCATAACGTTGATGAATTTATTAGCGATTTAAATTTAATGTTTCAAAACACTAAATTTTATTTCTCCAATGACCAGTTATCTCCAACATTCCAAGATTGCCTTCTTTTTGAATCGGAAGCAAATAACGTTATAAATTACGAATTACTGAGGCCTGAGAAGGATTTGTTGATTGCAAGCACACCTGGGGGTGATGGTATCATTAGAATACCATTAGATTCAATTGATATTAATGGGTATAGCTATAAAATTGGTGATTGGGTTCTTATTGATAATCCGAGCGATCCTAATAAGCCAACGGTTGGTCAGATCTTCCGTTTATGGTCCACCGAGGATGGAACAAAATATACTAACGTTTGTTGGTATTATCGTCCAGAACAAACTTGTCATAGATATGATAGATTATTTTTTATGAACGAAGTTTGTAAGACTGGACAATACCGTGACCATTTAGCTTCTGAGATTGTTGGGCCATGTTATGTCATTTTCTTAACACGTTATCAGAAGGGTGATTTACCTGAAGGTGTGATTCCAGAAGGATGTCCATGGTTTATTTGTGAATTTAGATATAATGAAAATTCTCATGTTTTTAACCGTATTAGAACTTGGAAGGCATGTTTACCTGATGAAATAAGAGATAAGCCTGAACAACCATTAATTCCATTAAATGAACCACGTAAATTAATTAAGTTTGAATCTCCAATTAAAAATTTGCTACCAAATGGTGTTGATACTACAATGGCGATTCCTGATGCGACACCTGGTCCAAACCCAAATACACCACCTATTGTCGGTCTGGTTTATTTAAGAGAACCGATTGAAGATGATGAATTAGGTCAATATTCTACCAGTCCCAACGTTATTTCTAGTCCTGAAAATGATGAACACATGTCTAATCGTAAGGCCTATATTTTTACACCAATCCTGCAAATGAAAATGGCTAATTCCTTCCCAGCAAGCTACAGTGGCAATAACAGTGGCATAAGCACTCCGATCCAATATAATTCTAATATTATTGCTAGCAATTTACAAGAATCAGATCTAGATAAGTCTTATACTTCCAGCGTCAATAGATACAGACAGCTTCTTCAGCAACAACAGCAACAGCTCCAGCAAAATCAGCATGATAAAGCTGTAAATAGAGTTGAGTCTAGAAGAGGGTTTACACCCACTGCTTCGACCATTCCTCTTACGACTCAACACACAGGACCATCTTACCATACTTCCACTTCAACATATTCGAATTTGATAACAGGAGGTATTGTTTCATACTCTCTTGTCGATGAAGGGAATAAATTATCTAGAGTTAGTGATGCGTTAAACATCAAAAGAAGAAAGTTGGAAGCAATGGAAGAAGTAGCTGGAAATGAAATTGTGTGGTATAGAGCACCTCCAGTCGCCGTTTCCAACAGAATTCTCAGTAACGATATAACCGATTTAGGTCATTCGGCACAGTATATTGCTTGGAAATTAAAACAAGAACATTAGTGTATATTTAAATAGTTTGTATAAATAATTGATTTCAATAGTTAAATTATTATTGAGCCCTCGCGCATACTGATTAACGATAAAGTTCAAAAATATTATCTCGACCTTATCATCTTATCCTTCGTAAGATAGATTCATGCATGCATTATATTGACTGTTATGAGTAAGCAATTAATCGAATTTCAAGACCATTTGATGAAGTCCAAGCGAATAGTGGCATTGGTGGGAGCTGGATTGTCTGTATCTTCCGGTTTGCCTACATTCAGAGGATCACAAGGGCTTTGGAAAAATTTCAATATGATTGATTTAGCAACACCAGATGCATTTTATATAGATCCAGGATTGGTATGGCAGTTTTACTCTTGGAGGAGAATTAATGCATCGAAAGCCAAGCCGAATAAAGGACATTTAGCATTAGCAAAATTATCAAAATTGAGCAATATAGAATTTATGACAATAACCCAGAATGTGGATGGACTACTGATACGAGCTGGACACCCTAAGGAAAAATTGCATGAGATACATGGATCATTATTTGATTTGCGATGTACCAGCTTCATGTGTAATTATGTTGATCATGACAATTTCAAGAACCCATTAACTAAAGCATTGGCTGACACAGAATTCGAATACGATAAAAGTGGCAGAAAGAGAAAAATAATTGACGAAACAGAGGTAAATAAGTTATCACCCCAGTTTGCACCAGTCAAACAAATACCAGAAGAAGAATTACCCCAATGCCCTGTATGTGAAGACGGGTCATTATTACGACCTGGGGTAGTGTGGTTTGGAGAGTCTTTGCCACTCCAAACGATTGATAAGATAGATAACTTTATAGAGCTGGATAAGATAGACTTAATTTTAGTAATAGGGACCAGCGGTACGGTATATCCAGCCAATAGTTATGTTGATAGAATTAAATTAAAAGGAGGGAAAGTTGCAATATTCAACACTGATATCGAATCAGAGATTTTAAATGGCGAAGAGAAGGATACTTGGGGGTTCCAAGGCGATGCTGCAGAATTACTACCAATAGCATTAAAGCCATTAATTGGTGATTTATAGACTAGACATATGAACTGCCAGAATGAATGAAAGCTAATTTGGACGAGGATATAGCATATGTATAGAATATACAGTTACAATACAGGGTTAAATTAAATGTACTCTATTTAATATAATAAGTAGAAGTGAAATATTAAGCAAGCTCATTAAGATCATGATATATAATAATACAAATGATTATTGATATACATAAATAATAGTACAGAAATAAATTACTCGGATATGATCAAGGAAAAATGTCACCAGCCATAGTTCTACTCAATCAAAGGGATAATAGTCATTAAAATTTAGCTTATCATCGACGCTAAACATATCTGAATTCTCCTGCGACAAGAAATAATCAAAGTTGAAGTCGTCGAATTCATTGTCATTTAAAGATAAAATGGAATTAAATGATGATAAGGATGCATCAGAACTGGATGGGTCTGGATGCCCATCCTCATAAACCAGGAGTTGCATATCTGATTGAGTAGAAACCTTACGCTTTTTATGAGATATATTTGTAGCATCTGGAAAATCGCCCAATTCAGGCGTATTGCCAAAGTTGAAATTAAATGAAGACACCGTAGGAATAGAGGGCATTGACTTTATTCCCCGGGTGTTGGAAGGTTTGTAGAAAGGATTACCAACATAACTGTTGAAGGATGCAACATCTGAAGCACATTTGCTGTTAGCATGGCATTTTGGCGAGGTTGGATAAGAGATATGCTTGGGCTTCGCAATCGTATCAATTGACTCGATTGTAACCGAAGGCTTCAATGGAGGTCTCATTTTGGATACCTTACCAAAAGGCTTGGATGCTACTCTACTAGTAGGTGATATACTTTGCTGAGAATTATCTAGCAACTCAAAGGCTCTGGTTCGGTCCGCCTCAAATCTGTTCGTATGCTTATCAAGTAAAGGGGATGATAACGCAATATCCTTCCTAGTACTAGAAACCGATTTTGCTCTTTGCTTTCTAGAACTATTGGTACAATCATGGTACTTATTCAAGACCTGATTGTATGCTTTCATATACTGAATATCGAACTCTTCAAGTGAATCTTCAACATTGAATATATTCATATCTATTACAGCACGATCTTTTTGTATAATAAAAAATAACCAAGTACTGACACTATTTCAGATAGCTCCAAATGTCCAATACAAAAGATATCCTTGCTTGTTAAAAAGCATATATATATAAGTGAGTATCGAGATTTATCTCTCTGACTAATGTAATAGCAGATTGTTAGAACAACCTTTCGTCTATTGAAAAGGAAATATTACCTAATTCGCAGCTATTGTTCAACGTTCAATTATCTCAAACGGTTAGATAAACGTACAATAGTATTCATATGAAAATGTATCTACAGCCATATATATAATAGAACAATAAAAAAGGAATTAAATATTCTTATGACCACCGCAGTATTTGTATCACACTATGATGCAAATCGTACAATTAAGAAGGGTTAACTGTGGGTTAATTGATGGTGGGAATGAACCTTATATCTATCTTTCACAATTGAATCGCAAGTGGCTCCCTTGTCATACTATTGTCATACATATATCAGGTCTGATCTTTGACATTACGTGAAGTGGCTATCTCATTTCCTACTCCACGTCCACTAAAATATATTCTACATGCACGATCACCAAGCACGTTTGATTGAGTTTCCCGTGTTATACGCAACGCAATGTGAAACTACTGTAAGACACAGTTTCCAATACGGCCTACGTGTTATAGTTTACCAATAAAAACTCTGCTAGTATTTAGTCTTTTGTGTACCGCATCATCTATTGTTCACAATCACAAAATAAGCTTTACAGGGATAACACTGTTATGAGATTGCAGCATAAAAGGGTGATGCCTTTCGATAACGAATATTTTCTTGTGCTAAAATATGCTGATAATATAGTATCCCCTCCTGCGATCTAGTTTCTCTCCGTACAAGGACCAGAGGTCTAGGTGTAAATAGCTGAAAACGTAATGTAGATCTACGGTGGTCAGAGATGGCCTGGGCCCGTAGAGATGTAGAAATGAAGTGCGCGTTTTTTATCATAGCAATGAACAAATAGGGCCGTACGGATTATCGTAAGTTGCAGGAACTGAGACAAAGATCGGGTTTCAATATGTTTAAATTGCTGGTATCGAACCTTTCGTGTTTATGTTACCCGTGCCAAGTGCAACCTCGCAATGCCTATTATTAGTCTGAAGTCTTCAAGCCCTATTAACCTCAGACAAAAGGCAGAGACCCCATATCATGCCTCGTGACACATGATGATCATAGTCGCAGACTGCAACAGCATATATTCTTGTCTCTAAAGTTGCAAGCACAGATTATTATGAGCATGTAATTTAAAATTGATTCAAGAGGGTCTATAGTGACGGGCCGGTTGTGATTGTTTACAATTTGCAGCTATAGGTAAAAATCTAAGTTGCGGCAGTCATCAAACCTCGAATATCTGCTTCCCTACTTAAGCTTTAACTTACGGGCTTACGGCTTTATAGAAAATAGTTTATATTTGGCCACTGTGAAGGTTGCAAAGGACCCCTACATGCTGGGTATGATCTCCATGTTTATCACTACGATTTTGCACCCCGAATAGTATTCCATAAACGGCATCCCGGACTTGCTGCGGTCATGGTAATGGCTTCTTGCCACGAAACAAGCGTGGGAATAAAATGATGAAGTTCAGAGTCTCGTTCGCCACCATTTCTCACTTGTAGAAGCATCATGAAGTTTACAACCCCATTCTACTGACCCATCCGTGTGTTCCCAGTGGTCTGGACGGAGTCAAAATGGGTGGCCCGGGACTAGCAGGGAGGGTCGTGCGACGGACCAACTTCGGACCAACATCAACCATAAAATCATTTTTAAAGACCTTATAGGCCAATAAGCTTCAACATTTCTAGTAGATTCATATATCAAATAGAAACAATATGTTAAGAAGTTCCAGTAGTTTCAGAGGTCTCAACAACAAGGCGATTAAAATTGCCCAATTTGTTAGACATGCTTCCACGCAAGAATTCGATGTCGTCGTAATTGGTGGTGGTCCAGGTGGTTACGTTTCGGCTATCAAGAGTGCCCAATTAAACTTGAAGACCGCATGTATAGAAAAAAGAGGTTCTTTAGGTGGTACTTGTTTGAATGTTGGTTGTATTCCATCCAAGTCTTTATTGAACAACTCCCAATTATTCCATCAAATTCAACATGACTCTAAGCACAGAGGTATTGAAATTTCAGGGGATGTTTCCATCAACATCGACACCTTGCAAGCTGCTAAGGACAAGGCTGTCAAGGGTTTAACCGGTGGTGTTGAAATGTTACTTAAGAAGAACGGTGTTACTTACTTCAAGGGTGAGGGTTCATTTATTGATGAAAACAATGTCAACGTGAAGCCAATCGACGGTTCTGAAGACATTCAAATCAGTGCTAAGAACATTGTTGTAGCCACTGGTTCTGAGCCAACTCCATTCCCAGGTATCGAAATTGACGAAGAAAGAATTGTTTCTTCCACTGGTGCCTTGGCCTTGAAGGAAGTCCCAAAGAAGATGTCTATCATCGGTGGTGGTATCATTGGTTTAGAAATGGCTTCTGTGTGGTCCAGATTAGGTTCTGAAGTCACCGTCATCGAATTCCAAAACGCCATTGGTGCTGGTATGGATGGTGAAGTCGCCAAACAAATTCAAAAGTTATTGGGCAAGCAAGGATTGAAATTCAAGTTAGGCACAAAGGTCACTAAGGGTGTTAGAGATGGTGAAACCGTCAAGATCGAAGTTGAAGATGTCAAGTCCGGAAAGAAGGAAGACTTAGATGCTGATGTCTTATTAGTCGCTATTGGTAGAAGACCATTTACCAACGGATTAAACTTCGACAAGATTGGCTTAGAAGCTGATGACAAGGGAAGATTGGTCATTGACAACCAATTCAGAACCAAGCATGAACATATCAGAGTTATTGGTGATGTTACCTACGGTCCTATGTTAGCCCACAAGGCTGAAGAAGAAGGTATCGCTGCTGCCGAATACATCAAGAACGGCCACGGTCACGTCAACTACGCCAACATTCCTTCTGTTATGTATTCTCACCCAGAAGTTGCTTGGGTTGGTGCCAACGAAGAACAATTGAAGGAACAAGGAATCAAATACAAGATCGGTAAGTTCCCATTCATTGCCAACTCTAGAGCTAAGACCAACTTGGACACCGATGGTTTCGTCAAGTTCATTGCTGATGCCGAAACCCAACGTGTCTTGGGTGTCCACATCATCGGTAGTAACGCCGGTGAAATGATCGCTGAAGCCGGTTTAGCCTTAGAATACGGTGCTTCTACCGAAGACATCGCCAGAACCTGTCATGCTCACCCAACCTTATCCGAAGCATTCAAGGAAGCTGCTTTAGCTACTTTTGACAAGCCAATTAACTTCTAAGCCCCGTCACGATGCTTAGAATTTTTTTATCCTAAAAATTAATCTTTTTATAAATTTTTCGTTCCTGCGAGATCTCGATCTCGAGGGCCTACAATATACAATATTTGATAGCTCGTTGTAAATCAATAAAAATACATTACTCTGTAGAATCTATACATGTGGAAACAGGTGTAGCACCAATTACAACCTAGCCAGTCATTCGAGTTTCCAGCAGATTACCGAGATAAAAGCATCGCAACCATCACGAAAATTTGTTTTCGCAACATTCACCGACCAAACCTCACTCGCTCCCTTCTTTCTTTTTCGCTCTTCAACTCCTCAATACTTCAATATCACGTACAACGCGTGGATAATACCTGGAATATAACCCAAAATCGTCAAAACGATATTTATCCAGAACGACGAGGCACATCCTCTTTCAAGGAACACTCCCAATGGAGGCAAGATGATTGCAATGATGATCTTGAAGATATCTGAACATGTAAAAGCCATATTTCTAGTGTAGTTGTCTCTGTGTTATATCAATTCGATTATGCTGATCCAGTAGCAATCAAATAACAATTCAAATATAAAGTATTTCAGTAGTATCAATTAAAAGTAACTATTATATGAACTCAATTGAATCTGAATGTATTTATAAATTTGATTTCTACTTCTGCATCGGGATTTTCTACGTTTTTATATTGTTTGGCTCGCATTGCTCTTATTGCTTGTTGCTCGTTGTTCATTGCTCACAAGCATCACCGGACGATGCGTTACTCAGCCGTACTCATTTTTGGCTGTACCTGATCATTCCATCTGGCAACCTTGCTACAAATGTCATGTTTTTTGCATACTTTATTCGGGTACCGAATTTACTTAGTCCGGTACACCGAACGTATGACCCACCATAGTTAACTTGGGAACACCGTTGCGATGTTGCACGATTTGCAGGTTTTGGTGAAAAATTCGAAAATCGGTGAAAGTTACACAAAAGCGTTGAAAATGATTCACAACTAATTAATACCAGAAATATACAGCGAAGGCATCGACAAATAGTCCGGTTAGAGCACATAGAGCACACGCAGGATATATATAAGAGTCAATAAATATGTCAGACTTACAGTTGCAGATATTGAAGTCAGTTAATGAGCATGATGGGATAGAAAGTACGTTGGAAGTCCCGGAATTTGCAAAAATCGATGCTAATACGCTCCACTCGAACTTGACGTCGCTCTGGGCGAAGGAAATGATCAATTTCAAGAAAATCGAGACGGACAAGTGGATTTTGACCAAGGAAGCGGAGGAGTTTCTTGGGGCCGGTTCGCATGAAATGAGGTTGTTGGAAGAAGTGATGAAGTCGCTCGATGGGTTGAAGATTTCGGACGTTAATGCCAAATTGGGGCAGGTTGGAAAGTTGGGCCAGGGTAAGGCGTTCAAGAACGGGTGGATTGGAAAGAACGACGATAAATTGGTGTCTAAGGTGGACAAGTTGCCGGAAGACACTGCTGTGAGCCAGTTAAAGACTATTAAGGAAACCGGTACGTTGGACGACAAGAAAGAGTTAACCGAGTTGAAGAAGAGAAAGTTGGTCACATTGACCAAGATTGTTGGTTTCAACGTCACCAAGGCTGCCAAGTTCGGGTTGGAGATTGTGACGATGGAAACCGATATCACCTCGGACATGATCACCAGTGGGAAGTGGAAGGATGCGCAATTCAAGCCATACAACTTCAACTCTGAAGGGGTATACCCACACTCTGGTGCGCTCCATCCATTGATGAAGGTCAAGGAAGAATTTAGACAGATTTTCTTCTCAATGGGTTTCACCGAAATGCCATCGAACCAATATGTCGAGACTGGGTTCTGGAACTTCGATACGTTGTTCGTTCCTCAACAACACCCTGCTCGTGACTTGCAGGACACTTTCTACTTGAAAGATCCAGTTAAGGCCGGTAAGCCTGACGACATGGAATACTGGGAAAATATTAGACAAGTGCATGAAGAAGGTAAATTCGGATCCATTGGTTACAGATACCCATGGAGAGAAGAAGAATCGTTAAGAATGGTCTTAAGAACTCACACCACTGCTATTTCGGCCGCTATGTTGCATAAATTAGCCAAAGATCCAAAGCCAACAAGATTATTCTCCATCGACAGAGTTTTCCGTAACGAAGCCGTCGATGCCACCCATTTGGCAGAATTCCATCAAGTCGAAGGTGTCATGGCCGGTTACGACATCACTTTAGGTGATTTAATTGGTTTCATGGAAGACTTCTTTGCCAAGATGGGTGTTAATGGTTTAAGATTTAAAGCTGCATACAATCCATATACCGAACCTTCATTGGAAATCTTCGCCTACCACAAGGGTTTGGGTAAATGGGTTGAAATTGGTAACTCGGGTATGTTCAGACCAGAAATGTTAGAACCAATGGGCTTACCAAAGAATTTGAGAGTTTTAGGTTGGGGTTTGTCTTTAGAGAGACCTACCATGATTAAGTACGGTGTTTCTAATATTAGGGAATTAGTAGGTCATAAGGTTTCCTTAGATTTTGTCGAAACTAATCCAGCTGCTAGATTAGATGAAGATTTGGTTTAACTTAATTTTGCACATATTTTAAATAGATGTAACTCTATTAGTGGGTTATGTATTCTCTTGACTAGTACATTCATAATATAAATAATTTGTATAATTAGTACATTTGGTATACTGAAGAAATGATAGAGCTATAAATTGGTTACTACACAAAATTCAACCGCGAGGAATATGAATGAAATCGATATTTTAGTGATATATTAAGCCATACATCCACCTATAACTAACTATGTCTGATATAAAGGTGGAAAAGGAAGAGGATATACCGGTCAATGATGATTCGGTAAATTTGGAGCTGCAAGAAGACAAGAATACCGAGGTGGATGGTGAGCATGAATATGAACATGAACATGAAGGAAAGTCGGCTTCTAAGAATACAAATGACGATACCAATACCAGCGGTAATACCAATAATAGTAAGAAGAAAAAGAATAACAATATGTTTGTTTGTAAATGGGTTGATTGTAAGAAGAGAAACTATCCTACGCTCACGTCGTTAGTTACGCATCTAAGTTCCACTCATTTAGCTCACATAGCACATTTGAGTCCAAATACACCAATTCGATATACTTGCCATTGGGAAGGCTGCTCGCGATATGCAATGGAACAACCTTCGAGGTTTGCGTTAATTTCCCACTGTCGTACACACACGGGTGAAAAGCCATATTTTTGTCCGATTCCAGAATGTGAAAAGCATTTCACACGTTCAGATGCTTTGGCAAAACATGTAAAGGGGGTCCACGACTTGCATCTGGCCCGAGATGCGTTGGCGTTGATTAAAGAAAGAATCAAGAAAGAAAAGATGGCGCCAATAGCCTCCGATAACGATGATTTTGACGAATATGAATATTTATCGGTGATCGACCAAGATTACGACTTAAGAAACCCATGGTGGTTCAACAAGAACTTTGTTAATACCCTTGCGAATAAGGATAATAGTATTAGCGCCTTTTATGATCAACCATTCAATACGCAACAATATAAATTGGCTAGTGACAGGTATCATGCGTACTTAGAAAATAATGATGATGAAATAATACCTTCTATTGAAGAAAATGAGTATTTGGATTATATGTCACAATATGACGATGAGCTTCAAAAAGTAGCCAAATCAATAAGTTCTAGCTATACTGCGCCAGAAGATGATGGCAGTATGGATTTCGCAAATACCGAAGAACTTGAAGATTTGAAAAAAATTCATAACAATTTAAAGACGCAGCTTGCTACTGCGACAAAGATCAATAAAACTGTGAGTAAACAATTATCCACGTCGGTTAAAGAAAAAAGAAGATTATGGTTAATGAACCAAATTCTACTTGATGGAAACGTAGTTATTGGGTTACCAGAAAAAGCCGACACCGGAATTAATGATGAAGATACTAAAAAGGTCGTATTAGATAAATATGACGAAGAATTATTATCTGAATCGGTTAAGACATTACATTAGATGTATATAAATGAATATATTCACGATTATTGTTAACACTATGTAGAGTCTGGACTTGCATATAAATTATATTTTCAAAAAAAAAATTCCTTTATAAACCTCATCTCTTTTATATAGTGAAAGGAATAAGAAGCAAAGAATAATAATCATATAACACATAGTAGGATGGTAGCTCAAAACTCTCTACATAAAGGAGATACTTCTGAAACAGAATTAATCTCTGGGACGGAATCATTCTCCTCGGACCAAGGCCATAAGGACACTATAGATCCATCATTATCGTTGGAGAATTTATTCTCCGAATTAAATCAACAAACCAAAAATGCAAACCAAGCGGTTGTAGATGAAGACGACGAGTTTAAAAAAATACAGAAGTCTATCTCGAAACTACCAAAACTTGAATCAAATTTGGAAGAAAATTTAAACAAGGAAATAGCTACGATAAAAAAGATTAATGATATAACCAGAATAAACGATCCAATAATACATAAACCAAAGAAAGCAGGAAAGGAAGAGCAATTAGACTCGGGATCGAAGTGGTTTAATATGAAACAACCAGAGTTGACTGCTAGCGTAAAGAGGGATTTGTCTATCATTAAACAAAGAAATGCATTGGATCCAAAGAGACATTATAAAAAGGACAAATGGGAAATCCCAAAATTCTTTCAAATGGGTACTGTCGTTGAAGGTAACACTGAGTTTTATTCTGCAAGGATGAACAGACGTGATAGAGGAAATACTTTGGTGGAAGAAGTCTTAAATGATAATGATAGAAAGAAATATTTCAGGAGAAAGTATACTGAAATTCAAGATAAGAAAACCAGTGGTGGTAAAAATCATTACAAGAAGGTTAAAAGTATGAGAAAGAAATATTAATTAATTCTCATTTTGCATAACTAAATTAATATGAATTTCATTAATCATGACTATATGGTATAAATATACAAAGTATTATTTAACAATTGTAAGTATCGTAAGATTATTCTTCTAAGCCAGCTCTTTTGAATACATCCAGTCTTACCAGTTCCCATAACTTCTTTTTCTCATCTTTCGATAACTTTCCCTTTTTATCAGCTATCTTTAATGATTTCTTAATACTATCCGACTTAACTTTATATTCGTAAGCTGTTGTAGCAGCAGCAGCTAAGTTAATTAAGTAGTTTCTAATAGCTATCTCTTTGAACTTAAATTTCAAAAAACTCTGATTGTCAGACGAGGTGATAGGTGACAGAATGCTCAGCTTAGGGGAGTTAATTTGTAGTAGACGTGATTGTTTGACAGATATTTCCGCCACTGATTTCTTAAACTGATAATCGAGGTTGTGTTCCTGGTAAATATTTGAAGAAAACAACGTATATATCAATTCTTTGTCAGTAATATGCGGCTGAATTAGAACAAGATGGCACATGTTTGCCAAATCACCCACTATCTGTGGTAACGAGTGGGCGGAATAGCTGAAATCAGGTATTGATGATACCAACGGCAAATGCGTTAGTATCAACTTGCATCGTGTCACATTTAAATTCCAATCTATGAGCGACTCCGGGACGTTCTGATACTGTAGCTGTGACCCAAGCGAAATCTTATATAAATCGTCACTATCATCCATATCATCCATGCTTACCATTGACCCCCGGCGCACTTTCTCTTGTACCTGTTCCAAAAAATACGTCTCGTGCAACGCTATATCGTTGACGAGCTGCTCCACCGAAGTAGAAATGGGTTCCGAGTCCTCTGGTATCGTGGCCGTCGAACTCGAGTATATTGAAGGAGCTGAACGCACAGACCGCTTGTTGGTAGAAAATACACTTGATGCCAGTGACCGCTGCAGTATGTGGTTATGTGAGTTCTTGAACTGTGACGGTGCCGATCGTATGGACGCTGCACCAGTCGACGTTATCACCAGTGGTGACAACTGCAGATAAATAGCATTTCTCGCAGAATCTTTGAAATGCGATGGTGGGGACGACACCCCTTGTCCGTTAGATCTAGCAAATGATGATCCAAACATAGCTTTATATCCTGTTATTGATGCCAGATGATAATTAATCATGGTTAATTTACGACTGGGGTTACATTTTGGTGATAAATTTTTATTCCGATCACGTGTTCACCCGCTTTTTTTTGTTCCGTTCTCAAACCTTACGGATTAATTCCCCCTTTAAGCTCCTACGGATTTACGGATTTGCTTCCATTTGAAGGTTTTCCGTGTAACCTTGACTGCCCTATTGCAATGCCGCATAGGGGCAACAGTAGGGTCTTAATAATAGTATTTGGACGTAGGTCTGGGCCTTATGGGTCAGTTTTCTTCTCGTTGAAGAGTCTAATTAGGGCGTATATGGTTCCGTGTCAATGTCGGATCTTGTAGGAAAGACAATTCTGACATCATACGGGGTTTCTCTGTGCTGCGAGACAACCAGGATGGCTTGGTTATGGTGTAGTTCATAATGAATAGGTTCATGTTTTTATATGAGGCCTGTATATAGACGGGGTTTTCGCTGATGGATTTGTTTTTTTGATCAGAGCGGTTAGTTAGTTATATGAAGTTGTAGATAAACCATTGGATATTAGGACAATAGTCAACGAAAGATGATTGCCTTGCAAGAAACGAGTTCAGAAGACTTAGGTTTCAAACTTTCGACCAAGCCCGAAGGTATTCGCATCTTCAATGATACGATAGATTTTCTGGAAGGAGATAAAAATGATTTGAATCTATTATCAATTGGAAACTTGACGGGGTATTTTGCATGTTCGAATATGTCGTCCATAGTTTTGGATAAGCTCTCGTTGCTTGAGACGGGAGATGTGGCGGAGGGACATGAAATCAGACGAATTGAAAACTTGACCAATGTATCGCAATTGACGTTCAATTGCGATGAGTCGGAGCTTTATGTGGTCATAGACGGAAATTTGAAAGTGATTAATATGGGTCAGTACGTAACATCGGAAGTGGGTTCTGAAATCATTAAGGAAATCGAAAATATTGAAGAAAAGTATATACAAGGTGTCAAGGTTATTCACCCGTCGCCTGGATCGCCTGATTCAGTTGCATTAATTAATAATTTGGACGAATTAATCTTGATTGATTCAGGAGTTGCTAAGGCATTACAATCTGGTGTTTCTTCTTTTTGTTGGGCTAAAAATGGAGAAACGATATATTACGGCACTTCTTCATCTGCGGATGTAACAGCTGTGTCTGCGAACGGTGAAGTTCTTTTTAAAATCCTGAATTCTGCTGTATCTGACCCATCTGAAGTTAGCTTAGTTAGTATCGTTGAGTTGGAGTCGAATTCTAAGTGGTTTGCTGTTTATGATAGAGGAGAAGGCGAGCCAGAGGACCACGAATACCAAATCTATATCATCGAAAAGGCTGATGACCATACATATGAATTCTATGAAAGTGACATTGCACCACCTTTTGGATCAGTGACCCGTTTTGGTACCTATTACTTGCTGTCTTTGTCTAATTGGTCTTCGGGACAGGCATTGGTATTTGTTACTTCGTCATTGGCAACTGAAGTCAGCACTCTTTTTATAAATGCCGAAGGAAGGATTGAATCTGTTACTCAATTAAATGACTCTGATAGAGCTCAGTTCCCCATTAATGATGATACTGGTGATGATGCATCGCCAATTGGTCTTGGTCTTGATTTGACTTGTCTTGAATCTGTAATCACAGAACCATGTAGTGGAATTGACGAAGCTAAAGGTACTCTACCAAAGCTCTGGTGTTTAACACATGAAGGGACATTAATAAGTTGGTGGATTTTTGATGTCCACGGCTTGAAAAATGGAAAAGTAAATCTACAAAGAGCGCTCGATTATTTAAAACAGGAAAAAGTTGGCTCTACTAAACCATCTGACAAAAAAGAAGAAAATAGCATTAACACGAAATTATTGAATTCGAATGCATCCGCTACATCTAGTAGCGAGAATCCAGGGCAGTCTATAAATCAACCCTTATCTAATACGCCAAATGACAAAACTGGCTTCGGTGCATCGGCATTTGGTACTTCCAAGATTGGATCTTCTTCATCAGGTGCTGCCTTTGGCTCGACTGGATTTGGCTCAACTGGGTTTGGATCTAGCTCTTCTGGTTCTGGTACGGGTACTAGTACTGGATTTGGTTCGACTGGCTTTGGCTCATTTTCTAAGCCCTCTGAATCTTTTGGCTCAACCGGCTTTGGGGGATCGAAAAAATCATCTGAGTCTGGGTTTGGCTCATCGGGTTTTGGTTCATCGGGTTTTGATACTACCGGTTTTGGATCCAACACTTCTGAATCAATGGATGATAATAAGTTTGGAAATACCGGGTTTGGTTCAAGTACAGCAAGTTCGAACAATTTCAAATCAGCAGGTGGATTTGGAAAGTATTCCAATAATAACACTAGTTCGCAGAATCAAAGTTCTCCGTTTTCGAGCTTAGGAAATAAAGAAAGCCCATTTGCTGGCGCTAGTAGAGACGAATCGCCATTTGCGAAATTTGGTAAAGAAGCTCAACCTGCAACTGAAAATAAAACAGAATCTCCTTTTGCTAAATTCGGTAAAGATACTTCATCAGAAAATAAAACAGAATCGCCATTTGCTAAATTTGAAGAAGCTTCATCTGAAAATAAAACAGAATCGCCATTTGCTAAATTTGGTAAAGAAGCTCAACCCACAACTGAAAATAAAACAGAATCTCCTTTTGCTAAATTCGGTAAAGATACTTCATCAGAAAATAAAACAGAATCTCCATTTGCTAAATTTGGTAAAGAAGCTCAACCCACAACTGAAAATAAAACAGAATCTCGTTTTGCTAAATTTGAAGAGGCTTCATCTGAAAATAAAACAGAATCTCCTTTTGCTAAATTTGAAGAGGCTTCATCTGAAAATAAAACAGAATCTCCTTTTGCTAAATTCGGTAAAGATACTTCATCAGAAAATAAAACAGAATCTCCTTTTGCTAAATTCGGTAAAGATACTTCATCAGAAAATAAAACAGAATCTCCATTTGCTAAATTTGGTAAAGAAGCTCAACCCACAACTGAAAATAAAACAGAATCTCGTTTTGCTAAATTTGAAGAGGCTTCATCTGAAAATAAAACAGAATCTCCTTTTGCTAAATTTGAAGAGGCTTCATCTGAAAATAAAACAGAATCTCCTTTTGCTAAATTCGGTAAAGATACTTCATCTGAAAATAAAACAGAATCTCCATTTGCTAAATTTGGTAAAGAAGCTCAACCCACAACTGAAAATAAAACAGAATCTCCTTTTGCTAAATTCAGTAAAGATACTTCATCAGAAAATAACACAGAATCTCCATTTGCTAAATTTGGTAAAGAAGCTCAACCCACAACTGAAAATAAAACAGAAACTCCGTTTGCGAAGTTTGGTAAGAAGTCGGATACCACTTTTAACATAATCCAATCTTCTGATTCGAGTAACCAAAGTGTCACTTCTAACGAAGAGACTTCATCTGAAACTCCAGTCGAAGGAGAAGCCAAGCCTGAGAGCCTAGATTTATTATCGCCCCTGAAAAATGAAATTAATGAAAATAAAGATAAGGTCGCAAGTCATGTCGGTAATAATGAAGAAAAACAAGGATCATTATTCAAGAGTTTACAAAGAAATGCAATGGGAGCTGATAAGCAATCGGACTCTGAAACGTCAAGTCCGGAATCAAGTGAATCTGAATCTTCGGACGAATCAGATGATATTGCTGCATCGAAACCAAAGGAAAATGTATCAAATCTTCTTGAATCCATGGATATAAAGTCCAATAATGAGCCATCTAAATCAGGAAATTTACATGAGTCTACTACCAGAATTGACAGAACAGAGAACTCTGGCATTTCGCCTTCTTCTGGTGCTAAGAAACAAGATGAAGTCGATTCAAATCAACAAGCATTGACTCCTCCTTCGCCTCTCGAATTTTTAACATTTGAGGGTATCCAGGGCCCTGTTAAAGGTGAATCGAACATCGTATCAAAAAAAATTGTTGACGTTTATAACGAAACGTGTGGTTATTTGATTATCATGGAGAATAATGTACAAAGATTGGCTAAATTCATCGACGATCATAATACAACGGTTGATAGGCCGGATCACAAAAGATCTTTGGATACGCCTGACTTATGGAGATTAGCATCTAGTACTGATTTAAATTCTATTATTGGTCAAGTAAAGCCTGCATTATCGAGTATTTTAAAGTCATCGCATGATTTGGATTCTTCCCTAACTAATTTAACCGCAAAGGTCGAAGAAAGCCAAGTACAAAGGGTCAAGATTGACAAATTGTTGAGTCAGTTATCTCTTTTCAACAAGGAATCGAACTCTTTAGTATTAACAAAGCGTCCATTAGATTTCCATAATGAATCGTTGCAAACGTCTTTGCGCCAAAAATTAAGAAGAGTGAAAGACTTGGAAAATGAACTTATAAGTAAAATGATGCCTTTCAAAGCTAGATCGAGGACAGACGAAAACATCTTAAAGAATTTAGAAAAGGTTATATTCCAAATGAATGAAAGTGCGTATGACCACTTGAAAGAAATCAATAGCTTGTCGGTGGAATTGTGTGATTTAAAATTACATAATGAAAGCGATTCCGAAATGCCGAAGAATAATCATAAACAACAGAGCAATCAGGCTTCTGTTAAATGGATTTTAAGTAAGGAATTGAAGAATAATAGCAATTCCTCTCCTAGACTTGTTAGTCTTCACAGAAAATAATCTATGTATTCGATGCATGTAAGTATATAGTACTATTATATTTATACCAACTTTTATATGATTTTTTGTATGGAGGCTTCCCGCGTTGATCGAAATCAAAACAAAAATTTAAAAAAACATATTGCAACTGCAACTGCGTATACTAAAAAATGGCAGACCATGTTGGTACGAAAGTGTCAATTCCAGGTACTAGAGGGCAAGGTATATTGAGATATTATGGGCCTATTAACGGGAAGAATGGTATTTTTGGTGGAATTGAGCTAATAGGGCCCATTGCAGCAGCGAGAGGAAAGAACTCTGGATCTGTAAATGGTGTTCAATACTTTGAAGTTCAACAACCTATGACAGGTTTATTCTTACCGTTCGAAAGGTTAAAGTCTGTCAATGCACATTTGTCAAATAAACTGAGATCAGCGTCTAGTCTCCGTTCTAGTACACCGGTTGAGATCGCATCTACCCCATCTCCGTTGAATCGAGGGCTAAATTCCCTGCTGTCAAGCGACAGCTCTATAACTAAAAATGGAATACTTCGCTCACCCTATTCAGAAAAGCCATTAATAAATCCTAAACGACAGATTTTGAAAGACGACGGGAGAAATGCAATTCCAAAAGCTAAAAGTTTGTCTGAAAACTCAACATCATCCTTGGTATCAAATGGTGATACAAAATATATTGATTCCATAAGACAGGATACAGATAAGATAAGGTTGGAGCAAGAATTGAAAGATTTAAAAGGAAGATACGATAATAATCAGTTAGAGATGACTGAAAAAATAAAGATATTGAATGACTTACGAAATACAGTCAATGAAATCCAACCTTTATTAGAAGAATATGAGAATGATTTGTCTGAAAAAGACAAGAAATTGCTTAAGCAAAAATCTGAGTTTGAGAAAGCTAGAGAAGAATGGAGACAAAGTTTAGATCTAATGGTTTCCACCCAACAAGAAAATGAAGAGTATTATGAACAGAAGATATCAGAATTAAATGCTAAAGTAGAGGAGTTGTCAAACAAGCAACCTAAGTTAAACGATACAGAATTAAGTAAGATTGATGAAAAAAATCAATCCAGGGTTTTGCAAGCTTCCCTAGTTTCAAAGGATGAAGAGATCTCAAGATATAAAGTAAAGCTCGAGGATTTACATATGGAGAAATCTAAAGTGGAGAAAAGTCTAAATGATAAGATAGATTCACAAAGAAAAGAAATCAATGCTCTTACCGAAAACTTAGCTAAACTCGAAGAAGATAAAAATAGTAACGAATCGGGAGAACTACAAGTCAAATATGATTCTCTTGTTGATCAGATAGAAAGTATGAAGATTGAGCTTGAGAAATTTAAATCTTCGGAAACTTCATTAAAAGCTAGGTTAACGGAGTTGCAATCTGATATCGTTCAAAAAGACAAATCTATTGAAAATCTAAAATCGAATAATTCAAAAGATGATAATGAATTGGGTTCATTGGTGAATCTGGTAAAATCAGTGAAGTTAGATGACGACAATGAAGAAATTTTAAAATTAAAAGAAGAGAACAAGAAAATAAAGGCTGAAGTGGACTCAAAAGAAGCTATGCAAACAAAAATTAATGAATTAGAAAACCAATTGGAAATGAGGCCGACTTTTGAAGAATTGACTGACCTCCAGAATACTATAGACGAACTAGATGATTTACACAAAAATGAGCTCAGAGAGAAAGATGATGCATTAAAAGTTGCTATAGAGAAGAAGAAAGATCTTCAATCACAGCTTACTGATGTGCTACAAAATATTGAAAAAAAGGACAATGAACAGGCTGATCGTTTAGAGAAACCTGAAGTCAAAGGCAGTTCAGACCCCAATGAATTACCTATTCACATTCCTAAACAACCCACTGACCCGAGTTCTGGTAAAAATGATTGGTGTGGACTTTGCGAAAGGGATGGACATAGCAGTATTAATTGTCCTTATGAGAACGATATGTTTTAAGGCAATTTTGGTGAAATTTAAATTGTAATATGCAGTCTGGAATAATTGACTCATAAATAATTTGTTAGTCTTTGTAAGGTACATAAGTGTTTCTGTATTTAATTATAACGTATAGATGCGGGATACAAGAATATTCAAACAGGTGGATGTTTTCACAAATAGGAAATTCAAGGGTAATCCCGTTGCTGTATTTTTCGATGCGGATGATTTGAACTCTGATGAAATGCAAGCAATTGCAAAATGGACTAATTTATCCGAAACTACATTCGTATTGAAAACTACTAATAAGGATGCTGATTATAAGCTTCGTATTTTCACTCCTAAAAATGAACTTCCTTTCGCTGGACACCCTACAATTGGATCTTGTTTTGCATTAATTGAGAGTGGCCTTATTCAACCGAAAAGTGGAAAATTGATTCAGGAATGTGGTGCAGGACTCGTTGAAATTCTGGTTGGTGGTGATGTATCTATTCCAAAGAACCTTATTCTTTCGTTTAGGTTACCATATTTTCATATAACTCCAATTGACACATCAGTTCACTTGGAACTTGAGAGTGCATTAAAAATTTCCTCTGGTTTTTGCTCGAAAATTGCATCGCCTGTCCTTCTCGATGTTGGCCCTAAATGGCTTACAATCCAATTAGTCGAAGGAATTGATGTAATCAATTTGGAACCTAATTATACGGAAATTGCAAGATTATCCAACTTCTATGGTTGGACTGGAATTGAAGTTTTCGGTAAACATGAAGATGGAACTTATGAATCAAGGAGTTTTGCTCCAGTTATAGGTGTAAATGAAGACCCAGCATGTGGTAGTGGCGCTGGAGCATTAGGTGTTTACTTAAGTCTGATTTCTGCCAAAGATACTAAATCTGCTGATATTAAACAAGGGTGTAAAATTGCTAGAGATGCAAAATTGCATGTTTCTATTGATAAACTCAATGATAAACCATCAATTTCAGTAGGTGGTCAAGCAGTTACTTGTATCATTGGTAATTATGAGCCATAGTTATTTTATCCCTTATGTGAAATCTTTTAAACTATATAAATAATTTTAAACTGAAAAGCTTAGTTTATTAATCTTCATGAAATTTATTTATTAACTAAAATACCTACCTTATTAAAAAAGTTTGTTCTTTAATAGTATTTACATCGAAGCGTACTTATCTTAATTTATGCGTAGGCGTAGAATTCCTGTCACCAATATGACTATGAATTTCAGTATTAATATCCACTTTGTTTTCTCCTTCATCAAAGGTAATCCAATCAACAAACCCATCTTCAAATACCCCTTGTAACTTTTTTTCAACCTTGAACAAATTTCTTTCTTTGTCGACTACTTCCTCGAATAATTCAAACTCGTCGTCTGTTAATAAGCATAAATCAAGTGCTTCTGACAATTTCTTCAGATTTATGTTTAAACCAATGAAGACCAATTCATTACGCCTATCATCGTGTTTGCCTTTCATATCTGCTTCAATTAATTTTGCAGCTTCTGGTGGATACATCTCCGGTCCTGCAACGCCAAACCAAGGAATTCCACCTTTGATAGTTAACATTGGGCCTGCTGAAGACCATTCTCCTCTAATTATATATCTTGATGCCAACCAAAAGAAACCCTTGGAACGTAATAAGGGGCCAAATGGTGACAGCTTTTTATTTTTCAAAATCTGCTTCTCCGTTGGTTCAAAATATTCTTCTTCTTCTTCTTCTTCGTCCAGGCTCTCATCCACCAGACTTTCGTGACCAGTTTCATTATTAATTTCCTCTTCTGGTTCTTCGTCATCTTCAAATCCGGATTGTTCTATAATGAAAAATTTATCTCTTATCATCTCGTAGAAACGCTTGGGATGAAATGGCCTTCGAGCGGTATAGACAAAATTGTTGATTCCATATTCTTCAGTTTCTGGTTTTGGGGTTAAAGCTGTAGAGTGTTTATCTCCAAAACCTTCTCTTAGGGTCATTTCATTGATACTTTGCAACCACCCTGCTGAAGTAGATGCCTTTTCAAAATCGTATTTTTTGGTGCTGATCACTTCATTAATGTCAATTTTGCAGTAATCAGCGACCAAAATTTTGGCCACAGGATTCAAAGATTTTATCATTTTTTCAATTTTTCTTTGCTGTCTCTTTTTCGTAGTAGATATTTTGTTGATTATTATAACATCTGAAAATTCTATTTGATCAATCATTAAATCGGTAATTGTTCTTTCCTGTTCACCTTGGCCGTTATCACCATATCTATCAGCTAAAAATTGGGTTGTTTCAATATTCGATAAGAAATTTAGTGCATCGATAACAGTGACACATGTGTCAAGCTTTGTTAATTTATTCAATCCCCCCATATCAATTATGTCTCTAATAATTTTTTCATCTTCTTCTGGTATTGAACCTTCAGATTCTAATAACATCTCAGAAAATTCTGTAGTGAACGTTTCAGCAACCTGCATTGGTTCCGATATTCCAGTAGACTCAATAACTATGTATTGAATGTCACCATTTTTCGCCAACAGGATTAGTTCCTCTAATAAATCACCTCTCAATGTGCAACAAATGCAACCATTTTGTAACTGGATCAATTTTTCCTCTTTCCTATTAACGACATGATTCTTAATTAGAGCGGCATCTATATTCAATTTAGAGACATCGTTTATAATTACTGCAATTTTCAAAGAGTGATCAGTAGTAAGAATATGCTCAAGCAAAGTAGTTTTTCCCGAACCTAAGAATCCAGATAATAATGTGATAGGAATTGGTCCGTTAGTATTGTCTTTGTCTTTGGTAGGCTCTGGCATCTTGGCTTAAATGTTCACCTAAGATTTTTCTGCCAGTGAATACTACCTCCTTTTATAATTCGAAGATTTCAAGTTAAACATACCTTTGAAGTTATATTTTGCAATTTTTATGTCCTAAAACCTCTATATTACCATTCTAGCCAAATTGCAAGCTTACATACCTGATAATATGCAAAGCATTATAAAATGATTACAAACGAGAGTATTTTATTGGTTCACCCTGGTTTCACAATAATGGTTACTACTTTTCCATCTATCTTTTCAATAACCATTACAGTAGACAAATTCTAATTTTAAAAATATACCCAATTCTATTCCCTGTATTATGTTCAATAAAATCTAATGTCCATACAAAAAAACTTGTGAAATAGTAATAAGACTTAATTAGAATCTTATAATTCTTATTTATGCTGTAATAAATAATAATAATCATCTAGTTCTTAGGAAATTTTGACTATTTTTGTATAATTTATTAAAAAATGGTTTAAAATGGTTAAAAAAACACTTGACCTTCATTCTTATATTAATTAAAACTATCGTTCTGGGATATGGTTTTATCTAATAATATACTTTCTATTTCTACGACCAACATAATTTGGCAAGCTATTTGGTTCTATGTTTAAGTAGATTGACTGTATTACTTAAAGCGCACTTTTATTTTGGGATTGGGTGCAAATGTCAAATTACGGTCTGACGACGCATTTTCGTCCAGCAGGATTAACGTAGCACCGCTAACTTCAGCCCAGAATATCACGTTGTGCACTTTGGGATTCGACATGATGATGGAACGTATGTCATATCATACATAAAATACTATCGAATATGTCCAATTACACAGCTCTATATTTATTCCTCATGGCATCCAATTGAAGGCTTAGGGCTCAGTCAATTGTCGATGAACTTTTCAATACCTACAAGACCATACTAATACAGAGAAAAGGATGACATGGAAATCTATTGTTTAATATAGGTTTTCGTTAAAGTTCGCTATATTTCATTCTACATTCGTGTGGTAGGGTCCATTATATGGAAATTTAAGTTGAGGGCTGTAACCCAGTGACGTTAACTCCGCGAAATTCACATATTGGTATTGCCTATCATAAGGTGCTGTTGGTGTCTAACAAACGGTCCAGTCTGGTTAGGTGGCGCTTATTTGAACTCCGATCTTCGTAACTTATCCGACAATAAAATTTATCATCGTTAAAGAGTTCAATAGAAATGTTCGATAGAAGTGGCTTGCAAGCCTCAGTTGTGTTTTAGGTTTCAAGTATTTTTAGAATGACCGGACATAATTAAAGATCTCCGTATCTGTTATAAGAACATACCAATGACAAATACCATTAATTGATACCTATATACTACTGTCAATACATAGCCCCTTGATCCAGGACTACCCTTTACGGATGTAGGGTGTATACACTAGTAATCATGATGAAGTTTTAGTCATCTTCATGGAGATTACAATTCAGCCGCATGCATATATTATCTAATCGCAAATACGATAAGATTATGAATCCAGCACTATTTCAAACCTGTTAACAAACTATGTATGACCTGGAATATATAAGAGTAGTATCATATGCACCAATATATGAATGAGATAGTAGTAACAAAGCACAATTAATAAAATGGGATTAAAAAACACAATTTGGCTGGACAATAGAAACATTAAAGCTTTCATCAGTATATTTCCTAACACGGGTTTAAAAAAGAAGGTCAGACTAAAGAAAACGACTTCAATTTCCAGTGAGAGTATTCCAGATGAAGATATTGTAAATACGCAACCTATATCGCTATCACGCAGTGGCCTGAGCTCAAGTTCCGTTTCAAGAACTAGAAGAAGGTTGAGTTCAAGTTCCGTTTCAAGAACTACAAGAAGGTTGAGTTCAGGTACCCACTCAATACAAAAGGTGAATAGAAGCCACGCTAAGAGAACTAGCTCTGGAAATATAATTAGTTCACTGCAGGCATTGAAAGGGATCAATGGCAATAATTCTCCACTTGATTCTAATGGTATCTTGGGTACTGAAGAGAAATTAGACAGTTATGCGATCTCGGTGACTAGTCTAATAGAAGATGAAACATCTCCATACAAGATAGATATAACCCTAGAAAACCTAACAAAAGAAAACAAGGTAAGAAATCTAGGTTCTGGTGACAATAAAGCATTACAATTAGATGCCATACATAATCCAGCTCATCATGGAGCTTCACACATATTTACAGAATTTAACTTTACAGTCTTGTTTAAGTTAATAATGCATGTCATTTTTTATTTGTCCGTGCTTTATATTATACTGAAAAAGATCGCAGGTTGAGGTTCAGATACATTTATTATCAGTTTAGCTAATTTTATAGCATTTTAATAGAATTTAGCTGTGAGAAGTATATTATACCACGTTTAACATTTAACTCGTTCCAATCAAATACAGTTATATCCTGTAGATATATACATTTCCTATAAAATATCTTTCAATTAGAATTTTCTGCTCGATAATGTCATAATACGTTGAACAAATATATGGCGATGTTTTTGTTTTTTAAGATATAGACACTTCGCATAAACCTGTCAGATGTACCCAAGTTCACAGTTGATCCGTTCTACGTTTATGTGATACAAATATAATAATACGAAAAGATGAATACTTATAAATCGATGTACACTAATAGTTCGAATCAATTACTAGTTTTTTTCAGCACATGCATAATTTTGATCCTATTGTCTCGTCATAATGAATAAACATGAAATTCTATTGGGTCCCTTTTAATAATTATTATTTTTAGTCTTCTTGATTATAAAAATATCCAATGAATTGGTATATTATAATATTTATAGCCTACTTTGTACGGAGGCTTATTATTCTGTGTAAGAATTACTGGCTCGCAAGACAATGGGGGTGTGAACCTATGCAAGAATTCGGTGGCAGATTCGGAATCATAAGTCTCATTAATGTTATCAAGGCAAGAAGAGAAGGGTTCTTGGTAGATTACCAAAAGCAGACGTACATCGAAACCGATACTGATACCATAAAATCCAGACTATTTCATAAACAACTTATTCATACAAAGAACGCTGAGAATGTTAAGGCTGTAGTTGCCACACAATACGATGATTTTAGTATCGGCAAAAGACATAAGTTTTTCAAACCATTATTAGGTAACGGAATTTTTGCGTCCGAAGGGGAAAGATGGCAGCATTCTAGGACCATGTTGAGGCCTCAGTTTGCGAGGGAGCGAGTGGCACATGTTCAAGCGCTAGAACCGCATCTTCAAGTATTTGCTAAACACGTACGTAAATCTGAAGGTGGCGTATTTAACATTCAGATCTTATTTCATAAATTAACAATCGATGCAGCAACGGAGTTTTTATTTGGTGAATCAGTGGATTCATTGCGTGACGCATCGATTGGGTATGAATCGTTGCCTACTGATATTGACGGAAAAGCAGGCTTCGATGATGCATTCAATATCTCTCAGAATTATATGATGCTGAGAGCTTTGGCGCAGGATTTGTACTTTTTATTTGATTCAAAAGAATTTCGGGAAGCTAATAGAAAAATACATAAATTTACCGGTCATTACGTACATAAGGCGTTGGAGACTACACAAGAAGAATTAGATGCCAAAAGTAGAGATGGCTACATTTTCTTGTACGAATTAGTTAAACAAACAAGAGACCCAATTATTCTCCAGGACGAATTGCTCAGTATTATGTTAGCCGGTAGAAATACTACCGCAAGCCTTCTCTCATTCCTTTTCTTTGAGTTGGCAAGGAACCCTGAAATTTGGAGTAAATTAAAGCGTGAGGTTTATGAGCACTTTGGAAACGGAGACGATGTCAAACTTGAAAAGATTACATTCGAATCTATGAAAAAATGCACGTACTTGAAGTGGGTCATAAATGAAACTTTGAGAATGTATCCTTCTGTGCCCCAAAACTTTAGAGTTGCTAAAAAAGATACCACCTTGCCTAGAGGTGGTGGTAAAGATCAACAGTCTCCTATATTTGTTCCCAAGGGACAATTCGTTCTCTACACTACGTATAGTATGCACAGACTGGAAGCCTACTACGGCAAAGATGCGGATGTCTATAGACCGGAAAGATGGGAAAACCTTAGAAATATAGGTTGGGCCTACATGCCTTTTAGCAGTGGACCAAGAGTTTGTCTCGGCCAACAGTTTGCCTTGACCGAAGCATCCTATATAACGATCAGGCTCGCGCAGATGTTTCCAAATCTCGAATCCCACGATTCAAAGTATCCGCCTCCCAAATTGACTAACTCAACAATGAGACATTTAGATGGCGTGTTTATAAGTTTGCATTAATGATTATGATATTTCAGTATATTGTAGTTTAGTTTAATAGTCCTCAATCTTACATCCTGTTTTCTACATGCATGCGCTCCTTTCGGGCCGTATGCGTCTTGTGACTATTTTAATTTTTAATTGACACCGGTGACCATAATTATTGTCATGTTCACATTATCTATAGCTATATCATTATCCTCGAATACTACATATAAAATCTTATCATTTATGACCCCTAACCACCATCTTGCAATACTTATACGGCGTGGTAGAATAACCAGATTTTGGCCGAGGTTAGGTTCTATCAATCAACTATATACAGGAAAGAACATATGCAATTTTCGCTGGCTCTAATACATCCCTCGGACCTTACTTTATTGCAAGGAAGAGGGTTCTCTCAGTGAAGACTAGCAACCACAAGCTGGCTTCAAACGTAAAGATAAGCACCGCAATCCGTCAATAAGTCAAATATGTGTACGTAAATTGACGTTAAAGTATATAAGTCTATTTACTGTCGATTTTAATAAGCAATATGCTGCAGTTGACGCTTAGATAGCGACTTAAGTGCGAAAAATGCATGAGACGAACGTTGAAGCTCGGATCCCCTCTTCATATGGAAATTATATAAAGACTGGGGAAGTCCTTCGAGGAATAATAAATTTGTTTGTATTAAGGTAGCTAAAGTAAAATATGTCAAGTGTTACGAAGAACGTTGAATTTTCCGAAGCACCCAATCCTGCTACATTGATTGGGGCTGAACGTGAAGCTGCTGTTTTTAACCCAGAAACTATGAACTATTTCTTGGAAGGATCCAAGGAAAAGTCAGAAGAAGTGAAGAAATTTATCCAGCAAATGGAAAGAGATCCAATCTTAGCAGCTAGCCCTAAGGTCTATGATTTAACCAAAGAAGAGCAAAGAGAGTTGACTGCACAGAAAATCAACAGAGTGTCGAGATACATTGAAGTAGAATCTTTTGACGAGTTGGAAAGAAGACTTTCTTTGATTAGTGTTTTTGACCCACAGCTCCACACTAGAATAGGGGTTCATTTAGGGTTATTTTTGAGTTGTGTCAGAGGTAATGGTTCGTTTGAGCAATTGAACTACTGGGCATTGACCAAAGAAGCAGCGTATGTAAAGAATATCTACGGGTGTTTTGCTATGACCGAAATAGCGCACGGTTCCAATGTTGCCGGCTTGGAAACTACAGCTACATTTAACGAAGAAAATGACGAGTTTGTTATTAATACTCCACACATTGGTGCTACCAAATGGTGGATTGGTGGTGCTGCCCATTCAGCAACCCATGCTGCTGTTTACGCCAGATTGATTGTCCACGGAAAAGACTACGGTGTCAAGACATTTGTTGTACCTTTGAGAGACTCAAACCACGACTTAATGCCAGGTGTCAGTGTGGGTGATATTGGTGCAAAGATGGGCAGAGATGGTATTGATAATGGTTGGATCCAGTTCTCTGGTGTCAGAATCCCTAGATTTTTCATGTTACAAAAATTCACCAAAGTCACCGCCGAAGGTAAGGTTACTTTACCACCTAACAACCAATTATCTTATTCTGCTTTGCTTGGTGGTAGAGTTGTTATGGTTAAGGATGCCTTCAGATGGTCGTCCAGAGTAATTACTATTGCATTGAGATACGCCGTCGGCAGAAGACAATTCAAGGCATCTAAGGCTGGTGAAAACGATAAGGAAAACCAATTGTTGGATTACCCATTACATCAACGTCGTTTGATACCTTTGTTGGCTATGACATATGCTTTCTCTAACGGTTCTAATGTGTTACAGGAGCTTTCTCACAAAACAATGGATGAATTAGACGACGCAGTGGCCGAAGACGACAAAGCCGGTATTGACAAAGGTATCGAGGCAATGAAGTCATTATTCGTGGCTTCTGGTTCCTTGAAGTCTACTTGTACGTGGTTGACCTTGAGCACTATTGATCAATGTAGACAAGCATGTGGTGGTCATGGTTACTCAGCTTATTCAGGGTTCGGTAAAATATACAATGATTGGGCTGTACAATGTACTTGGGAAGGTGATAATAACATTTTAGGAATGTCGATTGGTAAACAATTGGTTAAGAGTATTAGTAGTGTACTTCGTGACGGCCAAAACGTAACTGGTATTCTCGAATTCTTGACTGATTCCAAGAAATATCTTAATAGGGATGTCATTCTTCAAAATGAAGACATGAATGACACTAGAAAGGTTTTACATGCAGTCGAGGTCGCAATTATTAGAGCCTCGAATCAAGCATTGACAACCTTGGATGCCCACGGTGAAGACTGGGACTTTATTGGTGCAAACTTGGTGCAATTGTCAAAGTTATTGGCACATTTCTTTTTGTTGAAAGCCTTCCTTGATAAGGTTGACTCTATAGAAGAAAAAGAATTAGTACCTGTGTTAGACAAGCTTGCTCAATTATACTCTGCCACTATAATTTTAGAAGAGTTCTCTGGTATCTTCTTGACATATTCTGTGGTTTCTACTGAATCAATTTCTATTTTGACTGATCAACATATTCCAAAATTATGTAAGGATTTAAGACCACATGTTATTCCATTAACTGATTCTTTCCAATTATCTGATATGATGATCAATTCATCCTTAGGTAGTTATAATGGAGACATATATGAAAACTACTTTAAGATTGTTAAGGAGGCCAATCCACCTTTCAATCATAAAGCTCCATATTCTACTGACCTCGAAGCGATGTTGAACAGACCTTCTCAGGAAGATAGACAAAGACATGAATATTCTGATGAAGCTGAAGAAATTTTATCTAAATAATGAAATATGCTTTATATAACTAAGAAATTATTTATTTGTATTATGTTTTGATTTAAAAAGATGTAGATTCATCGAATAACCGAGCATAGAACGAGTTCTGGCTATGAATTAGTTTTGTATTTGTTATAAAATTTTACGATTAATCTTTTAGAATCAAGATATCAATTGTAGTAAATTATAAATCGAGGACGATAGAACGAACATTTACTGAGCATAAGACCTAATTTCTGGTTCATCACGAGTCTTATCGTCGTAACTTAAAATTAAGACAAGAGCTTCAGGAATTAATGCTTCGGTTGCAAGAAGATCTGTATAAGTTAACCCATCTGGTACGATCCTTCCACATTCGGTATCTAAGTCGATTCTGCTTAATTGACCTGGGCCTTCGTGAGTCAAAGCATCCACGGCCAAAGCATAACCAACGGGATTATAAAGAACACCTTCGTGTGTGTAATATTTTCCTGCAGGTCTATCTGGACATATAGTTTGAACTTCGTTGTTAGTGACACCAACATTCCGATTATCATTAATCAACCCTGAAGCGCCTTTTCCAGATTGCGGCTGAACAATTTCATCAAATCCAGAATATATAGAAGTAGTTGGAACGTAAGCTGAATCTCCACCGTCAGCACGCAACGTTTCAATGAATGTTGAATTATATTCTTGTTGTAATACAGAAGGAGGGCAACTCAATTTTGGGAATGATGGACAAAGAACAGGTACCATTCTGGTACCTTTGAAATCTGGACTAATAGGAATAAAGTCGCTTACTTTTGAACGGGTAGATGCCCAGTATTTTAATGCCCATTGAGTATCAAGACCACCTTGTGACCAAGAAATAATACTAACATTTTTATTATTTGAAATTCCTGATATATAGTTAATTGCATATGCAACATACTCGGCATTGTTTTGGGCATCATCCAATAAATATCCAGGAACATTCAACCATACGACATCAGCAAAATCCGTTTCCTTAAGCAATTTGGCATAGTTAGAGGCATATGTCATACCTCCTTTACTACCTGTACCGGGAACCAAAATAACTGGAGACTTAGAGCCATTTCCGTACTGGAATTCTTCAGGAATCTGAATGGCAGAGCGTAATTGTTCTTCAGAAAGTGAAAAAGATGGGTCTTCTGATTCAGCTTGAGGATAAACAGAGCCTTCTGGTTCCTTAACATTAAAATTATCCGAAGTATTAATTTCATCAGAGAAACCTTCGAAATTTCCAGCAATGCTACCTGGCTTCAAACCATGTCCAACCATATCAATAGAATTTTTGAATAAATCCTCTCCATTTTCAAAAAGTTGACCTAAATAAGCCTGCACTCCTTCTGGTGTTGATAAGTCTTCAGTAGGAACAACTGACTTAATCAAATCAGCGATAGATTTTCCTACCTCTTTCAAATTATCTATATCTTGCTTGATCCCATCGTTTATCTTGTCAAAAATATCAGTAATGGCACTCTTAGCGTTATCTTTGTGAGCTTCACCATTATCGATTGTTGAATTAACGATATCATCAATATTTGAGATCAAATCTCTTCTTTCTAATTCTTTTGTTGGATGTGCGCTTATTCCACTTACCATCAAGGCTGTGAATGCAATTTTAACCAAACTCACTTTCATTGTTTGTATTTGATTTTGTAGACTCTTGGATTAAATTGTGTTTCGAAGCTAGCATCTGATCTCCCTTTATAATATTCCATACTACCAAATGTGATTACAAATCTACAAATCAACACTAGAACAATCATCATAAGTTTGCCTGACATACAACTAAATCATAAATATTCGATTTGAAATCTGCAATACATGCGTCTTCTAAAATAGAAAGGTCAAGAATTGAATCAACTAGGCATCTCGGTTTCCTTTTTAGTTTACCTTCTCCGAATATGTAGGCTTCGCTAGCCAACGCGAATGGAAGAAGCGTTTGATTTACTATTTACGCGTGTTAAACGATTCATGGAGTACAGGCCAGGGCAACGGCTTTATTGTGACATGTGAATCAAAATATCATGAACCTTCAAGATAAAATAGCAACTATCTAATGCCAGAGCAAGCAACCAAAGAATGCTACCGATGGAATATTGTATTAAGTGAGGATCTATAATTCTTATTGTTATGCACGTTAGTTCAGAATAGAAACCAACAATTCTAATAGAAAATAGTTACCTTGCACCAAGTATTGTATTATTTCAATAGAGTTGTCGTATTATTGTCTAAAACACATAAATGAATACAAAGAATCAATAACGTTTGCTTCACTAAAAACCATTTAATTTGTAAAATGACAAATAACAAAAGTTAAATGGAGAATTGTGATGGAACTAAAGGCCTTTAAGATCAAAAGATAAATATATTGGTACTTGTTGCAATAAATTCATGCGATCCACATTAACAAATGAAATTCTAACCGCAAGCTAAATCATAAACAATAGCCAATATTATTCAATAGCGCGTAGAATTTCAAAAGTCTGTTGTTTTAATAAGAAAAATCTGATGATCTCCTCAAGATCTACAGGTGGAGATGAAAACTCATGTGAAGATCTTTAGGCCGAAGTTTTATGTGCAAGATGAAAATGCACCGGAACTGCCCAGCACTCTAACTTGCAGTTTCCAAGTGTAAGAGGAATCCCACTGTAATTGAAATTTAATTTCGGCGTAATTAAATAGAAGGTACAAATTAAAAAAATATATCACCGAAATAATTCGGCAAACCTTTATACTAATTTGACCAGCTTATAAGGGTATATCCGAATCAATCAGAAAAAAGATATGTTCCACTGACTCCGATAGTTTTTCCGCGGTAAGTGCCCATTGGGGATTTGAATGGTAGAATTTAATATGTTCAGATGTATTTAACTCGAATCAATCGCTAATCTGATTGTGAATTGTCTTTATTCCAAACATAATCATAGATAGAGATTCAATATGACCACCAAACAAAATATTGGGGTTTTCACAAATCCAAAACACGAACTTTACGTCACAGAAATTGATACTCCACAAGCTGCGGATCTTACAGAGGATGAAGTATTAGTCCATGTCAAATGTACAGGTATCTGTGGTTCAGACATTCACTTTCAAAAGCATGGATGTATAGGACCAACTATGGTGGTCGAGGGCGAACATATATTAGGGCACGAATCGTCTGGGGAAATTTTGGCTGTGGGTAACAAAGTTACCAATTTAAAAACAGGTGACAAGGTTGCTCTTGAACCGGGTGTTCCATGCAAATCTTGTAAGGCCTGCTTAACCGGTAAATATAATGGATGCGAGAAAGTGTTGTTCTCCTCTACTCCCCCTGTGGCAGGGTTTTTGAGAAGATACATCAAGCATCCAGCTCAATTTTGTCACAAGATCAATTCTCTCACCTATCAGCAAGGTGCTCTCTTGGAACCTCTCTCAGTTCTGTACTGTGGAGTGAGACATATTGGACTTCAATTAGGACAATCAGTACTTGTATGTGGGGCAGGTCCTATTGGTTATGTAACGGCAAAATGTGCGGAACTGGCTGGAGCGTTCCCAATCGTTGTAACTGATATTGAACAGTCTAAACTTGACTTTATTAAAAAGGAAATCCCAAGCGTCACCACTGTTCTTGTTACTGGCTCTTTACAAGAAAACTTAAAAAAGGTAGCATCTGCGACAGAGAGCTTCGATGTTGCCATTGATTGCACAGGTGTAGAGCCATCACTCGAGCTTGCAACACATGCCCTTGATTTCGGCGGAAAATTACATATCATCGGGGTTGGTAGAGAGTTCCAAAAATTCCCTTTTATGATCTTGTCTGTTAAGGAAATTCATGTAACTTTCCAATATAGATATGCCAACACCTGGCCTACTGTTGTAAAGTTGATGCAAGCAGGCATCATTAATTTAGACAAATTGATTACCCATTCATTTGCATTAGAGGATGCCGAAGAGGCCTTTAAGTTAGCAGCTGACCCCAAGTCAGGGGCGATGAAAATTATTATCGAAGATGCATAAATGTGTAGATGAAAGATAATCTGCTTTCTCCTGACGACAATCCCATGCTGCAGCCGTTCACTTTAAATAATATATCGTATAGGGTACGAACATAATAAGGATTGTGTGAATTTTAATTGGCTTATGATGTATATATGCATGTATTTTATCTAATGAAAAGACGAAGTTTTTTAAGCTTTGACTCATAGTTATATTTAAATTCTAGCATACAATAAAACCTGTACGTTTGGGGCATATCGCAGCACGAATATCAACGTGCACCATTTAGAACGAGATGGGCACTCGTGGCATTCAGTATAGGGATCGAAACGAAAAGAAAGAGCGTTCTATAGATAACTATCAACACCTAGAATCAAATATTCAAGTAAAAAATATTCATAAAATACGTCATAATGGCGAAAGAATTTGGGATGCGCTATTCACTCCATTACAGAGAATGAATATAGTTTAATTTTGAGTTACATTTTTAGTATGCACAAAAATTGCTATGCCCTCGTGTATCAACAACATATGAAGTCCACGTTTTGCATTTAACTATTCTAATACAGTTAACAGGAAGTATAAATATTGATCCTGATCCTTACCTGATCCTTACCTCGAATTGTAACTTTTCACATATTACTTACAATTGCCTGCTTCGATATGTTGAACATTTTCATAACCATCGCTTTTTTATTTGCAAGCGTTCTTAGTAAAAATATCATTTTAACTAACGATGATGGGTTTACTGCAACAAATATTCGTAGCACATATAAGGAATTGACAAATGCAGGGCACAATGTTTTATTAGTAGCACCTGTTTCCCAAAGATCTGGTTGGTCTGGTAAGTTCGATGTTCCAGCAACAAAGGATTTATTAATTGATGGTGAATTTGGCTATATCCAAAAGGGCCAACCATCATGGGGTCACGAAGCTGACAACATGAATATCTGGTATTTTAACGGTACACCAGCTAGTTCCGTGTCTTTCGCGTTGAACTATGTTATTCCACAGTTCTTCAATTCAACAGACAGTCAGGACAACAAAACTGTTATCGATAAAGTCGATTTAGTCGTTTCGGGTCCTAATGAAGGAACCAACTTATCACCAGGATACTTCACAATTTCAGGAACCATTGGGGCTGCTACTAGCTCTCTTTATAGAGGGATTCCTGCTATTGCATTTTCAGGTTCTAATTCTAATAATTCATTTTTCAAGGATTCTTTGAACGATGATCCATTGGAGCCATCCAATATTTATGCTAAAAAGATTGTTGAATTCGTTGATGATCTTTTTGACAAACAAGGTGACAATTCAGTCTTGCCATTAGGAACTGGTATCAATGTCAATTTTCCAAAAGTTGGTTACGAATCTGATAACGATGAGTGTACTGATCCCAAATGGATTTTCTCTAGATTGTCTGGGGAAGGAGCAAGTGCACCAGATGTATACTACGATGAAGAATCAGATTCCATTAAGTCTGTCACTGTACCATTGAGAGGATTAATTAATTGTTTCAATGGTGACTGTTCCTTACCTTCTGAGAGCTTTATCTTAGCTAATACCACTTGCCAGACTTCAGTTAGTGTCTTCAATATAGATTATGATGCCAATACCGAATTAACCAACTCAGTAAAAACTTTGTTGGAACCTATTTTGAATTAAATGTTTTGAAAAACACCTTTTCTACTTCTTCCCGTCCTGTTTTCATTTCGTTTTGATATTTAAAGCTTATTTAGAATTTGAAATAGATTAAAATATTAGTCCTTCAACATTATCGCGTAATTTTGCTGCAACTGAAAAATGTTGCAAAATACAGCTTCGGAAACAAATCCGACCTTCAAAGAATCGGTAGTGATATATACGTATCTTATGACTTGAAAATTTACAATATATTCAATTTTTTTGCGGCGTACATTTAATCTATCATATATAACTTTATAATAATCCATATTTATCACCTAGACAAAGTCCATCTTGTTGGAAAGGGTACCGATTTGTTCGATAGAAACTTCAACCACATCACCGTTGTTCAAGTATTTTGGCTCCTTCATACCCATAGCAACACCACTTGGAGTACCGGTCATGATAACAGTTCCGGCTTCTAAGGTGGTGCTTTGACTGATAAAAGCAATGATCTTTGGAACATTGAATAAAAGATCATCGGTGTTGGTGTTTTGACGGACATCACCGTTGACTCTGGTTTGGAGTTGAAGAACACCTGGATCAGCGATAACCTTGGTGGAAACAAGAGCTGGACCTAATGGGGCATACTTGTCGAAACCCTTGGAGAAACACCATTGTGGGACACCACCAGCATGAGCTGGGTCTCTTTGCCAAGTACGAGCAGAAACATCATTACCAGAAACGTAACCAGCGACGTAGCTTAAAGCTTCTTCTTCCTTGATGTCTCTTCCGGTTTTACCAATCACCACACATAATTCACCTTCGTAATCGCATTGATTCGTTTGGGCGATCTTTGGAATTGGAATTGGTTCACCGTGGTCAGCAACACTGAAGCGTGGCTTATAAAAGATTGATGGGTAAGGTGGAGGAGTTCTACCACCTTCTTGGATGTGCTTCATGTAATTTAAACCAACACACTTGATAATTGGTACATCATCAGCTGTAAGTGGACCTAATAATTTCTTGACTTCCAAGACTTCATCTGTAACCTTAGCATCAGTGAAAATGTTTTCGCCGACAACAACCTTAGCCTTGATGGTTTCACCAGCTGCAAACAACTTTCCGACATCATAGTTGGAATCAGAGACAATTGGTTCACCTCTGTAAATCTTGCCGTCATTTGCAACGAATCTAATTAATCTATTCCAGTTAGACATTATAATATATTTCTTTGTTAATAATTATTTCTATAGTAAATAACATAAACTAATAATTATATTGTAAAGGAAATATTTACAGATCTCCAGCTTTTTAGGTTGAAAAAGACGGAACAAATCTCCGATGAGTTTTAAGGTTGAGAATTTTTGACGGTTAAATTTCCCGGTGGGAATCTTTGGAGCCGCTGCCAGCTGATTTGCAAACCTATTGGTAAATAAGACGAGGATTTCTAATATTCGTATGGGGATTATGCTTTCTATAATAAAACTTTGACCCATATTTAATTATTATCAACTTGAATATGCCTGATACTTCAGAAATTCAAAGTAGCAACGCCGAGAAAACAGAGTTCTTAAAGGGCTTAAAACTACGGAAAGTAGAACCATTGTGGACTATGATGTCTGCCATGGTCCCACCAGTCCCTCAGCCAAAGGCTAGTCCTGCTGTATGGGAATATAAAGAGCTCAGACCATTGCTTACTAATGCAGGTCGTCTTGTTCATGCTGAAGAGTCTGAAAGAATCTTGATGTTGGTCAACCTATCTCTTCAGTTTTCTCTGATACACCATTACTTAAGAATTTAGGCATCCACAGATCTAAATAGTTTTTCTAAATCAATTAACTTGATGCATTAATATATATTCAATTTATATCATCTCTATATGTTTATATACAAATACAATTATATTCCTTGCAGAGTATTAAGACAAACTGGAATTTTGTATATAAGGAAGTATGAATATGCATGGCCTTTGGTAGTGTACATCTACCATATATAAACTAAAACGGAACAAGTATCCGTAACAAAGACATTAATATTAAATAGAAGAGACATTCTTAGATTTTCACTCAGGCAGCTAATAGTCAATATGCGGGAAATGAAGAAAAATGCCAATGGCGATAAGAAAAATAAGAGGCGAAGAGTTGCTCTGGCGTGTGAAGGCTGTCGTCAAAGAAAAACTCGTTGTGATGGGGTGCAGCCGACATGTGGAATATGTCAAAAAAGGAAGATTTCTTGCGTATATGGAAAGCGATATACAAGAGCGCACGTAAGTGTAGATTATGTCAAGAGCTTAGAGGAGAAATTAGGAATATTATCAAATGATGGCAAACCTAAATCTAATTATTTTGATCGTTCCCCATCTGTAGCTAGTACGCACAGCATAAAGGATGAAGACCTACATGATGAGGATGAAGATGAAGATGAAAAAAATAATGAAGATTACGAGGAAATAGAAAAAAAATCTAATGAAGGCTCTGAAACTAATACTCATATAATCGTTTCATACCCCGATTCTGTAATTTCTGAAGCTCAATTCTCACCCGATATACAACGACAACATTTCAGGTTTAACCAGACTGAAAGTTCTGAATATTCAACGACAGATGCTATGGGTGCAGGTTCAGGAACACACCCGAATGTGAAAAATAAAGATAAGAGTTTCTACGGAAAGTCCGCAGCTATGTCTTTCATGAAAGAGCTTTTTGTATCAGTAGACGGTGGCAAGCTGAGTGATGAAGAAGTGGAATCATCTAGAAAATGTAAATACAAAATGACCCGGTCTGGTAAACCATCAAATAAGAGTATAGATAGCATAAAGCTCCCGCCTAGAAGTGTTGCCAATAATTATGTGAAGAATTACTTCGATTACGCATATCCCCTTTATCCCTTTATCCACAAACCAACATTTATGGCTGCATACGAGGAAATATGGTCGGCAGGTGGAGATAGATCTGAAGTTGATGAATTGTTTTATTCGATAGTTAATGTAATATTCGCATTTGGGTATCGTTTATCTCCAACTGGCGAATTATTGGAAACGAATGCCAATGCCAACGTCTATTTTGAAAGGTCTCAAGAATTATTGAAGTTTCATTTAATGGATTCTGGGTCACTTTTGTTAATTCAAGCTTTGTTATTAACAGGACAATTTCTACAAGCTACAACACGGCTGGCCGGATGTTGGAATATAGTTGGTCTCGCAATACGTATCGCTCAGGGTTTAGGACTCCACATGGAAAAAAGTATGTCGCCCAAACGAAGCTATATAGAACAGGAAATCGAGAAGAGATTATGGGACGGCTGTTTATTGATGGATAAAATAGTCTCTATGACATTTGGGAGACCGTTGATGGTTGTCCAGGATCACGTACAGGAAGCGCCTGTTTATATTGATGACGAATTTATTACCGACACAAGTATAAATTACCCACCGATAGAAAAGCCTTCAGTTTTGAGTTTTGTTTCCGAAACTGTGAAATTGTATGATATATTGGCAGAGATTTTAAATATTTTTTATACAGATAGTGGACCTGACTGTGTGGATTTGCTTATAAGTATTTTCAAATTCCAAGAAAGACTATATGATTTTCAAGATAATATTCCAACCCATATTAAGTTTGGCCATGGTTTGCTTGAAACACCATATCAGCGACAGAGTATTGTATTACATATAAGGTATTTGCATTTGAAAATAATGCTTTACAGACCTGTTTTATTTCCTAAGAATAGAGATCAAGTTTCTAATAGTGGGATAAATCGTACGGAATTATACATGTCCAGTCAGAGATCTATCTCAGCATTATGTGTTGATACCGCTATGGAGTTGATTAGTATGATAAATAGGTATAGATCGGCTGATATAACTTTGCTACCTGCTATCTGGTATAATGTTTTTTATATTTATACGGCTGCATCAGTTTTGTTAGCTGCAAAACTCCAACCTAGCTTACAGGATGATTTGGACAAAATAAAGTTTGAATCATCTTGGACGATGATGAGTGAGTTACTATCTTCGTACAAGTCACAATCAAAATCTGCAGCTCGATGTTTAAAGGTTTTAGAGATGATGAACGATAGAATCAAGTTTACAAGTCAAAAGCGTTCTAAAAAAAATTACGGCACTCATCACCAGCCAGAAGAAAGTTACTCTACTAATAGCGAATCTGAAATCCCTACAGATTTGCTTTACTCGTTGATGTATGATACTGAGGGACCGTTTGGAGGTCCTTTCTTTTATAATAATGAGTTTGATCGTATTATATAGTAATAAATTCTATCATAAACATAATTCGAATTATTTTAATAGTCATGAAAATAAACCTCATCATATAATATTTGTATTTCTTGTGAAGATATATGATGTTTGTCTATTTTTCATGAGTTTTACTCTTTAAAATATTTTATATACGACTACCAGAGTCGTAAATATATTATTCGAATAAATAAATAATTAATTAAGTAAATATCTATATTTCCGTAAAGTTCTTTCTAAGACCAAAGATATGAGTGATACCCATATTTAAAACGCCAAATATTGCCACAAGTCCAACCATTAATCCTGCTGCACCTGCGTATTTAAGTCTTTCAAACATTAACGCGAAGTAAAAAGGTCCCGTGAAGCCAAAAATCAACCTCACAAGATTCAAATATAAACCAACATCGGGTGCATATTCACTACTATCAATCGCAAATGTTGTTAAAACAGTCGCGACAATATTATTTCCTCCGGCCGCAACTGCAGCTCCTATCAATGCAGAGATATTCCAGTGGTTTTCTACTACCTTATCTAAATAGACACCCCAAACTATCAATCCAACTATCACTGCTAAAAAGCCATTGTAAGACACCCATAATCTATCAACAATAACTCTCTTACCTCCTCTTTTCTTATAACATATTTTCATCCACCAATCAGAAAGTGGCCCAGCAAGTACTTCTCCAATTACGGAACCAACTATAAGCGCAATATAATGCAAACTTAATTGCTGTGCATTAAGATGAAATAAGACACCAAAGGTTTGTGGCATTTCAACCACAAGAGCAATATTGGCATAACAGAATGTAACTGCTAAGGCAATCACAGCCATAGAAACATTATAATTCCAAGCTTGTTTTAAAGGTCTGAAGAATATCTTCCAATGTAATGGTTGTTGGCTGCGATTATAACATCCAAACCATCTCATGAAGCCTCCTTTACTTGGATTTATGGAACGAGCATGCTTATTTCTGATATATACAGTTTCCTCCGCCAACAACCAGAACGAATTGAACAAAGTTCATGATCGCAAACGTAAAATATATCCACCTAGTACCTGCATGATATTGCACGAAACCCATGAAGAAAGGTCCACCGGGAGTACCTAAAAGAAGTCCAAGAGACCACCAACCATTCTTCTTTCCCCTTTCGTGGGCGAATGCCAAATCAGCTACAACAGAACTACCCGCAGCAGCCCCTGTCGAAGCAAAAAAGCAAACTAATATTCTAAGAGCCATTTGCTGTCCATAAGTAGTACAAAATCCACCACCAATATTAAAGGCACAACAGATCAAAGCTGAGAAGGCCAAAAATACGCCTCTACCGTACGCATTCATAATTGGAACCCAGAGAAATGGTGCAATACCAGCAATACATATTTGTGCAGAAGTTAAATATGATATTTCAGTCATAGACTTTCCGTACTCTTCTGCCATCGCTTCATAAGCAGGAGATATTCCCGCTTGCATGAACGCACAACTAAACGCATGGAAAGCTATTAAAATGATTTCATAATTTTTTTTCCAACTAGGCCAATTAAGTGGATCCAAAGGGTCGCTAGAAGGTAAAGGGTCCAACTGCACTGAACCATGTCTTTTCATGAGAAAATCATGATGTTCAGCAGTAAGAGCTTGTGGCTCGTTTATAATTTCAGCATGCTCCAAGCTTAATTTTTCAATATCACCTGGAGAAGAAATAGATCTTTGCTCACTTGTCATTTTGGTTTCCAATATTGATGAAGTTCATTTACATAAAGTGCTTTGGCCACTATTTATATATCCATCGGATTTGTGCTCATTATTTTCTCGTGTCTTGAGTTGAGGTGGAGTTGAATGGAGAAATTCGGTTTCTCATCCGTATTATTTAACGGTTTCTTTCAGGCAAGGAATGGCTGTAAATTTTCAAATAGTGATGTAAGGAAGCAGTATCCGCTAACCTATAGCTACCCCACATTTTTGAACCGACTCCGATAGTTCATGATCCAAGCATATTTTATAACATCTAAGGTTGACGCAGAACACACAATATGTCTTAGAGGTTAAATATACTTCGTCCCCATTTCCTTGAAGATAATATCCTCTATTGAAGTAACTGTCATTCAGCAACAATAGGCAGTGTATTCCGAAGAAATATTTTATGTTAAAAAAAATTTTTTATCGCGGACTTGTAATTAGTAGGATCAGTCTCCCACTTGCATCACGCCTGCAATTGTTCGGACTTGGCAAGTCGGTATAGTTCATTGAAACACCCATTTATCCAATATTTAAAATCTCGCGAACCTTTTCGAATTACGCAAGATGCAATAGTAATTATTGTAATTCAACCAACCGTTATGCATCTTGAAAGGTAAAGAGGAGTAATGTGACAAAGCTTCTTTACACGCGTAATAATATGTGTTTTAACTGATCTGCGTAGGATATAAGGATAAATCTCGGGCCTGAGCGGCCACGTGATTAGGGTGAAGTGAAGAAATTATTCGAATTATGATCCAGTTAACTCGATTATAGAAATATTTAGATTTAAGCTAAGAATATAGGTTCAATTTCTAATGTGGTAAAATAGTGCGTTTGTAAAACCAGCAGAGAATATTAAAGCTCTTGCAATACTAAGCTTATTCCAATAGTCAATCAAGGCCTCCGAAGTTGTTATATATAAGTTCTTGTTCACTTTCCAATCTTGAAAGATTTTTAAGTTTCTTAACTGTTCCCATTATTGCTACAAGGGTAAATGGTATAACCGAAATAGATAATACTCCACTTACAACTGCTGCTTGTCGAATGGCAGTTCCAGGGTTAGCTTAGTATGCTTCGTACATATAACAAAGAAAACCAACGAAAGCAGATCCAGCCATTAATTTGGAAGCATCGTCATATATTTTTTCCCACATTTTAACTTGTAGCTTTGGCGGAACTTGTTTTTGGCGAATAATTGGAATAAATATACTAGAAACGGCAATATTACCACCAAAGAAGATTGATTGTGAAAATAATCCAAGTGCAAGTACAGAGGTTATCGACATTGTTTTTATAATAATGTTTAATTTGGTAAATTTAAAAAAATAGATGTCCTTAGAAAGATATATATTGGATTGCTATGTCGTTCCAGTACCCTTGATCCTATGACACAAAATGGGAGTGGTTAAGAGTACGAGCGCCGAGCTCAACCTTTATTGGTTTCAATCGAAATGGAATGTATAATGTCCAAAATACTCCATATTGGGCCTAATTTCAGGTTGATTGAAGCTAGAGGGAACTCCATTCAAAGCATAACTTAATATTTGCATACAAGGCATGGAATACCACCTATGGTCTCGCAATACTTTTAGGTCATTTCCCAATGTCTTAAAGAGAGAATCCATACTTTCGGTAGCTGAGGATCTGAAGACTCAACACAATCAGATCCATTTATAATGGAGTCATTAATTTTTAGACTATTTCGTAAAACAAGTAAAGTTCCACGTCAGCATTAAGAATGTCAATATCTTTTTTGAACTGAGATACGCAAACATGCTAAATTGAATCGGAATAATCCAGGGATTGGTCTTGAAGCATACTAACTATTTCATGAAACATACTTATTATATTGTGAACTATTTCTGCTGGGTCAGACATCAGCTCATTTATCAGCTGTAGTTTGTTTCTAATTCTACCGTATTCATCAAATTTGTAATTTCAGAGAGGTTTGTAACAAGCAGTAATAAGGTTGAGGCCATTTTGTATGTATAAAACTAATAGAAAGACGAATCGATAAAACATGAATGAATTTGAATACAATTTTCAAGCATGGTATAATCCAAATGTAGAGACTTTACAAGAATTTTATTATGTTCTGCTAAAAAAAAGAATGAATTTCATATTAATAGCGAAAATCAAAATTTAGCCTTATTTATCAGATAACTAATTGTTACATATTATAATTTGCTAGGTTCGAAAACAACTCTTCCCTTTATTTTTCCCTTGGCTAATTTTTCCATATATTCCGGTAATGATGACATGGATACTACTGATGAAAGTGGTTTAACTCTATCTTGTGCCACCCAATTCATACATTCTGCTTGCTCCTTGGATGTACCTCCAAAAGAAAAGGTAACTTTAATTTCCCTTCGTGCTAACTCGTAGTTCTTGAAAAATAGCTTAGACCTTCCCAAACCAACAGGCATAATTCTTCCCCTTTGCTTAACATACATCTGACACGTATCAAACGTCTCTTGTAAGCCACAGAAATCAAAGCAAATATCGAAAGATTCTTTCTTGTGCTTAGATACACGAAGGTCCAGATAAAATTCAGAAGCACCATACTCTTTCGCCAATTCTTCAGTTTCACTTTTCAAGTCAACGGCCACAATATAACATCCATAGTTGCGGAGAATTTGCAATGCGTTGAGTCCTAATCCCCCAGTTCCAACAACTAATACTTTAGACGTAGGCAGCAAATCTTTCTTGGCCCTATTGATAGCATGAAAAGGTGTTAATACCGCATCAGAAGTAACGGCAGCTTGTTCATATGAAACCCCATCTGGAATTGGGATTAGTCCGTTTAAATTTTTCACCAATAAATACTGCTGGAATCCTCCATTAGTACTTAATCCATAAGCCTTGGTTGAATTCAAGCAGTTATTGTCACTTCCACCACGGCAATTGGCACAAGTACCACAAAATAATGGAATACTTACAGCTACACGAAGTCCCAATTTATATTGACTAGGCACTCCTTCTTTCCCTACCTCAACAATTTGACCAGCAATCTCATGTCCCATAACAAACTCCTCCGGAACATGCTTTTCTTGCGCATACAAGATATGGAGATCACTCTGGCATAACCCCGCCGCTTTTACCTCTATCAAAACTTCCCCTGGCGCTGGGCGAGAAATTGGCCAATTATCATAACGATGTATTTTCTTCAGGCCACGCTTGAATCCATAGGCTACTTGTGTACGTGGTAACGTCATTTCTTTACTTATATTTGTTGAAAATTATTGAAAGATTTAGTATTGATCTTAACAAATCTATGTTCTAAGGAGAAATTGTGTGTGGGGTAATATCGATCGGTTCGGTACTTAATTACAATACTTACTGACGATTTTATTATCTACCACCCGATCCCTAAATTTTCAACATAATAAGCCTCAGAAAAGATCGGAACTTGGTATAATTGAATATATATGACTAGCCTATATCGTTAACGAGGACAAATTCGTTTATAGCTTACTGATTGATAAGGCTGTTTGAAAACGAGAAATTTGAAATTGTTCTATTGCCACGCAATTTCAAGAGACCGATCGAATTCCAATTTAGATTTTCCAGTACTTATCATACGAAGGCTAGATAAAGAATTGGCAATATCAAGCGATAAATGAAAAATAAAACGAAGTTAGAGTCCAATCGTATTAGGAAGTTCCGAAATATGAGAAAGTCAAGATCGCGACAAAGCTCATAATTTGTTTATCAATTATTCGTTCCGATATTCTTGAAAACTTATATATCTTCTTTAAAATAGGCAGATATAGCATTCTATAAGGCATTGAGCAAGCAATGCCAAAAAATCCAAATCAATATTCGGAAACAGATAGGCTACTAGAAGCTCAAGGCTGGCTCGAACACGAAGTTCTCGGGAGCACTTCTGGGTCCACTATGGGGTCGTTATCTACGCTTCTGACCGAGTTTAAATATATCTTTGTCAATTCTCCCCTTATTGTGATCACTTTATTACTTCAGTTTTCGTTAAACTTTATTTCTATATACTATGTTAAACAATTTGGAGAGAATAAATTAGCTGCAGCTTCGCTATCTAATACAATCTACTACGTTAGCGGATCGGCAATATTTAATGGATTTGCTACCTCATTGGATACTTTGTGTAGCCAGGCTTATGGAGCTAAAAACTATTATAATGTCGGGTTATATTGTCAAAGGTGCTTTCTATTAATGTTGATTGTATTGGTTCCACTTACTTTCTTCCATTTTAATTGCGCAACTATATTCATCAAGAGATTTTTCATCGACGACCCAGAAATTATTGAGAGCTGTAATGCATACTTGAGCATATTGGCTATAGGTTCACCGGGCCTTGTAATGTTTGAGGTTCTCAAAAGGTTTGTTCAAAGTCAAGGGATTTTCCATCCTCCTGCGATTGCGTTGGTTTGTTTGTTCCCAATCAATCTTGCCTTGAATAACTTTGCAGTTCCTCGATATGGCTATTTGGCAGTCCCATCATTAGTAGCGTTAAATTATTGGTCTATGGGAATTGGCCTCTTGGTTTATATTGCATTCACAAACAATATAAAAAACCCAAGAAAATGCTTTCAAAGGATTTCGGACGCTCATGAATTATTCCATAATGTAAGAGGTATGGTAGTTCTATCTTGTAGTGGAATTATAATGGTCGTCAGTGAAGCAATGGCATTTCAAATATTAACCTTTATGACTTGTAAGTTAAGCATCCACGAAATGGCTGCACAATCAATTGTTTCAACTATTGCAAATGGAGTATTTCAAATGCCATTCGGTGTTGCGATTTGTTGTTGTACCAGGTTGGCTAATATTATAGGCACCGGCAATATTGCGAATTTAAACATCTTGAAAAAGACATATTTTATTATTGCCTTTGGTTTAGGCATCATCAATTTCTTGTTCTTGATTAGTAGTGCTTCATGGTTAGCACAAATATTTAATCCTACTGATGATCCTACAAACGTCGTACGGGTTTTAACTACTAAAGTCTTGATTATTATTGGTATCAATCAATTTGCTGATTGTTTCAATATTATATGTGCAGGGATTCTTAGAGCACAAGGCAGACAAACGACTGGTTCTATGTTAAGTTTTATCTCATTCTATTTTATAGCTTTACCTTTAGAAGTACTTTTAGCATTCAATTTGAAAATGGGCATTCAGGGGTTATGGGCCGGCCTTGCATTTGGCGTATTTATACTTGCATCATGCGAAGCTTTCTGTGTTATTAACCTGAATTGGTCTAAAATTATCAGTCAATTCTTGGCTAGAGAAAGCAAATCTCTGATTACCTAAATTTGAATGTTCCCAATTAATGAAAACTTTAATAGATAACGATAAGCACTGCATGTAGAATTCCGAACCAATTATAAAATAATCGGTGATTTCAGATAGCTTCAATTTTTTACATGTAAATTATTCTATCAATTAAATACTGAAAACGAAAAGTTTAATCATTTATTGATAATAGGAACAGATATGTTCTTATTCAACAAGCGTTATATCTATCTCGTCCCCCATAAGTAGCCAAAATGAAATCAAAAGGTGAGTCCGGTATGAAAAAGACTACGGTGAAGTTCACAAACTTTTTTAGTGCTCCACCAAGATGTAAAAAGGCTTGTATGAATTGCCGTCGAAGAAAGTAAGTATTTTTCTTATCTTTATTGAAATTAGTGTTGATTTTAACGTAAATTCATTAGAAAAAAATGTGACGGGAATATCCCTGTCTGTGGCACTTGTAAGGTTAAGAAATACATTTCTTGCTGGCAAGAGGTTCAAAATCCAAGCAATGGCTTGCCCATTTTAGTACAGACTGATGAATATGATAATTCAGATTCTGTCGGAAAGGATAGTTTTGTTCAAAGATATAATGAATTGGACAATTGGCCACAAACCTTACAGAAGGTTAATTGCGATCCCGAAGATGCTGTTTTACTGAATAATGGTAGCATACGTTTAACTAATACAAGATTGAACTTAGAAACGCATCAGGTGGAAATGTATGGTGAGAATAACAATAGTAACCTCCAAGGAAAAGAAAAGATTGGCGAAAATGGTTATTGTGAAAGAAGACCCGATGAAGAAAGGATTAATGAACTAATAGTACCACATGGTGAGAATAACAATAGTAACCTCCAAGGAAAAGAAAAGATTGGCGAAAATGGTTATTGTGAAAGAAGACCCGATGAAGAAAGGATTAATGAACTAATAGTACCACAAAATCTTTACTCGGGGATTAATTTTAGTTTGGATAGTCAGGGTTTACATTTTTTGGAGTTTTTCAAAATTAAGGTGTCTACACTTATAACAGTTGGACCACAGTCATCTAACTACTTACTAAAAACATTCATTCCCTTAGCAGTAAATAGTGAACCCATTCAATATGCTTTAGCTTCATGGGGTGGTATGTTCATAGATGGGAAGCCAAATATTCATAATTACCAGGTTTATATGGTCAAGGCGTCGAAGCTTCTTTTAATGGACTATGACATGTCAACAGTATTCAGTAAGAAGGATTTTTTTGTTATCTTAGGTTTCTTTTTAATTGCCATGTCAATTGAGATATGCTCAGGAGATGTCTCTCGATGGGAGACTTTCCTTGAACAATGTAAAAATTTAATAATAAGACAAGGCGGTATTATCAAAATTTTACATGACTTTCACTTTAGTAATGATATTAAGTGGATGATCTCAAATCTACAATTTCATGACATTTTGTCATCAGGTACATATTTGAATGGTAGTATATTGATGGATGAATACAAAACTGTTTTTAGAACTGGTAAATTGCTAGAAACTGATAACTATGGTATAGACCCATATCAGGGGTGTAATCAGCCAATCTATTTGCTACTTGGAGATATTGTGAGTGAAAATGTTATAATTAAACAAAAACGAAAGCAATTGCAAGCTGATTTACATAAACTTCACGATGATAAATCACAGAACCCATCTTCATTTGACACACATTGCAATAGTTTTAGCTCGAAATTAAGAATCACATATTACGAATATATAAATTCCAGTGTAAAGAATTTGAGAGAAGAGGTTGAAAAATGTCAGCCACATGAATTACAAATATCGCTGGGTTTATCTCAAGATGAATTAGAAGCTCACCTATCCTTATTTAACTTAATAAAATATTCATGCGAGCTATTGCTTCTTCAAATAGAAATGATACCTCCCTCTTCATATAAACTGCAAGCTATATTGATGCATGCCTTGGATCATATAAACAGCATAATTGATACTCGGATGATTCCGTGCCTCGGTTTTCCTTTACTCATGTGTGGGATGGTTGCTTATAAAAAACAAGATCAGGAAGTTATGAAGAGGCAAATAGAGAAGCTTATGCAAACATATTTTGTAGGAAATATGGAAAAAATATACTGCATAATTAAGGAAGCTTGGAAGATGAATACGGATGGGAATTTATGTTTTGATTGGGCAGAGATTGCCAACGAAAAAGGGTGGCTGTTATTTTCTTGTTAGTATCATTCATCTTATTCGATAATAGATAATATACCTCTTTCTCTCTAATCACTCAAAATTTATTAGATTAGATAAAATCCCGATGTAGAATGCGATATCTGATTAGAATCCCGAAAAATGGTTGCGGAATTTCCTAACCTGGACACCCTCTTACTTATCCATGTCCTCATACACTGGGAATTACCACTTATCATGGAATAGATCCCTCGTATTAAAGACCCAATTTCGTCCATAAGTAAATTTCCAAAATTTATACCTCACAATCTTTGAAACATACGATGCTTAGGGAAATAATTAATAAAACTATTTACACATCAATTGAATACCATTTGCAAATTGTACTAGGTGTACTTTTTTTATCAGTTATTTACTTTCTAATGGTTCGACCTTTTTTTGCTTCCCCTTTGAAAAATATTCCGGGGCCATATTGGAATAGGGTTAGTGTATTTCCATCTTTAAACTCTCAAAGGACACATAAGTGGATTGAAACCGTCTACAATCTACATTCAAAGTACGGTACAGTGGTAGTTCTTTCTCCTTATGAGATATCTGTCAATGGATCATCTCAATACATTAAAGACATATATGTGAAAAACTTTTGCAAAGGTAAGTTCTATGATAATTTTCGCAATCATGGCCATGACAATCCATTTTCCGAACTGAAAAACGATGTTCATTTGAAATATAAGAAGATATTAATGAATACTTATAATAAAACTTCAATCCTTTCACCGCAAAATCCAACACGAAGTCACTTAGTTAGCACTGTCCTGAAAGTGCTTGGAAGGGTCCGTAAAGAACAAGAATTAAACAAATATAGAGCTATCGATGTCTACTCTCTTTTTTCTTGTCTTGCGATGGATGTAATTCTGGCATTCGAGTTAGGGAAAGACAGTGGAACAAATTTATTAGAGCATCAGGAATCAGAAGAGGTTGTTCATTGGTATAGAAAAAAGGATAGTATGGGGTTCTGGACTACATTAATGCCACGGTTTTGGAATTTGGCTGCAACGAAAGAGATCAAGCAGGCTGTTAATAGTATTGAACAATGGCATATGAGTTTGTACTCTCATGCAGAAAAAAATATGAATGAAGAGAAACAATCCTATTGTCCTAGCTTAAAAGTTTTGCAACTAAATGGATTTCATGATAAAAATGCTTATAGTTTTATCACTGATAATATATTTGCTGGTCATCGAACAACTGCTATACAATTAACATATTTATGTTATGAAATCTCAAGACCAGTAAATAGAAAGTGGCAAGATATTTTGAAAAGAGAATTAGTTGAACACTTTGATGAGCCGCTAAATAATGAAAGTATAATACAAGATTTTGAAATAGTAGATAAGCTACCTGTTTTGAATGCTCTCCTACAAGAGAATTTACGGGTTCATTCTTCAATTCCTGGAGCACAGCCAAGAGTTGTTGATCGTAAATATACAGTGGAGGTGCAAAAAGTAGATAAAATCCTGAAGGTATTAATTCCTGAAGGAACCATCATTTCTTGCCTTCCATATGCAATGCATAGACAAGAAGAGATATTTCCATCTCCAGATAACTTCAAACCTGAAAGATGGCTACGGTATAACGAAGAGAATGATGCTGATTTTAAAGCACGTATTAGCAATCAACAAAGATTTATGATGCCATTCGGTAAGGGAATTCGCCTGTGCTTGGGAATGAATCTAGCTCTATTAGAAATCAAGTTTACACTTGCTAATTTGTATTGGCATTCTCGATCAGAAATATCTGACAAATGGTGCAAAATAGAAAATACCCTTGGTGGGTGCCCTATAAAGTTGGGGCAGATATCTCAGGGTATGAATTGTACGGATCAAGAGAAGATGGTAATGGTGGATTCATATACAACCCGCCCATTGAACGATGAATGCTGGCTAAGTTTCTATTTTCGTAACAACTGAAAGAAAATACTATATAGATTAATCTTTAATTTAAAGCCTGTATTTAATATCATCTAAATTCAATATATATCAAAATTTAATGAGTCCTATAATTTGTATGTTCTACTATCTAACTTACTACAATATAAAGTGGAATGTAAAGTTTAAATGTTTCTATTTTATACTATTTAACTGTATTCAATATACATTATCTGAAATGAAGTTTTTATTGAACAGGAGTAATTACCATAAGTCCAAGCAAGCTTCTTGCTACCTCGCTCGCTACCATCGTAGTTATTTCATTCGTGTCGTACGGTGGTGCAACCTCAACCACGTCCGCTCCAATAACTTCTAGACCTTCTAACTTGTCCAATATTGTTAACAATTCTCTGCTACTAAATCCACCGGGTTCAACTGTTCCGGTTCCAGGTGCAGAACTGGGATCGAGTGAATCAATATCTACTGTTATATATACCTTTGAGTCACCCACTCTATCCTTTATTCGTTTTACAATTCCAGCAATTCCAATATCATCGATGTCTCTGCTCATTATTCTTTCAAAACCTATGGCTGAATCTCTTTGAGTATCGTTCAAGTTTTCATAATACCCTCGAAGACCAACGTGAACATTTTTACTCTCCGAAATCAAGCCACGTTTTGCAGCCCAATGGAAGAAAGTGCCATGATTCAAAGCAGCATATTCAGTAACGTTTTCATTCATTTGATAAGGGTCAATTGTGTCTAAATGACTATCAAAATGGATAACAGCTACTTTTCCCCATTTTTCGTAAACCGCCCGCAAACAACTTAGAGTTACTGTATGGTCCCCTCCTAAGGTTAAAATCCTTGAAACTTTCGAAAGACTAGGAGTTGTAGGTTTAGTTTTCAATATAGCACGTTCTGCCCTATAAAGTTGGTCTAGAGCAATTCTATTATCAATAGGGGTCATAGGTGGATCACCACAGTCAACGATCTTCCCATCCTTAAAGAGACTAAAGTTCTTCCTGAAAGGTGAAATGCTTCCCGAAGACATCCTTTTCGTTGCCATTCGGATACCTAATGGTCCAAAACGAGAACCAGGGCGAAAACTCACTCCCGTATCAAAAGTAGCCCCAACGATACCAATATCGAACTTCGTTTCTCCTGAAAAGCAATTTGTCAACGGTAAGTGAGCAAAACTTAGAAACCCACTAAGAGGATTACTTACGTATCTATCGCTTCTACCGGAAACAATATCCGTAATATCATCCTTGTCTGGATATGTAACCTCTCTACTTGCCCACAAAGAGGTCTTTTGCTTTCTAATTGTCTTTTCCAAATCACTGTAGTCACCAAAGTATACTTGTCCAAAGTATTCATCTAGAAAATTATAATTTTTAGATTCATAATGCAGCACTACCTGTTCTGTGATTATATTCGGAACTGATTCCATTATGCTGGGGTCGCCTGCTAATAGCCCGTCAATTTGAAAGCTGGCTTGAGGCAAGATCGAAGCCGCAACAACATTTGTCAAAATATTACACCAAATGAATAGCATTATGAAATCCAATTTAACTAAACATTATTATCCTTACTTTCATTAAGGCAAGACATCCTTTATTAAGGAATCTTTGCTTATTGACTCCGCGCTTATCCAAATTTCCAGTCATCCTCTTTAGGCAATTCCGAAAAGCTGCTTACCTATTTCTGCGATACCGTTGAAATTTCGCAGCTATTGCCATCTAATCTTTCATTACATACTATTATGATTAGTTATCTTCAAAAATAGCTTTCTAGATAAGAGATAATTGATAAGGTTTTTCAACGATAAGAAGAAGCTAACTAATGAGTGATAATGCCAACTATTAGTATAATACTAGATTATTATCTAGCTTCATAAAAAAACATAAACAGTGTTTTAGGATAGTGCTCAGGGAAACTAAGGACTTATAAATCAAAACAGGTATATATTAAACGAAAAAAGATGAAAGCAGAAGTTTATGAAGTTCAAACTTCTCCTGTGTCGAGCAGTTCCGATAACATAGTAGCTAAGAATGATTCAAACTTGGGAGAAGTCCATAGAAAATTAGAAGGCAGGCATGTACAGTTGATCTCAATAGGAGGTGCAATTGGGACTGGATTATTTGTCACTATCGGTACTGGTCTTATAAGAGGTGGTCCGTTGGGTATCCTTTTGGCGTACACTTTCTGGACATTTATCGTAATGTTGCTAACTTCTGCCGTTGGTGAATTCGTTTGTTATCTACCAGTTTCATCTCCATTTATATCAATGGCTGGAAGGTGTGTTGATGAGGCCTTAGAATGTTGTGCTGGTTGGAATTTCTTCATTTTACAGGCGTTATTTATCCCGTTTGAAATAACGGCTGTTAATGGCATGATCCATTTCTGGAGGGATGATTATAATCCAGCAATAACACTCTGTATCCAAATTGTCATATATGCCGCCATTAACCTCTTTGCTATTAAGCTCTATGGGGAGATTGAATTTTGGTTATCAATGGGAAAATTAATATTATGTATCGGTTTATTGTTTTTCACGCTTATCACGATGTCTGGTGGAAATCCCAAACATGATGCCTTTGGATTCCGCAATTGGAATGTTTCTGGTGGTCCTATAGCTGAATATATAAGTACAGGTAATGTGGGTAAACTCGATGGATTCTTAGGTGCATTGTTGGGTCTGGCCTGTTTTACGATATTAGGTGTTGAGTATATATCTATGGTTGCTGCAGAAGCTAAAAATCCAAGAAAAGTGATGCCATTAGCATTCAAGACTGTATTATTCAGGTTAGCATTATTTTATATCGGGGGCGCTTTATGTGTATCAATTCTAGTTTCTTATGATGATCCACTCTTCGTCAAAATGACTTCGGAAACTTCCAATGCAGCAGCTTCTCCATACGTGATAGCGATGCAAAACATGGGAATTAAAGCTTTACCTGACATTGTCAACGTTCTTATAATTAGTTCTGCCTTTTCTGCGGGAAACTCTTATACTTTCTGTGCAAGTAGAGTATTGTATGGTCTAGCAAAGGGCGGTTATGCACCAAAAGTATTTCGAAAGTGTACTAAACATGGGGTACCTATATATTGCGTTTTAGTCGCTATTTGTTTTTCTTTATTAAGCTTGATGCAACTAGGTTCTGCTAGTTCAAAGGCTTTAAGTTACATGGTAAATCTATGCACAGGTTGTCTGTTATTAAATTATGGGTTTATGACAATCACTTATATTGGCTTTTATAGGTCATGCAAAGCTCAAAATATCGACAGAAACTCCCTACCATATACTTCTTGGGGACAACCTTACTCCATTTATTTGGCAGCTTTTTTTATATGGATAGTTGTTATTATATTGGGATACAGCGTATTTATCCCTGGCATGTGGTCAGTGGATAATTTTTTATTTTCATATGTATTAATATTTATTAATGCTGCCATCTACCTTTTTTGGAAATTTTGGAAAAAAACAAAATTTATAAAACCTAGTGAAGCAGATTTGATTACTGGAATTAAGGAAATTGAGGAGCACGAATATAATTATTATTCACAAGATGGACATAAGGAAACAAGTAACAGGATTCAAAGATTATTTGGTTGGGTATTTTAGTATATAAGTAATATTTCGAATTAAAATTGATTTTAATTATTTCTATAGAGTTCACAATTTTTGTAGAATTTAGTAATCCAATAAAATAAAAGAATAAAATGTAAAATATGTATAAATAACTGATTTAGGTTATTAACAAATAGTAAAGGGAATATTCGTATATAAAATAAGTTATATTATTTTAGAGCCGCCACATGAAAGGAGTGTTTTTGATTTTATCAATCCTATTATTGATACACTTAATTCAAAATCCTACAAAATAAATCTGAAACACTCCGAATTTATTATCATAATTAAAGAAATGCCACGCTTTTTGGTTTCAAAAGCTCTTCTTCTAATGAGACAGCTGCAAAATCTTAATTCACCAGTATTCAATCTGAATAGCCAACACTTTAACTACAGAAACCTTCCCGTATTGAAATGTATCAAAAAGTGTCCATATTCATATTATTATCACGAATCGTTCCATCACAGGTTGTGTTTAGTATAATTGCTCTGATTGCTCTTTGTGAGGTATTGATTCAGTTTGTCAGGCAATCGATACCAAGGGTTTTAAGTTTGACGATAAGCCTTTCATAGTTGAGTATACTACAAGAATGAGCTATAAAATATAGTGTGGTCACTGAATAGTGCTTCCACCCTACATGGCAAAACTATACTGTAATTTTGGCAGAACTAAAATACTGATTCTGGCTTGTTGAACAATATAACCTTCAGAGCTCCGACCCAAAGTTGAGTCTGTCACAATAGCACCTTAGACAATTTTTTCCAGTAGAATTTGGTTTGTCCCGAATAACTGGCACATAATACGGTTAATTTTGGAACAATTCATGGAGTCTATTAGGATAAATATCCCTCACCATATTTGGTTACACAATTTATAGCAATCGCACTACAAAATACTTCCCCACCTTTCTTTTATAAAACAGTTTCAATTAGAATAATTGTGCTCTTTAACAGTATAATGATTAATGATCAATTTTAATTTTTAAATCACCGGTTCTAAGGCATTCCTATAATTTATAAGTTGGTATAGAACTTTGAAACATTTTTTTATACAAAACTTTTTATATTTCAGGCTTATAAAAAGGTTATGGACATTCAATAGTTTGAGATATACTAGATGACTAGGAAAAGAATAAGATCGACTTTGGTCTGTGTTAATTGCCGCAAGAAGAAAATGAAATGTGATAGGAATTTGCCTTGTTCTAGCTGTGTAAATGCCGGTATAGACTTGACTTGTGCCTACAGCTCTCCTACCTATAAAAAACCTCAATTTGAAAAGAGTCTTGACTTGTATTCTACGACTTCAATTCAAAATACATTTCAAACTCCAGTAAGTGAAGATAATCCCGTATCCATAGAGTTATCTGTTAACCAAAGACTTGAAAGTTTGAGACATAAAGTCAAAGAACTTGAAGCTTCAATAGCTGCTGAAACTCCAACGAAAACTCATGCTTTAACTCCCGTTAATGATCCAACTCTATCACTTCAAGAACACCACGTAAACCGAAGAAGTCAGAATCCCATAGCTTCAGAGGAGGACACTATTAGTTTTCTTAGCTCATTCAAACAACCATCTAAAGATAAATCAAGAAACATTTCTTATCCATATCGCCCGTTGCAATTTATATTTTTGCTGAAAAGAGATCCAGGTGCTAAAATATTCTTCAATTATCAAATGTCATTGAAGAATTTTTCTTGGAGGAATTCAAAGTCTAATGCATGCAAGCATAATGTATTATGTGAACAAAACTTAACAAAAAATAGCGAGGTTGTTCCTATTGATCAAAAATCTAGAGATTTTTATGGAACCAGTTATATAAGTAAAATAGATCATAACTATACCTACTCCGATACCATTGAAGCTAAGAATGCTATATCAAATTATGGAATTAATTTAGGGTTGACATTCTGCAATAACGAACTCGGGGATCGAGAACTAATAGATAAAATTAAAGTGGTTTTACCAAAATCAGAAATTGTTTCAAGATTACTAGATATTTTTTTCCCAACCCTTTATCCTTTTTTTCCTTTCATCGATGAAGCTTCTTTCAGGGATGATATTTCTAAAATAGTTAAGAATGATATGGAAGGGTCTAAAATGGAAAGTAATATCCTAATTAGCAAAAAGAAAGACCTAGCAACTATATGCATATTACTAATTGTTTTGAGAATGAGCTACCTATCAATATTTAGTAATTTTATAAATCAAAATGATAGTGTTTTGAACCCGCAAGACAAGCTGGTAGAGAATTGCGAAGAAAGAATCCTAATGATGAACCCCGTCAGCTTGGATTCTATTGAAGTTGCCGAATCATGCCTTAAAGAATTTGATTTAACAGCGAACCAAGATCTACTAATTCTCCAAGCTGCGACTTTTATGAGAATATATCGAAGTTATGCACCTGAAGAAGGAAGTGGATACGCTGATGGTGACCTGCTGGTTTTCAATGGTATTTTAATTCATATGGCAAATTCTTTGCATTTAAATAGAGACCCTGACTACTTTTTGGATCGTGAAACAGATGAGAAAACCAAACATTTGCAAAGAAAATTATGGTTTTTCTTGGTTAATGCAGATATGGAAGATTCAATAACCTTTGGAACCCCTATATGGACAATGCAAGACAACTATGATACCAAGCTCCCGTTTTATTGTCAAAATAATTCGAACTTAGTGGATATAGACTTTGAACGGCAAGTGATAAAGGCTTTTGAATATTTGAATCCTGTAATCTCCAATACTCACTCTATTCTCGAGACAATTCTAAAAGTAAAGTCGACACCAAAGATATCATACGTTGCAAAATCCTTGTCTGAGCTTGAAAATTTAATTGATACAAGGCTTGGAGAATTAAATGAACACCTTGTTCCTGACGATAGTTTACCAGAATTTTTAAAAATAATGAAACTAAAGCTATTCATACATTGCAAATTGTTTCTATCTTACACTTATTATTGTCTTCATGTATATTATGAAGAAAAAGGGATATTTGATTTGCATTTATTTTATTTAAAAAAACTGGCTGTGATCATATTCAATGACTTAGCAGGTATTTCAACTACTTTATTACACAGTTCTAGACAATCCTTTGGACGTGCGTTTACATTTATAATGACACCAGTATTAGAAGTATTTTGCAGAATGGAAATTGTAATTAGTCTGATAATACTAATTAGGTTGCAATGTACAATAAGAATTGTAAACAACAATCACTTAGAGGCAATTGGGTTGAGTGAAGACTCGCGTGATAGATGTATATTAAATTTGCAAACTTTATCACTCCTTTTCAGAAAGCTTGCAGACAAAAGTATAGAAATGGTTTCAATAATAGGCAATAGGTATCGTTTTGCTTGGCGCTCGAAGAAAGCATATACTTATATCCTGAAGTTGCTCTTCGAAAGTTCAATATATGATAATAATGAGCAAGATACTAGAAAAGCTGCATTGAAGTTCTCTTTAAATGACCAAGAGAATATAATTGAGCTATTGGAGTCATCGATTAATATGAAACATTCAGAGACAGGAAATCACAATACCCATATTGGCCTTGGTAAAGAAAATAAATTGGAATATTTAATGAACGAGAATCAACTTGAAAATTTATGGAGTCATTTAGAGTCATTAAGGTCAAAGAAGAACGAGTCTAGTAATTACAAAAATTCACACACAACTAGTAATACGGACAAAATTGACAGTACCGATTACAGTAGCGAAAACATGATACGTGATTTTGATTTTTTCGGAAGCTTTTCATTTGGTGATTCGATCCCAGGCTACAATCCGATTTTTGATATGTTTCCTGCGAATTCATAATACAAACATGACGTGATGAGAAGATATATTAGTTGAACAAGTTATTCTACAAAACAAGAATCATCCTCTTTTACATAGATATTACTGGATCTAAACAACCATAGAATTATATTATATAAAATGAATTTTATCGAAAAAAAGCTTTAATCAAAGACTAAATTGTTGGTCGTCTCTGAAAATAAATTAAGTAAAAAGTCAGTAGAGAACAAAGGTAACAGTTAAATGATATCACATGATAGTGAGGTCAAAAGTAGGGCTTGAGGGAGTTATTTCAAGAACTGCCGGTCCGAACAAGATGTTAGAATCAGTCAAATTACCCGAATTATCTGAAGTAATAAAAGCATAAGATTGGCCAGATGCTTCTCCGGGAACATCAACTTTAATCATTTCATTTTCGATATCTGCTGTCATCGGAAGAACATCCAAACCGCTAACAAATGTGACACAGAAACTGGATGGAACATCTCCATCAGCCATAAATGTCACTGTAGAATTTGCAGCGACTGGCATGCCTTGAGTAACATTAAGCCCCTTATATGCCATTACCGGCAACTTAGCGTTAGATGACGGGCACTCAGCAATAAACCCTGATGCAATAGAGTAAACTGCATTTAGACCCATTGGCGTACCGAACGGATTGGCCATGGGTACTTCTCCTACGGCATTACGAGCAGCTGATTGATGGAGTGCTTCAGTGGCCAAAATTGATGCTGCAGCAGTGAGATATTGCTTAGATGTCACCATAGGCGATGCACCCAAATATGCCGACACGCCAACACCTTCAATTGTTGCAGCTAGAGCAACGAAATCCTCAGCAGATTGCATAGGAAATGTATACGTGCAAGTCTCTACTGGTTTGGCACCAACAGCTTTAAGGCCAGCCTCAAGATATTGAACGTGCGCTTCTTCATCATGAGCAATATACTTCAATTGTGAATAAAAATCGGAAGAAAAGTTGGCTTTTGTGAAGTCGTCAACTGACCAGGTTGAAAGAGCCTTCTTGTAGAATGCGTTCTCAAGGTGCTCAAGAGTGAGCGCATATTGCAAAATATCAACATCAATGTCATCTCTTTTTGCAATGTTAGCTGGCGCGGCGATCGTGGATGCGGCCATTAAACCGCTTAGTAAAAATGTAAGTCTCATATTATAGTAATATTAGTTAGATATTCCAATAAATCCTGGTAAGAACTAATAATTGAATTCTCTTTTATATGTATCTGAAAAAGTATATTAAACTATAGTGTAATCGGTATTGCTATTTCGTAGCTGGATTAAATCCTACTATATCCAACTATATCCAACTATATCCAACTATATCCTAAACTATTGGTCTATATCCGATTATATCCGGCTAAAACCTGTTAACTACCCCACGAAGCAACTCGACAAGTAGATAGCGGACCAATTGAGTACTATTGTTATAAGCAAAAACAACAACTTATGTCCATTAGTAATCCAATGTAGTCATTACTTACCATTCTAAGCAATGTACCACTATAGAGTAATAGCCAAGTTTGTGATTGCCAGAGATAAGTAATTTTCGGCCTTTTAATCCTGTCTAATAATAATAAGATATCTATTAGAGAATATATGGCGTAAATACTCACAGGGTACTTCTATATGTATTCTAATTTCTAAAGAAAAGCAAAACAAATCAGTCAGTAAATGTAAAGTACTTTCTGACGGACTTGGAAAAAGGTTTCTTCCATTCGGTTTCGATGTCTTCAATAGGTACTGCTTCTATTTTTGAATCGAGAATCCCTTCTGCTAAAGCGGCTGTGATCTCTTTGAATACATCAGACATATCTGAGTCGGTTAATGGTCCTAGGCCACTACCTAATATCGAAAAATTTGCACTTCTTAAATACGCAGCAGGAACCGAAACTTCTGCACCAGACATTTGGCCTATCTGGATCCAACTTAAAGATTTCGTTTTATCTTTCCTAGAATTGATGAAGTTTCCCATTGATCTCAATGCAGGCTCACCCCACACATAATCCAAAACAACATCAACTTCGTCTAGCTTTCCGCTTCTAATAATATCTTGGTCATTCTCTTCAAACGACACAATCTCATCTAATAATGGTTGATTTTGTTGCAATTCCCTTAAATCTTGACCCGATCTTGAAATACCTATAACCTTTTGGGCGTTAAATATATTCTTACTGACTTGAATTGCCAATTGACCCGATGTTCCAGTAACACCCAATATCGCAACGATAGGATTCTTAACCAATGTCGGCATCCTCGGACCAAGGGCAAAATACGATGACATTACTCCATTTGATAAAGCAGCAACCCTTGCTATTGCTTCCTTTGAGGTATAATTACTTGGAAGCTGGTGAATGTTTTCTTTTTTGACATTAACATACTGAGCGTATGATCCCAAGCCAGGCGCAAAAGTAGTAAAGTAGACCAAATCATTTTTCCCTTCAATATATCCTACTCCATCAACTCCTACTATTCTATCATCTTCACTACCCAGAACAGAATAGTGGTTACCTGATGCCCTTCCCCTGACCAAATGATGATAACCACTTGCTGCCACCCTTACAACAACTTCATCCTCCTCTGCAGGTTGCAATTGTATATCCTTGAGAAAAGGGGTTGCCCTCGATTTTGTAGTCACTGCCGCCTTTACTAGTCTTGACATTTATTCTGTTTGATAATTCTTTTCTCTATGGGATATTAGTTTATCATGAGCTATAAAACCCCATGTATCTCACTTTTCCGTCAAGTTAATATACAGTCCATGATAATTTCACTGACAGCCACAGCTTTTAGGAAATACGATTTTCTAGAAAATGGCAAAAATATGAATAAGGTATTTCTATGTGGAGAATAGACCGATTACATCCAATATTCTACCGTAGATATCTTTGATATGTCGTTTCCAAGTAATCATAATCATCGCATCCGAAAAATAACCGGAACAGTGTGCCGATAAAGAGCGTCAAAAATGTTCTTTATCGGCACAATATATACAGTACATGTATTGGGTAATGGTATTACAGACAGACTTGAAGTTTAACAAGTATTTTCTGTTGAAGTGCTGGCTAAAGGTTCTGTAGTCCGTCGTTAAGGCTTTATCGTTCACCGTTGTCGGCCGTGATCAAATATAAGATCTCATCCATTAACCTAAACTTGATCCATCGGCTCTAGATTCAAAAAGAAGGCATCATGGCTGACAATTCCATAATACGTTGGTTTAATATCACTATCAAAATCAGTTTGTGAGAAAGAAGATGTTATACTGATATATCGAAAACATTAATACATGTGAAATATCATGACAATAAGCGTATAGAAGAGTAAATAATTATCATAAGGCATATATAATATAGAAAAGTAAAGAATTAGCACAAGGATGATATAACAGTAATTATTTCATTCTAATTGAGATTTATCTACTTACGAAACTTCCTAAGTATTAACAACCAGATTTACTAAGTAACTACTACCCTTTTTTGTCGGGATATCTATATTCAGAGAAGAAAAGTTGCAAGATTGACCATGGTTTGTACTAAGAAAGTTGAGTCTTCCGACTTACGTCGAGTTCTCGACCTTTCCTTAATGGATAGTTATTGCCACTTTGGATCATTTTGGTCATGATTTTAGGGATATTGTTATCCGTTTACGTACCCTTCCAGCCGAGAAGCATTCGAAGGAGCTAAAGTTGTTGGCGTTTCTGTTCCATTAGCCGTTGGTCTTATAGTTATGATGATACCTCCGTTATGTAAAGTTCAATGGGAGCATTTTTTCAGTTATTTTAGTCTGAAAAAATATTTAAGATCAATATTAATATCTTTGGTGATAAACTGGATTATCTGCCCATTTTTGATGTTTGGTCTTGCGTGGCTTACCCTATTTGACAAGGACTAATACAGAACAGGAATTATAATGATTGGATTGGCAAGGTGTATTGCTATGGTATTGGTGAATGAAATATCGGATGGTGATAACTCATCATGTGCGGTTATTGTTCTTGTGAACAGCTTACTTCAGATTGTTCTTTATGCACCATATCAAATAATTTTCTGCTACGTAATAACAGGAGATTATCATGCGCAAGAAGTAGGAACAGGTATGACGTATCTGTTGGTAGCACATAGTGTTGCATTCTTCTTAAAGGTTCCATTGGCGATTGGCTTCTTGATTAGACTTATAGCCAAATTCACCATAGGAATAGAACTGATCGAATCAAAGGTACTTCGCTTTATTAGTCCCTGGGCATTGATAGGCTTATTATATACGATTATCGTTATTTTTATTGAGACAGGGACTGATTTTACTCATTATTGTGACATCGGTTCGTCCAATACCTTTAATGCATGAATGGTACAATTTGATCAACTTTAATTTAAGGATCTGTTTCAATGTAATTTGTCTACCTATCGATATACCAATCCTCCGTCAACTATAATGGATTGACCTGTGATAAAATTACTGTTACTACTTGCGAGGAATGAAACTAAACCCGCTACATCGTCTGGCATGATGGTTCCTTTAATTGCCGAAGAGTCATAATGAATCTTCCTAGACTCTTCCTTGGAGATACCTAATTCTACCTCTTTCTCTAGTATACCACGTTGCATTTCTGTTTCCACCGTTCCAGGACAGTACGAATTAACCGTGATTCCATCTGCGGCAAGTTCCTGTGCTGCAGTTTGCGTAAGTGCCTTAACTGCAAATTTGGTAGAACAATATGCACCCTGATTTGGCATCCCTAACTGACCCGATATCGAAGCTGCGTTTATAATTCTTCCTGTTCTATTCTGAACGTCCTTAAATTTCCTAGCAGCCGCTTGCATTCCAAAAAGAACTCCCTTAACATTTACAGCCCATTGTTTCTCCAATTCATCTTCCGTAATATCCGCAAACGAGTTAACGAGACAAATGCCTGCATTATTTACCATTACATCAAAAGTTCCAAACTTTTCATAAGCATTATCAATGGTCTTTTCAATTTGTGATTTTACTCGAACATCTAGAGGATAGAATACAGCATTACCACCGAATTGATTGATTTCCTGTATGGTCTTCATTGCAGCCTTATTTTGGTTTTGTAAATCACATATAACAACGTTCAATCCATCTTTCGCAAGTCTCTTAGAAATAGCTTCACCAATACCTCGTGCTCCACCTGTGATAAGTGCAGTTCTTCTCATATCTATTAACTAATCTTTTTAATTCTCAAATATCGAATTTCGCTTCTATATTTTATATATACATTTAATACACGGAGCCTCTCCTCACGCCCCCACCACGGAGTTCGCTAATTCCATTTCCAGGAGACAAAGAGCACACGTATTTAGTTTGCACCTTTTGTATGCTTTTGGAAATAGAACGATAAAATAAAGGACTTTCAAGGGTGAAATAAAAAGCTTAATGATCGACCGAATTGTTGGAACCCATTTCTCTATAATATATGCATTGATGTGTTATCCAATACCTGTAGGTATCTATTCCATTTGAATATTAGTGAATCGCTCCAACGGTACTCATTGATGTGGAATATTTAATCACTTATTTCTTATGGCTTTGTGTATTCTTACTTTCATTATCTTTTATATCCTTGTAGTGATTTTTTGCTATAAAAGTTCTGGTTCATACTGTGACGTAAATTTTTGGCTCGGGATAAAAACTATACGAATACAACTATAAATGAGCGAGGACATAAAGGTATAACTTAAAATGCAAAGTATGTTCAATTATGAGAGGGGTCCAGAAATACTTACACTATCACAGGTCTCCATAACCGTAGATTTAAGAATCAGGACAGGCGATTAAAAATCATATGATGAATTCTGTTCAGTACAGGGTTAATTGAAAACTATCATACTAAACAATTACTCATTTTTCTAATGGATGTTTTCATTACACTCTTCTTATTGCTCAGAAGATGACATAAATTCCAGGTTTTTCAGACCATAGCGTACTTAACATTTGAACTTTGTTTGAATTCTTCGTTTATGTCCGCAAATCAATAATTGAACAGGTATTCCATCGCTTCTATTCAACTTCTCAATTACATCGTTTAATAATCTTTCTTATTCTAAATAAACTTGTGACAATTACTTCCATATTATTAAGCAGGATCTCTTTAGTTCATCCTGTTTTTCATGCACACTAGTTCTACAATTTGCCAGAAAATATTGAGGTATTCGTCAGTTTCTAGATATCCCGTGGAACTATAATTGGGATGGGCGATTTCGGCTTACTTCAGCTTATGCCGCTCATTTATTGTATTTTTATATCTATATTATCTTGTGCAGTTTGCCAAATCATAAATAATATTGGGAATGCACGGATCTTTAGTAATTTCTCTTATTTTCTAAGTCATTTCGAATAGTCGTAAATTAATGGCCTTTTGAAATATTATCAGCGAGAGATCAAAATGAATTTATCAGTTACCAGCTGTTGTAACGGCCATAGCTTTAGACCTGATTCTCAAAGGATATATTTCGGAAATAATGGAGTAGACACCCGCCCAAGTTGAGGCGAAGAAGAAAATGAAAGGAGTTGTAATAAAAATTTGAGCATTATCTTAAGGTTTTATATGTATATCGTCTACGGTGCCCAAGACTGAGTAGATCAAAAAACAAATAGCCATCGCAAAACCGCCGCTTAATAAACATGATTTCCTTCCAAGTTTCTCAATTGTGTAGATACCAACAAAAGTATGCAAAGTTCACAACACCCACACAATAGATGTCTGGAATGAATCACTCAATCTCACAGCATCAAAGATATATGTACCATAGTAGAAAAAACAGTTATTACCAGTTAATTGTTGCAACGATTGCAACATAACACCAGTTATAACACGCATAAGTATCCTTGACTTACCAACAATCAACTGACCCCATGATGCATTACCGGCAAGTTTTTCTCTGTCTATACCACTTTGAATTAATTAAATTTCTATTTGTTAGGCCTGGATAAATATGTCCTGTTTAGGAATGCAACAATAATTCAAATTAAAGAATGAAATATCGTCAACTTATAAATCGTCTTCCTATTTCGAAAGACATTTCTACCCGGTAGAAAAGTTTAAAAATTAACGACAATATCGGTTATGGAAACGAATGGATCAAAATCTATGCGAATCTGTTTAGATGGGTTAGTGAGATTCGCAGCCAATAGTAGTTTCCTTGTAGCAGCAGGTTAAAAATATATCTTAGTATAAATTCGGGGAATTGAGCCGCATGAAGTAGGGAAAATTTAACGAACTTCCATAAAATAACTGTGCGAGGTGATTTCTCTACAATGGATATTAGCCTCATCGGATATGAGCCTCATTGATTATATATTAGGGAATTATTTTATAACAAATTGATACATAGCTTCGCTCGTCTTACATTTGAGACTATATAAATATGGATCCACCTCAAGGATATCTAATTGACTATTTCTTCAAATGAAACATAACAGAAACCTATTTGTGAAATTTTATAAGTATGTCTTTTCTTGGTCAATACACAACTGAAACAGTAAGTTATCCATCTCATGGTGAAAAAATTGCTGGTGTGTTATATCGTCCAAATAATGTATCTAATCCTCCTGCTGTTATAATCATTGGTCCTTATTCCTTTGTAAAGGAACAGGCCCCAATGCAATATGGTACTCGTCTCGCAAACCAAGGATATGCTGCATTGATTTTTGATCCTCGCACTGTTGGTGAAAGCACCGGGGAACCAAGAAGATTAGAGAATCCTAAAATGAAGAACGAAGATGCAGTTGCTGGAATAGATTATCTTATTCAAAGAGATGATATTGATAAATCGAAAATCTTTCTTGTTGGCGTTTGTCAAGGAGGAGCGCAATCTTTGGATATCGCTTCATACGATGATAGAGTTGCTGGCGTGTCATCGGTTTCAGGCTACTACCGTGATCTTGAAACAGATATTTATATGATTTGTGCTGGTTGCGTTGATTGGAAACTGGGTGCAGATGTGGCGACCATGAAAATGCCTACTCCAGAACAAGGGAAAGCACTTTACGATGCCAGAATTGAAAGAGCAAAAAAAGCACGAGATCTTTACAACACAACCGGGGAGGTCATTTACCAACCTTTAGTTGATCCAAAGATCGCGGATGCGAATGTTGGATCTTTGGCAGGATTGCCGGGTCCAGTTATTTGGTCATGGTATGGGCCATGGACTTTGAAGAACTTCGAAAACCGGTATGCTGTCATGAGTGACTTGGATCATTTTAGTTATTCTACTGTTGAAGGTGTTGCAAAGCTCACTAAACCGGCTTTAATTATCCATGGCGATAATTGTATGAATCACGCTGCAGCAAGAAGACATTTTGATTCCATTCCTACTGATAGAAAGAGACTTATATGGAATGATAAATCTCACTTTCAACATTATGATCAGCCAGATGTTGTGGATCAGAATGTAGGTGAAATTGCTGCTTGGTTTCAAAAATTTTAAAATTTAAAAGTGTGGTGTGATCTTACTCAATCCAAAACAAGTGTCAAGGCAGAATATTTATTCATATTTCAAGCAAGATGCTTGATTGAATTTAGGATTAATGAATATAAAATCAAGTATAGAACATAAGTATAAAAGAAAGTTATTATAAAATGCACATCCAAAACAAATATGATATATTGGAAATTCGTATTTTATAAATATATATATTGATATTAGTCAACCTTTTTTGAATTTTTGGAGCGTGGGAAATGTTTTATTTTTTGCGACCATTGAAACCAAATTCACCGCTTTCAAATAGATGCAATTTTAAGAATAGGCCAGTTTTGTTTATATTGGCCTTTTTACATAACTTTGCAGCACTGTTCTGGTTTACTCTTACCCTGAAAATATACTAAAAATACCATATTTACAATAATTGTTTGGCTACAAGTAATTTTGTCTGCAAAGAGCAAATCGCATACGCAAGCATGCGTTAAACATTGATATCTAGGTTACAACCAAAAGTTTATTTGTAATTTATTGAAGACATCTATTGATATATTTAGCATGATGTCAGTAAGCATTTCCGATACTAGCGAAGTATTTGTTACAAAAATATGAAAAATAGTGTTTGTGTACTAGAAATCATGAAATAAAGTATTCAGTATTGGCAAAATAAGCTTTTTAGCATTTCGATTTCGATTTCGATTTTTCGTGGTATTTTAAGTTGATACAAGAATGAATGTTCAATTGATCTTTAATGTTGGGAACCACATTTGTATGGAGCGGGATCTGACCATTTGAAATTGCAAAGAATCGTCTGTAATTGGGAAACTAATACTTGATTAATCGTGTAAGCAATTCTAAGAAATCCGGAAAATGCTGTATATATCTTCATGTTTACTGTAGAATATTGTGTGCTGGAGTGACAGGTTGAAATACAATTAATTAAATCAATCGAAGAATTTATCGAACTATTCAAAATAATTATATATCTCTCATCAGATCCTTCGATCCAGTGAAGTTCTTCTTCTTTAAAACCCAAGCTATGATAGATAGCTTGAACACCATTTATGCCTGAATGATAACCTCAATTGAAAATTTTTCGTAGGAAGCGTGACACTTTTTGCATACTTTATTCGAGATAGATAATCAAGCTGGATCGCATTAGTTGTATAATATTTGTATTTAATATATTGAAAGAATTTCTTCTGAGGAAATTTACAACTTCATCAGATCGACTATATTCAACGCTTTCTCCATCATTTTGGTATTTGGCCTTGAGTTTACATATTGCAATGACCCAATAACATCGCGATATTCAAAGAGGCCTAAACCAAACGTTTTTCCATCTGCATCACCACCTAGATCATGGTTTCTGATATCATAAATTAAAATGTTATATCCAGCATTATGAAGATGTTTGTAATAGTTCAAGAAGTTGACTTCAAAACCACTAAACCCTGTTACTTTCTAAATGCCCAGCAAACCCATAGCGATTTCCTGATTCAATTTCTATTTCTTCTTCTCTCTCTAAACAATATAATTTATAAAAACTCTTCAAACTCTCCAAAACAAGCTGGCCAACTAACCCTCAATCGGAATATCACCGTTTTTTCTTTATATGTTTCTTTCCAAAATCGCATATCTAATATAAGAAGATTTCCTACTAATTTATTGAAATTTATAAACATTTTTCAGTTACCATTCATTGACACCCATTTGTAGTTTCCTGGTTATATTTGGGGACATGAATTGCACTTTGAATTCGGGGTTGTTTCTCTAAGAAAGTTTGCTACGCGTTTGGATCGATATCTCGATTCCGTAATTCTTCAGATTTTCAAGTCCTCATAATTATTATCATCCTTAGTCTTTTTTTTTTTCGTAATCCATATCTAACTGTCTTCCAAAAACGTCAGAAATAGATTGTAATCGAAATTATAATCAATAAAATTTTTGAGAGTGTCATGATTATCAGAATCTAGGAAACTGGCAAGCTCTTCAATAGAATTACTAGTTTTCGAGAAAATGTCTTGAAAAAAAGTTGGATAAGTATTTTGGATAAAGTCTAAACTAAAGTGAAGACATACACAAACCTTGTAAGTAATGAAATACTTAGTATGAAGCTGTACACATTTTTGATATATATCTTGATACTTCTTCAAGATATTCTTTATAGAGCTAGTATTATCCATACAGTCTATATTTGCCCACGACATGATGTCAAAACACGATGATTTGAAGTTTTTAAACGCCATAAAAATATTATATTCACCATCAAGTGAACGACATAATAAACATACCATAGAAGGTATTATCTTCGCTAATGACGACCAAATACAAGTACCAACTAATTTTTCAAACTCAGGCCCAAAGAAAAAGCTTTTATCTTTAGTAAAATAATCACCTAAGAGAGTTAAAATAATTCCCTTCTCAAGTGCCAAATGAAGGAAATGTGCTCTAGAATAGTCTAAGGATATATCATTATCCCAGTTTAAAAACAAAAAGTAATATAGCATGAATGATTTATAATAGAGATCTATCTTCATGATATATTCCAGAACTCTATAACTTATTTCGCTGCTCGTGAAACTTGAATCATAATTGATTAGTTGGTCAAAGCTATACATTTCCTCATGTAATAGTCTATCAAAATCATTCAAAATATTTGTGACTTCAGATACACTGATCTCTTGGTTTCTATGATTCATTAATAAAACTACCTTCCTTATTAATGATGCGACCTGAATTTTCATTTTAAATTGTCTCGTTATATATTTCTTTTCATTTTCAAGCGGAGTTCCCACTTCCTCCAATAATTTAGCAAATTCTTCTGTTTCAAATTCACAAATTGATGTTTGTATGCCGAAGTTGAATGAATTAGATGCATCATCATAAAAAAGTTGTAACCAAAGTTTCTTTCGAATATATAATTCGTCCTTTGAAATAAACCGATTCATTCTAGTATTCAAGGAAAGTCCTTGAATTATTGCCATATCGGTAGCAATTCCTAATAATATCCTGGTATCTGTTGATTCATTATCATCTTCGGGACAAATTGTCTTATACGTTCGTAAAAGCAAAATTGCTTGAATAATACTTAAATTAATTCTTCCAGACCCTTTGGAAGATAGAAGTAACACCTTGGAATATTCAACGTAGGTAGACGGTATAGCCACTTCTGGTTCCACTAGATATCTTTCTGACGATAAGGACAACGATGAAAATCTTAAAACAATCAATAATGACGCTAATGTTCCACATTTGAGTAGAATTATATTATTCTGTGAATAGCCTCCATTCTCCCATAATGGAGAAATGCTTTTCATAAAATTATCTTTATCGAGAAATGGAGCTAATGGATAGCAAATTTGAAAGAATCGCTCAACTAGATATATTAAAGTTTTATCCCGTGGTATAAGTGGTATCTGCATTTGCAATGGTTCGGGAATACGAGAACAATCTTCCGTGTCCGGTTCTATGCGGTTTTGTTTTAAAACGCTATAGTCGAGACTACTATGGCTCTCGATTTCTATTAACTTTTTTTCTTGAAGCTCTGCATATTTTGCAAATAGTCTTGTGCCATATGGGTCATTCATTAAAAGACTTAGGTAGTTTGTAGGCCCATAATACGTTAATCTTAAATTTTTCAAGAGAATGCTATGGAAATTAGACATATTGACCTTTAATTTCGCTTCATCCGTTTCATCATATAAATTCAGTTCGTCTCTTGTATTCCTTTCCATCGCATCTAAATTTACCCTTTGAGTACTGACCGTATTCTCTAGCAACCTTATTTTAGTTCTCAAAACCCCTACTTCTTTTCGCAATTGTGCATTTCCAGGTTCATATACCATCAAATCTGTTTGCCATTTATCAGACTCATATTTGCAACTTCCTGTCTCTCCTAATTCTGAACATGAGCTACAACTTGGGAGCTTACGATCACATTTTATTTTACGCTTTCTACACCTTCCACAAGCGTAGGAGATTTTGTCTCTTTTCAGTTCATATCCAGAACTCTTCATTATAGAAGTGATTTCTTTTTCTTCACTCTTTCACAAGAAGATTAGTTTTGAAGTTTTTTGAATTTCGACTTGATTAAAAGGATCAAATTTTTACTTCAAGCTTACGATCATCATTACAAAAATTGCCGCTAAAGGTCGCGCCGATAACGTGAGAATCATGCTCGTGCGATACGGATCTAGTTCAAGTATAAATGATTAGCTACCTGAATCTTCAGCTAATTGGAAATTCCATTGTAAAGATTTTTGAGAAGCGGCGGAAAAATCTGATTACATCGGGGGCGTTTTAAAGGTTCTTGGGAAGTAATGGTTTTGATTTTCAATTTTTGTATTAGATAGCTAAGAAATTGCGTCACATGCGTCTTCAGCCCCTTGTGGGGATAAAATCGGCAGGATCGAGTTCATACCGCGTGCAATTAACATACTTACAGAAGAGGTATGAAATTACTGCAAAAATCTACCAATTATTTGCCGCCTCATCATTAACACTTTCTAAAGTTAATATGCATGAAGAATAAAACTAATTTTTATAAAATAATGTGTGCATGATCTTTTATCGTATATAGCATTGATAGCAAAGCACCGACACAGTAAGTATTATCTTGGTACTTTTCAAGAAACCTTTGCTCTTACTGAAAAATAATAAAAGGTGATAAATTTGCAACGACGAATATGTATAAATATCAACTCATAATCTAAATATTTCTTAATTAAAAATAGAACAATCCAGACTACTTACGATGAAATTTACAACCACAATTGATGCTCCTATTTGATTGCTCTTGCAGTTGCAGGGCCCATTGAAACCACCAAATTGTCGGAAGTCGTTGCTCCAAGAAATCTTGCCAGTATTGAAAAAGCTCTAGAACTGAAAGTTGCTGCCCTTAGAGCAGCTGTTATACAGTCAGCCAAAAATGCTGTTTCAAATGAGGTGGGTCTGCTAACAGTGCTGCCGGAGGCGCAGCTAGCTCAGTTGAACTGGCTGCACAATTGAAAAATTTATCTATTGTCGCTGGCGCCCAACTGGAGTCTGCTTCTCTTAAGGTTGCTGCACAACACACTTTTGCAACAGCAGAACAAAATGGTAATGATGACATTGCTTGTATTCAAGAAGATTTGCAACTGGAGGCTGATGAACTTGAAAGTGCTGTTCAACAAGCTATTGCTTCAGCGAAAGGTGACACGGCTCTGGAAATTGCCCCAATCGAGGCATCCTTGCAACTGAAGGCAATACCCCTTAAAGAATCTGCTCAGCTGGCAGTCTCATCTGCTGAAGCTGCTGGTAAGCTGAAAGTCATCTCTGCTGAAAAGGCCCTTATTCTGCGGGAAAAAATGAAATTGATTTTTGGTTCTAAAAACATTTATTCAATTAGATGAGATGAATATATTAGTAGATAGAGTGTCGAATTAAATAAATTAATAAATCATGTTCTTCTACCATTCCTTATCTTCAAATAATTTCTCAATTGAATGCAGCCTCAACCTCCTCAGACTCAGTAATGACTCTCTATAGCCGCCTTCAATTCTTCAAATCCTTGTGTCAATCATAGTTCCCCTTTTTGTAATCACCTATTCCAAAAACGATCTCGCGATATTGCATGCCCAATTCCGACTTATTTATCATATGAACGAAATCAGGTTGACTCAATGGCGCTCTTACGATTGATGGATTGACAAAACAGTTGTCCATATCACCCATCCCGATAAAGTCTCTTGATTGTGCTTGCTATTTCGTCATTAAAGTATTCTTGGATATCATGTTCCCTATTTATAGCACCTCCAAGTGGGTAAGTCTTCATCCAATAATGGTCGACGTTTTATACTTGATACTTTAGTAGCATTATCAAGAGGGACAAGGTAACCTTCCTTGAATTCATCACTATTCATCTCCCTAAATTTCAGCTGCTATTAATGAATTGGTGATATAAGCAAGAGCAGGCATCAATAGGATACATACTATCAAGACAGACGCGTCACTCTTGTATACTAACTCTCCCAAGAGGGCTTTTGCTCGTTCTTACTTCGGATCCTTTGCAAGTGAGTATCCAAAAATACCCTTATGTTTTGTTCATTTTCATTTTGTACTCAAAATTATAATTCTGGGGTTATTCTGATGCATTCATTCTCGGGGTCATCGTATGTGATATCCTTACTCTCTTCGCCAGAGAAGTACATACGTCCATGTTAATTGGATAGTTAACGGTGGTTTAGCTTTTCGTTGTTCATCCCTCGTTTATAAGTCTGTGTTACCCTACCTTTGATCATTACACGTAACGAAAAAACTTATACACCATCTTTTGCAGCGCTGTATAGGTTTTTCAACACATGCATATATAGTTAATATCTGTATACTTGTGTTCTCTTACATTCTTGAGTCCTTAAAGTCCACTACCTTTTCACCTTTTAATATTGATTTGATACTTTGGTGTTGATTCCTGTTCGAGCAACAGTATTTTTGCACGGATATTAATCTCAAAATATATTAGCAGTGCTATCTATTCACATATAGGATTGAATAGGTTCCTTAAAAATCTCTCCGTCAAATTTATCTGAAGTTATAGTACTATTCTACGAAACCTTACAGATGAGTAACGATTCACATACTCACGACGTACGACTAGAGATGACGATAATATGTTTCTGTAAATATAGCTTTTTCTACCAATCGTATGTCTAAAGCACCTCTGAAATGAGAGAGTTCCAAGAAATATGCAAGTTATCCTTTTAAATTTCGCGCATTAGACTTTAGACAGCGATATCTCCGATTGGATTATTATCAATATAACAAGGTCCGTACCGCAAATACAACATGATGCATTTATGTGCAAATTTTATAACTTGTACATAATCGGCTCGTTTCGGTTGACGGCATTTTCTTTGTCATGAACAGCGTACTGCGCTGCAGATATCCTTTTAGTACTTATTATTTGTTGTTGTTCCAATTATCTGATTCATCAGTAAACCCGCAGCCGGTGATTTACGAACCTTATGCATCTTTGACAAATTCGCTTTCACTAAAAGTTTTTATATTTGATCGGTCAAATACATATAAATAGTCCCTTATTCTCCCACTATTATATATTCAATTAGTATCTATTAACCTGAAGTCAGAAGAAAACACACCTTCGTTTATACAAAATGCTTTCCGTCAATTTGTTGGCTACTGCTGTAGTTGGTTTTTACGCTTCTTCAATCAATGCTGCTGATTACGAAACATATCCAACTGTTGCACACACAGCGTCGATCAATGGTTTCGCTGATAAAATTTACGATAGACTTCCAGAATGTGCTAAGCCATGTGTTCAGCAAGACACTGGTAACACACCATGTCCATACTGGGACCCAGGCTGTCTTTGTGTTATGTCAAACTGGGGTGGTCCAGTTGCCGAATGTATTGCTGAAAATTGTCAGGGTGATAATGTTGTTACTGCAACAAGTTTAGCTACATCTATCTGTTCCAGTGCAGGTGTACCAAGTCCATTTTGGTTCATTCCAGCTTCAGCTTCAGCTGATTTACTGGAGGCTGCAGAAGCTACTATTACTGATGACGTTACTTCCTCATCCGCTGCTGAAACCACTGAGCCAGCTTCTTCAGCACCAGCTACCAGCGAACCAGTTTCCTTTGAACCAGCTTCTTCCGAGCCAGTTTCCTTTGAACCAGCTTCTTCCGAGCCAGTTTCCTTTGAACCAGCTTCTTCCGAGCCAGTTTCCTTTGAACCAGCTTCTTCCGAGCCAGTTTCCTTTGAACCAGCTTCTTCCGAGCCAGCATCATTTGAACCAGCTTCCTCCGAACCAACTACTTTAGCACCAGCCACCACTGATCCAGCCACCTCCGAACCAGCTTCTTCAGCACCAGCTACCACTGATCCAACCACCTCCGATACAGCTGAAAACCCATACGCTACTTTCCCTACTGTTGCACGTACCGCATCTATTAACGGTTTCGCTGATAAGCTTTACGATCAACTCCCAGAATGTGCCAAGCCATGTGTTGAAGAAGATACCGGTATTACTCCATGTCCATACTGGGACCCAGGCTGTCTTTGCGTTATGTCAAACTGGGGTGGTGAAGTTGCCGAATGTATTGCTGAAAACTGTGAAGGTAGTGGAGTTTCAACTGCTACCAGTTTAGCCACTTCTGTCTGTTCCAGTGCAGGTGTGCCAAGTCCTTATTGGTATATTCCAGCTTCTGCTTCTGCTGACTTACTGCAAGCTGCCGCTGCCGCTTCTACCGTTACTGGTACAGCAAACTCTTCGTCCGCTACTGAAACTACTGATCCAGCTTCTTCAGGGTCAGCCACTACTGATTCAGCTTCTTCAGGGCCAGCCACTACTGATTCAGCTTCAGGAATTCCTTCTTCGGTTTCTTCTGTAGCTGCAACTAATCCTGATGGAAGACACACTAATGCCACTTCCACAATTACAAATCAGTCAGTAACAACAGCTACGACTTGCTCTTCCTGTACTAATAACAGGACAACCTTCAATTCCACCAAATCTAATGGGCCAGTTGTCACTAAAACAGGTGAAATCTTTACATCCTCCGACTCCAATGCAGATTACACTTCTACTTCGGTAATTGGTAGTGATGCTACCAACGTTGAATTATCTACTACTGTTGTTACAATAACATCCTGTGAATCAAACAAATGTTCGAATATCTTAAAAACAACAGGTCTTACCGTTGTCACGGAAGAGCACACATCCTATACTACCTATTGCCCTCTTCCAACAGAATCAGAAAGTATTGTCACAACAATCGTTTCATGTGACAGAAATACTAGTAAGTCAATTCCAACTACAACTGCTAAAGCTATCACAAGCGAATATGATACGCAATCTAAACTTTCAAAGCATGCAAACAGCCATGTAACAGAAACTGATATCAACCCGGCCGCAACTTCAGGTACAAATGAATTATTGTCGTCTTCTAGTTCTACTGCAATCGCAAACGAATCATCAGATTCAGGTTCTCCAGACTCCCAATTAGTTTCTTCTATCTCAGTTTCCAGTGAGTACAGCTTATCTTCAATTTCTAATGCATTTGAAACCGCTACCTTCAGTCCAAGTGTGTTCGAAGGTTCATCGCCTGTTAACAAACAATGGAGTTTATCTTCATTAATAGCTTTATTTGCTATTGCTCTCTTTTAATTTTCTTGACAATATCTTAATATATATATTCTTTTATGGTAATGATCATGGACAGTAGATTTGTGGTCGAATACGACTTTAAATATGATTGTATATGATTGTTCTATAATTCTATCTTTTGAATCAAAATGCAGCAATATTTTAGAAAGTGAAAGAGATTATAAAATTATCGACAATGGTTTTGTCAGATACCTTCGCATGTTTTAGGAACATCACGGTATCGATTCTATTTGATATCTTTAATATATAATTACTTAAAATAAGAAGATCGGGCTGAAATCACCAAATATTGAGAACCCAAATATACATATGTACATATGTTGAAAAATTGGAGTAGTTTCGAGAAAGATAGAAAGAGAATTAGGAAATTATAGATACATTAGCCGGTTAGTTAAGACTTTAAGTATCAAGTAAAATTCTATATCTTAATTACATGCAGAACTTAAATAAAAAAATTCCTATCGTCCCCAGTATTTTCAACATACAAGTGGTTTCGGTCTTCATATTTCCGAAAGTTTGAGCTTATATTTTTGCCCCGTGACATCATACTCAACTTGAATAGGAGTTACAAGCAACTTTAACATTATATTATCTTCATATATCTTGCGAAAATGAACGGAGGCGATATATCTTCCCGTAACCACAACTTCGATATTTCTAAGAATACGAAAAGTAAGAGAACTAGAGTTCCGACGTCATGTTTGTTATGCAGAAAAAGAAAAATAAAATGCGATAGAAAAAGACCCCATTGTAGTGGGTGTTTAACTAACAATACATCTCATCTATGTAAGTATGAGATAAAGCCGTGGTCAAAGGAGTATTTTGATACTAGTAATAAAGAACCATGGCAACAAGAAGTTGATGATTTGAGATTGAAAATAAAATCACTCGAGAAGAATATTGAACAACAACAGTTGGAACTAGACACCAGGTCGGAGACAAGCCTTCGTTCTTCGGTGACATCTACAAATAGCAGTCAGAATGATTATAGAAAAAGTCTGGATGAAGGAGATACAACCATATTAGATTTGGCAGAAAGGTTTGATTGCCTCGTTGTAAAAGACCTGAGATTAAGATATTTTGGTCCCACTTCATCCGTTGCGCTTATACGAAATGATATATATGCTTCTGCAATATATTCCAAATATTTCAAAGAACAAAACAAGAATTTCAAAGAGATTTCTGCTAAGCATGGAGACTTAGGAATCAAAAAGTATGATACTGATGGAGAAAAGGGCGACTGTTCTTCATATAGGCCATCATTTGCTGGTAATTTTCCTGAGCTTCCTTCTTTCGAAATAATAAATTTACTCCTTCGTCGGTTTTTCGACTTTTGTTATCCGCTATTTCCTTTCATTGATGAGAAAAGTTTTATGGCAGACATTGAAGTTATTTTAACAAAAGAGAACAATAAAATCAATTTAAACATTCGCCAAGAAAGTACTTTTGCATTATTTCTAATAATGTTAAGATATTCGTATATAACTTTGCCTTTTAAAAAAAATTCAAATCGACTGTCAGAGACCAAATTTGATTTGGTTCAACAATTGGCGCTTTCGGAAACAAATATCCCTCTGTCTTATGTGGAATATGCAAAGCATCTCATCATATCACCAAGCAGTCTTGGAAAGATGACTCTCAGTACAATTCAGGCTGGTTTGTTTTTGAGAGTTTATAAAAAGCAATGTCCTGAGGATGATGACATAGCAACAGACAATGATATATTGTTGGGGATTCTCATTCAAATGGCTAGATTGCATGGTTTTCATAGAAACGCCGTCGAATCGGATAAAGGACTTGTGAATGCGAATGATATACAATTATGGAAGAAGATTTGGACCCAATTATTATACCTTGATGCAATGCAAAGTTTTGCTAATGGAACACCTCTATTGGTATCTGATGACGAGTTTAATAATCAGAGATCTTTTATCACGTATAATGATAGCTTTAATCTCCAAATTGAAGACACTCTAATAACAAGGCAGTTTGCATTATCACATATGGCAACAACGTTGACAAGGAAGTTCTTACTTATTACAAGTCAAATGTACAGAAGTTTCAAAAGATCGGCTTTAGATGAATTGGTTGTTGAGATGAATGAATTGATTTATAACAAAATGAGGACTTTCGACCAATTGTGTAATTCAGATGGTAGTTTTATTGACGAAAACATCACTGACCGGGCACAAGAGTTTATGCTAAGAATGGAATTATTTTCTAAATCATATACCTTGTATTATATATTGTTTTTGACTGCAGATGAAGAGAGAGAACCAGACTTGAGAAAATCTTACTTGATGTTTGCTTTAGAAAAAGGGTTAATTATATCAAAATTAGCATTTGAATTTGCAGAAAATACTTCTTCAAAATTTGGTTCTGAACTTGAAACTTTTATTGCTCCTTACATTTGGACGCCATTTTTCAAAATATTGCCAACTTTGTACAGTATTTTGTTGAGAGTATTAACAGGTGAATTTTCCCTAATCGAATTTTCAAAATGCTTCAAATCACCAGATTCTTCAGGGCTAATTGCATGGGCTCAATTGAATTACGAAAGTGAAAAGAAATGTGTTAAAAATCTTTCAGCGATATATGAGCAATTAAATTCAAAATGCTTATATTTGACATTTAAATTTTTCCATTGTTATCGTGTTTGTTTTACCTTCAAAATTATTTTTAATTACTTACAAGAATTTTATCCACAACTATTAACCGATAATGACGACATGAAAGGAAATACAGAAGATATACAGACTAAGGAGATCGGTGTAGGCTCAATGCATGGCGATGATTTCTTGAATAATAAACTTGATCCTGATCATATATTCGACTTCGACTATTTCTTCACAAATATGCAATATAATTTGGATCCCTTTTTAAATGATTTGAATACAAGTTTTGATACTTTTGAAAACTGATTCAGATGGTATAAAAAATTGCGATGTTTTTATATTTAATAGATATCTGCAGATTTAAATGTCTAGATTTGAATTCACTTTTATTTCTCAATAACATAAAGGCCATCGGAACGATCCGAGAGCAATAAGGCTTCGGGGTTGGCTGAGGCTCTACATTGAGATCGAAATTGCATCTCAGTGAGTTTTTAAATTGAGTTATTTTTGTTAATTTACAATTCTTTCTGGTTATACTGTATTACAATGTGATATCCTAGCACTTTTCATGATCTTATTGGAATAAAAGTATGGTCTACTGTGGTCTGTGGCCGGAGACGATTGTCTGTCTGTACATTTTAATGACGAGGTTCTAGTGTTAGAGGATGGATGTGAAAAATTTGGTATTGTTATTGAACTATTATCGTGAAGTTAAGTTTGTCGTGTAATATCGTGATAGGTCAAATATCAATAGAAAACTTGGGCGGACATTTTGAAGTAGCAATATTTGCAATAGTATACTATTAATATTCGGTTATTTAACGCTGGTGTTTGCAGTATCTATCTTCGATCGAAGTGTTTTCTATCGTAAGAATAAAATCGTTCCCTTAGTCTTTAAGAGTTTTCAACTCGCTATAATTAGATCTACATTATTAAAAGGAGTTTATACCCCTTGTAATTACGTGATTTGGCCAATGATATCATAGGCTCGCCGGGAATTTCTCGTTTTAAGTTACTATCTGAAAAGTACTTTTGTTATTTGGATCTTGATGTAGAATGTATTCTGACTCATATTTCTATGCCGAAGCACTTCAAGTTTGTGTACGAAAATTCTCATATCCCTCGATTAGGAATCAGAGATATTAAATATTCTAACATGAAATCGTATAATTAGTTTGGAAAAATTAATTAAGACTTATAAAGTGTGATAGAAATCTAAAAAATGTCCAGGCGACCTGGGTTCAATGAAAGAAGCTATATTTGCCGAAATACAAGTAAATATTATACCAATTTCAATTTGACTGTAAAATTGAATCATAGAGTTACAGCTGAATTGTTATCTCATGGGTTGAAGGCATTAATTAGCAAACATTCATGGTTCACTCTCAACTTTTATCGAATTGGCTCGTCAGATATGGATGAAATAATGAATGGTGAAAATTTTGAAGTAAGGAAGGTAAGAAGTATAAAATTTGAAGACATCGTTTCCTTCAAATCGATTGAATCTACTTTTGATGGCAACGTTTGGAGGAAGTAAATAAGTTAACGTGTCCGATGAATGAGCCAACACTCCCTCTTTGGCGTGTTATTATATTTGAAAATAGATATAATCGTTTAGAACAGTTCGTTTGTTTTTATTGTGACCATGCTCTATTCGACGGTATTTCTGGTCTAGAATTTCATAAAGAACTCTTAAGAGAACTATCTAATTTATCCAGTGATGGACATACTGATGACTTAAAGTTATTGTCTATATTATTTGAAAACAATGAAACCCCTACATTAGATATCTGTGAGATTGAGGAAGCGCGAGAAGAAATGCTTGACATATTTGATGTCCCTTTGCGTTATAGGTTGATGAATTGTTTTAGAAGTTTTTTTGTATACAAATGGGTATCCTCTTTTTTAACATTTTCAAGAGGAAATTTAATTTTTTTTGGAGGTAGTCTGGCTCAAGATTTCGATCCATATTATCTTGATTTACTGAATCACAGCACGTTTACATACAAACCAATTTCTAAAGACCTTTCCACAAAATTTAAAACTTTGACATTTAATAATGCAGAAGTTGAAAAAATGCTTAGCTTTTGTAAGAAATCAAACTTAACACTTACACCATATTTTAACATTATAGCCCTTCAATGTCTACAAGAAACTTTGTTTGCAGCTGTTAAGGATCCCAACATGGGGATGTTTTCTACATCATCGTGCGTTGCTGTCAATGGAAGGAGATACTATGATTTACCTTATTTTCTTTATGGCACCTTAGTTGGAGCTGAAATCTTAAACTTTGGTCCAATGCCATCTTTTTCAAACAAGATTCGTACAATGGCTTATATGAAAGCAGCATACCTGAGATTGTCTACATCCCTCCGTAATAAAAATTGCTTTCTATCAAAAGGTCTTCAAAAAAAAAAAAATATTTGGAGCTTTTATTCGGAGAGAATTGGTAAGCTTGAAGGAAAAACCACGCTTGTAATTTCCAACTTAGGGGTTTTTAGGAATGAAGCAAATTCTGGTTGGAAATTTGAAAATATATGGTTTGGTCTACAGGCTCTTTGTATCATTTTATATTGAATTTAGTTACAACTCAAGAAAAATGTTTGAATTTAGTTTTCTGTTATGCTTCTGAATACGAATATCTTTACAATAGCGCAAGCAAGCCACTCCTTGATGAATTTCTAATAATGTTTACAGAAAGAGTGCTACTGTTTCCGGACGTATGAACGCAATAGTATGGGTCTAAGTTCAATTCGGAACTTTTCAAGGTGAAAAAGAAAGATGTAGAGGCTTTATTTAAGGAGCCTTTTGATGATGACCATCAATTGATTGTAAAGGTCTTCGACCCCATTAAAGCGGAAAGGGATCATAATTAGAGGACAGAACGAACAGAAATACCTACGACACATATCGCAAGGCCTATCTGTGCGAGAAACTGGCATATGAGATTCTTTCAGATGAAGGGTTATTCAATAGGGTTTATGTTGACCAAAAATATGTATTTGTTAAATTCAATATAGGTGAACATTATAATGCGCTAGGGCCAATTATCATATTAAAATATAAGAGCCCGAAAAAGGAGAATATAATAGATCGCCCAAAGATAGAAGTACATATGAGAAGGCCGAAGAGCAATTGAAAATTATTCATAGTTGTAGAATACTTCATGGAGATATTTGTGATCGGAATATTCTTTATTCACAAGGCAATATTACCAATCTTGAAAGGTGAAAAGGTAGTAAATTCTACGGAACCAAGAAGGGTAAGTTTTATGATTCAGGTTATCGCGGAAATGTTTTCTGACCACACAAATAAAGGCATGTTGGCCGACTCATATACAACTATCTTGATTGAAATAGATATAGAACGAAGCATGGATATAGTCAATCAAAAACTTACAGGCTCTGGAAACTGCAAATTCATAGCATTGAATTATAGACTTCTAGGTTGTCACTCATCTGGCCTTACGTTGAGAGGAGGGCTAATTTCATTCATTTATGAGGCATTTAGTGCTAACGAATACCAATTAAATGACGTTAAAAGAGGACTAGATGCAATTTATGACTATGTTCGTAAGTCAAATGAGGAGTACTTTGACATATTTTGACGGTCTAGGCGAGAAAGCCGGTAGATTTTTCAAAAATAATTACAATGCATTTATGAGACAGCTCCATGTTATTACACCAAAGACTGCACTTGGGAACTTCAAAAGTATCGATGTACAAAGTGGCGTTACGTTCAATTCTCAACTTTTCAAAGTCGAGAGTAAAGACGTAAGAATTTATCTCAGAGAAGACATCGATGAAGCTGTTGAATTAAATGTTAAAGTTTTTGACCCTGCAAAGGCAAAGAGAGATCATAATAAGTACATGATAAAAAAGCAAGACATATTTGAAAACTGTCGAAGGGCATATTTATGTGAGAAGCGTGCATATGAAAGGCTTGTACCTAATTTCAAGTTTAACAGCATTTATATTGCGCAAAAATCTGTGTATGGGAGGTTCTTTATAGGAACTCATTACGCATTGGGACCATTAATCATATTAAAGTATTTGGCTCAAGAGGAAAACACGCTACTAAGTGATATAGAAACCTATGAGAAAGCTAAAGAAAATTGGATATAATCCACCTTTATAACATAATACATGGGAATATAAGCCCAAGGAATATTTTATATTCTCATGGGAAGGTATATTTTATTGATTTTGGATACTCAGAATACACAGAAGACAAATTAGGTTCCAATCCAGTGAGTGCTAATCCTGGGAGGATCAAGAGTGAGCATAGACAGTTGTGCAGTATATTTGATACGCCAACTCCAAAGGAACATGAATTATCAAATATAGAAAGTATGAGTTGATAACTATATAGATGTATATATTAAGAATAATCGACTCTGAAGAGTAGGAGAGAAGAGATATCCTGTAGCTGCCAATTTGCTGCAACCTACTAAATGCGAATGCTAGGCAATTTTCAATTCACAATTCCCGTAATGGAAAACAAAAAAAAATACCAGTCGGAAGCAATATTAGTACCAGGGAATGCGGTGACACCATATCCCTACACTAAAACCGATAATTATTTTCCAATGTCTTTTGTAACACCGCATTTTGAAACATTGGAACAGCACTACGGATTTACGACACGATACCCAAAATGTCAGTAAAGAAGCTAAGAAGAGTTATTTACTCTTGTCATAAGTAGACATTAATATCACTGGCTTATAGATACTAAAACATACTTCATTGAAAAGACAGTTCAGAAAATTTAGAATTGTTAAGGTTGAAAGCATCAAATTAGGCAATACGCTTTCCGCTAAAATATTTCAAGATAAACGTTGCCCCTGTATTAAAGTACTGGTGTCAGTGTATTAATGAGAGATTATATAGTGCAAACTAAGCTGTACAGTATATATATGGATTATTTAAGCGATTAGACTCAAATATTACAGGTAAATCGAGAGAAGTTTATGCAGAAAGGGTTCTCCACAGTTAGCGTTTCTTCTTTTTACTTGAGATATTTATAAAGCTATTGGAACGGTGAAAGATGCATTTAGAATTATAGAAAATAGTTTTATTAGGGACGACTTCCTAATCACTGAATACGCTCAGTATCACTTTTATGCTTTTTAATTGAAATATACCTTCATAGGCCCTGTGATGTCATCATATTCTACAGACAGCTCGTCAAAACACAATCTAACCACGAGATATTTATGAAACTATACTACACTAGTGGAATCAGGTATAATTAACTGACCTCGAATCATAAAAAAAATCGCGCCAGTCATTAAAAATACTTCTTTGCGGTTTGCGCACGCTGAAGGTGTTTAGGAAATTTTAGTTGCCAGAGGTCGCATTCGTTTACTTTTCATTATTCATGAATAAAATAAGTAAGCTTAAACCATTTGGCCCAAAACTAGCAATGGCCCTTAAGATAACTTGTGTTACCATGTTATGCCTTGCTATACTAGTAGTAGCTCAAGCAAGAAATGACCTGCATGACGTTCTGATGCCAGTAAAAGTGGTACCAGATGTCGAGCATCCAGACAGTATTAGTAGTGACCTTATAAAACGTAACTGGGCACCAGCAGTTCTAGCAGGCGGGTCAACGTTATTCGCAGGAATAGCGGTCATATCCTATCAATTAACAAAAATTGCTTGTTCGCCATCAATACTAGCCAGACTAGCCGTGTTTACGATTTCTGTCGGCGTTGAATATATTTTGTTTTGGGCCGGTATAACATTGCTATCAGTATCTGTACTGTCTTTATTGGCTTTCCTTTTATTAGATAGCTTGATAAATCCTTAGTTTAACAGACGCTTGTTCCTATTGTGGATTGGCTTATGCATTTCATAATGTTTGATTAGCATTTTCATTGATATAGATAAGGGGATTTACAAAAGTATTACCAAAATATTAATGAGTTGGATGACGATTTCCACTAAGTTGATAGCATAGATGGTGACAAACAAGCACCAAGGAAATTATGCATGGCATGGTGAGGTAGCCCCAATACTGGCAGTGACACATTTATGTTGAGGTATATTCATAGGACTTTGGAGGAATTGATGGTGATTGTGAAGGAAAACAGTGAACGGTAGGCTAAAACACAGTGTAACTATGAGTAACATTTCAATTGGTTCAAAGTAGCCTTCAAAAGGAAAAGCTTGCATATCAATTACTTTATTTTCCAAGTTGCATAGTTTTACATAGTCAAATTTATTAGAAATAGTAATCTATTCTAAAAATACTTAAGATTTTATTTCATTTTTTCAAGTGAACTGATAATTTCAAATATATAATTTTGTACTTAAATAATGTTGTATATAATGGTTTTTAAGAACTGAATAAAGTCGTTTTGTGTTCGTTTCCGCGCTGTGCTGAAAAACCTTTCGCATGCACTATGCGCGCTGATGAGCTGTCATTTTCTGAAAAATATTCAACCCTGCATCTTTTGCAACAAAAATGGAAGCATACTGCATACGTATTGTCTTTGGCGGCATGGTTATGACTGGTTATCCCCGTACAAAATGTGTTAATCTGTCTTCGTTCATTTTGAGAGTTCCATCAAAATATGTAATAAACAAAACATAATAATAATAATCCAGTAGTTTATAGATGCATCACACATCCAATAGGAAACATGGGTTACCTATACATTTCTCTCTGGAGGCTAAATCCTGAACGCTCTACAAGGAAAATAGCCCATACCTCCCCCGTATTTCAATTTATATTCCAATAGAGAGATTTGCTAACAATATAAGTATTCATTCGTTCATATTTTTATTATATATTAAATATCTACGGGTAAACATGGGAGTCTTTACCGAAGATTATCATAGGAGAGGAGATGTTTGGGCCTGAGCCTAATTATTTTGTACGAGGACTCACGGTCACAGTTCACAGCTCACATGTTGTTGTAGAGTTTGGTAACAAAATATTACTTAAATGACCCCATTATTCTTATAAATATCTCGGCCCTCGACTTCGGCATGAAATTTTTTTTTCGCAATTTTCGGAAATTACATCATTATTACATTATGTATTCAATTTCTATCAATTAATATATATACAAATATACGTAAACGCAATTCTTAGGTCTAGGTTTAATCTTCATGTTTGGCAGGATCAGTGAATTTTGAATGTGACCTTATTTTGGGACCGAAAACATAAAACACAAAAGGGACTGCACAAATAATGAGACTCAAGAATGCCAATAAGCTTGCAGCCCAATGAATACCTAGATTATTATACATAGGATCTGTTATATGAATCATTGCTGCTGACACGTTATATCTCACTAATGTAAGGGAGCTCAAAGCACTAGCCGAGTTAACTCCATACGCATCGATAATATAAGAATACGTGGTGAGGAAGACTTGCATCATGCCCACTCCGAAAAAAAAGGTCGAAACTATAGAGGACCAGGGAGAAATGGTATCATAAGTGGTCCAAGAAATCCAAAGGAGTGAAATTGGAATGAGCCAGCAACAAAACATGAGTGGAATTAACCTCGATTCTGGATCTACCTTCTCAATGGACCCATTTTCATTGACTTCTTTCATGTAAATTATATATGCAATAGGAGCCACTATAAACAAATTGGATAGAATACCAATTGTCACCGCAATGAATGGAAGTGAGCTCTTCGCCGTACTAAACCCCCAAGTTGCAAATATAATAGGAAATGATTCAAAATCTGAGAATAAGACGATATAGGTGATACTAATACAGATAGTAAAGCACGTCACTATGGGCTCTCCGACAGCAAAAAGGAAGGGCCTCATAAAAACTGATAAAGAAAAGGGAGACTTTCCTTCTCTTTGAAACTCGTGGTATGAAATATATCTTTTATCGCCTGTCATTTGTCGTATACTGGCAGCTTTTAAATCCATAATAATAGGGCAGTAAGTTTCTGGCATAAAGAAAAAACACGCTAGAGAGAAAGCAAAGGCAAGAATAGCAACCATATAGTTGGTCCATCTCCATCCTAAATATGATACTGTCAAATAGCTTCCTATTACAGGTCCTAAGCATGGTCCAAGGAAGCCTGAAACACCAAAGAAAGGAAAAGCTAGAGTTCTTTTGTCAGGTTGCCACATATCTGCAATGCTTCCACCTGCATTTGAAAGGGGGGTTGTCCCAAAAAACCCAGCAAAAAATCGACAGATTCCTAACGATGCCATATTTTTGGATGTTGCGGCACCAACTTGAAAGCAGGAGAATACAAACATACTGACAATATATATAGGAAGTCGCCCAAACTCTTCGCACAAAGGCGCGAGCACTGGTGCCCCCATTGCGAAACCAACTAGGAAAAGAGAAGTGGTCATACCGGCGACTTCCTTCGTGACTTTGAAATCTTCCATAATTGATTCGTAGGTACCGGAACCTATAGATGAAGCTAATGTAACGAGAAAGCTTATGAAAGCAAGCATTACGGTGCAACCAAAACGTTTCCGCTTGCTCCAATTTAATGGATTCTTAGCAGCATCTTCTGGTCCCCAATTCACAATAAAATCAACCTCTTTACTTAGAACACTATACTCTTCCTTGTATAAGTTAATGGAGTCCATTAATGCTTTATAATTAATAGAACAAAAAGTAAACACGCAGCAAGGACGAGAATTACAGACTTTATATCAGTAAAAATTAATGTAGGTTAAAACTTTCTGGTAAGGTTTTTACTTCAAAGTAAGGTCCGATCCGATGCTCTGATTTGCCGCTCGCGTGTACTGAACCGATCCAATTCGGAATCGGAAATCACGCATTTACCCAATTTGAGTACTTTTTTTTCTTAAAGATGATGCTGACATCTGCATTTATACTGTATAGGGATTAGCCCTTTCAAAGTGACAGGATGTACATGGAGCTGTCACGCGTATAGAACAGTGCGAAGTTGTTTGATGCAATGCTTCCGGACAAGATCCAGAGAGGAATCCTGTATTGGTTCACCTACAGTATAACAAGCGCGAGATAAGTTTTGTGAGGTGCGGCAGACACACCTCAAAGCGGTGCATCGAGTTGTATTACACCAAAAGCATCAGTACAGATCTCGAGATGTACCTTCTGGTTTACGAGACCATTGCGCGGACCCTGAGCCATTCGGTGGTCACGTCCACGGATCATTACGGGACGATTGCATTGGCTGGGACTGCGTCTGCAGTTTATTAGTTTCGAGGGTGAGATTGTTGAACCTGCACCTGATCCTGTTGTTGATGCGGATGTGGATGTTGATGAGGTAACGCTTATGCATCTATTACATAAGCTCTATACCCGTTTTTATAAGAATTGAGCATCGGATTTTTATGTTTATTATTTGCTTTTAAATAATTTCAATCGCTTATGCAAATATTGACAAAAATACTCTGGAATGAATATATACTATTCTTTTGGTTACTATATCCCTAAAGGCTGGGTAAGCCATGTTTTCCAAAGTACAGTTACAAATATTAGTTGATGATAGCATCATATACAAACCAAATGATACAGTAACAGGCTCTTTAATAATAAAAGCGAAAAAAAGTTTTGACCTTCGGGTAATAAGCCTACGATTCTTTGGTATGTTACATACGACCTATATCGAAAGAATCGTTATTAGAGATACGTATTCTCAAGAAAATGGGAATATAGACACTAATACACGAACGAAATACATTCATCATGAAGAGCCTCACCATTTGTTTATGGAAACTGAAAAATTTAATTCTACGTTGAACCTAGAGAGATTTGCCGAGGACGAAATAAAAGAGTATTCTTTCAATTTTGTATTTCCTCTGTCAGCGACATGTCATGAATGTGGCAAGCATTCTACACTACCTCCGACTATTAATCGAGTAGAAGGTGATTCTATGATTTTAAGTGCATACTATTCGCTAGAAGCTGAAGTTGTGCCTGATTCACGCTTTAGTACATCAAGTAGATGCCAGAAGATCCTAAACTTTCAACCAGTTGGAGATGAAAGTTTGATAACGGTGCTTAGAAATTCCTCAGAGATACCAAAGCAGACAGTTGTATGGAGATCTAAATTGAAAAAAATTGTAGATGAAAGGTATTTAGAGCTTTATGATGATAATCATGAAATAAAAGATTCTAGTACAATTTCATCACTTATGTCAATTTCAAGCCCACTAAGAAAACCACATAGAAATACCAGGGCAATTAGAGGAATCTTTAATAAGAACTATAGATCTGAAATTTATGACAAATTAGTAGGTGATGTTAAATTAGAAGTAGAGTTGATTCTAGTTTCCAAATTATTCAATAATTCGACAAATATATCTGATACTTTAAAATTGTTTATCCGTAGTCGAATTGAAGATTTGAGGCCCAACTTTTTATTATATTGTGATGAATCGTCACAGTTGGGCTCTTTTGTTATTACAGATATTTCGCTTTCAATAACAAGCAACTATTCTATATTTGCGCAAGGCCATAGGGGGTTCGTGAAAAGAACTACGCCAATACTCAAAAAGTTTTACGGCTACGAATTGACTTTTGATTTGATAGATTTTTTGCCAAGTATCAATGATCCTCTTGTAAGAGAATGGAAAATTCCGATTGAGAAACTATTCAGCAACGAAAAAATGAATTTGAGCTCCATACTACTAGGTCCTAATTACAGTAGTGCTTGTGGTGCTTTGGAATTAACGCATACAATTGATTTACTGTTGGGAATTGCATCAAATATAGAAGAATCTCCACAGTACTCGAATTTCTCTTCCGATATTGTTTTAGTGTAATTAGGAAAGTGATTATGTTATTGATGCTCCTCTATTGTAGAACGAAGAATTATTGCAGAATTATTTTTAAAGTCAGGAAAACAATATAGATATATTGAATTTTGAGCTATAATTTGGTCAAAGTCTAATTATTGAGAAAATATTTGGGTTACCAAATGTCTCTCTCTCGTTATTCAACCCCCTCGTGATTCACCCCGCTTGTGAATCTGTTCCTAAATATCCTTGATTATAGAAAACATTACTATTGAATAGGTAGATAAAATATTATTTATATTTAAACCTTCAAAAGTTTTCATTTGTGTATTGTTAAAGGATTTAATTCATCTTTTCAATTGTTCCGTTCTATTATTTAAATATAAATTTCCATAATAATGATTCAAATTGCACCTAATAATTAAGTATATATTGTATTAATCACGGCCCAAATATATGTTTCCAATTTTGAGCTTTCAATTGTAAATTTTGATAGGAGACTATACCCTGCAAGCTCATAATAACTGTTATACCCCATACTAAAAGTTCAAACTGGTTCATATTTACTTTCGAGAGCACCATGAAGTCATGGTAATATTAAATTAAAACAAATAAACAGAGCTAAGTGATTACTAATAATGCCGCAAGTGACAACGTAAGCTTCATGTACGATTTTTTATCCTGCAATTTGCTCGAGGTATCACCTTGTCCTACACACTTGATCGATGGCCCGATTCTGGCTGCTCTGGAGTAGTGAAAGATCGAATTGTTATTCTTAGTTTCATAATTTGAAATACAGGTGTTGAAGACATTTTTGTTTTATGAAGGAGACTTTGATTCTACTAATTTAGATTCAGATAATCGTTCTTATACTTTAACATTAGTAATAGTGGCTTCATTTCACCGCAATGAATCTCATGTATAAAGTTCGAACTCAAATTAAAGCACCCGTTTAAAGCAAGGGATTATATGCACACTTTGAATTGTTAATGTCTGATCAAGAGCTATCAATCTTTATTGCAAAGTTACATTCTTTTCTTGTTATGTGTAGAGATATATTCCTTCCCTTTTTTAACATAATTCACTTACACGAATTATATGACTATTGTATTGGTTAAAATATAATTATCTCAATAGTCCATTGCTATTGCAGGGGATTTGAGTAGAGTATATTCTTTTTCATTGGGACTATGATAAAGGTCGTGTAAATACCTCAAATATATAGGGAAGAATACTTATGTATTAGTATTATAGATATACTGGCCTTATATATCAATATTCGCTACTATAGAAGTAGTTAAGCGATCGATCTACCTATCGATGACTTTTTAGGATAGTCTTAATTAAGTATATTCTGCTTAATCGCTGTTCGTTAATTAGAAAATTCATCTTCTTCTTGGAGATTCATTCCTAATTTATATTCTTGTTTCGTTTCAACTCATTAAGATTAAATCTTAAAAGTTTCATTACTGTCATTTTTACACTTGTCTATTCTCAAAAGAATCTTCTGATTGAAGGAATTCATCTGTCCCTAAAAGCTTTAGATAACCAAGCTCAGAAAGAGAAAATTAAAGATAAATCATCAGGGCAACACTAGTTTTACATTAATTGTCAAATTTTAGGTACATATACATATATATAGTTCTATGCGCTACTCCTCTTATCAGCAGGGTATCAAAACCACTAATTATAGATAGGCGATAACTAGCTGCGATATCCCTTACGCGAACAGTTGCCTTTTCAGGCCGTCGCTGGATTCAAGGATAGAGATAATGAGTGAATGAGGAAGAATTTCTACTATAATGACCCTAGAATTAAACAAACTAATTGAAGTAAATTTGTTTACGGAGATTATTCGTTGTGTTTGTAAGAACTAAAAATACCTTATATAGAAGAGCATAAGCCAATAATCAAGAAATGTGTAACTTATGACTTGAATTTTGAGCATCAATGTTGATAGGTTTATTGGACGTCTAACGATCTCTGGCTGTCATTAATGAGTGAAGTAGGATCAAACATATTATATCATGCAACTGGAGATTTACAAGTAAAAGAAGTGGTTATCCCACTAGCAAACGATTCTTTAAGAAGTTCAGCACTTGAATAGATACCAAGAATTGCTGTAGCTAATGAAGCAAGAAAAAGAACGATGTGACAGGTATTTAAAAGCCATTTCGCCTTGAACGCACGAATCCACCTTGATGCATTCTTCCAAGAATCCACACGATTTGTTGACTTACTTATAGGATCATATTCACCATCTCCTGCTAGTGCACCAATTTGCAAATCTATGCCAAAGATAAGTATTGCTGGAAAGGTATATGTGAATTGCAAAATGCATACAGCACCCACAAGACTTGTTAAAGCTGAAAACTGCGGAATTGCAGAAGCAAGAATAAATGCAAATCCCCAATACATAATAATAGCAATACACCAGATATATCTTCCCTTTTTAGAAGTAATATCTGGAGTGTGGAAAACCTTTTGGAAGAATGTTTGGTAAAAAACCTTGATACCGACATTCCCATAAAGTCCAGCAGCAATAAGAGCTGAAACCAAATTAACTATGTTAGCAACTGTTTGTATTGTATATGCACTTATACCCTGATTTGCAGGATTAACCACAAATTGCCCTTGCTGAGAATATACAAATAAACCATAAAAGAGGTAAACAATACTTATAAATACTTGAGCAGTTATCATTCCTTTCCAGAAATCCCAAGGACGTTTCATTTCCGACATGAGCTCTACAAAAACCATTGCACCACCATAAGAGTATACCACATTCATACATGCAGATAATTGATTTGTGAAAGCGGTTGAACCAGACCCACTCATGATAATTTTAGTAATAACTGGCCCTTTTTTTATACCCATTGTTCCTGCTGCAGCTACATAGTTTGGCGCTGAATGTGAAACAGAAGCCATTGTTGCAATAATAACGAAAACATTCATCCAGATGGCTAAATTCGCTAAGAAACCAAATCTTTGCAACGATCTAATTTGACCAATTATCATACCAGCAAGGGACCAGACTAAAATTAATACCGTGTAGCAGCCTTTTCCTTTTGTAATCTGTGATAAACCTTGGCCATTACCAAGAATAATAACAGAAACACTGCATAATAATTGAAGACACTGAAGGAAATCAACACCGTATCTTACACGAGGGCCATAAATACGGCCAACGATATCACCATAAGTTTTTAAAGGATACTTTTCTGAGTCAAGTTTTAAATATATCTTCCATAAAAGATATCCACAGTACATAGCAGCAATACCAAATAAGAAAAACAATAATGCTCCAGGAACATATCCTAGTTGAGAGATAGAATAAGGCGCACTAGTAGGTCCAAGAATATCAGTTGTAATTAAAAAAAAAGACTGAGCCCCAAGAAGCAGACTTTACCATTCTATTTGCATTATCGATACTGGTATTAGTTGGTTCTGAAATCAAATCTTGAGTTACCTCATTTTCAAGAACCACATTCTTTTCTTTGTCTTGGCCTGTTGGTTTTTCTTTGTCTTGTCCTGTTGGTTCCTTTTTGTTGGTCTTACCCATGAAAATGGTTTTAATAAGATTTATCATCGGAACAGTTGGAGCAGCCTCCCCCCATTCCGTAGATTTTTCCCTTTCTCTTTGTAACTTGGCTTCATATAGAATTTCTTCTAAACTAACATCTTGAAATCTTTCCTCTCCATTCTCTCTAGCCATATTATCAAACACTCTTCCATTTGTAGACAATACCGTCGATGCAGCCGAAGTAATAGCTTGAAGTTGAGGCATCTCTTTATACCAGTCTTAATGCAAAAGTAAATTAGTCTAATATATTTAGAATTAAAAATCGAAGCCTAGAGGAGACATTTTAATAGTTTTTCTGTTCTCTTACTGTGATAGCTTATCTAAATCTTTTTGGTCGAAATTATCGTGCCGTACGAGGCTCCATTTTATTTGAGTAGGCCTTTTCCCAGAATAGTCTGGTGGCTGAAAATATATTTCTGAATCAAAAGCAGCTGGGCGCTTAAAACATATGCATAATAAAATACTGTGCACGATAAAATATCTTTTGACATTTCTTTCTTTTTAAATAGATGCTTTTCATCCACTAGTTTTTTAAGAATCGTTTGTTCTACTAGAGGCAAAATGAGAATATGTATACGCACTGTGACTCTTCATCTATGAAATGGTAAATAAATCCCTATCATAACGCAAGGCTTTAGCAATTAATTCAATATACAGTATATGCATGTGTCATAATTACGAAATTGATTAGCCAATAATCACTCTTATGCGAGTGTCAAATTAGTGTGATAACTCGGCTATGTAACTTTCATTCGAAAAAATAATTGTTCCTCAGAGAATATAGCATTGTACTTTTCGTATAATGCTTTCAATTTATTTTGTGGTTTTACTTGAGTAGAATATAATGGATCATGTGACTTCGCGAATTTATGTCACTAAGTCTGCTGGTTTTTTTCTATATTGCGGAAGCTTTACAACTTAGTTTCCTCCGCTCTTGTCTTGAATTACGACATAAAATATTAATTGCTGAACATTCAAACAGTTTTATTTACACTATCATGCAGTACCAAAAATCCATTAATTTATGTGTCGGTAGTATTTCTTGTCGCACTACATATTAGTGAAAGAAAAATAGCTAGTTCCAACAAACCCTATAAAATATCAAAATAGTTTAGAGAGCACTTTCACATCTAAAGGGTTAAACCAAAACTCAGAAATTCAATCTAACATAAAAATAAACAAACTATCTGTTTATATCGGAATTTATTAGCACTTTAGGAGAATAAGGACAATCTATTCGGACTCATGACATCATATTGCCTTGAAATGATATTCTAAAAATAGACTTGAACTTTTAATAACTACGTAACTCGTAGTTATGACACAAACTCCAATACCTTAGGTTAATTTTTTATTGAACTTGATGATACCAGATGCACCTGTAGGTATTTATTCCACTAATAAGAGGACTCGGAACATTTTATTCAAAACTTCTAAGGTCTATCTAATTTTCCATGGTGACCGAATACAATCTGATAATACAATTTTACTTAATAATTAGCCAAATTCTTATTTCCTATGGTCCCATGTCAATTTATAATACTTGGTTAAGAGAATTTCGAAGTAGAAGAATGCTTTTTGTGTAGTAATTTACGGCGGACATGGGAAACAAGCAGGACAAGTCAAAAAGAGATGAAATGTTCAATACAGCGTACTTAGAAAGAGAAGATTTTGAGCTAATATGACATGGGTTGAGGTATTCAATTACTGATAACGTAGCAGCTGATAACGTAGCATCTGATAATTCAGGGGACAAATTACACCAACCAGGCTATTTGCATGGCATGTCGTTATAATCACTATTTTATCACGTAAACACATTAAAAAAGACTCCTTTCAGAAATATTGATAGTAAGTTGGTCACTTAATGATATTAAGCCAAATTCGGTATTGACATCATAGTGCTATTGACCTAGGATAATTAATTAGGAACTTAACTTATTCATTATCCATTTTGACGAGTTGTGATTTTGTATATGGTGATGAAAATCCAACTTAATTGTCAAGGAACTTCCATATATATTAGGAAACTCAAGGACAGTTGTATTTGACTTTTTATTCTTCTACCAGGGGTTTTTATACAAGGATTCTGGGAGAAATACTCTGTCATGAGTATGGATGACTGGAATCACATCAACTATTCACTAATAATTATGAATATTCAGCTTTACTATAATACTTATAAACAACTGCAAATTTGCACGATGATCCGGTTGAGACGAAACAAAATGTGTACATAAGGAATACATCTTCAAGAACATGGATACGTTTATTATTCAATGAGAAGCACTTTAGTAATTAAACCTTAATCAATCCTTCACTCATTTGTTGACAGGTAATCTTAGCGAGTTGTTCAAGGCACTCCACTAGCAACCTATGCTTATATAGGTATCAAATAGTACGAATAATCATTGTTTTATTTATAGAAACACGTTTTTTATTCTTTCGAAGGAATGACAACTTTTTAGTCTATTGTAAGAATTAATAAGTTAGATTATGACCTGAATTAAAACTATACCCTGCAATTGGGTGGAAGTGCGACAAAAGCCCATACAAAAACTGGAAGCATAGTGTTGTTTACTTTTGAGGGAGCTATGACGCCATGGCTCCTCCGTAACCAAAATAAACATAGTTTTATGTAATATAGTTAACCAGCGTAGTATAAGTTTGCGAGGTGCGAGATCTTCAAGCGGTGCAACGAATTCTATTACACTAAGAGCGTAAGTGCAGATCTCGAACTCTTAATAAGAAAATTTCAATGCAGGTTATGTATGAGAACTATACTGTTGACTTACACAAAATATGCGCGATAATAGAAAATTACTATGTTAATAATTAGGCTTCAATACAATTAACATTTCTTACGCTGCGGCGACGCATGTTCTGAAGCTGGGATTTAGTATATAAGAAGCAGAATACTACCCGATAACGATAAAATATAGTGTAATGTAAGAATCTTGTTTTTGTCAAGTTGTAGCCATTTCAAATATCAGTTAATTTATAAAATATTCCAATATCTTCGAGATTGAACAAAAATTATAAATAGTTTTTTCCATTGAAATTTTGTCAAAATATTATACACTAATTCTAATATTGAAATATGGAGACTTTCAGATTATATTTCCAAAGTTAGTGGTGTTATAAGTGTTGCAATTATCAGGTTAGTTCTTGTTAGGTCGCACACAAGATATTAGCTAGTCGTTGATAGTGATGGTTATCGGGCTTAAATTGAGCCCGCCTTATTCGGACTAAAAAATGATACTCATACGACTATCCGGCAATGTCATTTAATGTTCTAAATATTTATGGTTCAAATGTTTATGAAATGATCGTTTACCAGATAACTCTAATCTGTAGATACAACCCTACACCTTCAATTTAAAATTAGGCAAAAGAAAGTACTGTCAAAACCCTACACCTTCAGTTTAAAATTAGGCAAAAGAAAGTACTGTCAAAACCCTGCACCTCTGTTAAATGGATATCTTGACACATTTACGGTATACAAGGTTGACAGCTGCCGCGCTGCGAAACTCCCATATAACAGATGTCAGAACAACTCTTAGAAGAATTTAATGCCAAACTGGTGAATGAGTCAGTAAAAAAACTCAATAACGATGCGTTTGTGAGGCTCCAGAAGTTGAAGAATATCCCCTTTAAAGAACTTCCTCGTGATACGAGATATTCTCAGCAGTCGAAAGTTTTAAGTTCTGCCTTGGAGTATAGTTTGTTAACCGAAGTCAGGAAAGAACAGTTTGAATATACTCGGTTTGTGTCAAGTTATGAAGCAGTTTCAGATATATAATAAGCGCTCAGAAAACTTTCAATAATCTTCATAGGAATTAAAGCATCAGGCCTCTACTCTATCTTTACTTACATAGGGGGATGCACAAGCTGAATTTTATTCACATTCGAAAAATATATACGTAAGTTCTTCTCGATAGCTAACCATGATTCAATTATAGCTGTAAAATATTAATTTGTTATTAGTTTCAAGTTATTCAAAACTTGCAATCTTTATTGGGTCGCAAACCATAATGAAGCAAAATATAAAACACTGAGGATAGTTGTGAGTCCTTTTCTAGTTATAGAAACCCATTTTTCATGTTCTTCGAATTTGGTAGGCTCAGTGATTGTAATGGTAAAGTTGTACCATACCATTTCCAGTTGTCATCTTTATTGAAAATGTTTTCATTGTAGTGATCATTAGTATCCTTATCGTAAATTTTCTTGGCGGTAACAAGGACAGCATCCGCTCCATTAATCTCATCTTCGGTCTTACCTTTATATTTTGTGTTTAACTTTTTATCAATATAAGCCATGCTTCTTTCAAAACTAAGCTCTAAATTGTAGATGGTTGGCAGTGGCAGGTAACGAAATAGGGTATACTTCTTGCACTTACTAATAAAACTAGAGGAGATATCATTCCAAATTTCAACCTGTTTGTTTGAATGTAATTCTCTAAATGGTCTTTTTTCTATAGTTTCTAAAACTAGAAATTCCGAAAGTTTTCTTGCGGCGAATATCAATTAGAAAGTAAAAGTACCATAGGATAAAATTAGTCCAAAGAAGATTTGACCTAAGACTATACTTGAACTGACTTTAATAATATCATCATAAATAAGAAATATTTCACCAGCAATAAGAATAACATAAAAAGATATAAGCACTTTAAGTATCCAACTAATTTTGTCCAAATATGACATAGTTTAAACTTTTTGTAAGTCTAGGAAGAGCCTTTGTAAAGTTTGCGACGAAATAAAAATGGCTCGCAAGGAGCAGAAGTGTTCTTTTAAACGTTTAGATACAGGAATCAAATGATTGGGACAGACTCATCCGAAATTTTAATTTAAATAGTAGCTCAAACTTTTTCCCTCCCAAAACGTATTTCATAAGATAAACAACCATGGCTACATTGAAATATGTTTACGCTAACCTTTCTTTCAAGCCACTCATGATTTTCTGTGTCACTTGTATTTTTTATGAGGGATACGCTTGATTAAAAGGATATGAAAAACAAACATATAATAATTTGTTCTTACACTTAGTGTCAATATTTGGATTTCAAGGTAGCCACTTTTACAAATTAAGAAAGGGATCGGAAGAAGTAATCGAACTGGTTTTGGTAACTAATATGATTAAGAAGAGACCTTTCAGATATATTAAAGGTTCATATAAAGGTGAAAAAGTTTGGCAAGAAATTATTGCAGACATCAATAGACAAGTAAAAGCTAGAGTGAACAACAAGAATTATGAAATGGACGACATCGACGCAGTAAAGGATAGATTTTTCGGAATAATGAATAATTTTTTTCGAGCTTGCAAGAAGAATAAAAAGTCAATTAACGACTTCACTAATTGGGAAAAGACCTTATTAATGGCAAGAAATATGTACGATGAGGATGTAGCTAGTGAAAAAGCGCTTGATTGAATATAATTATTACGAATTGCGTCAGATCCTCAAGCGGTGCATCTTGTTCCTTCAGTACGTTAACGCGGACCTCGAGATGTTTTGCTATGTGTTCCAAACCATTTCACGGATGTAAGACTGTTCATTACCACGTACACGGAGAAGCCCAACTAATTATTCATTTACGGTGAAGTAGTATTCGTGATACTCTGCTAGCACTGAACCCTTTACAGTATATATGTAGAATAACAGGACTCCTAAATTTGTTGTCTTCTTTTATATCTTTTACCGTTAATTCTTTTTACGCCTCAAGTATTGCGCTATCTATAAATATTAGAATATCCTTACACCTGTTTTAGTCTAAGGCGAATATGACATTTGACCCCTTTCTTCACAAGATATATATGAAAGGTATTATCAAACTATCGCAAAGTGTAGTGATGTTAACTGGCTTCGAACTATCCCCTGCACTTGGAGTTAGCGTGTTTTTCCCATAGTTAAGGTGCACACTCGTTTAGGTGCAATGTCGCGGGTTCAATGACGTAAATGTTTGCAAACTGGTATAAAAAAAAAGAAGGTAAGACTGTATTACGTTATCGAAGAATTTTAGTCAAGCATATAACCGCACATTAGGAACGAAGTCCTTTATGGTTGTTCGGTCTGTTGAAATATTTTATCTATCTTATTTGTTGATGAGCTTCCACTAAAATATTTTCGAATGCACTTCTGCTTTTCATATTGTGACCATTCAACTCCACAACACATGAATTTCCAACTTGAAACTCGAAAATTAAAGAGTGCAAACCTATATGATGGATAAAATACAACGTCGTAAAATGCGAATGTAAAATCCTAATTTTTTGTTATTTGACACAACTATAACTTGCAATTTGTTGTTTCTGATGTGTCGCACACTACGTCTTGGAGGTTACGCTATGTTGGATCGTCATACCATTTAGTCAATTAACATTCATCATTTAAATACTTATATCCTGCCTATGGGTACGATATGTCCGAGTCCATACGGAATGTGCAGTCTGCATTTTGTTTAGCATATATAACAATCACATTACATGATTTTGAACAAGAAATACGCGATTATACATTTGACATCATCTCAAATTATTTATCTTCAAGTTTCTTTTTCGTTTTCGGCAAACAGCCGTGCATTTATCGGCACAGTCTATTTCAAGTTTATGGAACCTATTATTAAATGACGTAATGCAAAATTTATCTAGATTATGGTAACGATCATAAAACCTTTAATTCAGAATTAATCCGGGTCGTCCGACAATTACTTGGAAAAGAAAAATTTTCGTCTATTTGGAGTATATCAAACCTAGGTAGTAATGAATTCAATTAACGCGAAAAGAGGTACATAGTTACTCGTCCATCAATGGACAATTTTTTTTAATAGAATCAGTAGAGTATTATAATTTTGAGAAAGTTACACTTGACAGCTCTTTGCATTCTCTCTTTTCAATACCACAACCTTTTGCGTAACTTCATGAAGGACACTATTATTATTATAGCTTTATCTGAACTTATTGCTCCGATCCTGTATAATTTTAATCAAAAGGTATTTTCAATACGAGATGACGCAAAATGGCAATTTACTCGTCCTACAGTTCTTCGTAATAGTTCATCTTGACTTTGAACTTATGAGAATGCAGATAAGCGCTAAAACGATATGATTAAAGTCTTTTATTTAACGTCAACACTTAAAGTGGCAGCCAATTGTCGAATATAATTTGATTTGTTGTTGTTTGTTGTTAGTTCAATAGCAGAACTAAAAAACCCACTTACAAGCTATTCAAAAGAATATAATTTCTATATATGTTACTTGAGACTTAGTTGTATATACGACTTCAGATTTATTTGCTATTAATAAACCTTTTATTTTACTTGTTTTGGAATTGCATGATATCATGGAGCATGAAGATATCATCGAATTATTATGTATGCATTATATGCATGATATTATTGTATTCAATCAGACGCGAGGTAAAAAATTTAAAAATCGCTATTTCCCACAAAAGAACTAAAGAGTAACTTTCCAGGTTTCCATAAGAGGTTTCATAATTTTACCATAATAGATTTCAAACTGGAAAAAGGATATTTCTTTCTTGGAATCTCATAATGAGTCAATAAGTTGGAATATGCTTAATACTCCAATATTTACAGATCTAGAAAGAGGCGAGGAAAATGAAGAAATCAAAATATCATTGCAGCAATAATATAATAAGAACAACTCAGAGAGCTATTAAGGCTATCATGATCTGGTTGACCTTAGTGAGTTTCATCATGGTAGTGTACATGATATTTGTGGCGTGATGTCTATGTGGAAAACAAGAAAACGCCGTAACCGAGAAAAATGAGAATGGAGAAACGAACTTGAAGGTCAGAGACATCCTCATAAATCTATCTGCAACAAGAGGGCCATGAAGAATAAATCCATGCAGCCATAAGTTTCATCAATAAGTCCATGAGGCTGTCGGAATTAGGGTGAAGGGATTGGTGATGGGCCAAATACTGGGAACCTGGTTGACTGGATAGGTAACGAATCCTTAATAAATACTTAATGGGATAGAATGGGGTACTAACATACAAGGATCCCTAGCTGGTGAGTTATATTTCTATAGTATAGTAGGCATGAATGATAAATTTTGAGATAATCTATTAGTGTGCAGATAATTTAAAATATATAAGAAAGTAAAAGAAAAAGAAGAGAAAGGATAGCTCAGTTTGAAAATAAATGAAACACTATCATATTTCATGGGATTAACATTTCATGGGATTAACATTTATCAATACTCCCTGATACAAGGCTTTTCCTGGTGTAAAATTTCTTAACGCTGACTCTTGGTTTATAACAGTTTAGTTCCTTGGGACAACCATCTTACTTGGTTGTTGATAAATTCGCATAGCTCTTTTCTATTTGTGTTGTTAAAATGCTCGAAATACAAGTTATCTTCGCATAAACTTTTGTGCATATTTTGCCATTGTCTTAATTCAAAATCAATTTGTTCATCTTGACCCATCCTTTTGAATGTAAAATTATTATACATCCTATAGTGTAGTTGCATCCTTTCTTCGTCATAAATATCTTTTCTCTTCATCAAGTCTGAAGGATCTAACTTTGGATAGTGACAATGCATTGCGAATATTGGATTGTTATTGTTAGAATTGAAATATTCTTCAATAATTTGTTTCCTTTCTGTAATCTTCTCATTCAAAGGTTTTTCTAATGCTTTTTTATTATTATCAAAAGTGTTTAATACCGTATCCTGGAATATTTCATTGTCGACAACGGGATTTTTTTGTGCCATAGCTTTTCCTTGAAAATGGACATCACTGTCGAAATGACCAATAGCCTTTATTGAAGACTTCAATTGATAGAAAGTTTGTTTCAAAACTGTCGCTGCAGCCGCAAAAGTGTCTTTGTCACCTTCTCCTTTTTCGCCCAATGAAAATAGTTTGTAGTACAAGTTAGGCCCGTATATGTTATAATATAATGATAATAATAACGTTCTTCCATGAGTTGCCTTGTTAATAAATAATTGGCCAGATTCAGTTGACAAATCTGGTACTGTTCCATCTAAATCATGATAAGGAACTTCTTTGGACTCTTTCTCTGTAAGATTATCTTCAAGTGAAACTTGCAACGGGAGACGGTTGTATCTGATTCTTCTTCTTTCGTTAACTTTAACGCCTGATATGTTGTAAAAAAGTGGTGAAATTGTCCTTTCCCAATAATCGGGCCAGGTTATCATACCATATTCCTTGAATAATTTACTTTCAAAGAATGTATCTGGATTTTCAATCACAATATTATCAGAATCTAATAACAATACATTCTGGAAAGAGGTCGTCATTAATGCCAAGGATTTGAATTGATAACTCCTAAATTTATTAGACCAGAACAGCAGAACTGATGATCCTAAGGAATTCGGAATAACAACACATGAAGCATTGAGTTTTGGAAGTAATACATCGCAAAATTCTAATTCTTTCTCATAGTCATTAATTGTCGGTAGCATGATTTCAACAGGAAGTTTTGATCCTGTTTCTCTTAACCCCAAAAGTGAAATATATGACAACCATGAATACTTACCTCCCCCAACATAAATTATTCCGCTAGAGTTCGGCTTGTATGTTGATTCAGATATCACTGGCGGTAATTCATTCAATAATGAATCATGCTTCTGTTTGAATTCCTTAAACGTTTCTTTAGAAATTTTTGCTTTAGAAAGCAAGCCATCTTTGGAAGACGTCTTTAAATCTTGTTCTGATTTATCATTGTAATGAATGACACCTTCTATTTCATTGCTATTAAAATCTAATCCATTATTATTCATGATGGTGAAAGTATGGTTCCAAAATTTATGTGACAATTTCTCAACAAGATCAGAAGACTCACCACTTGTTATAGATGAATATTGCTTATCAAGTGATGTTACTTTGTTATTTTCAGTATTTCCTGAAACATAATTGTATGCTTGTTCGAAGTATAGATTGGCGATGATAAAACTTAACACCAATGCTGAGAAAATGCAGAAGAGTTTGTGTTTATGTCTTGTCTTTAAGAGCATCTCTTGGGGTCTTATTGTAGATATTGACATTCTTAAGCTATACATTCACAATTAGTACTGTAGTAAACCGAAAATAAAAAGCCTTGGAAAAAATTAAACAAAAATTTATTAATTGCGAACAGTTTTGTAGAAGATATGTGGTTTTTTTTTCTAAACCGATAATACTATCAAAAAATCCCGAAAGGTTCCGTATATTTCGTGTCGTATTCATAATATCTAATACCTCACAATTATCTTCCCCTCCGGGTCAAATATTTATATGATTTGTTTATGATAACAAGACCATCTTTAGGTTTAGTAAGACAAAGGGAGAACTAGAACTGAAACTATAACTTAAAGCTTTTTGGGCTGAAAGTATAAGATACCCATATCGACGGTGAATAAAAACCGGATTATCGACATGATTCATTTTCGTAATTGACAAGAAGCCAAATAAGCGAAGAAAAAACATGATTGACAGTTATGCATGTAACTAAAAATATTTCTACAACAATATTCATAACCATGCATTTAACAGGAAACGCAAACTCAAGTTATAGTTTACGTCATAAGTGCGTCATCAAATATGACTACGACTGCGATGGTGCGATAGACGTCAAATCTACACCTCTACATATAGTCAATGTAGCGGCACAGTTTATGTTAAGTTCTACGGATCTACTATTACACTGGAGTAATGCAATATTTTATATAAAGGTTCATAATTGTTAAACATGTTCTTTTAATAATATCATATAATATTTTAAAAATTATATGAGGAGGCTTCTGGAATGGATATTTAAATGGGAAGAGATGAATAGGATAATATATGTATTTATGAAAAGTGTATATAATGTTATTGATAAAAGAGGAAGATATATGGGTGGAATAACGAAGAAATTGTGATGTTTGTGACAGGAAATATTAGAATTAGTGATTATGATTAAATAATCTCATGGTAGAATATTGAGAGGTTGAAGTACTCGGTGGACGATTCACTCCTCAACGACGGCATGGCTTCGTTCACCTAGTGCATTGACGTCCCGCAGTATTCGAGGCATAAGCGCCAGTTGCTTGCGCTATTTGGCAATGACATGCGTCGCTTTCCAGCCGCACATACCGAGTTATCGATGATTATCATCACGCTCTTCTATATCCTGAGCTTGCCGCCCCGGTTAACCGAAATTGATAAAATTCTTGTAAATTGCAGGTTACAGCTAATTATCCATGTGAAGTCGCGCTTGTAAAAGCCTGTCACGCTGCTAAGGTTGTTAGAATGTATGAAAGCACTATTTTCGAGAATAAAATAAAAAGCTGGTACACTCCCCTCTAACAAAAATAAAATACATAACTTTGTTACATAGTCTGCTAACCTCCTCATACGACTTTTTATGAGAAATTATCACTGAAGATAATTGGTTCAATTTCGCCCGTGTATTCTACAATAGACATATCACCTGAAAATCTGTCAAAGATAATCATAATGTTAAAATCATTCGTCGGGTTATTTTTGTTATGTCTCAGCGTAGGGTTAACTGAGACATTCCCCTTGAAGGCCGGGTTAGAAAAACATAACTCAACTGCTAAAGTGACCATATTAATAAGTAACATACCGTCAGAAGCACATGAATATCTACGGTCCGGTAATGGTAATAGAATGCCAGATACATTATTTAATCAGTTAGAAATATCTCAGGAATTTATTAATGCGGTTAACAGTAAGAAAAAAAATGAGAATTTTAATGATCTAGCATTTGGGTTCGAAGATTTTGATAGAATCTTGACTAATTACAGTGCTGACGCAACAGGTGTGGTACAGAGAGCGGCTGATCTACCAGTATGGGTAACAGCGACGAGGCTAAAGTATAGTTTTGTAACCAAGTATAGATCAGGGACCGCTCATGTATGGTTAATAGAGAACTGGTATGACACTAAAGCTTCCTTCATGAATAACATTACCGGCTTTGCATATTTGGGGACAGCGATAGCAGATATGATAATTGGTTCATCAGGCCCAGAATGTAAGGGCTACATTAATTGGGTCGAGGTAGATGGATTAAACTGGACATGTGCTGTAGCCACATGGACTACTTCCGGCAAAAAGAAGTGTTATACTAAAGGGACAGGTAGTATGTTTTCAGAACCATGTGACAATAGTGTGCAAGAGGCTAATAAAAGGCAGATGGCATCATTCTGTTTGAACGGTTGGAACGGTGGTGATTTTAATGCAGATATCCGTGTGATGCACCCGGAAATTACCAACGCAAATATATGGGATCTTGATTGCATGCGAGCTAGTTAGGGCAAAAGTAAAGAGTAAAGATTTAATAAAGTAAATTTTTAAAAGCAAAAGTTAAGTAGTCGACAAAAATGATGTAAAAACGGACTATCCCATTCAAGATTGCGAGTTTTTCCCACAGTTAAGGTGTTATACCCTGCAACTGCGTGATAATTGTTCAACCCCATATTATAATTGAAAACTGGTTTTTGTTTAATTTTCAGAGTACCATGACGTCATGGTACTATTAAATCAAAACAAATAAACAAAGCTTAACAATATAATACCTATAATTTATATGTTCATCACATGCTTAACATAAAACATATTTCAAAGATATTCCAATGATTTCCAGTGTAAAAACATTTACGGTATATTCTGCACAGGATTAGAAGCTGCAAAGAAAGTTGAACTAATTACCGAGTTATATGTGTCAAGAAGGTTTATGTACTTCAGTTAGTAACGCTTTATAAAAGTAGTAATTGGATTATGTACCACTTCGAATCCAAGCCTCTGGAAGGTCTACGATTAGTAAACTAACCACATTAGTTCCTCCAAGCTTCACAATATAAAAACATAAATTGATAATATAAAACTATAGGGAACCTAGTAGAACAATAATTCATTTGCTGCACGTATAGCCTTTTTTGCTCCTGTAGAATATTCGACTTTTTCATCAAACTTTTCTAAAGTGAACTCTTGTAAAGCATTTTTACCACCGTATTCTTCAACATCTAATGAAGTCCCTCTATCCTTGTGTTTGGTTTCTGCTGTCCCATATGGAAAACCTGGAAAGTCTGGACCGGTTAAACCTTTTAAAAATGCCTCTCTTTGACAGAACGCATATTCAACATTGAGATCGCACAATGGAGAAGAAGGTATATAAAATACTGATGTATCACTCTGGCCAGTATGAATCGGATCTACCAAATGTATTAAATCACAATGACAGAAAAGCATGTCACCTGGCTCAATTTTAGGTGGAGGAACCATAATAGATTTAAGGTTTAATTCAGGATGAGTTTCATCGCTAAATTCCAACCCTTTACCTGGGAAGCCACCATTAATATTTGAGTCGAACCTAAGTTGATCATTTTGATCAAAAAATGGTTTCAACATGTAATACGCAGTGACAAGTTTGACAGATGGAGCGAATTTCATTCCTCCTTTATTGGTTCAGTTTCAGAGAGACTCAAGAATGCCCGAAATGTTCTGAATATACTGCAGTTCCCAATAGATTCATGTAAATTCATATTTGCACCAATTCTATGAGTAGCATCATAAGGTTCGTGATCTTCCCAACGACCTTCAAAAATGGGTTCATAACATTTACTGTATTCTGGATCTTCCCATCTTTCCAAGGATCCACCGTCTGCATGAGGTCCGAGTGAGAACAAAGTATCACCTGGATTTCTGATAGACAACCTGTCAGCATACGAAATATTTTGATCGAGACAGACTTTAGAGTCTGATGATACATGCCATAATTTATTTGCAAAGTTGGTGGCTCTCCTCAAGCTTGGATGTGAGCGGGCATTTAATTGCTCCTTTGACCAATTCAACTCAAATACAACAGGATCCTCCTTGGGAAAGCCAGTTGTACAAGGATTTCTTTTTACATAGTCCAACACTCCAGCCTTGAGAGCTTTAGCCTCTTCTTTTGGAATCACATTCTTGATTAAGAATGCACCCCTTTTTAAAATTTTCTTTCTATCGTTCTCACTTAGGTTCTGAAGGTCAAAAATCTCAACCGATGGAATCCCATTGTGTCCAAGCTCCTTGATCTCTTTGATTTCTTCTCGTAAAGAGCTTTTCAATCTCAACCAACTAGCTGTAAGCTCTTCTGGGTTGCACACTAAATCTTTCTTAATTTGGGCATATACTTCTGGAAGGCCCTTGATAACAGAGTTTCCAAATGTTGAAAAAGCCGATGATATGTCACCAGCTCCCTTTACCTTTGATTTATTAATGTCATAAACACGAAAGCTAGGGTTAGATTGAGAATTTTCAACTGAGTGATTTTGAGCCATAGTAATGTTTTTTATCAAATGTTAGATTTGGATAATGAGTATACCTAAAACATTGAAAAGAGGTACTATCGGTATCTCTTAAATACATTGGAAATAAAATAGAAAAGGCCAGTCTCGTAATGTATTTTGTATTCCTTCCTATCTACCGGTTTACCTAATTAAGTATCCCTCCCTCAATATTGAAGATTTTGAGTGAGGATCACAATAAAAATTAATTTGTATTTTAAAGTAGCTCAAATCGGCAGCCCGTCCTTAGTCTTATTATGAAATTCGCAAATATATCTCATTTTCACTTATGTCTAACGATCTGCATTGTTAATTCAATTGAACATATGGGTATAGTAATAGCTTCATGTTTTGAATCTTGAGTATCAGGTATTGAATATCGTAAGGATCTACTTCATATTAAAGATATAAATTTACTACCAAACTAAATAAAATAACTAAAAATTGATAACTGTTTCCATTTAAAGGTACTTAGAATTATTATCATTAGTAGTATTTCCAGTTAATAGCTGATACGTTAATATTAACAGCTAGAAAATTCAGAAACACCAAAATTGGGAACATAATCGTCAGTTTGTCATCTTCCAACATACCAGCTATACGCACAACTGCATTTAATAAGAGATATTCCCAAAAATACTTGGATAGAAACGAATGACATCTAAAGCTTAGATATTTCTTGCAGCTGCATTCCCAGCTGAAAAATGAAGCAATTAACAGGCTTATTATATATATACCGGTAGTCTGTCTTCATCTTCATTCAATGGTGGCAATCTAAATGCGCACTGCAAACCCAATCAAAAAATGAGTTTCGGTTAATTCAGGTAGGTTTTTGTAACCGAAAACTCAGAGATAATTCTTTCGTACGCACCAGACTCCTAACTGAGGGGCTATTGTCACTGGAAAACATGCAACCAAGTAATAGAGTGCAGGAAAATTGCTTTCTAAACTTCCAATTCGTAAGGTCTGCAACGTGATATTTAAGTTCCCAATTTACAATAAACTTGTCAGTTGAGAATACCTCAATGCTTTTATTCCACAACTTAATCATATATATGTAGTTACTGCTCTCTTACGCAGAACAAGAAAATATCAATTTAGTCAGGGAGATCTAAGGGATGCTTCTAATTATTTTGATATTTTATTAGTTGCTTTATCATTTAAAATTGGGGCGTCTTAATTATTCCGAATTTAGGATTTTCTCCGTAGATTATTATGCAGCAGCTATCGAGCTTGAGGTTCACAAGAGATAAGGGACAACTGTATATAATTGAATAATGAAATCGAAATGAAGGAGCTACCAAGGCACATAACTGTTTTTTGTGTCATATTAAAAGAGGATATTCTTTTGGTATCAAAACAATAATTAAGATACTGAAATCTTGGTAAATTAAAATGTCACAATATCTCAGAGAAAAATTGGTGAGATGGTCGATTTAAGGTTTTTGAAGGAAGTTTTGACAACTAGAATAGAAATTATCTCTTCTATCTAATTGTTGGGAGTTTTGCTGGAAGCGTAACTTATATTGCTGATGTATTATTCTTTCCATTCAAATTTAATTGATGTACTTTTATTTATAACTATAGAATCATCTATATCAAAAATAAAAAATTTCTATTGTGACTAAGGACAGTAAGTTTGAAAAGTCGAATTTTTAAGACATTAACATGTTCAATTATTTGGTAAAAATGTACTATGTAACTCTTCCGCATAGAAACCTTAGTTCAAAAGATTAAAGGCCAGAAAAGAGTATATGCTAAGTTGACTTATGAATAGTTATTTGGTAACGTGATTAATAAAATAACAAATCGTTAGCCTTTCTTATAGCTACCTTAGCTCCCTTTGTATGCCCTGACTCTTCGTCAAATTTTTCCAACCCAAATTCCTGCAATGCAGATCTTCCTCCAGTTTGTTCCACATCTTCCAGTTTTGCCCTACCAATATGTTCTTTTTCTGCTAGGCCGTTAGGAAAACTTGGGAAATCTGGACCGGCCAATCCTCTTAAAAACGCTTCCCTTTGAAGAAAAACATAATCTACGTTGGCACCACACAATGGTACCGATGGAGTATAAAATACCGACGAATCAGCTTTTCCAATATGCACCGAATCAGCAGCATGAATTAAATCGCAATGCCAAAATACCATATCACCCGGTTCAACTTTAGGAATCAGAACCATTAAATCATCAAGGTTTAAATCAGGATGGGTTTCCTTATTAAATTCTTGTGCCTTTCCAGGATATGCTCCAGGTATATCAGAATCGAGCTTGAATAGATCGTTTCCATCGAAGAAAGGTTTCAACATGTAATAGGATGTAACTTCTTTTACTAAGGGAGCAAAAAGAATAGTGCCCTCTTTTGGAGCAATCTCAGAAACAGCTAACCATCCTTGAAAAGATCTAAATATACTACAGTTCCCGTTTGAATCGTGCAAACTCATATCAACACCAAGTCTGTGAGTTGCATCGTATGGGTCAAAGTCTTCCCAACGTCCCTGAAAAATTGGTTCGTAGCATTTACTATATTCGGAATCTTCCCATCTTTCTAAGGATCCGCCATCAGCATGAGGCCCAAGGGAAAAAAGGGCATCACCGGGATGTCTAATTCTTAGACGGTCTGCGTAAGATATATTTTGGTCGAAGCAGACTTCGGCTTCCGGTGAAGCATGCCATAAATGGTTCATGTACGACAAAGTTTTCATCAAACTCGGATTGGAGCGAGCTCTAACTTGTGACATCGACCAATATAATTCATAAACAACCTTCTTATCTTTAGGAAATCCCGTTGTATTCGGATTGGCTTCAATATATTCAATAACATCATTTTTTAATTGGGCAGCCTCTTCCGTAGGAATAACATTCTTAACTATCAAGGCACCACGCTTGATAATTTCTACTCTCCTTTCATTACTTAGATTTTGAAGTTCTGAAAATGTGACTGATGGGATAATTGCAGGACCAGCTTGTTTGATATCTTTGGTACCATCTGCTAATGCGCGCTTCAATCTATGCCAGCTGGCTTGAGTTCATCTTTATTTTCAATCAAGTTTTTCTTTATTTCAGCATACTTTTCAGGAAGAGCAGAGTTACCACCATTTCCGAAAGAAGAAAATACCGATGATATATCACCCTCACCTCTAGCCTTTGCTTGGAAATATCGCATTGACGGTATTGTGTCTTATTTTGTTTCGTTTCGTTTTGAGCTGTTGGCATTTTTCTGAAAATCGTTTTTATCAAATGTTCCTATGTGTTTTCTAACCAGAATTGTTGTCTGTTATATATTAGTATCGAACTTATGGAATAGGAGTTTACGTACTCTGGAATGACCGCGAGCATATCATCCTGTTACTTGTTTCAGTAATCCGCAACGACTTTAGTCGCCTAATGTAGTATGCCTCCCACATCAATGGTTTCCTAACCCTGCACATGGAGATCCCGCGTTTTCCAGCACACCTCAACATCTTGTTCCCCACCTGATTATGTAATGTTATTATTCAGTCTACATTTTTTCTGTTAATTTACGTATTTGATATTTTTATTTTTTATCATTCTATCCATTTTTAGTATCCCGTCCAATATATGCACCGCAAGCCCCTCAAGTATGTCGACCGAACAACTAATTTATTGGTGCGACTTCCTTGGTACCAATATTATACGTAGAAGTGAAAATTTTAACATCACTTACTACAGCCGTATAACTTGTAATTAGCCCGCATCTGTTTCGTAATAATGGAAAAGACCCAACCCCAGTTATTATTGTTACTGTATACAGAAACAAAATATTCTGGGGTATGCTTTCAAATACTGTTTTACCGGTCACTCTACACCACTGCAGATGTGAATTCGTAATTCTTCCTTATAAAAGAATAACAATTCCCTACTTCCAGATCTTAAATTAATAATAGATATTTCTTTAGTAACAAGTAAAATGAATTTCAGAGAAAATAGAATTATTAAGAAATACATCAAAGTGGATGAAAAAGGAGCTGGATCTGCAACCATGGGCATATTTGTGGGAGTTTTTGCAGCAGCTTTCGGAGGGGTGTTATTAGGGCATGATACTGGTACAATTTCTGGGATAATGGCAATGGATTATGTTAAGAAAGAATTCCCTGCGAATGGTTCATCCTTTACATCCGAAGAATCTTCTTTAATCGTGTCGATTTTATCTGCTGGCACTTTCTTTGGGGCATTATTGGCGCCATTGCTTTCGGATACCTTAGGGAGAAGGATGTCTTTAATTATTGCTACGTTCATTGTTTTTAACCTAGGTGTTATTTTGCAGGCTATTGCTACCAGTATTCCATTATTTTGTGCGGGTAGAGCCATAGCTGGACTTGGTGTTGGTATAGTATTTGCTGTTGTTCCATTATACCAATCAGAGGCCTTACCGAAATGGGTCAGAGGAGCCATTGTTTCTTGTTACCAATGGGCAATCACTATTGGTTTACTTTTGGCAGCAGTAGTTAACCAAGGCACACATACACGAAATAATTCTGGTTCATATAGAATTCCAATTGCCATACAATTAGTATGGTCATTAATATTAAGCACTGGTATGCGTTTCTTACCTGATACGCCACGTTTCTGGCTCCACAAAGAAAGAGAAGATAAGGCAAAAGACTCATTGAGAATATTGAGAAAATTGCCTATTGATCATCCAGACCCAGTTGATGAATATAAAGATATCAAAGCTGCCTATGATTTCGAATGTTCTTTTGGAAAAGTCATCTGGACTGATGTATTTTCTCCCAAGAATAAACAATTGAAGAGATTATTTACTGGTGTTATGATTCAAGCTTTGCAACAATTAACGGGTGTTAATTTTGTATTTTATTTTGGGACTGCATTCTTTCAAAACGCTGGTATTAAAAATGAGTTCCTTATATCTTTAGCAACTAATATTGTTAATGTCGGACTAACTGTTCCAGGGATTCTATTAATTGAGTTTGTCGGACGTCGTTCTATGTTATTATATGGAGCTTTGGGAATGTCTCTTTCTCAGTATATTGTTTCCATAGTTGGTATTAGTACAGATAGTAATACATCTAATAATGTCTTGATTGCATTTGTTTGCATTTTTATTGGATTTTTTGCTTCAACTTGGGGTCCAATTGGATGGGTTGTCGTGGGAGAAATTTTTCCGCTCAGGACTAGGGCAAAGTCTGTTTCAATTTCAGTGGCTTCAAACTGGCTTTGGAATTGGGCAATTGCTTACGCAACTCCATACATGGTAGATTCAGGTAAAGGCAATGCCAATTTAGGAACAAAATTATTCTTTATTGGGGTTCATTCAATTTAATTGCTGCTATTTTTACTGATTTATTTATTTATGAAACCAAGGGCTTATCTTTAGAACAAATTGATGAAATGTACAACGCAATTAACCATGCATGGACTTCACGTGTTTTTGTTCCATCCATACATTCGTTTAGAGATAATAATACTGAGATGCCTTCTTCAATTGACAAACAAAATGCAGAAGTTTCAGAGGTAGAAGTCGCCACAAATAAGGAAAATTATTAGAATTGATATTATATATTTAACTATTACCTTTGTAAGTATTCCTTAATAGAGACTTTATATTTTGGCAATATATAATCGAACTAATCGATAGTAGAAATCTACTGGGTTTTGATGTGTGCACTTATTATTGGAGTTTTGCCATTCTAGAAAATATCTAGATGTTGAGGGGAAATCTAGGTAGTAATAATATTCAGATAGAATTGCTAGATTCAGAAATGGTTAGAATTCACGTTGTTAGATCCATTTTGCTAAAAGATTTTTGTGGAAAGATTTGCAGACAATCCTTGTTATATATAAGTCTAACGGTGTTGGCTATCTGAAAGCGTACAGTTAAAAATTTTGTATAATCCACTTTTTTGTTTTCACACTATCATGGTTCTACTCTACCACCATATGTCATAGTTAAGATGGCTTTCATATTTATCTTGTAATTGTTATTTCAAGACTAAGTGTGAATAAATAATTTCTATTTCTCTATGTACTCACCATTTTCGAAGACAACTTGCTTCTTCATCATAGATAGCGAAAGCTTAGTAAGCTTCTTCTCTCCATTTTTGAAATCTTCAAAGTGCTCAAAATAATTTTCATTAAGAGGACCTTTTCTTTCGAAAGGAAAGAAAGTTTTAATCCTGTCAAGGTATTGAGTCTTGACATCTTCATTTGAAAATACGTAGAAGCGTGAAGTATCAGGTGTGTGTTCTAATGTTTTGCGTTCCCACTCATATTGTTCAACTAGAGAAGGTAACTGTTTAGCGTTACTCCATACTCCTGCAATTGCAGCAGATTGTGATTCGAATACAGTGAAGAGTTGGGAAGTTTTAATTAAACCAACAAAAGCTAATGTTGGATCATCTATCTTGAAAATATTGTAGTATAGATTCTTGACCCTAGAATTATTGGCAGGTCCATTCTTATCTGGAGAAACCGAGAGAGATAAAAAGTTCTTTTCAAAAAAAGGATAGTAAGGATAATAACCCGTCGCTAATAGTATCTTGTCAAAATTCTTAACTTTAGAACCATTATCGAACACAATTTCTCTGCTTGAAGAAATAAAGCGTTTGATTGATGGTTTCACAGTAAATTCTTTTGAATAAATTATGTCATTCATCCATTCTAAAGTTTCCTTCCTATCTTTACGCGAAAGAATAAATTCTTTTGCAAGCGGCTTTAAATATTGAGAAAGAGCCATTCCACTCACCGAGCTACCCAAAACAACTATTTTTTGGTTCGCATAGTCCTCGTAGTCCCTGAAGAATTTGGAATGCAAGATAGAACCAGGATAAGCTTCTTCGTATTCTTTCAAACCTTCTATTGGTGGAATGTAAGGAAGCAAGAAAGTACCATTTGCTACCACAACAGCATCAAACTCTTTCTGATAAAACTCGACATCACCAGCCTCTTTCTCTTCACGTTTGAGGGTAAGCTGCCATTTACTACCCTTTTTTACAGCCTTAACTACTTCTGTATTAAACTGAATATACTTTTCCAAATCATTCGCAGATACGTAATTCTGGATATGACTCCTTAGTTCATAATCTCGCAAAAATGGGTCTATGACCCTATCATCACCAATAGGTTTATATGGACTGGTTGAAAATCTTGTGAATCTCTTCGGTACGTTTGTGAAAAGATTCTTGTATAACGGTGTTCCCTTCCAAGAAACTGAGTCTTTCGATTTATCAACTTTCAAGGGGTATTTCGTATCGGAATTCTTAAGTGCGTTTTGCAAGTTGGCTTCTTTTGATTTTATTATGTCCTTAAGTGAGTTATATTGATAAAGGTCCTTCAAATAAGATATTGTTTCTTCATCCGGGACTGCCCATACACCTCCAGGATTAGATTTCTGTTCAAAAACGACTACTTTTTTAAAAGCTTTCTCTTCAGGCTCCTTACCACCGAAAGAACTCGCACCGTCTTTAGACGTATGTAGAAATTCGTAAAGAGCAGCCAATCCTGAAGGACCTGCCCCTATAATAGCAATCGACTCAACGTCTAAAACCATGAATAAATAGTTGAAATCTTAAAGCTTCAGTTAAACTATGAAGATAACGCGCTAAAAAATTAAGAATAGATTCAGAAAACCAATTTTTTGCCTGAATAGTAGGTATCTAATTGAGAGTTTGAGAAGAATTCTACAGCAGACTATTTAGTATATTAAATACTGGTTTTTAAGGCTTTTCTGAAAAGCTTGAATATGTAAATAATTGTGGATCCCTAGCCTCTTTTTCTTTTAATGCCGCAAAAAAACCGTTACCATTGTAACCGAAACTCGGTAAGTTCTTCATGCTCTAGCTCTATGTGATGAATTGATGTTCTAGATACTTCTAAGGCATTTGAATTGGTGGAACAGGGTATATATAACTGTGGCTCTTTTTCCGTTTTAAATGCAGCCAATTGAACAGTTTCTGGTAACGCATTTTTTTTTTCTTCGGGATATTGCAGAATGCTATCTAAACTTTAGAAAATGTTGTTTCTCTTTGACGGGGCTATTCAATTGCAATAGATAAAAGAGTCCGTCCTTTTTTACCACGATTCTTCAAAGCTAATCATAAAAATAAGTTAAAAAGGAGTTTGCTACCATCTATTCAACATATCCTAATATAAATTTTATACATCATCCTTTTCCGATTAATATGTAGAATCGGAAAAAGACGGTGCTTTTATCTCCTGATGCCGTAAATACGAATTATGACAGATAACCTTGAAGTATGAATTAAAAATTGGAACCTCATTCTCATTCTTACGGAAAAAATAAGAACCCTAACGGTTATAATTTACGATAGAGAACGCCACAGTTTTCAAGTTTTGGTATATGAAGAGATGTACCATGTAACAATGAAAAACGATCAAAACATTAACCGAACAGGGCTTGAATTAATACAGTGATACGCTCAAGAATATCTGAAAGGCATATTGACTCTGATTCTGTCTCTCAAGCATATGTCAAGTTAGAGTATTGAAACAAACAAATGTAATAGAGAACAGTTAATAATCTATTTTTTATGCCTTTTTTATAGTTCTTTAATAGAAGGTTAAATCAATAGTAGCAATATACAGTTAAGACATTACAAATGTACAAGATTTAATACATTCACAACTTACTCGTTGAATTCAATAGAAATATTAGTCGCTTGGAAATTGCATATGAAGCGTTGAGGTTTTGAGCCTCTTTTAGTAAGTCGCCACGCTGTATGCGTTAAGCGCTAAGCTAAAGGGGTGTAATTGATGAGTAAAAAAGTACCAAACTTATTATGTTTTCTCTAACTCGAAATAAAATTTTATAGCTTATTATCTTGTAATTCAATTAAGTACATGCTGGAATGAATAAATTATAATATACTAGACAGCTGACAATTACCAGTCATGAATTTCACTTCTATTGTCTGAAATCTTGGTTTTTTTACACGGTAAAAAAACCTGTCTATGAGGAATATCACCATTGAGGGAACGTATTAGGAAGGTGATACAAGAATTAAACGTGAAGATGATTCTAGGACTGCGTATATTTGCCTGTGATAGAAATTGAGGCACTGTTTGATTGAAATTTTATATATGGCTTCTCTTAAGCACTATGTATTGGAAATGATGTTTTTCATGCAGAAAATGTGTTTTCTTGAAGCCACTGAAATTATCTTACATCAAGAAGAGAATAGCCCTATTTATTGGTACATAAATGCTCTCTACCTTCTGATTATGATAGAGATATATTCTCTTCAATAAGCAAAATGAGCGAACAAAATAGCCTTCAAAATAGTGTTGAGGAGACTAGAATTAATACTGAAGTATCAAACAAACAAGGTGGTTTGGGGTATGAATATTCTATCCTCTATATTTCACTGAACACATTTGATGATAGAGCATGTAACGCTGATGAAGAAGAAAGAAGGATATTGAAACATTGGTATGATGGCTTTGTTCGTCTATTTTTATGGTATCCCTCATATCTAGATGGAGAGGAGAAGAAGTTACTATTAAAGTTGGATTTTTTTATTCTCACTTATGTCTGTTGTTCTTACTTTACAAAATCATTGGACAAGTCTAATATTACTAATGCATATGTATCTGGAATGAGAAACGATATTGAATTTACAGGTGATGACTTGAGTTATGCTAAATCATTATATTCCGCTGGCTATATAGTATCAATGTGCATTGGAATGTTATTTGTCACAAGACCTTGGGCCCGTTACATGCTTCCTATTTTGGAACTAATATGGGGTGTATTGACTTTTTGTGGGGCTGCTGTCAGGACTTCGAGTGATATGTTTGCCTTGAGATTTTTAATTGGGTTAGCAGAAGGTCCTATATTCTGTACAGTCGTACACATTTTGGGGTCTTGGTATAAAAGAGATGAGATATATCGTAGGATGATGGTGTTCTCAATTTCTTCTAGTGTGGGTGGTATGTTTTCTGGGTATTTACAATCAGCAGCTTATGAACATTTAAGTGGTAAAGGTGGGTTAGCTGGATGGAAATGGGGTTTCATTATTGATGGTATTTTTACTGTACCTATTGCTTTGTTTGGCTTTTTTATGTTTCCAGGTGCACCTTACCAGGTTAAGAAGCTATGGTGGCTTTCAGTCGATGACTTAAGGCTCGCTAAAGAAAGGACTCAAACTTCAGGAATTGCAACGCCTGGTACATTGAATTTTAGTTTAGTGAAGAGAGTCTTTTTAAGATGGCACGTACATTATTTCACTGCTTTTTGGGTTTTCTTGAATGTTTTAGCTTTGCCGGATGGCACCGCATTCCCCCTCTGGTTACTGGCAAATTCTCCTGAAAGGTTTTCAATTTCCCAGGTTAATAATTATCCGACTATTCAATCGGCCGTTGGGATTATTGCACAATTTTTTTTTGCAGGACTTGCTGACACGTTCTCTATTTATCCTTTTTTGACTATAACCCAGTGCCTTTTTATAATTTCTTATTCTTCTCTCGCTGCATGGAATATTCCTGATGGATGGCGATGGGTATGTTTTTTGATTATCGGTTTTGACGGAGTAAATCAAGCTATAATCTCAGGTTGGGCGAATAGAAGTTGTAGACATGATAATGAAGAGAGAGCGTTTGTTCTTGGCTTTTCTGATGCTGTATCTCAAGCAATAAGTGTTTGGACAAACATCGTGTTTTATCCTACAAGTGATGCCCCAAAGTTTAGAAAAGGTTTTATTGTATCTTTAGTTGGTGCGATCGTGATGTTATTTTTGCCCATTTTAGGCTATATTGGTGATAGATTTGACCGGAAACAACTTGAAAAGTCGCTTGAGGATACGCACGAGACCGATAAAATGGGTTCAAGTATTCAAGTAAAAGTAGTATCTGAAAAGTAGGGAACATTAGAAAGCTTTTGGCTCTAGTTATTTTCTACTATTGATAGCAACTGATAATGTTCTACAGAGGTTATTTTAAGCCAAAGATTTTGAATTTTAATTAGGAAATACTTGAAGAGAAGAAGATCTAATTATTATAATATTTATAGTTTAGTTGCTTACATCGCTTTTATATACTGAAAAATAAACTTCTATTCGTGAGTATGCTAATGATTAAATATATGTGTATCCAAGAACCTTCTTGTATTCCGCACAATGTTATTACGTACTTTTACATGACAATATCGGTTTATTCTGACGCTTGATCTTCTCGGTCATTATATATAATATCGTTTAATAGTCAGTATGTAAGTACATAGATGGCTTCATCAGTTTATTTCATTGCTGGAAAGTTGGATATTGTTATTGGAATTTTCTAATTCGTTAAGCGATAAGGGAGGGTTGATGATTTCGTGCCACTTTCTGACATCAACAGTTGTTCTTCATATGTACCATTTTCATAATATCTGGTGGTAGTTTTTTCTTAACTATTTAAGGCTACTGTTGATCCATGTCCTGCTTGCATCTCTAAAAACCTATGGATGAATGAGCAACTTAACATACTAGTAGTAGAGACGTTCTTTTTAACAAATTCGACCATGATCTGTCTCCAACCTCGTATTCCTAATCTTGTTTTGATGAACTTGGTACTCATTTGGATGAATAAAGCATACTTGTCTTCCTGTGGAACAATTCCACTACTAATATCGACGAAAAATACCTTGAACATTGTTATATTAATGGCATGGACTTGATACGTAAATATTTTATAATATAATTATACTTATATTATAAGGTGATATATTGAAAAAAAGTATATGAAAATAATATTAGTTTAAGGATCTAAAACTAATTCTTTAAATGAAAGGGATAAAACCCAATATCAAATCATGAAAATGAAGGATAAAAATGAAGATAATTAGGAGGTTGCAACCGTGGTGGAGTACGAGTGGACTAATTCCAAGAGTGATATGAGTGAGATAAATACTTGAGGGAAGATGACGAGGTTAATGAGCTGGATGACAACGAACTGGAAGACGAGGCTAGCTTGTTTGCGGCCAAGAATCTTTCAAGGGGGGATGAATTTAAGATTCTCACGTTTATGTATAAGCTCGGCCGGCGGAAAGAGAACCAGATATTCATTTAATTAGAGCTGGTGAGTGAAAAGTATATCATAGAGATGTATATCGCAGATAGTATTGCACAAGTGTTGGCGTTAAGGAATTGTATCTAAATTAGGTAATTCTTAAGCTAAGCTACTCTATATTTAGTTTCTAGTAAACTCTTTTATATGTACGATCTATTACGAATTGAAATTAAGTTGGGTAAATGAAAGTTTTATCTTCTAAATCTGTAAGGTCTAAAGCAACAACGTTAACTTCGAAAACTTCACCTTCATCGTTCTTGACATGACCAACCTTCAGTTTTTCATCCAAAGTTGTTAATCTCTCTTTGTTTCTTCTATGTAAAATAAACCATACAGTACCAATCAAAACTGGGGCAGTGAAAAAACTTAGCACAATTTGAACAACCCATGCAGGGATATAATTAGGAGCATCCTTAGCTCTCCATAGTTGTGGTGAGATAATGTTTGCAACAGAATATGAAACCATGAACATTGCATTTCTGACCAATCTCTTGGTATAACTTGCACCTGCAGTCGTTTGTCCTAAACCAAATGCACAAATCCATCCAACACCAAAGGATTGTGAGGCTAAGGAAATAGCTGCCAATACACCTATAGCATTAGTCAATGGAAGGGAAACAGCTGCAATTGAACCGGCAAGGGATGGTAAGGTGGTCCAAATAATTGTGAGACAAGTCTTTCTTGGTTTCCATATCATAAAAAGACATGCAGCTAATGACCAAAGTACAGCAAATCCAGCACCTGCAACTGTCACTAAAGTTGAGTTTAAATTACTTAATCCACCCATTTCTTCGTATAAGATTGTTTGCTGATAAGGTAAGTTATTAGCTAACTGTTGTAAAAGGAAGAAACCAACGATTAACCAAGAAATTGGATCCTTGAAAGCTTCAATTGCATGATGCTTTTTGAACATTTTTTGTTCAATAGACTGGTGGGAAGTATTTTGAACTTTTCTAATGACCCAGACTTTTTCTTCTGTGGTCAAAAAAGATGCATTAATTGGATTATCTGGGTATGAGAAGAAAACAAATACAGATAAGATTAAGGTTAATCCACCTATAATAATATTCAAGACTCGCCAATCACCAATGTCAGCACCAGCGTACAAGACACCGTAACTTATGAACCCAATTGGAATAGGTGATGCCATACATGAAGCGTAGAAAACTGGTTGAGTCAGTTCTCTAACATGCTGACTTAAAAGCATACCATTGGTGGTAAGCATAATTGGTATTGCAACCGATTCAAGTAATCCGAGGAAAAACCTTAACACTATAACACCCGCATAATTATAAGCCGCACAATGCAAGAAAATATCTATGGACCAAAAAAATGTAATACCAAAAATTAATTTACTGATTGATAATTTTTGAATTAAATAAGTACCTGGTAATTGACCGACGATGAACCCAACATAAAAAATTGTGTTAACATTATTATATTTATTTTGGTCTAATCCAGTAGCTTCCCAGAATCCAGAGATGGAACTGTATGATAAAGTAGCTTTATCCATATACATAATCATGTTGATTAAAAAAGTAAGACCCAAGACGCGCCATAACAATTTTCTACTGAGCGCCATATCTTGCTCAGGAGTAATAATAGGAGTTTGGGAATCATGAGCTTGCATAAATGAAACTGCTACATCAGCATATTTAGTACTGACTATAGCGTCTTCGTCGCTGTTAAGCGCATCTACAGAAGAAGCTGCAGATGCTTGAGAAAGAGACTCAGATTCAGTTTGCTTTTCAGCCATTCTTGGACGTATCACTGTATTAAAACAACCCAGTTCGGTTCATAGTTTTAATTGTATTTCATTGTTACACGGTTCATCTCTTTATATACCCAATGTTCGAAAACTGTGGCGTTCTCTATTATAAATTATAAACCTTGAGGTTCTTATTTTTCCCGTAAGGATGAGAATGAGGCTGAATTTGCCTCATTCAATTAATACTTCAAAGTTATTCGTCATAATTCGTATTTCACGGAATCAGGAGATAAGAGCTCCATCCTTTCCAGATACTACATCCTAATCGGGATTGCTAGTGAGATATATAATTTTTCAGTTAGGATATTTGAATAGGTGGTAGTAAATTCCTTTTAACTTCTTTTTTGATTAACTGTGAATAATCGTGGTAAAAAATGATGGAATTTATTGCTTATTGCAATTGAATAACCCTGTCAAAGAGAAACAAGGCATTTTAAAATCTAAAAATGCATTCTGCAATATCCCAAAGGAAAAAATATGCGCTACCGAGAAATTTTTCAAATGACAGCATTCAAACAGGAAAAGAGCCACATTTATATATATGTAGTTCCAAAAACTCAAACGCCTTAGGAATATCTAGAATATTAAGTCATCACATAGGGGTAGATAATGAAGGACTTACGGAATTTGGATTACCATGGTAAAGGTTTTGCAGCGTCAAAAGAAATAGACGTTGGGATCCTATACCCTGCAATTGGAAGCGTGGTTTTGTTTACTTTTGAGGGAGCCATAATGTTATGGCTCCTTCTGAACCAAAACAAATAAACATAGTATTATGTAATATAGTTAACCAGCGTAGTATAAGTTTGCGAGGTGCGAGATCTTCAAGCGGTGCATCGTATTCTATTACACCAAGAGCGTGAGTGCAGACCTCGAACTCTTAATAAGAAAATTTCAATGCGGGTTATATATGAAAACTATACTGTTGACTTACACAAAATATGCGCGATAATAGAAAACTACTATGTTGATAATTAGGCTTCAATACAATTAACATTTCTTACGCTGCGCGCGACGCATGTTCTGAGGCTGAGATTTAGTATATAAGAAGCTTAATACTACCCGATAACGATAAAATAGTTTTTTTCCATTAAAATTTTGTCAAAATATTATATACTAAATCTATTATTGAAATATGGTGACCTTCAGCTTATATTTCCAAAGTTAGTGGTGTTATAAGTGTTGCAATTATCAGGTTAGTTCTTGTTAGGTCGCACACAATATATTCGCTAGTCGCTGATAGTGATGGGAGGTTTCGGAAATAACAAACCCGGATTCCTGTCACACTACTACAACTTACTATTATTCAAAATTTATTTTTTGACTTGTGCATATAATCAAGGTCTATTATACATAAATACCTCTTACCCGAAATTCCGATAAACTGGTTATTATGTGCATATGTATGCAATCACCAATTTAGCCGGTTCTTATTTAGCGATGGTTATCGGGCTTAAATTGAGCCCGCCTTATTCGGACTAAAAAATGATACTCATACGACTATCGGCCATGTCATTTAGTGTTCTAAATATTTATGGTTCAAATGTTTATTCAATGATAGTTTACCGGATAACTATGGTCTGTCGATACAACCCTACACCTTCAATTTAAAATTAGGCAAAAGAAAGTGCTGTCAAAACCCTACACCTCTGTTAAATGGATTCTTGACACATCTATGGTATAAAAGGTTGACAGTTCCCGCACTGAAACCCCCATTTGACAGATGTCAGAAAACGATTTGTCTATCTCAGCGACTAAGATACCTCACATGCTTGGTTTTCTGACGTGCCTGACGCAAACTCGCCTGTCAAAGCACTGGTATCATAAGTATCATACTGGAAAGCTTTAATAATCCCTCCAGTAATCGTAGATTTGTGGTTGTTATCATATATTTGATATTGGTATGTGTTATCAGGCTTATCCCCAAATAAACATGATTATATGGGAGAATTCTATACCCCCTTCAGTGAAATCCTGCTCATTAAACTGCTCATCTCTCTTTTGACGATATAGTATCTATTTTGCCCCACCTGCTAATAAATTTTGCCCATAAATGTGGTATCGTTAAACCTACTAGCTGTATGTTAATAATACTGGAGTTTCTCCGGAATCGCTGTAATGCAATTCTCCATCAAGAGTGTAAACAAGTGCGGCTGGTAAGTTGGTAATTTTGACATAGTATCCCCAATACTCTAAATGTGATTGATAATTTGTCGCACTGTCTCTTTTACCTAACGATATTAACTGGTTACCTATCTCGATATATTTATTCCAAGCATACCAGCCATCGCCAGCTACAGTAAATGCCGTACTCAATGCTCCATGTACACAACCAATTTTAGCATTAGCACCACCAGATGACCAGCCCTGGCATGAGGTAGCCAATTCATATAGAGCTAACCCTGCATCTATTAACTTTGCTGCCGTTAGAAACCACCAAACATATCTTTTATCCAAATTGACAACATTGTCCTCATAATATATACCGAGTTGGGTCCCATTAGATGTATCGGCTGGCATCATAAAAGGGCTGATATGCAGTGAGTCAAAGTGTGGGTGATCTACTACGCCGGTTGATTCATAGGTTTGACCCAGCTGAAGTTCTCAACTAACATTACTATTTCCTATGTAGACATCTCCAGCATAAACACCACTAAAAATTACGTGTACTACCAACATAAAACTCACTAGTGTCAACCACATCATGATAGCCTTAATAGCTTTCTGAATTGCTCTCATAGCTGCAACGATATTTTGATTCCCTTCGTTATGTTCATCTCTTTCTAGATCTGTAAATAATGCGGTATTAAGCATATCTCTAGAAACCTTTTTTTTTTTTCATCGTGAAAATTATATAGGTAAGATCGTTAAACTTTTAAATCCTAAATTTTGACATAAAAAGGATTACTCTTTTTTTTCTGGAAATTTCGGTTATTCAAGAGAATAAATTCTCTCTCGCAGCGGATTTAATGCAATAATACCATACGTATAATGCACGAAATGAACTAATTTTTTTAAGAACATCACTTCATAAACTTCAAAACCAAAACAAATGTATTACTTCGTCTTTTTGATATATATAATTTATTAACTAGTAAATATTCAATTGTATCATGGTGAATCACGATGACATGGAATTTCATTCATAAACATATATAGACTTTCTGCAAGTTCCTCTGCTCCATTGTTTATAGTTTTGAAGTTATTACATAATCTTAATCGCATATCTTAGGTTTAATAAGTCATAACACTGTAAAACACAAGAATCCACGTACACATCCTTCAAAAATACTTCTGAACCTCTCCAAAGTCATTTTTCTCAAGTTTCATCACACTTCGAATGGAAATCAACCTTAGTAGACCCTTGGGTATCATCAGACTCTAAAACCAGTTCGTCAAAAACCATTTCAATACTAGAATTTGCATGATCATTCCACCTGCTTTCATTATATTTGCTTTCCGAATCCTTGTCCGCACATAGAATACCATCTTGTATTTCATACTGGCCGTTATTCCCATGACCAACAATAGGAATAATCTCGTTAAGAGCTTCAATGTCTCTTCTTTTCCGCTCTTCACTACTTGGGTAAATAGCTAACCCAAAATCAATCAAAGTGATCCTTCCCGATATTGAAACATGTATATTGTCGAGTCTAATATCATTATGCGAAATTCCCAACAGATGGAGTTCCGTGAGCCTCTCCTTAACTACTTTATGCACCCTAAATTTATCCCATTCAGTAGATGGCATTTCTTCTCCCAAATCTTCAAATATATGCATCGGCTGGCTTGGAATACCATTCCAGTACCCAGAAACTATAAGCTTTGCAAAGTTTGCAGCAAAGCGAGAACTTGCAAGTATCTCATTAATTTCAAGTTCATTGACGTACATGTCGTAGTAACTATCTTTATCTGGAAAATTTTCTTGAGCCTGCTCAGAATAGTTGTACCATTTAACAAAGACTGTGGACGGAAGCAACAATCCCAAATTAGGAAAAGATGCAGCAGGATTATATATTATGCGACAAAATGTGTTACCTCGAATGGCATCAAAGTCAACTTCATAGCTTTCTTCTATAGTTATCAATCTTTCTCGAAGTTGACTTCCAGAAATCTTACTACGTTTCCGTTTACGACTTGGTGTGGGTTCTTCCACAAGTCGAGGAAGCACATTCGCTAATGGATCTGGCCCTTTGGTTTTCTGACTTATTTCAATTAGTCCTGCTAATTTCTCTTTTGTACTGAGCGCCTCTGTATTATCCTTATAAAAAAAGCCTGCTATCGCTGACCTTAGAGTTATGCCATGTTCCACTGTCTCGGGACCATTAATAACATAGTAGTCTATGATCATTTTTCCATCATCCATAATCTCATATTTGAAAAACCCCGAAAATGACTGATGATCTGAGATAAACACTCTGTCTGTCCCACAGAGAAAGGCTTGATAAAGATATTTTCTTAAAACTAATGCGCATAAAACTCTAGGCGACCATTCTCGATCTTCAAATATGTGCTGGTTTTCATGCAGTCTCAATTGTTTCAAGTTCAAGCGCTTTTCTACAAAGTCCGTTATAGCTAATTTCAATTCTTGAAGTCCTTTAGTTAAAAAATAGTTTTCTGTCTTATAATCTCCTATCGCAAAGCAAATATCTGGATTTTGACGAGTTAAAGCCTCATCCCAAGACACATGGACAATATCGGGCTTAAAGTTTGGATTTATCGACAACGGAGGTGTGATACTTGATGCGTAACCAAAATGGTGGTATTCATCCAATATGTCACGATAAAAACGCTTGATTGAATTAGCTATTTCTTCATTAAAATATATCTGAATATCATCTTCCACATGCCTGGCATCTCCCAACGGATAATAATATTCAGGCAATAGGAATCGACCATTCAAATTGGAATCTTTCATAACCTTATCAAGAGGAGCCAAATATGTATTTTTGAACTTATCACTACTGATCTCTCTAAATTCTGCCGTCATCATCGCTTTCGTAACATAATTTAGGGCCAGCATCACAGTCGTGGATCCAGTGGAAACTGAAGCATTATGCTTGGATATTATATGTTCCAACGTAGGTAATTTTTGATTGTGTGAGATATTTCTTATTTTCAAAAGGTGAGTGTCTAAAAAAACTCTTATGTTTTGTTCATTGTCATCTTGAACCCTAGCATATAATGATGGATTAATCCTAATGCATTTATTTGCGGGGTCATCATACGTAATATTGTTACTATCTTCGCCCGAAAAGTACATACATGGCATGATAATATGTTAAGTATTGAGAGCTGTGGTTGTAATTTCATCCCTTATTTATTGATATGGGGTTACCCCGAGTTTGATTATGTAATAAACCGTCTTGAACGAATTGGTAAGTGTTACAAAGAAAAACGGATTGTGAGATTACATGTACTGCATATGACTTATCGCCTGCACTTGGAGATTTCCCATAGTTAAGGTGCACACAAGTGGTATAGTGCAATGTCGTAGTGCAATGTCGCAATGTTTGCTAAACTAGTAACTAAGAGAGGTGGGGAGAGCAGAATTGTAGGCACTACTACAACTTGCAAATTGTTTTCATGTGGTATAGTCGCACTGTAGGATTGCAAGTTGTTACACAGTCTGATACCGTCATCCATTTGATCAATTTATGAATATATAAAATAGGGTGGCTGCTTAGAATCAATATCGAAATTGTTTATGCAATTATCTGTCTTCTTTTATCTCCCACTACATCAATATCTTCCTGTTTTTAACATCTGCGGTATTACTTAACTCATTAATTAATCTTGATATTATCAGTTTTTTTCGTGATGTTCGCATTTCGAAAACCCCACAAAATCACAATACTTCCTTCAATGAGAATTCTGAAACAATTATTTCTTTTATGCTAACTTTATTCGATTTCCCATAAATTGATGGAGTCTCCACAAGAAAAAAGAATACCGAATTTTTATTCATCACAATATTAATTACGATGAACAACAATACTTTTCGCAATAATATTAGGAGATATATTTTAGGAGGTGATGAGGATACTGGTATGGATATTGATATGGATATTGATAAATTTGAGATTACGAAATTCGACTACAGAAAAATATTCGAAAAGAGAGCGATTCAGAATGTGAGTTATCAAGAAATTTTACGCAAAATGTTTGAAATTGAGAATGTATTTGACTTAGATATGGAGCATGTGAGGTTGCATTATAAAGATCATCCAGATAAATGGAAAGAATTATTTATTTTCTTTTGTGTTATGCCATTCACGGAGTACGAGTTCCAAGGCAAAGATGGAAATTTGTTGAATCCCGATACTCTTCGTATTGCTTGTCCGAGTGAAGCTACTGACAACCTTCTAATTGGGACTTTTTCAAATATAGAATTTGAATCGCTGAACCAAGAAATTCCAAATGACAGGCTTGCAGATAATTTGCAAAGTATTTTGAAAACAAATATATTCTCAAGCACTTTTAATGAAGATCAAAGAAAAAGGGTAATTATAAATTTGCTCTGTGTTGGTTTTCAATCAAAGCATAAACTTGTTAAACATATTGGGTCGAAGGCTGAAGCAACTTACAGAGATAATTTTCTGAAATATTTGTTTACACCCCTAAGTGAATATCTTGCTGCTTTATTGGGCTTTGAAATAGAAGTTGAGGAGAGAAATACAGTTGGTCAGACAGGAGTGCAAACCAGAGTACCTCACACAACAAATGATTTATTTTATTCTCATCCGGATATTGTAGCTTATACGGAGAAAATACATTGCCGATCATTAGCTATTGTGGAGGTCAAAAAATTACCACTTTTGAAGGGAAACAAAGTGATAAACTTTAATGATTCAAAAATGGTTAGATTCTTCGTTCAAGTTGTCGCGGAAATGTTTTCTAACCACACTAACAAAGGCATGCTAACAGACTCTTATACAACGATATTGGTTGAAATAGATATCGAGAGGAGTTTGGAGGCAATCAAGCATAGTACAGAGCTTTTGGATTCCAGCAAGCATATAGCTCTCAATTATAAGATCTTGGATTGTCACTCGTCGGGACTTACTTTGAGAGGTGGACTCATTTCATTTATCTATGAGGCATTCAACGTCGATGCGATTCTATTAAATGAGATTAAGAGAGGACTAGAAAAGATCTATAAGTATATTCGTAAGACAGACGAAGAATACTTGACTTATATTGATGGACTAGCCGAGAAATATGAAGCAGCTTATAGAAATTTCTGTATCGATGCTTATAGGATTAAAGAGCAACGCCTTTGCCTTTCTGATACAAGTATAAGTCTTGGAAAGTTTGACAAAATTGATGTGCAAAGTGGGTTTAGTTTCAATTCTCAACTTTTCAAAGTAGATATTAAAGAGGTAAAAGATTATTTAAGAGAAAATATTGGGATAGGCGACAAATTGATTGTTAAGGTCTTTGATCCAATCAAGGCCAAGAGAAAACATGATAGTTATACGGTCGACAAAACTGATATTTTCGGCAAATGCCGAAGAGCATATCTGTGTGAGAAGAAAGCCTATGAAAAGCTAATATCTAATCTAAAATTTAACAGCATTTACATTGATCAGCAATGTGTTTTTGGTAAGTTCAATATCGGCGAACACTACCACGCTTTGGGACCATTTCTCATATTAAAGTATTTGGGTCAAACGAAATGTCCATTGGACGAGGAAACTTATAAAAAGGCTGAAGAACAATTGGAAATAATCCACTTAAATGGGATAATACACGGGGACATTAATTTGAGAAATATTCTCTATTACAAAGGGAAAGTCTATTTTATCGATTTTGGGTATTCTAATTATGATGATAACGACGAAAAGCGTTCTAGGCCTATAACTGCTAATGAAGAGACTAAGAAGAGTGAACACAGAGAATTGTGCGAAGTATTTGAACAGCCTATTCCAGAAAAATATAGATATTAGAAGAATGATTATACCCTACAATTGGGCGCGATCTATATTCGTATTTCTTAGAAATGGAATAGAATATTAGGTTTAGGCGAGAGGGATGCAAGACCGCTTCAACTCAACTATAACCTGTAAGCCCATGATCAAACTGGTTTTTATTTACTTTTGAGAGTAACATGACGTCATGATACTTCCAAACAAATAAACAGAGCAAAAAATAGAATATTGATAATTTTAAATAGCCATGCTCCAATCAATAGAAGGACTATGTATCATATTATTTAAATTAATAATGCACATGAAATTGTTAAAGCTTAGCGGTTTGCTTCTAACAAGTGAAATAGTCGCAATTAATTGTTCCTAGAAAAATGTAACCAGTTGCGCATGCAGAGGCATCCAATATGTGGACCATAGATACCTATTCAATAAACCATTCCTATGCATGAAAGCTATTTTAAACTGGTCGAAGTTAGCACAAATGACTAGAAAGGCATAAATCAAAACTTAACGTGTGCAACTCTATGATAGATAAAATGCAACATTGTAAAATTCGAATATAAAGTATCACTTCTATTTGACACAACCATAACTTGCATTTTGTTGTTTCTGATGGGTCGCACGCTACGATTCGCAGGTTACGCTTTGTGGGATCGACATGCTATTTAATCAATTAACTATGTAAAGTACAGTAGTCCCCTTGAAACCAGCATATCCAGCAATTACGAGTTTGATGCAAGCAAGTTATGTAGTAAGTCATTTCTAGCTAATAAATAGTTAACAGAGAAAGTGTGGAAGTGCTAGGGAGTTGAAAGATGAGAGTGATAGTTTTAAGGCATTAGATAAGTTCCAGGCAGGTGAATGCTTATACCGAGAAGGAAAAACAAGCACAACACTTGTGTCGAGTCTTTGGTCAAATAATACCTGGCAAATATCAAGATTCAAATGAATAAGATAAAAAAATAGCTTGTGAGTATGCATTATCTTCGTGATGGTTTTGAAGCAATATCTTCTATCGTTATTTGGGTACCAAAAGTTCCTGAACTCCCTTCATCAAATACTTCTTCACTAGAAGGATTACTATCATTTCCATATTTGTCATCTTCATCTGCTCTATCAGCAGATATAGCTTCGCTACTAACTCGATTGGCATGCTTATAATTTTCATTAGAACCATTTGCTCTCAATATGTAGTCAAGAGTCTCAAAATCATTCTTCTTGTGTTCTTCATTATTTGTGCAGTCCGATAATCCAAAATCTATCAAAGATATCTTACCAGAAACAGACACATGAATGTTGGCTAGCCTAATATCATTATGCGAAATTCCTATCAGATGAAGCTCTTCGAGTCTTGATTTGATAACTTTGTACACTTCTTTGTTATTCCACTTTTCTTCTGGGACCTCCTTCCCAAGGTATTCAAATATATGCATCGGATGATCAGAAAGCCCGTTCCAATAACCAGACACAAGGAGCTTTGGGAAATTAGAAGCGAATTCTGACTTAGCAATTCTTTCATTAATTAAAAGCTCGTTGAAAAACATGCCATAATACCCCTCTTTTTCCGGTATCTCCAAACACATCAAACTATTCTCTTCCCACAATCGACTAGAGTAGTAGTATAGTTTGACAAAAACTGGCGATGGAAGTTTCAAATCAGGATAAAATTCTGCGGAATCGTATATAACTCGACAATATGTGTTACCATCAATAGCATCAAAGTTATCACTGGCGTCGTTTTCTTTTACCGAATCTAAGTTGCCTGAAAATCCACGTCTCGCTAATTTTCCCGAAGATCCAGAAGGATCTCTAGGACGAACGTTGAAAAATGGATCCAGCTCTTCAAGTTTTTTTATCCCGGTGTTGTTGGCTATATCAAAACTTTTCATCAACCTGGCCTTCGTATCAGCTGTATCGGCAACATTCTTATAAAAAAATCCTGCTATAGCCGACCTTAAAGTGATGCCATTCTCCACAGTTTCTGGATTATTAATGACATAGTAGTCTATAATCATTTCGCCATCCACTATTTCATACCTAAAGAATCCTGAGAATGTTTGATGGTCTGAAATAAGAATCCTATCGGTTCCACAGAGGAAAGCTTGGTAGATATATTTGCTTAGAACCAACGCAAATAATACTCTAGGCGACCACTCTCTATCTGGGAAGAAATTCCCAATGGAATGCAGCCTCAATCTTCTTCGGTTCAGAATAGCTGTCTTGAATTCTTCAAAGCCTTGCGTCATTTTATATATTCCCGTTTTGTAATCACCTATTCCAAAAACATCTTCCGGATATTGTGTATTTAAATTCGACCTAGTTAACATATGAATGATATCTGGTTGTATCATTCTTTTTTGATCTAATGGGGGTCTTATAAACGATACATAGCCAAAATTGTTTTCTCTATCACCAAGGTCTTGAAAAAGTCCCCTGATCGGGATTGATATTTCATTAAAGTAGCTTTGGATAGCTTGTTCCATATGCACTGCATCTCCCCGTGGGTAAGCATATTCTCGTGCTAAAGGTAGACGGCAAATATTCGATTCTCTAAGAACACTATCAAGAGGAGCAAGATACCTATCCTTGAAATCATCACTACTCATCTCCCTAAATTCAGCAGTAATCAATGCACGACTAGTATACACAACAATAGGTATAGAAGGCATATTCCCTAGACCCACTGATGCATTACCCTTAGACACTAATTTCTCTGCACGAGGTTCTTGCCCATCTTCATTACCCCGAATCTTAAGCAAGTGAGTGTCCAAGAAGACTCTCGTGTTTTGTTCATTGTTATTGAGAACCCTAATAAATAGATCAAGATTTACCCTAATGCATCGATTCTCAGGGTCATCGTATGTGATAATATCACTATCTACCCCTGAAAAATACATTCGTGGCATAATGTTATAGATATTCAATAAGATGTTTATTGTTCATCCCTTAATCTTTGATTGGGTTACCCTTCCTTATATATTTACTTACGTAATTTCGAGAATCATTACATAATGAAATGTCTTAAGTCGCAAAGATGAACAACAGTGAAATATCGCATTAAAATATCGTCAGAAAAGACTTTTATACCCTGCACTTGAAGATTGGGCGTTTTTCTCATAGTTAAGGTGCACACCCGATTGGGTGCAATGTCGCGGGTGCAATGTCGTAAATGTTTGTTCAGTAAAGGTAAGATTGTATTACATCAGCTCTGTTGTAAATTTTATTCTATCTACTTTATTTTCAAATGCTCTTGTGTTTATAATCCTGTGACCATTCAATGACACAACAAATGAATTTCTAACTTGATGCTCGAAAAGCCTAAATCAAGAATAAATGTGTGCAAACCTATTTGATAGAGATAAAGCTTAGAAAAGTTTCTACAACAATATTCAATGCGTTTGACGGGAAGAAGCGCCTAATGCAAACTCACGTCACACTCTATACGTACAAATTAACTCTAACATTATCATTATGCGGATAATGTGAGAGTTATACATACCATCGCTTCGAGAAAAAGACACCTTTAATTTACAATGATTTACAAGGTATTTCGATTTCCGACTTAAGTCACTGCTATATCAAATATGCTTTCTGATAATGCGAAAACAATGTTAACGAATTTTCTTCTAGCTTTCTTTGCTGCATGTTTAGTAGGTATTATCTACAGAGCTATTTTCAGTAATGAGATCGGATCGTAAACAAAGTACTGATCAAACGAAGTACTTCTATATCTCCAGTCACTGAAAAATTATACATAGTCAACACAGGGACGCTTTTTGGGGTGTCGTGTCGAGTGTCTAGGGTTTATGGGGGTTTATTGCCGTTTTGGGAAGTGTCTAGGGTGTAGAAAGAGCTGGATATGGCTAAGCTAGTCCAAGCTAAGGATTCATCTGTTGATGCGGCGCGCTGCAAGTTACCGTTTTGGGTGTGAACTTTTTTCTTTTTATGGTGGTCAACGGATACCACCATAAACTGAGCCAGCGTCTGAGCCAGCGTCTGAGCCAGCGTCTGAGCCAGCGTCTGAGCCAGCGTCTGAGCCGATCAGGATTCTGGACCAGCACGATTGCGCCGAGCCAGCCATTCAATCCAGCACTTCCAGTCCTCTTAAAGCCAGTATGTTTCCTCCCCAACTTTATTATTTCTTTTTATTTCAACAACACAAAACCATGTCTGTTCTTGATGATGCTAACTTCCCCTCGATGGAGGAGTTTTTCGAACGGTACGGTGATGACGGGGTCCAGGAACCCCGAGACGAACATTACATGCTGCATGAGGAATACGAGGAGACGTACGCAGCGCAATTTAGCTACGAATTCGGGCTGACTAAAGACACCAAGCTCCGTGATGTGTCCGAAACACCCATCAACTATGATGTCAGTGATTACTACTTTGACCCCCAGCTAGGGTTGGGAATTCACAAGGAGATCGGACTTGTGGTGGTGTTCCACCGAGACCCCCGGAAAAACTATATCATCCGGTCGCTTTTATTTGAGAGGTACGCACAGGCCATCATGTGCAAGATGACACTGTTCCGCGGGGCCTTGCAGTTGCTGCGGGCCAAGGACGAGCTCAGTCTGAAGCTTGTGCTCAGTTGCGAGATGGGTGAGCCAGGACTCGAACACGCCCGCGGCAAGCTCAGTCCACAATGCATGCCGCTCCAGGCCGTGCCCATCCACTTTGGTTTTGGCTGCGGCTGCGGTATCATCAGAAGAAGGTATGGCGAGTTGAGTCGCCACTCATGCATCCAGCGGGACTCGATCCGACCCATGGCGTTCCAAAAGTTCCCGCAGAGGTATGGTCTCCGGCCTGCCAACTTTGAGGTTTATTGTCCCACCGACGACGGCTATGTGGAGGCCCGCGCCAGGGATGGTCCTGCGTCGTCGTCGTCGTCGTCGTCGTCGTCGTCGTCGTCATTATCAGGGACTGCGACAACCGTCCAGAACCTGCGGACAACCACTGTGCCCGACCTGCAGCACCATCCGTTGGTGAAAAAGATTCTCCAGGAGGTGGACCGAGAAATGGTGGACATCCAGGTCAAAGGTATGAAGGAGGCCAATTTTGTTCCAAAGATAGCCCAGCTCTTGGTGGGTGCCATGACACTTTTCAGCGCCAACATCAACCATGTCAATCTTGCGGGACTCGAAGTGGTGCGACTTTTCAAAGGCGCCGCCAATAACACCGGGCGCGCCTCCAATAACTTTAACCGCCGCCCATCTACGTATTTCCGCGCAGTCCAGACATACCTGACGTGCGTGCAGTACAGCAAGTACATGGCCGAGCTAGTATACATGGTATTGATGTACGGACCCAAACCTGCGGCCTCCTTGGCGCTCACTGAGATGCTTGATAAGTATAGAGACGATGAAGTTGTGTTGGAGGTCAATTCCCGTGATTATCACAATTTGACAGGCTACTCGCAGTTCATCACGGCCGAGGAGCGCACGCGGATCTTGGACCAGACGTTTACCGAGTCGTCCCTTCGTGACATCGACCAGCTCGTGCATTGGATCATGGACCACTGCATAAGAAAGGAGTTCGACGAAAACCTTTCTGTGGCGGGGGATGAGCAGCAGCAGCAGCCAGATATCGATATTGAGAGTGATGCCATAGCCGCGGGTATCTTGGATGAGGACGGCGACGACAACAATGAAACCCCAGAGGTGTATTTGGAGGCCATGAACACAACAATGTCGTCCTCGCAGCAGCAAACAGCTGCTGAGTCTTTGGCCAGTTTGTACTATCCGGTCTATGGCGTCAACAATAATGCCGAAGAAGAAGAAGAACAAAATACGTCAAACGAAAATGCGTTTGTGGTGTACCTCGGGTACCTAGGGGCTAAGTATCCGACCAAGCAGTATTGCCGGTCGTTGAGCGGAATATGCTATGTGGCCAAGACGTGTGTTTTGTTGGATATCATCAAACGGGCGCGCACCCGCCGCGTATCGCTTCGAGACGCTGAGGATCCGTCTGTTGTGGACACCGGTCTGTACCGCATATTGGCCCAGGTGCGCACCCATTATACATATCTCGGGCTATCGTTGGCTCGAAGCGAGGGTAATCTCTTTCGCCTCAACTTTTCCACGGGAGACATCTTCAACAGCGACAACGTGGTTGTGGGCCACACGAATATGATCAGCAAGATATTCGGCCGGTTGTACGACCTTGCACAGGAAACCATCCAGGATTTGTCGAATGGTGAAGAATTGGACTACTCCGTTGACAACGCTCGGCTCAGCGACGGGATGGTTTCGTTTACGGAGTGCGTGAGAGTACCGCTGTATTCGCGATATAAGCACCGATTGCTCTCGATCCATAACAACAACATCGACCTGTTCCGGAAAGCACACACCAACTTGTCGCTCATCCTCATCACGCTCCTCCATATCCTGTGCTTGCCGGCACGGTCAACTGAGATCGACCGATTATCGGTGGAGGGCACGTCCAAGGAGTATCGGGGTGTGTACTTTCTTGGCCCCACGTTTGGGTTTTGCTATAACTATAACAAGTCGGCCAATTCGAAAGACCCCATCATCCGGGAAATCGGTCCTGAATTGTCGTTGTTGTTTTTGTGGTATGTGCTCGTCTTCAGGCGGATGTACGTGGAGCTGTCGCGTGTGGAGAGCAGTGAGAAGTTGTACCAGTTTGATGCGATGCTGCCGGACAAGATCCGGAGAGGAGTCCTGTATTGGTTCACGTACGGCATGGATAACCAGCGCGAGTATAAGTTCTGTGAGGTGCGCCAGATCCTCAAGCGGTGCATCGAGTTCCATTACACCAAAAGCGTGACTGCAGATCTCGACATGTACCGTCTGGTTTACGAGACCATTGCGCGGACCCTGGGCCATTCGGTGGCCACGTCCACGGAGCATTACGGGACGATTGCGAATTATCCGCCATCAGTCAACGCCGCCGATGTGCTCCGGTCCCGTCATTTGGGCCAGGTCTGGCATCGGCTGGGGTTGCGTCGGAAGTTTATCGGTTTCGAGGGTGAGGTTGTTGAGCCGGAGGGTGAGCCGGGTGATGTGGATGAGGTGGTGGCATCTGATGTTTCAATTGACCCGGCTAGCCCTGTCAATGAAGAGATTGAGGAAGTTGAACCCTTGCGTGATGATATTGGCGGGAATCCTGTTTATGAAGATGACGAGGTTGAGGAAGTTGAACCCTTGCGTGATGATATTGGCGGGAATCCTGTTTATGCAGATGACGAGGTTGATTCTATTTCGGATATGCTTATGGAAATTCCTCGCATAGATTATAATAGGGCTGTAGGCTCTGATCCTACGCCTGTTCCTCCGCTTGAACCTTCTGCTGTTCCACCTTCTGAACCTCCAGCTCCCGACGCCCCTCCAGTGTCTGTTTCGTGGAACGATTCGAGCCTCTCCCCAAACCACGCTTCGTCCCCTTATGTTCACCAGCTCCCAGGTTATCGTCCTCCCTTCTCACCTCCCTACCACGCACCCATTGCTCCATATCACGCTCCTGCATCTTCTGGGTTTGCTTTACCTCCGCAAGATGCATATCTAGGCGCGCCGTTATATGATGCGCATGTGTCTCGAGAAGTGCTTCTGGGAGCGAGAAAACGCCATAGTCGAGAAAAAAAGGAAAGAAAAGAGAGAAAAATGGAAAGGAAGAGGAAGGAGAAAGAAAGGATCAGTAAAAGAGAGGAAGATATCAGGAAAAGAGAGGAAAAGATCAGAAAAAGAGAGGAGAAAGAAAAGATAAGGAAAAGAGAGAAGAGAGAGAAAAGGGAAAGAAAACGGGCAGAGGAGAAACGAGAAAAAGAAAGTGCAGCCCTAGCTTCTCCTGTCACCCCAGTCAGGACCCTAAAAGTCAAAGACGTCCATCTATATCTGTCTGCAACGAGTGGACGGTTATTCCGTAGCGAAAGCCCATCAGGCCCCTCAGGCCCCTCAAGTCCTCGAGCCATGCCATCGGGTCCCCCAACGCCGAATCTGAGTGCCAGGCGGGTGCACCCCCTTATCTATCAATCGAGCACGCAAAGCCTGGCCGTTCCTGGGTCTTCCCACCCAACGCGCGTGCAAAAGCAGTCAAAGCAGCCAAAGCAGCCTCCCAGCGCGCGCTCTTTAGGATCGCCTCCCTCGTTTCCCGAGACGCCGCGCCGGTCCTTGCTTTCTCCCCAGCATCTCCGCCAAAGAATAACGGAGAGTTTGCAGGCATCGCCGTTGGGAAGGTTCTTTGCTCCGTCAGATTCCCCTAAAAGCGTTGCTCGGAAAGGGCCCAAGATCCCTAAGAATGATCCTGTGGTAGATGATCTGGATTATCTGGAGCTGGATTATCTGGATGAAGATTAGTCGGGAATATATAAGAATAGATAATTATATTATTGGAAAAATCTCAGAAAATTGTTAAATATATAGAAAATATAAAAAAAATTATTTGAGCCAGAAAAAGGGCAGCATAGTGTAGAGAAGAGTATTAGTAGATGAAATGGGTAGCTTCCTCTTCGGATAGGCGTATATGGGGTGGTATATCGGGGAGAGAAGTTGGCATAAATAGCAATGCTCATAACGCTGGTCATGTGATGATAAGAAGTTGGCGATCGTGCGAGAATGTCGTGGATGGCGTGTTTTAGTGAAGCGAGGATGATATTCCGATAGAATGGGTGTCGTATAAATTAATATGTGGCCGATAGTTTATAGAATATTGAGGTGTATGAAGGGGGGGAGAAGGGGAGAAGGATAAGGTTGAAGCGGGATGGAATATTAAAGTTAAGGGGTATAAGTTGGTATGCGTTATTTAAGCGTTATGGATTGTAGAAATTATGCTGATGTTATTGTTATGGAGCTGAAATAAATAGCCGATGGGAAAAGGATGAGGCGTGAATAATGATAAGTGGTGGGAAATGAGAGGTGATGTAGTAAGCGGGTATGGAGGAGATTTAGATAAAGTGCGTTGATATTGTAAATAAAATGGAGTATTAATTTGTTTGAGTTAGGGAGGTTGGAATGAGGAGCGGAAATAGAATATGAAGAATGAGAAGATAAAGTGAGGCGGTTGGTGATATTAGCGGTGTAGGGATAGTTTAAATTAATGAATTGGCGTGATATGATATATATAGTTAAGAATTATAATGTATTTTGATGGAGTAGGTTTGTGAGTAATGAAATTGGAATGTTGAATTGGTAGTGTTTATATATAAGTAAGAGGGCCGGAGAAGAATTGGTGGGGCTGATTAATTTATAGAAAGGAAATTTAAATTGAAAAATGATGTTTATTAGATTAGATTTATTTATTTGGAGTTGAAAGTAGAGTTAGCAGAAGTAGTAGTATTTGAGATGAGGTAAGAGAAGGAAAATGATAAGATGTGGAATTGAGTTGAATATGGGAGGATTAAGGGGAATTGAAAAATGGGAGAAGTTGGAGTAAAATATGAAGTTTATAATGAATTTAGCGGTGTGTTGAAAAATAAATGAAATTGAAAGAATAGGCCGTTGGGATGGAGATGGAGAGATGTTTAAATTTAAGGGTTGAAAAAGGTTGAATTGAGTGTATGAATGGGTTAAGAATAGAATAATGGGAAGGAGTAATAGAAAAGGTGAGTATATGTTGAAGTTT